>NC_091852.1:46600564-47225564 GCF_037783145.1 Equus przewalskii
CAATAATGTTACCCACACCTCGTCCTTGATTAAAAATGTATATTCCTTGGGGCTCATGGTCAAGATTTTAGATCTTTCTCCAACTTCCCCTCAGGCATTGCTATCAACTTGAGAGAATAGTTTCTCTTTCCAATGATTTCAAAGAAATCAGGCCAGAGGTGCTGTTTAAAGGAAAACAGTAAAAAGCATTTTGACACATTCGTTATCAGGTCTTTCTGAGTTTCACCAGCCGGAATGTGTTTCTCAACAGCTTTCTCTTTCCAGAATCTTGTCCTGCATCAATGTACCTTGTACCATCAAGTGTGAACATTATCGTATGAGCACATTGGAGGCTGTTTATTGATGCTTCTTCCACATGATTTCTTTTACATTATCTGTGTTGGATTGGGGTTTGATCTCCTAGAATGTTATAGTCAGAAGTATTTTAGAGCTTTAAGGAAACACACAATTTCTGATGAAAAACTGAGGCTAAGAAAAGTTTGGTAATACCCCCAAGACTCACAGAAAACATATCAGCTACTTCTTCCTAGGCCACTGAGGGAAGAGACTCCAGTTCTGCTTGTGTTTCCTAATTTGCTCAGGCCCTCCTACTCAGGTTCCAAAGTTCCCATGAGCCTCTGGTTTCTGCCCCTACCATGAATAGAGATACCTACCCCTAATATCTCTCAGACCATAGATAAGAAGATTCTGAAATCTCTTATTGCCTGTGAAGGGTGGAAATGGAGCTCAACCAGACCACCCAGAAGTTGTGGTCCTTAACCCTGGGTACGATGAGGGAATTCAGACAGAACAGAAAGCACGGCAATGTTCTGAAGCCAAAGCAATTTGGGTTCAATGCCAGCTCTACGCCTGGTCATGTGCTGTGATCTGAGAGATTCCTCAAGGTCTGTCTGTCTCACCAATCCCACATCTCTTCCAAATCATTTGCATTGTAACTGTCGGTGTCGCAATCCAATGTACACATCAGGATAGATGCGGAGAGGGCTGATGGCCACTCTGAGTTTATTATAACCAGCGTTTCAATATATACACAGCTTACATCTGTTAAACATACACAGGTGTTCTGGATGAAGTAATTAGCGAATGCCAAGAATTCTTAGTGATTTCTCAAGGAGCCCTCTCTTGGCCTCTGTTTTGATATTATCATGTTGTTGCTGTGCTCCTATATTTTTATCTCAGAGCAGGCAAGGTCTCTTAGGCAACGGTCCCTCTTGCTCCCGATATCGATATCGTTTCTCCATCTGTGCCCCCGGGCGGCCGCCGCCTGGCTTAGGTTGCCCCCCAGGGGGTCTTACCCGTCATTGGCTAACCGGCCTTCTCACCTCCGGGTCACAGTTTGTTGGCAAGCTTTTTCCAGTGATTATTAACCCTTCCTGTGTCAGGGGCGGCTACAGTAACGGTTTAGAAAATGAGACTAAAGAGGTGGCCTAAGAGCTGATTTGAATATACACATATGGTGGATAATAATACTATTGATAATAATAAACATTATGAAACCTACTCTGTGCTACGGTTCTAAACGCTTCTCATGTATCATCCACTTTAATAATTAAGACACCCTCTGTATTTTGCCTATCTTTTTTAAAACTCAAAACCACCCCATAAATTTTGCCCATTTTAGGATAAGAGAAGCAAGTTTTAAGGGCACACAGCTAACATGTAACAAGCTGATTATCCACCACTGGTCCATCTGACCCCAGGCTCTCTACCATCATCATTTGCCCTCATTCATGAATTTACTGAACTCGTATTTGCTGAGTATCTGTTCTGCTAACCAGGAAACGATACATCCGTAACAAAGGGCTCCGAATTTTCTTGATATGTGGAAACCATTTTTCTAAAAGTTCATGGATTTAGTTAAATATTTTACTTACCCTGACAGACTTAGAAGGAATGAACAGCTATTGGACTTGGGATGAACGTCCCCAAAGAGACCCAACTTCTACAGAATGAAACGACAGAATTATTTTGAGAAAAATGCATATTTAACTGTCTGCAGAACACTGTGATTTAACAGACTGTGTAACAAAATCCACAGAAAGAGTATTTTCTCATTGGATTTGGCTGGACCTCTTCTCTAAATTAAAATAAACAGCAAAATCTTAGAATCTAATAAATAAACGGTGCCTTTTCCCATAAGAAAGAAAAGACCTTGCACAAAGTGAATTTCCATGACTGGAAATAATTTAAAGAAAAATTATATGGCTTTGAAATGACATATATTTGTAGAATGAAATTTTATATCAAATATTTAGCATGCTTTTCATACATCAATGCACACGCAATGTAATATTTTCTTATTCAGAATATCGAAAACATTCTCATCATTATTTTTAATTACATATTTGACAAGAATAGAAGAAATACTTGGAAATTGAGATAAATAAAAAGTGCACTGACGTTTAGTTAGATTTTTCTGTATTTTTAATGTTTACATTTTTGCCCCTTAGGCATGAGTTTAAAATCAACAAAGCTGAGAAGAGGAAAATTAACAGCAGAGCAGGCTTTCCCAACACATTGAGGGGTCTGTTAACATAATCGAAATGAAAGGCACAGCATCATACATTGAGCTAGAAATTTTTGGCGTTAATTTTAATCCATTCATTCAACAATGTTTTCTGAAGGCCTTCTACAATCAGGCATTTTACTAAGGTGAGCAAACAGGACAGATCCCTCTCTACATCGTGGCTAATCTATATAAGCATAACATATGTATTGCCTTTTCTCTCCTTAACAAGATATGCGCTTGTCTCTGTGTGTGTATGTAGGTATCAGTGCATTTAATCTGTCTTGGGTTTACAGTGGATGTTCTGGCTAAGCCCACGCTGCAATTTAACACTGGTTGCATAGAGAACTATTCCATCCACCCCTACTACAGTGTCTATTTGTGTGAGTCCATATGTGTAAGGGTTTTAGTTTTATACCTAAGGCAAAACAGGACAGAAGAAGAGGTTCAAGATGCCTTGAGCTAGAGTATAAGGTGAGAGATGAGCCCACACAGACAAAAGTAGGGAATATCGTAAATAACCATATAACAGCAAGTAAGCCATAATGAGGGGTTGGGACTTGATCTGAGATCAATAGTGAACCATCTCAGATTTTTAATGGAGGAATATCTCCGTTGGATTTGAATTTTCAGAAAGACTATACTGCAGATTAGGCGCACAGTAGAAGAAAGGAGTGATGAGACATGGAAGATGAGTGTATTGAGGTAATGTGAAAATAGCATAGGCCCAAGTACTTACAAAACCTAGAGAAGACATTTTTAGATACATAATCAGATACTCATAGAATGCTAAATTAATTAATCTATCTCCACCTTTTAATGGTTTATAGTAGCAAAGTTAGCATGTTTATTTGTTGTTGTTATAGAAAAAGGCATGTATTCATATACAGACATTATATATTTCTGGTTGCGCAGGCCTCTTGTGGCTAGATTCTTTTTAGTGTTAGATAGAGACGTTGATTCAGAGAGCTGCATATTTGCCATATGATTATTGCATAGTTACTTTCAAATGTTATTTGAAAGTTATTTCAAACTATGATTTTCTTTCACTGTAATTGCAACTTCTTCGAGCACATTCATATTTGAGGTATAGCTGATTACTGCTAGCGTTGGAGTGATACTCAAATCACATTCTTTTGCAACAGAGACAGGAGGGAAATAGTTCCATCTGGGGCTAGTGCTTTTAGAAACTGATATGAAAGGGAAAAAATAACTGCATTAAATTGCAGCAAAGCCTGTGCTTCAGATTACAGTCCAAAGACATCAAACCTCCTGAAGAATTTGCTTCTGCCCCGATCCGGGAGCTCTCTCACTATTGAGGCTGACCTCTATAGAAGTGTTAAAATTAATTCTGGAACAACAGGCTACAGCCTTCCGTGATATTCATTATCAGGGCTGCAAAAAGCCAAAATTCTCAGCTAGTCAAATATGTCTTTGAGCTTCTGCATCTTCCCTACAATTGTCGATTGCAGACTTTGTCCATCAGCCCCATAAAAGTGCCTGGAAACCCCTGCCTCGCCTCCTGGGGGTCTGTCTAAGGCACAACCTCAAGACGTGGAGCTTATTTGGCCTTTTGCCTGCAATAAAACATACGTGCTTCCTTTATCTTAGACCCAATTATCTCCTACTTGGCAGATAATGAATAGACGAACTAATCCGAGCTAATGTGATAATGGGGACAGCAGGAAAGCCTTTATTATACCAAGGCCTGGAAAATAGGGCCAAATTATTGTATTTATTGTACTCATTGTGAATTGCATCTCATATTAGACACAGCATAAAGCTTCCCATAGAATTATATAAATGACTTCTAATAGGGGAACTTTAGCCTGAAAAAATTGTTCGGGCAGGGGTCCTTTTTAATGTTCCTTTTATCACATCATATCTTATGCCTAAAATACACACAAATACACAGACATGCCTGCTAGGTTAGTGCAATCTTTGAGCTTTCTGTTTAGGTTCCCGTTCACTTTTTCTGTCAATTTTCCTTTCTTCCCTGATCTACTCTCTTTTCTCTCTAACTCATCTCCTATTTCTCCATCCAGATAGTGGAAATAATAAGAGTGTCAGTATTCTTCTCATTCCTAGGGTCTTCCTATTTTTTGTATTTTTTTTTCAAGTCACAACTGACTTTCACCATTTTAGTGAAGAGTCAGGAGACAATATTATAGGCAGTTTGATTGGCATTAATACAATGACATTTGTGGATGAAAGAAATAGTATTTTTAGGTGTATTTGATTTATAGCTAGTACAAGAAAAAAGGCTATAGATATTGATAGGAAAAATAAAGAGCAATAAAAAATGAACACCTTAAAAGTCAAATGCCCCTTTTTTACATTACCAATGGATTATCTTAATGGGATCTCTGATAAACACTAGGTATGTATTACACACACATATGGTATAATTCTTGACGTGAATATAAAATGGTTATGACGACAGACACAGAGATTACGGAATCAAGAAGACATCCGGAGTTCTTCAAATAAAGAATGCATAAATACTAAGCACAAATGAAAGGAAAATAAAATCTAAAACAAAGAATAGATTTAAATAGTCAAAGATCTTAATTAAAATTTATAGAAATATAGTTTTTCAAATCAAGCAAAGCAACAAAACTAAACAAATTGTTATTTAGGTTTCACCATTCCCTAAATTATTCATTAAAATGCATTAACTCTCTGACTCTTTCATGAAGAAATACTCTCACAACTTTCTAGAGCATTTTTATCCTATTTTTTCCTTGTCTCCTATATCCACTCAATCTCTTAAACTCAACCTTCAAATTGTTTCTGATTAATTCCTGCATCACTAGTCTGTAATCCCAATCACTCCGATGGCTTAGCTGTACTCCACGGAGGCCTCCTAAATGGCCTTCCCTGCCTATTACCTACACAGCAGCCAGAGCAATCTTCAAAAATATGTATCTGGTCATTTACTCTGGAGCTAAAAAGTCTTCAATCACTTCTCATTACACTTGAAATAATATCCAGTTTAATTCAGTCTGTGTAAGAATCTAAGTGAATTAGACTCTGATTTTCTGTGACATCATTTTCTCACATGGGTCTTATGTTGACTTTTCTCTTCCTTTTCTTATTCTCACTGTGCTTTGGTTTGAATGTTCTCTACCATACTCTCTTCCAGTGATACCATTTTGTTTTCTCCTGGGTCTAATATTCTATTTGAGATATTATATTTCATTCAAAAAGTTCCATGTAATTTGTCTTAAAAAATTTAAGCCTCTGGTGAAATTATCCATCTATTAATCTATTTGGTCATTTATTTACTCTATTTTCTTGAACATATTGGTGATAACTCCTTTCAAGTCCTTGCTGGATAATTTCAGTATCTAGATTTCATTTCTGTTATCTTCTTTTTCTCTTGTTTCTGGTAATATATTCCTGTCACTTAGCATGTCTAGAAATAATTTTATTGAATGTTACACACTATTTTTAACTTTTTAAGGCTCCAGGTTATGTTACCTTTCTTCAAGAAAGGTTCACTCTTTCCCCTGCTGGAGAATGACTACTTTAATTCCATCGTGTCTGAGCCAATCCGAACCCAGGTTCAGTTTTTGTCAAGACTTCATCCTACCTCTGTTTCATCTTTCTTCCCGGAATGTACCTAAGCACACTCTCTCTTTTTTCTTTTTTCCTGCTTATCAAGCTATTATTGTATTTATATTGCTCCATTTTCTCTATTCAATAAGAAGTACATTAACACATATAGAGGAAGGCATGCCAGCATGCCCAGGGCATGCTGCTGGAGTCTGTTTTAAAAATATTCTGCCTTTTGTTTTTTTTTTTTCCTCAAGATTCATTGAGATATAATTGACATATAGGATTGTGTAAGTTTAGGGTGTACAACGTGATGATTTGATACTCATGTATATTTCGAAAGGATTACCACAATAAGGTTAGTTAACCTATCACTTCATATAATTATAATATTTTGTGTGCGTGGTAAGAACATTTAAGATAAACTCTCTTAGCAAATTTCAAGTCTATAAGACAATATGGTTAACTATAGTCATCACACTGAATATTAGGTCCTCAGCCCTAATAACCGGGTGTCTGTGTCCTTTGACCAACATCTATTTCCCCCACGCCCAAGCCCCTGGCAACTACCATTCTACTCTCTGTTTCTTTAGACATGGAAAGAACCTAAGTGTCCATCAATGGAAGAATGGAAAAAGAAAATGAGTATATATATGTAGACAAAGGAATATTATTCAATCATGAGTAAGAAGGAAATCCTACCATTTGCAATAACATGAATGGACTTTGAGGACATTGTGCTAAGTGAAATAAGTCAGACAAAGAAAGATAAATACTATGTGATCTTACTTATATGTAGAATCTAAGAAAAAATATTACACTCTTGAAATAGAAAGCTTGATATGTACAATGGGAACTCTTCTTCTGGTAGGTCCTAAACTGTAATCTTTGGGTCTTTGGCAGTGAACGAATATTAAAAAAAGACCTTATTCTTTTCATACACTTTCTGTTTAGACTTCTTAGGTTTCTTCCAATACCACTTCTTTTTCTTTTACTTTTTTTTCTGTTGAAGATGATTGGCCCTGAGCTAATATCTGTTACCAATCTTCTTCTTTTTGCTTGAGGAAGATTGTCCCTAAGCTAACATCTGTGTCAATCTTCCTCTGTTTGCATGTGGGACACCACCACAGCATGACCCAATGAGTGGTGTGTAGGTCAGAGCCCAGGATCCAAACCCAGAACCCCAGGGCCCCAAAGTGGAGCATGGGAATTTAACCTCTACACCACTGGGCCAGCCCCACAACTTCAAGATTTAAAAAATAAATTGAGAAAAAATTATCAGTGCATTTGAGGACCTGCAAATCTCTACTATATTTATTCGAGCTCTGTCAGAACTTTTGGAATCTCTGTCCTGCAACAGTGGCCTCTACACAGCCAAAGCCCAAAATTCTTAGCCACACACCAATATTGAGAGCATTGGTAACTTCCGTTAGAAAAAGCAGCTGCAGTTCACTAACAAATCTCTGTGTGCTTCTCCTCTCCCCAGACTCTTCCCCTGCCTTTGATAGACATACTGAAAGGCAACATTAAATGTCTCTGATTGACACAGATGCCATGCACAATAAGCGGTGGGTTTTAGCTTTACTGCCACCACTCCTGCTGCCGTACTACTGCTGCCGCTACAACGCCGTCAACATCATGACAAACTTGTGTGTTCAAACCACTCTACTTTCCAGAACAGATAAAATAGAACTCACGCATTATTTTGAATAGCTCACTTTTTCATATCAAATACATTATTATTAACAACTCAACCTCAAGCACTTTGAAGGTATACTCTTCATTAACTGACATTTAGATAATAGTTACTTATGCTGTAACTATTATGGGTTGTATCTTAAAATGAATTAATAATATGGTTTTTATTTTCCTGTCTGAAGCGTCATGAAAAGTTCTCTGGCTACTTCTATCTGATTATACAAAGGAACACAATGACCTACATTTAAAGAACTTTCTCTGCTCTAAGGATTGCAGCCTTCCATGACACAATTCAGCAAGTTCTGCACGACACTTTGCGAGATATGTCACAGCCAATATATCATATTGCAGATTTTTCATGGTTATTATTAAATCCCCTAAAACCATTGACTCATGCTGTCCTTGACATAATAAACTTCTTGTTCCTTAAAAATTTGCTGCACATGTGCAGTAAACCAGAATTATGCTTGCAGCTTACATTTCAATCTTTGACACAGAAAAAGACTTTTTCCCTCAAGTTCAGTACATCTACTTATTGTTCATATTTCTCTCTTCCAGAGCCAAAAAATACCAGTTGGTAGAAATGTGATGTCTTCCTCCTCTGTTGCATATCTTTCTTATTTTTTTTTAAGAGTCTGCTTCTCCCCAAATAGGAATCTATAGTTTTATCTTATCTCTTTTTATTTATTTATTTTCTTGGTGAGGAAGATTGGCCATAAGCTCACATCTGTTGCCAATCTTCCTCTATTTTTTTCCTCCCCAAAGCCCCCCAGTGCATAGTCGTATATCCTAGCTGCAAGTATTTCTAGTTCTTCCATGTGGGACTACGCCTCAGCCTGGCCTGATGAGCTGTGCTAGGTCCACACCCAGGGTCCGAACTGGGGAACCCAGGGCCGTCAAAGCAGAGCGTGCGAACTCAACCACTCAGTCACAGGGCTGGCCTCCGCTTTTCTATGCAAATTTTTAGTTACAGTAAAAAATGTTTATATTTTTGTAGGAAGTGTATTGGAAGGAAATAAACTGCGGGGTAACTGGACCCTGAAACAAACTGAAGAATCTTAGCTGCCCTAAATATTAATTACCGCCCCTGAGAAATTTTGCTGAGTAAATAAAAAATTGATAGAGCATGAGATGGTGTTACTTCTTTTGTTACTGGAATCAAGAAGAGACTGCTCCTGTAGGTTCTTCTGTCAGGAAAGAGAGAGTTCAATTGCCAAATTGTAGCAATCATATCACCTAAACCTCTAAATTTATTTTGAACACAAATGTCTTAGCTAAAATATTGATCCTCTATCAGTCTATCCAAATGCACTGATTTATCCTTAGTGCCTCTCCATGCATTCCAGAGTTGTAAATATCCCTTACCACAGATGTTAGCACTTACACAAATGGCAAAATTGTAATGCAGGCTCTAGCTCTAATGCCAAATCCTTGCACTGCTATTAACTGTGTAACCGAGGCTTGCTTAAACTTTGTGTCTTAGATTCCTGAGAGATGTGCCAATGGTTTTATCGAATTATATCAGATAGCATCAGCCAAAAGCTTATATCGGCATAAAATGTATGGACCTAATAACAATTACCCTATCAACAAACATCCACTTTCCTACTGATGTCCACTGTATCACAGTATACAAAATGGATCACTCCTATTTTACAACTCTAGAGCTCCATTGACTCTTCTCAATGGTTTTTTAAAGATATTTAACAAGTTGTTCAATATTATGAGTGAATATTATACGAGAATGATGTTTATATATTTAAAGATAAAACAAGGTCGGCCATTGAAAATGAAGACAAATTAAGAATTGAAATAGGTCATTCCTGCAGACGTGATCTACCTATGTGAAATTATCATATGATTTATAAAATAACTTGATTTGTCACAATACAAAGATGAAAGTTAAAATTAACCAGTGCCATTTTTGCCAGTCACGCTACCAGGCATTTTCACATCCATTACCTGATTTAATCTTAATAAGAAATATCTGAGCTATCATTTATTACTTCTACTTGTAAAATGAGATCATAGAAGCTCAGAAAGTTTAAGTAATTTGAAGAATATACACTTTGTAATTAACATAAATGGAATTCCAACCATGATATAATTGCATCTGAAAGCTCATAAATTCTCACAAAACAATAACCTCATGTTCCCAGTCATTGAAAAATAACAGATACATTTGAAAAAGATATACTACAACAAATTACACTGGATTAGAGCTGCAAATCTTTTTTTGTTTTTTTGGTAGAAATACCAATAAATATCAACATTGTCATAGTCCAAAACATACTAGTCTTAAAAAATAAATAGGACATGGTCATTTCACATCCTCTTTTGGATTATTATCCAGATATCCAGGTTGTTAGCTTTTAACACTATTATGAAATGTTAGTGTACTCCTTGTTTGAAGATACAGATATAAATATCCACATATATGTATATATGTATGTATCTATACAAATGTGTGTGTGTGTCTGCACAGAGGTCCAAAAATCTTAGCACGGTATTAAGCTTTAATGACTTTAGAAGATAAATGCTACCAGTTTACAAAGTGTCATTGAGGTATTTTAATATGTCAATTGACTTTAAACTTATTTAGTTTTGTGAATTTTTGTACAGTTAATAATTTCTTTTTTACTCAAAAATGTGCCATTTTCAATCAGAAACTCTATAACAGTTTCACCTCTAAAATCTATGTATGTGATAGTCTCTACTTCCAGCATAACTGATACCAAACTCACCCTCCAACTATAAGTAACTAGAAAACTTGACAAAGTAATTAAGGCAATCCTTTTGTTTCCAGTTATGAACCAATAGGCTGCTCAAGACTATGATCATGGCGAAAGGGTAACACACGAGGTGAGTCTGATGTTCATTCTGGCTTTCTGCGTGGAGGGTGGGATGCTTTCTGGACCACAGGTGTGGAAAGTGGAGCACAAGAAGAAACAGTGGATGCATTGTGTTGAGGTGGTAGAGAATGGAGTTAGATACTGCTGATGAAGCACTAAGATTTGTTATGCAATCCCCCAGAAATAAGGAAAAATGCAGAGGCTGGCGCCAGAAGTCTGTCTGGAGGTCCCAACAAGTGTTTGACAGAGAGCTTCTCATTCACGAGAAGAGTCTTAGTTTAGGAGACTGCAGCCCCTCAGAAGCAGATAAGTGAATGGAGACAGAGATTGCTGAGAGCTGGGAGCATTTTGACTTACATTCTACTTAGAGATTAAAGAGCTTTGGGAATTAATTACTCGTGGATTAAATGTAGATTCCAGAACGGCCACACCTGGTGAGTAAAGATGGCAAACTAGAGAAAGATTAATTGCTGGGACTAAGAATAAAATTAGACTATCCTTAACAAGTAATAAGACCACATGTAACATATCCAAAGAGCTACCCGTAAGTTATGTGACTGCAGGTGACAAAACTCAACACCTTTTAAAGGAAGACAATGTAACTCAGACTCCGTTACTATAAATGTCTAGAATACGATGAAAAATCACTAATTTATAAATAACTTGGAAAATATAATCAAACGAAAAATCAGTCAATTAAAACAGACACCATGATGACACAAATATAGGCATTAGCACACAAGAATTTTTTTTAAAAGATACTAAAAGTATATTTAAGAACCTAAGTGGAAACATTGACAAAATGAGCAAACAGATGGGAAATAGCAGAAAAATAGAAACTATAACAAAGAACCAAAGAGAAATTCTATAAGTTAAAATTACAATGTCAGGAATGAAAAATTCACTGAATGGGCTGACCAGAAGATTGGAAGCTGGAGAAGTAAGTGAATGTGAAATTTCAGAGATATCAATAAATTGATCTAATTTTAAGAACCAAAAGAGAGAAAGAAAAGAATGAGAACAAATGTAAAGGGTACTCAGAGTCCTGTAGGGCAAAATCAATGGCCTAAGAAGAACGATATCAAGTGAGTCTAGAAAGAAAAAAGGTTAAATGGGGCAGAAAAAATTGAAGAAATAATGGCCGAATTTGAAGCTGAGAAGCTCAATGAACAACAAACAAGATGAACAAAAGAAAACTGTACCCCGGAGCATCACCGTCAAACTTCAAAAACTAGAGGAAAAGTACTGATAGAATCAATATTTTGCACAGAGAGGAAGAATGATAAAAATAATTCGTGAATTCTTGTAAGAAAAGAACAGTTCGCATATACAAGACGATGATAAAAAATAGTGCTTTAATTCTTGTAAGAAAAGGTCAAGGCCAGCTGACAATGGTACTTCCTTAAAGTGCTGAGTAAAGCAGAGCTTATTCTCAAAAGTTTCTGAGTGTGGCTTTTGTCTGAGGGATTGTATTATAACAATATAAACGCACAAAGTTTTTAAACAAATTATATTAGCTTCTACCGAAAGAGACACAGACAGTGAAAACGAAGAGGCAGTTAGACCCTTGAAGTACCACGGGCAGAAAGTAGGCTGAGAAAACTGCTCAGTTGCAAACATGAATGTTTTCTTACCTGAAAGGGAGAATGACTCATGAGATGAAAACGAAAGATCAGAAGGCAGAGCAAAGAGCAATGGAGATCATTTCCCAGAATTAGGACTGAGTGGTGATTAGGGAAACGAGCAACTGGCAACCAGCACTCAGCTGGAATTCAGGATTGATAGCACCAGAGATTACTGCAGGCCTCGTGTTTCCCCCTTCTAAGTGGGAGCCCTACTGCAGCCCTCTTATACTTGTCTCCCTGTTGTATATTGAATACAAGGAACAGATAACTTGCCTTATTGGTTCAGGTTTCAGACAGAGCAAATCGATAGAGCTGCAGTTGGTGTACCACTCCCAACAAATTCACCCACACCTGGACCTGATTTAGATGACACGATCCTGAACCTCAACCAGAGCCTGATTATCTAATGGAATAAGATTTTGGGGGGGGGTGGGGGGGGGTGGGGCTTAGGACACAGGTGACTGTATTTAGCCTGTGGGAGGGATGAGAACTGTCACAGTGAGAAGGCAGACTGTGACAGACTATATTTTCCATAATGGCCATAGTAATGTTTCAGTCCAGCCTCCTCTTCCCAAACCTTGGCTTCCCCTGTCAAGAGGTGGAGGGGCTTTGGAGTCCCAAACTGTAAATGGCATATAGCTGTAGTGACACTGAGTGATATCTTAGGACAGGTTAGAAAGACAATGCAGCTTCCACCGGGCTTTCTCTCTTTGAGGATACTTGTCTTTTAGAAGCCAGATGTCAGGTTTTAAGGAAGCTGAGGCCACATGAAGAGCCCATGTTGATGTTTTTGGATAGACAACCGCTACTGAGGTCCCCACTGACAGATGGCATTGATTGCCAGATATGTTAATGAACAAATTTGGAGGTGATTTGACTTCCAGCCTTGGAGTAAACTAGGTAATGCTGATTAAAGCAAAGACAAGCTCTTCCTGCTGAGTTCTGCTCGAAGAGCAAATCGTTGATGACAAAATTATTCTTGCTTTAAAACACTGGTTTTGAGGATAGTTTGTTTCACACAGTAATAGGTTACCAGGCTATGCACATAAGGAAAATAAAGATCCTCAAAGTGATATCACATCCATGAAAATAAGCATTTTGATATAAAATATATGTAATACATATTTTTGGAAATTAAAAATGTAAGTTGTGTAAAATATGAAATAAAATGTTATACATAAAATGTAATATATATTTGCTAATATAGATAAGCTTTGAATAAATAATCTTAGATAAAAATGGTGCTTTGCTGAAGAATATATATACATTATTACAACATTAATACATAATATAATGAATTGGTTATGAAAGATAGAATTAGCAAATATATAAATACTAACTAGAAGAATTTATATCAAATTTAGGAGAAGAGTTGCCTTTGAGGACAGAGTGAGGGAAATAGAAAAGGAACTTTAAATTGATTTAATATGCTGTTTATCTTCTATAAAAATTATGAGAAGCAAAATGAAGATATATGAACTTTTATTAATGAGAATGAGAGTTATGTTTTCAGGATACTTTCTGATTTTTTACTGAAAAGTATTTATGAAAAAAAATTTCAAGAGTTGGAAAAGACATGGCTCATGAGCCCTGGGACCATCTCAGAAAGCACAGCAAAGGCACGAGGAGACTGATAACTAAGTGTTCCAAAAGGGGAAGACAAGGGCAGCAATGGTGAAGAAATAAGGATAAAATATCACACTATCTTCTAAAACTAAGGAAGGACACCAAGGCATAACCCAGTGAAATTTGAGAACTCCAAATATGAAAAGAAAATTGCGGAAGGAGTTGGGGACCCAAGCAAACACACAAAAACCGAAAGACTTATCTACAAACAAATGGAATCAGATTTTTGCCAACTTTTCATCAAAAGCAGGATACTAGAACAATGAAAGAAAGTCATGAAAACTTTTGAGAAGAAATGAAATTCTCTGTCCAAACAAAATATTAATCAAGCCTAAGGGAGCTAAACATTGGCATTTCCATATAGGCCAAGAGTCAGAAGTGTTATTACCCAATAACGATTTCTGAAATAATTTCCTGAAAATCTAGTAGATAAGTAGGTAGATAGGTGGATAATTAGGCAGATAGGTTTGAGATTAAAAAAAGAGTAGTAAAAATGGAATTTTTCTGGAGTATTTAATATAATAATTCAGATGGAGATGTCTTGAATTATTTTGTACTCAATAAGTTACTTTCTTTGTGGATTTCTGGTCAACTTGCCTCTGCTATTACCTGTTTTCACAACTGAACTATTTGTTAGATTTCAAGTTTCAACTTCCACAACTCTATCACCCAAACCAATAATTATGATGATAAATGGCTGAATTTACAAGTATTGGTTTCACAGCAGTGGACTTCTGGTCTTAATTGTAGAAAGACTTGAGACCTCAATTATAAATAAAATTATGCAAATATAAATAAATATTAATTTTAAATCTAGTATTTATAATCAACATCGTATAAACCAATCATATCAGAAGAAATTTAAGGAAAATATGAAAATAAACAGAAGAGGATGTTCAATGTTTGACTGACTCCCAAATTTATTGATTGAAATACGGTAAGAATCAACACTAAATTTAAATGATCTTCAATAACTTTATTTACTCTCTGTGCTTTCTCACTTTCTGCGTAAAGATAGTGAGATGGCCTTAAGAAAAGAAAATGTCAAATCCAGGAAGACAACTGGATTAGGTGAGTTATTTCAAGTGAATGAATATGCATCATGATTTACTGTATTTTAACTTACAAAAAAAAAAAAAGTACCCAAGTCACAGGTGCAATCGATTTTAATTTGTATCCTCAGAGTATAATTTTTCCGTTGAAAGCTGCCTCCAACTCTTATTGGGAAAGGAAATCTATGGGGAAAACAGGGATTTTATACAGAACAGAAATTGTAGCTGCATAAATTGTCAGTACTCTTCTGATACTTTGACAATAAAATTTAAACTCAAAAAAAAGAAAAGACAGTCTGCTCTCTACCTTGAATTTTACTGCTTTTCATTTTCACTGCGTGAACTGTGAAGAGTTTGAGGGGCGTCATTACACACGTACACACCTGTGTTGCTCAAATTGCTTAAGGACTACTTCTGGTGCCAATCTGACTGCAAGAGCAGGGAGTTGATTTTCAATTGCATGTGGTCTTCTAAATGCTCTCAGTGACACAGAAGCTGGTGTGTGAGCCATTCCACGGAGAAACTATGTCGTGTGAATATTTAAAACCATTAATTAATTTTTGCAGTCACTGGGTCTTATACACAAAATCATTGCTTTGTTAAGGTGAACGAAGATGTTTGTAAATTCATATTATAAATAAATGACTCTGTTTACTTTTTCAATTTAATAAACATTGACTGAGCACAGCTTGTATGAAGAGAACTGAGCAAATCAAAGGAACATTGACTATAATGATTATCACAGTAAAGTTTCTAACTTCGTAGTCCAATAAATACAGTAGACGTATATTTTCATTCTCATTAACAAGGACCCAAAAATATATAATGAAAAGAAGCCCAAGAAACTATTCTCTGACAGCAATCCACATCTTTTCTGCATCTAGACATAAGGTACTAATATCAAAAATGAATACAATGACTTCAGCATGCACTTGAAAATGCACTTAAATTTTCACAAAATGATTTTGTGGATTTCTTTAGATATAAAAATGCAAAGCGATAAGATTTAGGAAATCTCTGGGTTGGAACTACATTTTCGTATTATTACAAGTTTTTGATTTCTCATTGTTGAAACTTTCAAAACTCTATGGAGATTGGTAATAACTCAGCAGCCTCAAAATGGAAACAATGTATGAACTATAATGGCAACTCATTAAGTTGTTTTGTCTCTGAAACCACTTTGAATAAATTTATATATTTAGTACAGGTCCTGGAGATAATAAAATATATTCCTTTCTTTTACGTAACTTCATTTATATGTATTTCTTCCTATCATTTTTGCCTAGTCATTATGAGTTGTACAGAGCTCTCTCAGAACTGGCATTTTCAGAACTTCTGTGTTTCTCTCCTTTGAGTTCATCTCAAATACTAAAGTAGACTTTACTTCAGAAAACATAGTGATTTTAGAAAACTTAAATCATTTTTCATTACAATATCTCATGCCCTAGACTCTTCTATAGCTTTCCTCTTATTTGTTTGAAACCTGTTTCCCATATTTGGGGCTGTACTTTTAATAATAATCACCTTTCACCTGGGTAGTTATCTCAAACTACTAAATGCACAGATCAGTTACTTCCCTACAGAAATGCTAACCTTACATTTATTTTCCTGACTTTAGTGGTGTTTGAATTAACCTCACATTATTCTGCTTGTCAGAATGATTTCTATGAGCTTAAATGTATCTTTTTCAAATACACTTATTTTCCTCATTTTATACAACATATATCCATGAGAGAAAATGTAGGCAACTCAGATTAATTGAATAGGAGAAATAAGGGATGCATTGTCTGACTCCCTGGAACCATCTTTTGTTACAGGTCAATACGTATGAGACCAGTGCTTGCATGTGCATATGCCTGCATTTAATTTTCCACTTTCTTGTGTTTTCAGTGAGTTCTACACAATATCCAAGATAATAAATCTGACTTTAAATATGGATTTGGTTATAATAGTTATGATATGGTCTTTGCAGAAAATTTGAAAAAGACGGAAGTGTATAAAATTATTATTAACCTCCTATCCAGAGAAATGTACACATAATGTTTCTTTATAATGAATTGCATAAAAGAATGTGATAAGCATTTTGATTGCTAAAGAGCATGAATATAAATTACATATATATATACATATACAATATGATATATAAGATATCATATTGAGTTATCTAAGTCATTTTTTGCTTTATTTTCATTTGCTTTCTTTTGATCATTTTTCAATGGAGACGGTTAATAAACTATTGTTGATCACTATTGGTCATCAAATCTTCCGTTACATACTCTTCCAACTATAACTTGTCAAAGTTCCTTTCTGAAATATATGTAAAAATCAGTACCTGTATAGTGAGACCTAAATTGTGAAAGAAAGATAAAATTATATGGAACACTCTAAAATGTGTTAGAAAATCAATTGTTTTTCTTTTCTTTTCTGTTTTCCCTCAAAATCCTCCCTCTACACATGCAGGTAAGACCTCAAGCTGTGTTCTTATTTGTAATGGTAAATGTCATTTTGGTGGCCATGTGGCTACACAGCATGAGGTAGTTATGATGAACCATGATGAAAAACGATAGGTGCAAAATGAGAAAAGTTTGCACACAACCACCTCAGCTTTATGAAGGCTCCAGGTTTACCCACCATGGCAGAACCTTGATCTGCGGCGGCTCAAAACAAGGAAAGGAGTCCACCTGTTTTGCCTGAAGCCATAATTAAGATCGAACAGAACACGCTTTGCAACAGTAAGACATGACGAGTAGTAGAGGAAAAGCTTTTCCAGCAGTGGCAATAGAAGTCACTTTCTCTGAAAAGAATCTAGGTTGTTATCAAGTCAAGCACTGTGGTAATAAGCCAGCAGCAAATCAGATGAAAGAAAAGTACATATAGCAGGTGGTAGAACAACATTTGCATTTCCACAGAATAAATAATTTTAAACATCCAGGCAAAATGAAGGGAGAGAGAACTCATCAGAGTGTTTTGAGCTATTTCCTGTGGCCACCGCATCTCCTCGGTTTCTATCTACATCACTGAGCTTCAGAAGCCTAAACGGGAGTGTGTTTGTTAAATCATTACCATCAACATCTGACAGGTTGGCTAGTTTTAATGGGTTAATATTTTTTCTCGAACATGAGAGATAGACACATTCATCAAATACCTATAATCACGTGGTGCAATTAGGATGACACAGTTGCTTATATGAAGGATGCTTTCGATGCGAGATTGGAAAGCTGACCTAGTGACTCAAGCGCACAGGGAATGATTCCACTGCCCCCGCCCGCTGAGTGAAAAGGCGGGCATAATGGTCAATCCGTAGCCTCTCCTTAATCAATCTTGTTTCTGTGGAGGCCGCAGAAGTATGAGTGGCAGTATTTTGTAGCTGTGAGAGAGAGTAAACCTTCACCTTAATGAATCAAACTCAAAACCCTATCCTTTTTACAGTTTCTAGACAGCTATGATAATTGGACCTAAAAAATAATGGGTGCCTGTGCACGCATGTAACCACCACGACAAACAGCAGCATAATCTAATCAAGTCTAAGCAGAACCTAGAATCTGATGGCCTCAAACTCCAGCATTTAAAAATGAGTCCTCAGGGTAAAGCAATCATCACGCTCTCCTTCTTTCCTGGAAAATGAAATCATAAAATATCTGCATAAATGAAATGTGCCTGTTGTCTGCTCACATTAGGTATAACGGTAAATTCACACTTCCTAAAATTTTAGTAATTTGAATTTTAGTAGTGAATATAATTTAATACAATTCAAAAGTATAGAAAGAAAAAAAATTTCCACAATCCAATGCCTGTAAGGTGATATTCTGAGTATTTGGGGATGTCTCTTTTCAATATTTTTACGTGAATGTGAGTTACAATGTCTAAAGTGCCCATAAGACTTCATGGTGCACCCTAAGGGCTCTGTAAGAATTTGTTAAGTGAAAATGAAATTAATTTATATGTATAATCATGAGGTATATATAATGTTGTGGCATGTACTTTTTAAAAAATTTAGCATCTGGTTATAATCATTTTTATGAAAAAAACAAAAGGGCAATGTATAACGTACACATATAAAAGGGTATAGAACGAAAGATTAGTTTCACTCTAGGATTTTCTATCTCGCTCAGGAGACATAAACACTAATATATTCTCTAGTATATCTTTCCATACATATTCCTTATATACTTTACATATAAATTCATATGTATATCTGTGTGTATGTACATATTTGTGCATGAATACACATATCATATTTAGACAGTACTTTTCAATAAAAAGGCCTGTATATTATAACCATTGTATTTTTATAAATCAGCGTGTCTTATAAATACATGGGATTGAAAGATAGATAAATAGATAGATAGGTAGAAATGAAACTGTCAGCTAAGTATGAACAAAAGAAGAAATTCTTACTCTGATAAGAGGTATCTTAAAAGAAACAAACCTATATCTAACTTCATACTTGTAGACCAAATACTGAATTATCCTCCCTTGAATTAAAAAACAAGACCCAAACGTTCACGTCACTACTTCTACTCAACAAGAACTACACAATACAACAAGAAAAAGAAATAAAAGTACAAAAATTGGAACCCAAAAAAGTAAAGCTGTCATTATTACAAGATGACATAATTGCATACACAGAAAATTCAAAATGCTCTAGAGAAAAACCATGAGTATTGATTAGTAAATTTAGCAAAATTCTTGGCTACGAAGTCAATATACAGAAATGAACTGAATCCTCTACTTGGTTGGCAAACTTTGTTTAAAGGGCAGGATTGTAAGTATTTTAGCCTTTATGGGAAACACGGTCTGTCACAATGATTCAACTCAGTCATTGTAGCGTTCCTTTTGTGCCCCACACACTGTTCCGTACTGTAAGATGGCTGTAAGCCTGGCTGCTCCGAACACATGGTCCTGTGGTCCTATCGTATCCTGCTCACATATTTCTCAACTGTCTCCTGTCTCTACTTATTTTAATATTCAACCAGTTTTATTTGCCTCACAATAAAATTCCACCTACAACCTATTTTTAGTTATTCATTAATATTTCCGGTCCATTCATAGCACCTTTACTCAATTGCTTGTAATAATTTAGTTTTTTTTTCTTGGTTTAATGCACCTTTGTTCCAACAGATGTCAGAGATTCTTGGCAGGTGGAATCTAACTGCCATTTTGAAATCAGTAGTCTTGTTCATCAATTATTCATCAAGAAATCACGTTTGTTTCCAGCAAAGAGAAATGTCATAAGGTAGCCTCATTACCAGAGGCTGGAACGGCATAGAATGTCCTCTTGAAGTCCAAGCTTCTGCCTGAGTTTTTACAAGCATATTTTGAGGAATTGACCTAAGATTCCTACACTGAACAGGGATATCAATCCAGTTTAAAATGCCGGCATCTGCCTGTTCTTAATATTGCTGAACCCGTGTAGGAAATCGATTGCAGGAGGTACAATCAGCTAATACTTTATTTGCATGCTCCACGGCCCTGAAACACTAGCTCTTTCATATGCATATATCTTAGTGCCACAGTCATCTCAGGGAAGAAATTAGGTCATATAGAGCAGGTTCTTCCTAATTTCTATCTTTATGTACCATTTGATTTAATAAGAAAACATCAGCAGAAACTGTGCTGAGCATGTTAATAATGTCAAATTTTCATCTTATTTAAAAGAATGACATTGAAACAGTAATAAAAACCCATTCTGTTAATAAGGAACACGGGCGATTTTGGTTACCAGCAAAGGCATATAAGACATGGTCCAGTAAATCATCGACAACTGTATTAGTAGTGACAACTCTATCCAATATCTCGAATACGAAGATTTCTACAATTTTTTCCACATAAAATGCAAGGCTAAATGCGTCTATTTCCAGTCACAGCTAAATTGGGATGCATTCCCTGGGCTGCCCGACCCTCTGGTACCAGCATCATTCTTTTCGAAACTGCTGAATCCACTTGATCTCAACTGTAGACTCAATGTCTCTGAATTTCTAGGGTTGATTCTCACTTGAGACAGAAAGGATGAAAGGGGCTGTGACCTATTATTCTGCGACTTTTCCTTCCTATCCTTTGAAACTCTTCAGAAAGAATATTTTTCTTAGTTCTTAAGATGTAGCGTCTATTATGTTTCTCCATCTTGTTGAATGATTATTATTTCTAGTGCTAAATTCCATAATCTAGTCACTTGGATGGTCTTCAATCAGTCTGTATCTAGGACCTTGGCCTCTTGACATTCTGATCTGCACAGAGCTCTCCTGGGGAACTGAAGCCATAGGTCCATCCAAGGATCTTGCTATACCCTGGGTCAGACTAGAGCTCTTCTAAGCTTTGAAATCTGGCCTCTCTTTCCTCATAAAAAATGTCTAAAGTCAGTTCTAGGCTTCAAAGTAGGCATAATATAATAACATCTTATCTTAGAATAATGAATGTCTCTGTCTAGATAAGTAAATTACATCTTGTAAACATCTTCATGGTGATAATGTAAAAATGTATCACGTAAATAATGTTAATAAATGTTATTTATAAAAATAGACTCTTACTAAACATACTGTACAATCCAACAATTGCACTCTCGTATTCACCCAAAGGAGGTGAAAGTGTATGATGGCACAAACAAGCAGATGTTTATAACAGCTTTATTCATAATTGCCCAAACTTGGAAGCAATCAAGATGTCCTTCAGTGGGTGGAGAGAGAAACTCTGGTACATCCAGACAATGGAGTATTATTGAGTGTTAAAAAGAAATGAGTTATCAAAGCATGAAAGGACATGGAGGAATCTTAAATGCATATTACTAAGTGGAAGAAGCCAATCTGAAAAGACTACGTACTGTACGACTCCAACGATACGACCGACATTCTAGAAAAGGGAAAACTATGGAAACAGATCAGCATTTCCCAGGGGTTAAAGGGGAGGGGGGCATGAATTGGCAGAGCACAGAGAATTTTTATGACAGTGAAAATGCTCTATATGGTGGACATTTGTCACTATAAATTAGTTCAAGCCCATAGAATGTACATCGGTAGTGAGCCCTAAGGTAAACTATGGACTTTGGATGATGATAATGATGTGTCAATGGAGGTTCATCAATTGTAACAAATGTACCAATTTTTTGGGGGGATGTTGATAATGAGGAAGGCTATGCATGTGTAGGGGCAGAGGGTATGTGGGAAATCTCTGTACCATCTGCTCAATTTTTCTGTGATCCTAAAACTACTCTAAAAAAATTGTGTTAAAAAAAAAAACTTGGGGGCTGGCCCCGTGGCCGAGTGGTTAAGTTCACGCGCTCCGCTGCAGGTGGCCCAGTGTTTCGTTGGTTCGAATCCTGGGCGCGGACATGGCACTGCTCATCAGACCACGCTGAGGCAGCGTCCCACATACCACAACTAGAAGGACCCACAACGAGGAATATACAACCATGTACCAGAGGGGCTTTGGGGAGAAAAAGGAAAAAAATAAAATCTTAAAAAAAAAAAAAATTAAATGTTTAAAAAAAGAAAACTTGACTTTTAATTATGTTATAATCCACCCATTCCTGATATAAAAACCACAGCATCATTTATAAATTCTCTGTCTTTTCCATTCCACCAGAATGTAATATTACCTTAAATGTTAAATATAATAGCTTTCATTAATAACTATCTATTAAGAGAGGGCCATTTTACATGATCAGAAACTGAATTATTAAACAATATATAGAAATTTCATTTCAATATTTGAAGATATATCTTCTAACAAATAAAAATACACAATATTTCTAACTGCAGATTCTACAAAATTGTATTGAATAAAAGAGATATTTTCCTCTTTCCTGTCTCTATCAGATGTTTGAATGCCAATTGATGATTCTAAGATACTTTAAAATGTTTATAAAGTAATTATACTTCCCTTTTAGCCTTGTTCACATTATTGTTTGGTTCGTCTTACACCTTTCTGAGTGGAGGACAATAAAATTTAGTTATTCCTTATTTGAATAATAAAGAATCTTGAATTTCAAGGATGTGGAAAACTAAGATCATTTTGCATTATATCTTTTCTAGTATAATGGAGTTTTCTGAATCTGGCATAAAGTAATGATTTAACTTTCGGAACAGCAATTTAAAAGTAATTTTAAAAATAAGAGATACAGTACCAATGAAGACTATTATTGTGTTGTTTAAGTATTCATTTAATTAAGCATAATAATTTTATCGAGTTAATCATGTTGTTTTTATTTAATTATATAGTACGTATTTAGCTGTGTTAATCATATTATATAAGATAATTATGTAATTAACTTAATTAGCATGTGATTAGCATGATCACCACTAAGCCTCAGCAGAAATGGTCACAGATAAGCACATTGTTCCAGGAGTAATAGGTCAAAAGCAACTGTAGACATAATTGATATGTGTTTGCAGAGGCTTGAAGCTCTGGGAAGAGCTCTTCTACGTTGGATTAGCTTGTATTTACCCTCAGAGTCTCCATAAACTAGACGCCTCAGTGGCAGTTCAGACTTAACCTTACCAATTGAGACTCAACCAGCAAATTCAACGAAGGTTAGAACCCTTGTAAATGTTCAGGGGTGTTCAAGGATACTGAGTAGAACATGTCCTTTGAACTAGGAGATCACCCAGGGCCTCTGTCGGCACCTAGATTACAACAAATCTATGTCCCCTCACACTTCAAGTTATTTATTGATCTCTACAATACAGCTTTAGATTTTATTTTACAATTGCAAAAGTTTTCAGCTTCTTAATCCATTAATTCCTGCTTTGATATGGTTTATTAATATATCAAATATATGCTGCTTTTAGGTGCTTGGTTAAATTATTTTTTAATTTTTTGGTGAGGAAGATTGGCCCTGAGCTAATATCTGTGCCAATGCTCCTCTATTTTGTGTGGGAGATGCCACCACAGCATGGCTTGATGAGCGATATGTAGGTCCATGCCCTGGATATAAACTTGGGAACCCGAAGCCGCCAAAGTGGAGCATGCCAACTTAATCACCATGCCACCAAGCTGGCCCTTGATTGAATTATTTTTCATTTTAATTTCAATTGTTCTTCAAAATAATCAAAATGTTTAAAGCTATGGAGATTTCCTCAAGTAAAGATATGCTCGCATTTCATATATTTAATAATTTTAAGTTTTCTTTTTGCTTTTCCTAAATTTCTTCTAGTGGTATTGTTTTCATTCCAGTTATGACACCAGCATTATTGAGGAAGAAACATTTAATATAAAACTTGAAGTGTTTGGGCTTTTCTCTTTCTTGATTTCTCTTTTTCCTATTTAATTAAATTTTAATTACATTGTGTTCAGAGAATGCATACAATTTTTACTTTTTAGTATCAATTAAGGTTTTATTTACAATTTAAGATATCGATTTTCTAAGTACTCTGGGTACATTTCAAAAGAAATATTTGTAGTTGGTAGAACAGGTCACTAGAGGAATTTACTGTGGTGGAAAATATTTTATGCCAATCATTCCCAATCCATCTTTATAGATTAATTACTGATTCAACAGTGGGCTTGTAAAAAAGGAAATGGTGTATGTGTATTGGTTTCAGTGTATAGAGGAAACAGTAGAAACACTCTCTCCTATCCTAACTTACCAATATACAATATACCGACAGGATCATGGCATTCTACCTCAAGCCGGATATGATAGATGAAATGAGAAAGACATACTTACACCATGATTTAATTACAACTGGGTTTCTTATTATACGACTATTGTCAAAGTAGGATTTCACTCTCCAAACAAGCAAGGCATCACAGCAAAGCAGACTCACTCCAAATTTGCATCTTATTGATCTTAGTCTACTTGTCTACAATAGTCATAAGTAGGGCTCTCTGCTCATTCATGGATGAGAAACACTCATCCATCTTCCCAAGGTTGTAAATCAGCAGTAGGCTTTTACCTCTAACTAGCTTACACATTAGTAGGTAATAGGGGGCTAATTATTATCAGATCAAATACTCTTATCTCTCCTTGGGACATAACATGACAGTGACCTTTTGGTAGTAAGACTACTTGAAGAATAGAATATGAATTCTTAGTTACAATCATAGGATGATTCTTAAGATACAACATAGCATTTTGCATTTCTATGTGTTTTTAATTGTAGAGAATCAAGCCAGTCAGCTCATTTGGAAATGATACTGAAAAATTAAGTATACTGGAATGATTTTTACATGACTTTAGGGCCCACCTCCAGGAAAAATGCTGATTGCTCAATATTCATTTTCTTACCAATATGCACAGTGTCCTTTTCAATAGATGTGTCCTTAGCATGCATGCCATCATGAGATTGAGAAAAAATTGAAATAATTTGATCTGTAGTGATTAACCTGCCCTATCTCTTCCCTAAGATGATTGTTTATGAATCTTGCACTTCAGTAGTTCGAAACTTTTCTTGTCCTGGAACTCTGGTAGTTTCGGTTCAACAGAGACACACAATACAAAACTGTAGACCCAGGGCTCAGTTCTTTAATGGGGTATTGTTACACTCCATTTGCATCTTCATCCCCACAAATTTCCCACCAAAAAAAAATAACAAGCTCAACAAAATCTCATAACATGCATGGCTTTTCCATGTTAAGCCCTCTAACTGAGTGTAAATGACTGCACCTTAGGCATACAGAGATGGGGCATCAGAAAAATTATACCCAGGCACAAACACAAAGCAATGAGAATGTGTTTTTCTCCATGTAAAATGATAAACATCATGCCAATGATAATACAGGTAAAAATAATCATATTTCACTATTGCTGAAATGAGATATTAAGCTGTTCTTTCTTTGGTCACTTATCACAGGAGAATGTATGGTGACATGTGTTTAAATCCTAGAAATAAGACGATAGGACCATTTGTGAGTGGAGAGTAGGAAGACAATCACTATTTCTTTCCTCACTCCTTCCTTCCAACCTTCCTTCTTTTCTTTCTTCCAGCTTTCCTTCATTTAATTTTTTTTTAAAAGATTTTATTTTTTTCTTTTTTCTCCCCAAAGCCCCCTGGTACATAGTTGTATATTCTTTGTTGTGGATCCTTCTAGTTGTGGCATGTGGGATGCTGCCTCAGCGTGGTTTGATGAGCAGTGCCATGTCCGCTCCCAGGATTCGAACCAACGAAACGCTGGACCGCCTGCAGCGGAGCACGCAAACTTAACCACTCGGCCATGGGGCCAGCCCCTCCTTCATTTAATTTTTTTAATAAGCACTGTATTCCCAAACCAACAAGGGACTACAACTTGTAAGAAAGCTTAACATAGATTTGCGTGCCATCCAGTATGTATGATGCCAGAAAGTAGCAATAAGAAGGCAGATTTATTCTATTCTTCAATGCTTTTGCAATCTGACAAGGAGAAAGACAAGTAAAAAAAAAAAAAAATTACATAATATGGGATAAATACAGCAAAAGAGAACTCTCCAAGCTAAAGTGTCCGTATAGAGGAAAAAATAATAAAGTGAGTGAGAGGCTTATGGAAGTTCTCAAAGAAGGTGATCTTTCATCGTGCTTTGTAGGGAAAAAATAGTTTTCCAGGTTGACAGGCATAGCAAAGAATATTCAGGCAGAGGAAACAGAAGTAAGGTACTAAGGAAGAGCCAGCTTCCTTCAGGGAAGTCTGTGTCTGCATCACAAACCTGGCTGTTGTTTAGAATTGGAAACATCTGGGGATCTTTGGTAAAAAAAAAAAAAAGAAAGAAAGAAATACATGTTGTTTCTTCACTTTAGGCCTAACAAATCAGAATCTCTAGTTTGGGGGGAAAGAGGTAAGGGCTGGGGAATCTGTGCTTAAACTAATTTCTAAAATAATTATGGTAACGATAGACACTTGTAAACTATTACTGGAGACTAAAGAATTCAGTACCTCTAAAGCACAATGTGTGTAGGTGGGGGTGTGGGGATGGGCAAGAGCAGAGACATCAAATGTTTTCAGTAAATTCCCACAGCCATTCTGAGATGGAGTGTTGTTTTCAGCCACCTATGACATATGAAAAGTCGACAGTTTTAGAGTCCCTAAAGAACCTCCACTCTGAGATCAATCAGGAAGAATGCTGAGCGTGGGGCAAGTTGAGTATAGAGGTTGATATCGTCGGTTTTAAGCTTGGCAGTTTGAGGTACCAATGGTATAACCAGGCAGAAACATTTAAAAAGCCTATCAACATGTATGCTGGGGGCTTAAGAAAGAGCTCTAGGTGGCGCTACAAAGGTCTGGTTTCATTCAGCTATACCTTTGAAATGCATCTAGAACTGGAGATTTTGTCACCACTTTTACTGCTTTCATCTCAGTCCAAGAACCATTATCCCTTGTTTTGACTATTGTAATAGCTTTTTATTTCATCATCTGCTTCGACACTTGCAAACCTATACTCTAAACTCCATAGAGCCATCAGGGGAATTAGCTTATTGCAAAATCAGATCATGGCGCTCCTCTGTTCCAAACTCGTCATAGACTCACTCTCCTATGGCACTGAATAAAATCCAAAGTTTTAAGACAGTCTAACAGCCCTTAAAGGATTTCTCCTCCATCTCTTACTGTTCCCCAGATATTTACCTGACCGTGACCAAACCGTCTTGCCTGCTGTTCTTGCACATCCAATGCATGTTCCCACAGCAGGGATCTTATTACACACACGCTTCTGTTTGTTTGGAATGCTTTTTCCCTAAATATCACCCAGGTCCTTCATTTACCTCTTTCAGGTCACTGCTGAAATGTTACTTTATATACAGGTCTTCTCTTTTATAAAAAGATGGCACTCCTTGCCAGCCTCTACCACCTAAATCTGCCTGAGTTCTTTTACAATTCTTTCCCCACCTGATGCTAACTTTTTTGTGTCTTGCCTGCTTATATTTAACCTCCATATATATAGGCAGGGGATTCTGCTGCCATTGTACCCTGGTGAATCTTTAGCACCTAGAACAGTGCCAGGCACATAATAGATATTTGACATATAAAATAAACAAGTGAAACAAACCAAATATCAGGCGCTTACAAATGAGAGTAGAGGCCGTGGGTGAAAATGCTCAGAGAGTTGGATGAGTGAGAGAAAATACGGGCATTGAATAGAACTTTGAAAGTTTGGCTGAAAAAGAGGTACACATGTAGCAAATATTGATGCTGGACAGCCGCAGAGGCCAGAGGAAGACCAGGAGAAAGTGAGTCAGAGAAAAGAGAGAGAGAGAGTTGAAAGAGGGAAGATCAGGAGGGTCGAACACCCTGTAAAACTCAGAAAATTCCAAATTGCCTTGTAACACAGGAGTCATCAGTAAATACACGGTGTTTTATTTGGAAGGAGTGAGCCCCGTTCATGGATTTGGCCATATTACTAAAAAGTAAAGCCCTCCTGAACGTTCCTTTATATGGCTTTGGAGCCTACATGCAGGGACAAGGTATCTAAACTGCAGATGACGACATGCAAAGAGACTTCCGTTAACCAGAAAGAGGAGAGGACGGGGAGGGAGGGGATGCGAGAGGAGGAAGCAAAACTGATCATCCGTCCAATCCAGTGAAAAGCAGATGCACTGACATTACAAACTCAAGCTCCATTCAGGTTTTACGACTTACTAGCTATGCGATCGTTTATACGTACTGTAGCTTCCTAAACCACAGTATTCATTTGTTTATTTAATAAAATGTAGATAATACCCTTCTCTTAACGGTTATTTTGAGAAATAGCTAATCCATCTCAAGTACCTAACACTGTGCAATGAATAAATAACATTTCATTGTTTTTTTAAAGAAAAAATAGAGAAAGAGTAGCTTTTCTATGAAAACACAAAAAGAGCAATCTCAGAGGTAGCTGAGAGGAAAGTGTTATGACTTTGGAGACAGCAGAGCAGGATTCCAAGAGGAAATTTTCAGTGGGGT
This sequence comes from Equus przewalskii, assembly GCF_037783145.1. Taxonomy (NCBI): domain Eukaryota; kingdom Metazoa; phylum Chordata; class Mammalia; order Perissodactyla; family Equidae; genus Equus; species Equus przewalskii. The sequence goes on from NC_091852.1 coordinate 46,629,324, forward strand.
CTTAGGATTTTCTCATCTGAGCTAGAAGCCTATTTAGTATCTGCCCCAGGACCTCCTTGTCTCTCATCTTAATTAGCATTTCTTTCTCTTTCTCTTCCAACTCTTTTCACATGTAATTCATTCATCCACAAAAATTTTCATTCAAAATGTATTTATTGCTCACTTATTATGTGCTCTCATCTCTGTTTTAGTCACTTTGAAGATAGGCGTGATCAAGAGACACAGTCCTGTCTCACAAAGCAAATTTCTGGCATTGGCATACGGAGTTCCCCACCCACATCGAACTCACCACCTGCCAGAAGCCACACAGAACTTCAAGGTGAATGAGAAATTAGCTTCTATTTTGTTCGGGCCATTTTATCTTGGAGTTGATTTGTAGATACAGGTAACATTATAATAATCAATGCAATAGACAATTTATAAAAGTAAAATAAAAAAGACTACCGAACGATTAAGCTATTTCAACATCTGAATCTATCCTAAAAATGTATTTCAAGATATAAGGAAAATTGCACAGTTATTAGTTGTTTCACCATTTATAATTGTGAAAATGAAAATAACCTAAATAAACAGTAATAGGAAACTAATTCAATAAATTCAGGAAAGGTTATTAAGTGTAGTAGTTTGTAGTAATAAATTAACATTTCTAACAACACTGAAAAATTCAAGCCAATATGGGAAAGACGTATCCTAAAGCAAACTGTTCAACCAAAAGTAGATTTCAAGCAAAGGCATAGATATTTTCAGAATTTGAAGTGTCTTCATGAAAAAGAGAGATATTATTTAATCGTATATATTGTCTTATAGGATAAATCCCCCAAAAGTGGGTGGAATTAAAAACAAATATCAAATGGAGTAAAACAGAAAGAGTTTTCTATCAAATGGTGAGACTGGAAATGTTTAATCCAAAGTTAACTGATCAATATTAAGAGTGTTGTTGAGTTACTTCTTCTGCTGGTTTTAATATTCTTCCTATCTAAGATTCTAAAATTTTATGAATTGTATCAACAGCAGTTGAGAAATCATGAATTTGAAAACAGTCTACGATTTCCTTGCTATAGGCACAAATCATCTCAGATCCTAAACTACTATTACTTCATAACAAATCATCTTCATTCTCAGTGGTCAGTTGGGTGGTTCTTATCTGGGCGATGTTTGACTGACATCAACTAGCCTTGATGATGATTCTGCAGTCAGCTGGCTAGTCAATTGGACACTGGCTGGTCTAGACGGTCTTACCACCTCTTTAGTGGTTGGTTGGCTGTTCACTTGGGCAATGGGAATGGTTGGGCCAAGTTTCTTTCATCATTCCTCAGGCTAGCGTGGGCTACTTTACAAGGTTGTGGCAAGGCTCCACAAAATGTATTAAAGCAAGCCTTTTTGAAGAGTAAGCTTAGAAATGGAGCACCATAAAATCTTCTGAATTCTATTGGCCAAAGTGGGTAATAAAGCTAGCCTATATTCATGAATTGGGAAAATAAATTCTACCTCTTAATGGGAGGATATACAAAATTGCTTTAGAAGTGGTGTGGATACAGAACTGGATAAAATATTGCAACCTTTTTAAAATCAATATATCACAATATAGTTTATGCTTATTGGTATTTAGAAAGCTTTACAGATCTAAAAAAATATGTAACTTTGAAGATATTGACTTGGTTCCACCATCTAGTGTTTTCCTGATGTACGAGTATTGCCCTTTGTCATAAGGGAGTGATTAAAGCTTTTTAATGCCACTGTGCATTCTAGCCTTTTTCTAAACGGAGAAAGCAAATTACATTACAGTAAACACTTGGCATTTTCTAGGAGGCGTATGAGCACTTTGCCAATCTCTAAATTAGTAAGCGTCAGAATAACACAGATAAAAAATCCTAATCACTTTTGAACTGTAACACGTCGTTTCTAAGGTACATAGTTCATAGGAAGAAGTTACTGTTTACGTTTCCACACTTAAATTTATCAAAAAGGTACATGTAACACTAGGATAAAATATGTCTTGAGCGCTAGCAACATTATATTGTCATCAGATAAGCTCCACATCTTGAAGGGAGTTTCAAGGCCACCCGGGATTTGCTAAAGGCTTAAGACTTTCTCCCAGCATTAGTGATGGCCACTGTCAGGCCAGGTCAGCAGCTGGAGTAGTCAACAGGAAGGAAATTAACAAGAATATATCTTTACATATCTTTGAATACAGCTTTATACATCTTTGACCAAGGTGATGAGTCCAGGGATGACGAGGGGTGGGTGGAGGGGTGTTGGGAAGTCTGTGTGAGTCCTCTTCCCCTTAAGCCAGTTGAGAGGAGTTTCAAAGAACGTGATTAGAAATATCTATTTCCTGTAGTTTTGCGAAGAAGAAACTAGATAGAGAAAAAGAGAAGCAAGGAAATCAAACACCCACTGTGAGTTTCTAAACCTGAAGTAAAGCTGAACTAGGATTGGGGAGGAACTTTAACTTAAAAGAAATTTGGAATTTTGATTATTTAACTGGGCTAGATACCTTAATTTCTTAAATGAAACTGTTCTTTCGACTAAAATCACATATGACCCAGAAAGCTGTGGCACGCGCCTGTGTTTCATACAGGTCGGGAACAACCAACATTGGAAAGGACTTGAAGAAAGTACGGGAGGAAAGAGAAGCAAAGTTCCTTCATATTTTTATTCAATGAAGTCTAGTTAATTTAATTAAAATGGTCATTTCCTTTTCACGACACATCGCTTATGGTCCCCCCGCTTCTTGGTACTTTTCATACCTACATTGAGAGTTAGGTTCTGTTATAAACTGACGCGTGTCCCCTCAAATTCAATATGTTGAAGCTCTAACCCCAAATGTGATTACATCTGGAGATGGGGCCTTTAGGGAGGCAATGAAGCTGAAACGAGATCACAAGGGTGGGGCCCTAATCTGATAGGACCCCTGTCCTTATACGAAGAGGAAGAGACACTGGAGATCAATCTCTCTCTCTCCTTCTCTGCCTGTCTCTCTGCCTCCTTGTGCTAACAGGGAGAAAAGGCCATGAGAGGACACAGAGAGAAGGGAGCTTCTTCAAGCTGAGGAGGGAGGTCTCATCAGAGACCAAACCTGCTTGCACCTTGATCTTGAACTTCTAGCCTCTAGAACTGTGAGAAAATAAATTTCTGTTGTTTTAACCACCCAGTCTATGGTATTTTGTTATGGCAGACCAACCAGACTAAAAGGGGTTCCTTTATTGGGTTATATTTCATAAAGAATTAAAATTATTTTTCATATATTATAAGGATACTATAAATGCAATATTGACTTGATTAAGAAAATATTATCTATCAGCTAAGTAAATTACTTCTACACAAAAGTCTAGTCACGCAAATGATTTAATTTAATACTTCAGGTGAAAATGACAGAGAGAGAGAATGAAAAAGAGAAGAGAGAGTAAAAGCATTATGTATTAATTTTTGAGTAGCTTCATGGACATTTGCAAACAGCATATGAAAGTTGAAAATGAAAATATTGATGATATGCTGTATCTGACGCTCTGATGTATATTTTATGCTCAGTTAGTTAAGTGAAGTCTGTTTCTTTGTCTTCTACATAATTACAAATAATTTAATGTCTGAATTTTCTAAAGCCTGTTCCTAATCTATGTAACTTAAAACGTATCTCAATATTTTACATGAGAAAACGTTCATTGAGAAAACCATTTAAAATTCTTGATGCTCTATCTGGCTGCATATGCTACCTGCCAGATGTTTACACAGCTGAAATTCCCAGGGGCACTATAATATAGGCTAGAATGCCAGGAGGATTACTGAAAGAACTTCAAATTCCATTGGAAACTATGATGAATAAAATTAAGAAGTAACAATACTTTAACTCATTCTTTCTATCGTTATGTATGTCAAATGTTTACCAGTGATAGAAGTCAATTGGTCAAACAATACTCTTCTATATTACATTTTCCTATTATTTCCCAATAACTAGAAAAATCATTTTAACATGTGTTGGATGTCGATAAGTGTGTGTGAAAGGAGATTATGTGGAAAATCCCTAATAATTCAAAATCCCTTTGTGTCCTATTTAGTACCTACATGTTTTCTCTGTGTATTTGCAATTCATATTCTGTTCATCATATAACACCTCAAGTTTGATAAAATTACAACAAATTATTATCTTAACTATATGGCAAACTCTCTAATATATTGGATTGTTGTGCTGTTTTTGTGAACTGATGAGACTAACTGCATAATTTGTCACACTCTTCTAACAATAACTATTCAACTTCTCACCTGTCTAGAGTGTTGAGGTATTGTATATCATAGCATATAACGCCCAAGCTAACCATCTCGATAAAATCTACGTAGCTTTAATTTAGATGATGCTCAGTCCCATGTCTAAATATGTTCCTAAATCACCACCACCTCCATCAGGGCCAACTGGCTCTCTCTCCTGAATCATTCACCTCTCCCACTTCCAAAGCTGCCTTCACACACTATGGCAAAACTAAGGTGAATATTCTACTGGCTCCATTGACAGAAAAGATTTGATTTTATTGGAAATGGAAGGACCTGAGATAAATACAAAAATATTTTTTAATATGTGAAGATACAAGATTGTCCATTAATAACCCCTATCACTTCGTGTAGTTGATGAAATATAAGAAGTACCACAAACTCTCAGAATTGAGTAATATTAATCCATTTTTTCACTTCCCAAAGTAATAGAATTAGAGCTATCACATTATAAAAGAGGCAATATAGGATGTTATAAAATATTATTTTGTCACTGATTTGAACATCTTTTTTTTCTTGGTGAGGAAGATTGTCCCTGAGCTAACATCCTGTTGCCAATCTTCCTCTTTTTGCTTGAAGAAGACTGTCGCTGAGTTAACATCTGTGCCAATCCTCCTCTGTTTTGTATGTAGGATTCCACTACAGCATGGCTTGATGAGCAGTGTGTAGGTCTGCACCAGGGATCCAAACCTGCGAACTCAGGGCCACTGAAGTACAGTGTGCAAACTTAACCACTACACCACCAGGCCAGCCCTTGATTTGAACATTTTTAAACATCAGAATAATTAATATTTTATTTAAAATTATTTTAAATTCCCGGGATAAGAACATACATATGTAAGGAAATATGACATTGAAAATATTCAAATAATCAAATATTATTACTTTCCCATTTTATTGATGACAAAGCTGAACCTGAGAGAGTGTATCAGTTTTTTATTTTAGTAGAATATAATAGTAAGACAAAATCTGGTAGTGATGTTCAGTGTAAAAGTAGGTCAATCCCTAATTAAGCTAATACATACAGATTGTTGCCTACTTTTCAAAATCCCACTGTAACCATCCTGGTCCACGTCACTATCATCTCTCGCTTGAATTATTACGTAGCTTCAGCTTGTACTTCTCTTTTCTGTTCTTGATGTCAATAAAGTCAATTCAGCAGAAATATTTATCTTTTTAAAACAAAAAGCTAACCATGGAACTCTACTGCTCAAAATATTCCAATGGAGAGAATATTAACAGTCATGTCAGTCTTGGCAATTTTAGCCAACCCTCTTGCTGAGAGTTAGAAATAAAGCCAGACAAAATTGTTTTATTAAAAAACTATCTTCCGAAAGAATCAGAAAGTATCAAGGATATTAAGAATTCTATGAACAAGACCCAGGAGAAGAAAGAAACTCAAAAGAGAGACATTAACATTTGGAGTCACTCTATGGAGTCAGGCGCAGATTCCAAAAATGACTGCTGAGACACCACAAAACTGGTGGAAGCATTTGGCAGATTTCTGGGCCGACATGGGTAAAATTAGATTTCAAAGGCCACCAAGAAGTGGGAGTCCAGGTAAAACTCCCAGGTATTATGTGGGAAGCCTGAGTGCAGAAACTGTTGGAGCAAGAGTGAACTGGAAAACTTTAGATCATCAAATGGCCTAAACAATTCTTTAATAAAATTAAAATAATATGGAAATATTACTTTCCCTAGCATAGTTTCTAGTCAATAGAAAAAGAAAATTAACTCTAAACAGAGATAAAAACATTTAAATTTTTAAAATTTTTCTAAAATTTTTAATATACAATGTCTGCCATTCATACAAAAATAGTCATAAAAGGAAAAAAAGACAACAATGTGAACAAAATCCAACAGAAACTGAAGATAGGAGAAACTGATCTACAAGAGATCCAGACAATGGAGTTATAAAACATAGACAAAAGGAAAACAAGACAAAACCTTCTATATTCAATATTTTTCAAGCAATAAAAGACAAGATAAAGAATTTCAGTAGACTGAAATCTTTAATAAGGAGTATGGAAATTATAGAAATAAAATATTATAACTGAAATTAAGAATGCCATTGATGGTTTCAATAGTAGACTATTCACAAGTAAAGTGAGAACTGGGATATAGATTACAAAAAAAGAAAAGTCTAAAAAGAATCTTGAAAAAAAACAAAGGATGAAGAGCTAAAAACGTGTAAGGAAATATAGGAGATAGTATGAAGTCATATTATGTATATAAGTGGAGTCTGAGAAAAACAGGAGAATGAAAACAGGGTAGAAACAATATCTAAAATGATAGTGATGAGAAGTCCATAAGGAATCACACACACACGCGCGCACACAGACAACACACAGTTGCTAAAAACCAAAGAAAGTAGAAAAGAAATTCATAGAAAAATTTTTAAAAGACAATGAAAATTAAATCTAGCTACATACCGTAAACAATATAAGCCTTTAAGTAATGAAATAATATCTTCAAATTTATAATCTAGAATTCTCTACCCAGCAAACATGCTCCCTCAAAACAAAAAGAGAAGTAAAGATATTATCAGAGAAAACAAAGCAAAAATCTGTGAGACTCAAAAGTAGGTCAACACTAAAGGAAATATTAAAATCTGTCCTTCAGAATGAACGAAAAGAGAATCGGGAGCTTCAGGAAGAAATACAGAGCAAGAGGGGACAAACACGTGGATAAATCTAAACAATATAACTGTAAAACATAACTAATAATTGTGTTATAAGAATAGACCACATAAAACAATAATGTTATGAATTAGAACTTCAGATTGTTATGACTGCTTTTAAGAAACCCTTATGATACAATCTTGACTGTATGAACACTAATAAAACTAGTAAAACAATACAATAAAAGTAGTAGCATGGGAAAGTGGATTTAAGTGTGCTAAGAACTTTGAATTGTATGGGGAGTGATAAAAGCACTAATTAACATTAGATACTAAGAAGTAAAGGATCCATGTAAAATTTATGGAAAATTTACTAAAATAATATTAAAATGGTAAGATGGTAATAAATTCAATAATAGCACCAATCAAGTCAAAAGAAGAGAAGAAAGGAAAAAAAAAGTAGAACAGGCAAAAAAAAAAAGCAAAAAATAATATCATAGGTTAAAAATAAACACAGAATCATATCCCGGGAGAACTTCCCCTTCCTGTCCCCCCATCCTCACCCCCCAACTGACAATGGCAGGACCAGAAAACACAGCCAAACCCACAAATGGCTCAGCTGTTTGAATGACCAATTATGGAATTTAAAATAAGTCTAACAGGTTAAATCATCTTGTGGGAAAGGTAGAAAACATGGATTAACAGGTAGAAAATTGCAGCTGAGAGATAGAAATTATTTAAAAAATTAAATGATAGAAGTGAAAAATGAGATACCAGAGATAAAAAATATTTGAATTGACTTCTTAGTAGCCTGTACTCATTAAAGAAAAGAATCAGTGGATTAAAGACAACAGAAAATTTCCAAACTAAAACACAAATTGGAAAAAGAATGACAAAAAAGAAAACAGCTTAGAGGGTCTATGAAATACTACCAGATATTTTAATGTATGTGTAATTGGAGCTCTACAAGGAGAAGAGAGAATGGAGCAGAAGAAATTGCTGAGGATATAATGGCCAAGGACTTTGCAAAAGCAAGGAAAAACATCAATCCACAGGTCCACAAAGCTTAGCAAAACTTTTAATGCTTATCCTATAAAACTTTATCATAAATCCTTTACTTTTATTTTATAACATTAATTAGTACCTTTAGCACTTCCCATACAATTCACCGACCTTCGAACCCTTAAATCCAGTTACCCACTTCCTGATCTACATACTACTTTAAAAAATATAATTTTTATTGTTGTTCTCTACAGTTGATGTTCATAACAATTACTGTAAAGTCAATATTAATAACATTAATCATAAAATTTTTAGGCAATGTTCATATATATTATGTCACAGAGTCAATAAGCATCATAATTATTATTTTATGCATTAAATATGAGTTTAGATATTTGCCTTCTTTTTCTCTCTAAAACTCTGGATAACTTTTGGGATAAAAGTTACCTTCATCCTGCAGGACAGCTGTTAGCATTTCCTCCAGTGTTGGCCTGCTTTTGACAATCTCGCAGGCTTTTCTTTCTTTTTGCTTGTTCGCTTTCTAATAGTACCTTTATTTCATTTTTATTTTCGGAGAGAATGATTGCTGGGTATTGAATTATAGGTTGGCACCTTGACGATATTATTCCAAGAAGGGACAGTAGGATCTAGTAGTTGGCAAATGTTGCTACTGTTAGTAGCAGTATTCACTGAACTTGAATTTTTGCCTCAATTTTTTTATTGGCAGATTTGGGGTTTGGGTTTCTCCTAAATCACTTCCTCGCTCTGATTTCTTCTTTTTTTCTTTTTTTTCAGTTTTTTCTTCCTTTCTAATACTTATGTATTCTATTGCTTTTTTTATTGTGGTCAAAAACACACAGCATAAAGTTTATCATCCTAACAATTTTAAGTGTAAAGTACAGTAGTATTAAGCATATGCATATTGTTTCCAGAAGTTTTTAATCTCATAAAACTGAAACTGTACACCCATTGAACAACAGTTTCTCTTTGTCCTTCCTCCTGCCACTGACTGCCACCATTCTACTTTCAGTTTCTGAGAGTTTGGCTACTTTAGATACTTCATGTAAATGCAGTCATGCAGAATTTGGTTTTTGTGCCTGGTTTATTTCACTTAGCATAATGTCCTCCAAGTTCATTCCTCTTGTAGCATCTGATTAGGGTTTCCTTCTTTTTTATGGCTGGATAGAATTTCCCTATATGTATAGACCATATTTCCTTTATCTGTTAGTTGATGGATATTTAGGTTGTTTTCACTTCTTGCCTACTGTGAATAATACTGCAATGAGCATGGTTGTGCAAATATCTCTGAGATTTTCTTTTCAATTCTTTTTTTTTTTTCTTTTCTTTTCTTTTTTTTTTTTTCTGCTTTATCTCCCAAATCCCCTCTGGTGCATAGTTGTATATCTTAGTTGCACGTCCTTCTAGTTGTGGTGTATGGGACGCCGTCTCAACGTGGCCTGAAGAGTAGTGCCATGTCCATGCCCAGGATCCGAGTCAGCGAAACCCCAGGCCAGGCCGCCACAGCGGAGCGCGCAAACTTAACCACTCGGCCACGGGGCCGGCCCCTCTTTTCAATTCTTTTGAATAAATATGTACCCAGAATTGAGATTGCTGGATCATATGTTAATTCTATTTTTAATTTTTTAAGGAATGTTCATACTGTTTTCCATAATGACTGCACCACTTTATATTCCCACCAACAGTGTGTAAGATTCCAATTTCTCTACATCCTTAACAATCCTTGTTATTTTCTGTATTTTTCTGACAGTGGTCATCCTCACAGCTATGAGGTAGTATCTGGCTGTGGTTTTGATTTGCGTTTCCCAAATGATTGTTGATGTTGACACATCTTTTCATATGCTTGTTGGCTATTTGTATATCTTCTTTGGAGAAATGTCTGTTCAGGTTCTTTGTGCATTTTTATATTAGATATTATTGTCATTGAGTTGTAGTTCTTTATTTATTCTAAATATTAGTCCCTTACCATATATGTGGCTACAACTATTTTCTCCCATTTAAGGTGGCTCAGGCTGTCTCTTCGGTTGTACCTCTCATTTCTGAGTCCTCAGAGGCACGCCACTCAATCTCTCTGAGGTTCAGTTTCTCGACTGCAGAAAATGAATGCTGCCTGCCCATTCAGTCCCACACAGCTGATGTGCAGGTCAAGTGATACAAAAATACATGCGACTTGTTTGTAAATTGCAAAACTACCATATTAATTGATGAGCAACCTAATGTATTATGATGAGATGATGATCGCATGACCACGATAAAACAGTATCCCCACGGAAATTGCTGATAGATGATTCTCTGCTGCATTAATTTAAAAGAAAGTTACTACAGATACAGTTCTCATGTTACAATTAGCATTGGCAGGGTGACTTCAAGTGCAAGTAGTTGTAATTAATATTCATTTTCATATTATTGATTGAGGCCAAAATAATTGTAAATAACAGTTTAATCAGACAAATGGAAAAATATTCTGAGGCAAATGCCTCCTTAATCAATTGGCAATTTTAAAATTAAATTGTAACATAATCAAGAGACTATATAACAAAAGTGATAACATTAATTGTTAACAAAGACTAAGCACAAAGTAGATGGAATTTGAAAAATCTCATATTTTTCAGAATAATGTGAATGATGTTGGATAATTCCATATCTCTTAGTTCAACCTGATAGACCCAGAATAAAATGATTCATACAATTTCTTCACATGACTTATGTAGGATGTTTGTCAAAAAATGTCCTAAAATATGTGGAAACAGAAAATTATACATCCTGTGTTACTTTCTTGAGTGCTATGCAAAGTCACAACTTGTTTCAACAGAAAATAGGCTACCTTTTTTCAGAAAAACTATTATGATTCGTTTAAAAACTTCAGCCTTTATGCTTAAGAAAAGATGAATTCTCTTCAGTTAATCTCAAGCTTTTGTGATAGCATGATGCATTCTCGTTGTTTTTCCCACACTGATAAAGTACCACAAAACTGGCTGAACTCTTCTATGAAGTTAGGGCTGATTTAAAACAGTTTTGTAGCAAAAATATTTAAAATCAGCACATAGAACATCAAAAATAGATTACTAAAAACTGATGGGAAGTGCAGAAGACCTGGAACACAGAGAATTATATGAAACCTAATGGATATTCCATTTAGTTCCTTGCAGAAATTAAATGTTAGCATTCCTATTCCACAGTGGTCCATAAAAGTAGTCCAGATTGATTGATGCTCATTCACATGTGAGTGACCAGATACACACTAGTGTTAGCTAAATATGCATATGCACTTCCTTCTTTTTCATAATACTCTCTTTTTATAAAGGCCATTTTTATTATTTTTGAAATGAAAAATAGACAAAAAATATCAACCCAATTATAGTCTAAATATGATACTGTGCAACTATACGATATAATAAAATCTTATTTTTAACTAAGGCTTATCAAAAATGATTCAGAAGAATTCCTTAATAATGATACAAACTATCACAAGGAATTGAGTTATAGTTACTTTTGTTGTCTCACTGACAAAAAAAAAAATGCCTTCAGAAGGCAGTATCCTATGCTCTCTTGAGGACGTGATCTATGAAATCAGATATGTCCTGCTTTAGACAGACCACACCTTCACTGTTTTCTGTATGACCTTGGGCAAGTTAACAATATATTTTGATCTTCAGATTTCTTACGTAAAAAATGAGGATACAAATACTAGTACTTAACTCATTGCCTTGATAGGAGAAATAAACACCATAATGCATGTAAAACATTTTGAAAATTGCCTTTAATACAGTAAATAATAATTGTGATTATTATTATCAGCAGCAGCAGCATCATAATCATTACCATCATAATTTTAATAGCTTGACAGTGCCTGTGCTTTCCCCTCAAAGCACTATGATAAGTATAACCTAAGTGTAAATCAAATGCTCTGCTAGTCTCATCATTATGGCAAATGCATGAGCAGATTAATTTATGCTGAAACTAGCTGCAAATCAATAAATGAAAAATAGCCTCACTCATTAAACAATGGATGCACTGAAATGAAGGTGCTTATTTAGTTTCTTCCTAGATGTTAATGTTCCATGAGATGCCTGTTGTGAGTTAAAAAATGAAACATTCTGTAGCCAAGACAGAAATAGTTTCTCTGGGAACAATAAATAGGTTTTATGTCACAAAGAAAAAAAAAATGTAAAATTAAACCTGGATTATCAAGTACCCTATCTCACATCAAAGAAGCTAAAAGACAAAAGATGTTGAGAATTATGAATATCATTATAACTCATCAATTTTAAGCCAATTTTCATGCATTGATATCAACCAGATGATCATACAAGTATACAATTTAATGTCAAGGGACACTTGCATATTAGGCAAAGCAAAAAAGAATAATAGAGCAATTCCTTCTCTATTTGGAATGCATACAGAAAGAATTTAAAATTGATTCTTAAAAGTGAAATTATAAGTTACTAAATCTATACTCTAAAACTTATGCAATTTAATTATATAATTATATGCACATTCATTAGTCTTCATTTAGAGACTACTTATTCTTATCACAAATAAAATCACATTTGGTTGGGGTATTTGGTTTTCAAGTTTATAATTATTGAATGAATTGTCATAATTTACTCCAATATTATATGCTGCATTATAAATGACTTCAAATGGCTAAGTAAAAAAGAAAAACTATGCAAAAATAGGCAACTTAACTCCAAATGCACAGGCTTAGTGATGAAAAAGGTAAGGCAGCACAGAACAGGAATTGATATTGACAATAATGATCTTAACTTATTTAAAAGATCAAGTTACATTTAGTATGCTAGGTTGAAGAATGCCTGGAAATGTACGGTACATTATCAAGGACTTCCATCCAAATAGTCAAAATCCACAAGGTTTTCCTTAAAGACATTGCACACTCCATGCTTTGGAAGTGCTATCAAGGATAATCTATTAACTAAGAATTTTGGAGCACTAAAATATAGCCCTATCTGAATAAGGAATACAATACTTAATATAGATAGCAATAAATAATCTAAAGACAGATGAAATAGAGGGTAAATACATGTGGTAGATGGAATTGTTTATATCAGTCTTTACTTCCCTTTAGTTGTATAATATATCCACACCCTTGCCATAGACTTACATTGGACAGAATGTTCTTTCCCACCAGTGGACTATGGTCTTGCCCATGTGTCTTGTTTTGGTCAATGGGATATTGGCAGAGGTGAGACAAACAGAGACGTGAAATATGCTTGTGCATTTGGGCTTCTTGGCTTGTGACTCTACTATCAGTATGAGAACATGTTCTGTGAAATGGCTGTTCTGTTAGCCTGGGTCCCAGAATGATAACCTGTAGTGGAGTTGCTCCAGCAGACCCAAAGCCCTGGAACCTGAAGTGGAGCTGTTCCAGTGACCCACAGATATACAACATGAAGCAAAGCCCTGTGAGCTGACTTACAGATCATTGAGTATAAGAGTGAGTGCTTTATACTAACTACCTTGGCAATGCTATGCAACGGGTAACAGAAAGGATGGTACAAATCAATGATCCACCCTAAATCATTTCACTTTCTTGTGAGAGTTTTCCCCCTTCTTAGGAATTGGGGAAGGAGGTGGTAGTTACAGCCTTTCGTGTCTCAGTTTTCTAGTTGACTACCATGGATTCTTCGAATGTCAACAGAATGAGGAAGTCATTGTGGCCAGAGCTAACGAGGTATACAAACTATTATTGGCTTATCTTCAAGGAGTCCAACCATCTCTTCAAATGAATTTATTCTTTTTTTGATCTCAGTGGAGACCATAAAAAAATGGTCATTGTTTTGAGGAAGACACATTTACATAGTCTGTTTTACTATCTCTAGCTGGAGATGACTCTTGGTTAATCCAGTTAAAAATCTTTTAAGTGAAATAAGACAAGGGAGTGCTTGTCATAGTAAGAACTCACTAGAGTTCAGAGCCTTTTGTTTTGTAATTTTAAATAAGTTTTCCTCATTAGATCAGTGTGGAAAAACAGCAGACTTAATGGAAAGAAGTGTCGGAGAGAAGGCTGGTGAGATAACTCGTTTTAGGTCAGAGGAAGCATAGACTTTTAGCAAGTTGTTGAGAGGTACTCAGTCATACCAGCAAGTACAGTATATTAGATATTTGGTCTTTGAATTCCAACCCTATGAATGACGTGAAAATTGTCAATACTCTTAAATTCCTACCACGTTAAGAGTGACACAAATGCTGAAGAGAAAGAGTACATGTAATTTTACAAATGAAGAAATGGAAGCTTGGGCCTCATAATGGACCCAGAATTCTGGCTCAGATCATCTGATTCTAATGCCTAAGCTCTTCATCAAAACATGAAATGGTACCACTGAATATTTTCTATTTTTTTCACCAGTGAGATATTGTTGAATAGGAAACAAACAAACAAACAAAAAGGACAGATTACCAAGTATGTGCTATGATTCAGTCTCAAGGCAATCTGATAGTATTAATGAGGAAAATTCTATTATCTTCATTTTGTAAATGAAGTAACTAAAATAGAAAGAAGTTAAGGAACTTGAATAGAGCTACACGTCTTTGGAATAGCAGATTTTTTCAAAATAATAACATAAACTTTTCAGTATTGGGATTCACTCATTTGATTTCACCTAGCCTGGTTTTTTAAAGGAAAGATGGACTGAGAGACAGTTGGAGAAAAAGACCTATGGATGCACTGGAGGCATAATAACCTACCACTAGAACATGCACTCTGGTAAACCTCGGCCAACAGACGGTTGGTAAATCATGGCCAGGAAGGAAAAGGTTAAAAGAGAAGCAGCTGATGTGTCTTTAGAACTAACTTGCCTCCTAAATCCTCTGTTCTCCAGTTGTCTTTTGTATGGTGGTGTCATGAGTAAGACAGATTTTGATAAAATGTTTCCTCTGTTTAAAAACAAAAAGTTGGACATTTGTAATCAATTTACATCTTTTAATTTTATAGTCAATAAAGTTAAGATAAAATGAAATTATGTGATTTTCAAAAATTAATGGTCTAGTGAAAGTCACAGAGGTCCTTAGAATTAATTTGGACCTTTCTTGATCAGTCACCAGGACAGCTCACCTCATCAGCTCACCTGTGTACAAATTCGTGTGATTCTAATTATGTCTTATAGAGTTTAAGTTTATTCAGTCTTATGAAAATACGAAGATCCCTTATCAGTGTTAGGAAGTTTATTTTTGATGAATAATAATCAATAACATATATACCTAAATACCCCTGCTTAATTCTTAATTTTTTCTGCTAAGAAGGGACACACATATGTGACACTTACTAACTTAAATGTTTCTATAGCAAATTTCATATTCTGAAAACAAATAGAAGTGTTAATCTACGTTGGAATATATATACCTTTAAGAGCAAGAAAAGAACATGAAGCAGATGACCAAAATATTAGATTTTAGCAAATGATTTTTCTTCTTCAGCCTCCTCCCACCTCCTCCCCTCCCTCTCTCCTTCACCAATACTCATTAATGGTCTTTCAATATAAACTTTAACTCTGTCGTGCTTTTGATATTATTATTTACTAAGATATTACCAAATGCCAGTAAAATTTTTAGAGTGGTCTAAGGGTTTAAAAAAGAAACAAAAAAAATCTTAAAATATTTCTTTGTCTTTAAGAAGCAGGCAATAAACAGTTAGCTAGAAGTTGTGTACACTGAGCCACCATATCATTATGAAATATTCAAACGTACAGAAGAAAATTTTACCAAGGACCTCTGAAATGTTATTGTATTAAACACCTCTTCCGCAATAGTCATAGAGGGACAGTGTAAACCATGAGTATATGAAGTCAGTTGATAAGTCCAAAATGTAGTTTGGAAGATTTCCAAGAAGAAATGACATCAACGATTGAATGTTTCAGGTGAACAAATAGTGAGTGAAATTGTATTGTAACTATTTTGAGAACTCAGCGTTATGAATAAAGATAGAGTCTTCTGGGATGATTTTTGCAGGCAGATGTATAATTCCTGAACAAAATATTTGCAAATACTGTCAGAAGCCACCTATAGCTTTAAAAAGGAGTTGTTATCACCTTAGCCCTAAATAAATCTACATCTAACATTAAAATAAGAAAAAGAAATCAGATAAGCTTAGTACCAGCATTTTAAATTTCAAATAACTATTTACTTGGGGTCGTTTCTCTGGAGGAGAATAAAATGAGAGCCCATTAGGATTGCTCTTTTTGACAAGCACTTTCCACTCAGCCAGATGTGTCCAGTTCTAACCAAAGAGTTGAATGTTCTTCAAGTCAGATTGTTTTTTAGAGAATGAGGTGATATTATTTTACTTATTCAAGGGAAATATTCAAATTCTTAAGATGGTGTCTTCACACATATATTTTAAGTGACATTTTGGATTTATATTTTAAGTAGAAAAAGCTCTCAATACCGTAGAATAGGTATTAAATTGGGTAGATGTGTATTTTCATTCTAATTCTGTCCTTAACTAGCTGTGCACACTTATGCGAACACCTTAACTATCCTTAGTTTCTTTCCTCATATGAAAAAGTTTGCTTTTATTGGCAGAGGACTCTCTAAGGTGACTTTTTCCCCCAAGATTCTTTATTCTCTGGCTCTGTGGCATTTGCCTTTTCTGGTTGTCACCTGGGGGTGTTAATTTTACCGTAAGACAATCATGTTCATTTTAACAGAAATACAGACATAGGGCATGGATGTAATGTAGCCACAAAACATGAAAATAAAAAGGCCAGTTTCCGGAGAATTGAGCACCTTTTGGGAAAGATGCCAGAGTGGCAAGATTGCATATTTTTATTATGAACCAAACAACTGAATAAACATTTCATTATACCTTAGCTGCTTCATTTACCCCACGATAGTTTAATTGGTCCTATTCAGAAAAAAATAGTGCTTCAGTAACCATGACATTTTCGGTCCTAGAATACATAGCTGGACAATCTGGAGGACAGATGAATAAAATTAACATTTGCCATAAATCAAACATGCCTTTTATAAGTGCCAGGAAAAAAAGGCTCTTATTCACCCACTGCTAAATAAAAAATAATCCCAAACTAATCAGAAAAATCACACTTTAACTATGAAAATGTAGTACTTAAGGCAATTAAATTGCAAATTTTTATTCTAAATTGCATACAGTGGAAGAAATATAAATGATAATATCTCTACATTTAAAATAATAATCATACCACAACTAGAAGGACCCACAACTAGAATATATGTAGCTATGTACTGGGGGGGTTTGGGGGGGAAGCAGAAAGAAAATAATAATAATAATAATTATTATAGTTATTCCTGTGTGAATTCTCAAGTGTTTAAAAATATAATCAAATGGGCATAAAAGTAGAGTAAGCAGACGCATGGCTAGAAATTTAAGATATCCACATTAGTTCTGTAGAAATGTCACCTAATATTTATTAATGCACTGAGCAGTTTCTATGCACTTTTCTTGTATCACCTCATTTAATCATTGTAGGAATCTTCTGTGGTAGGTTCAATAATTATCCTAAATTTGGAGATGAGAACACTGCAGCACAGAGAGGTTAAAGTATTTGCCTGAGATCACAAAGCTAGTAGTGACAGAAATTGAATTCAGATGGAGTGGGCTGAAACAAACTTCTTACACTGTTGGTTGGACTATAAATAAGTATCTCTTCTAGAAATAATTATCTGATAGTACTTGCTAAACATCTGTAACTTTTGGCCCTGTAATATATGTTCACTCTACAAATTAGATTATAACACATAATGATGCAAGTTTAAGGATATTTAATGAAGCTGGGTTTACAACAGCAAAAATAAAACAAAAAGAACACAATGTATGTATTGATTGTAAAGAAATGATTTGGTAAGCCATGTAATGGAATAAAACACATCAGATGGTGGTAGATCTTTAAAGAACTGAAAAAGCAAATGCAATGTGTCCATCAGATATGTATACAGCATGTGTATATATACATATGTATGGTATATAACTATGAAGTATGTATACACCTTGGTTTAAAATATTATGAAAAAGATGCACATTACATCTTTAATAGTGGTTAGATCAAGGAGGTAATGCTATTGGAACTACAGAAAACTATCAATTTTACTTTAGAAACTCTCAAGACTATGACAGCACTTGGAAACTATTCATGCTTATTTATAAAATAAGCCCTATCTCTTAACACAATTAAATATCAATAGCATTTTGTGAGCACCTACTACACATAAAGCATTATTCTAATTTCTATACGCATTAGATTTTTAAAACAAAAAAAAAACATAGGTACTTTTATTCAGATTCTGGAAAAAATACCAATATTCTTTTAAAAGATTACACAAACTCTTAAAAGTCCAGGACATCCACAGATACTAACAGTGAAAAACGAGATTCATTTGAAATGGTGAGAAAATTAGGGCTATGTCTACCCTGGACGCTTCCACAGTACGAAGACTCTGGGATCTTCTCAGATGCTTGCAAGGTGTGTGTTCCCTCAGGAAATATTTCCCCTGGTGTCCCCGTATATGAGTAATTTGATTAAAAAATACTACAAAATGTATATGCTCATGTTAGGTGCAGTGATAGATCAATGAAGACTTGGAAGAATATGTAGAAGAGGGATAATTATGTATTCGTTTCATTTTCCAGTCAGTGCATGTGAAGGTTCTTAGTCCTGTGTGCACATCAATGACAATCAGCACGTCAGCACCAGTCTCGGGGGCCAGCATCACACAATATTGCACAATCTTGCAAAAGAAATACAACTCTGGCCAAAAAGGGGAATCCATTCACCATGGCCAGGGCCTGGCCATGGAAATATAAGGGGAAAAAATATATGCAATTGAGAGGATCAGAAACATGGAGAATATACAGTGAAGCTGCACTATGCCTGTATTTAGCTTTGTGGATGGAGGGAATAGAAAAAGGAGAGAGAATATTAGAAAGAAAATGCCATAGCATATTATATTATAATTATTCAATCATATTCAAGTGATTGAAAACATGGAACTTCTTATTCAAAAGAAACAATCCCCAAGTAAAATAATTTAGAAAAGAGAAAATACTCCTTGAGATATGTCACAGTGAAACTGTGGAAGTACACATGGGAGATGTCACATGTAGTCAGATTAAAAACAAATCCTGCTAAAGAAGAAAGTGAGAAACTAGTGGCCAAAAAGTAATACTGACTTTAGTCTAAAGCAGTAGCAGTAATGGGCATTTTGGGTAGTAAATAAAAATACAGAATGGAAATATTGGGAAAATACTGTAAAACCATAGAGAGGTAGACTAAAATTCAAATATTCTAAGTTCTGATATCTTTGGGAAGAAGGCATTAAAATCATCAATTTAACATTTTTAAGCTTGTTAAAATATTAATAGAAACCATTAAAAGATTTGAAATGCATTGAACACTTGTCACTGCCATAGAGCAAGAAAATAATATAATTTTTTTTAAATCCCAAAGAATTAGAAGAGAGGGAGAAAAAGAACTTTTCTGGTGGAATTGAACTATTTACAACCATCTCTCAGATATAAAACCCTTTTATCATAAAACATTCAGTTATTGAAATGCAGCATCCTTCCTCTTGGCATTGTCCTTCCCTTCATGTCACTGGATCTGAGTAACAGATTGTAAAACAGGTTGATGTTTGTTTGCCTAATATTCTACCTCCTATACTCACAAACTCTTACACTGTTGGGGTGCATCATTGTGAGTAACTAAAAGCCTACATTTTTCTAGCAATTCATAAAAATAAGTGGCCAAGGGAAAAAACCATTGAGTGGTGGGTCTTCAGGAGAGCTTTACCAAGCATGTGTACTGAGTTGATAAGTCTGTACATTTGAAGTATACTTTTTCTTGGGAATCTAGTCCTTAGGGTAAAGCTCCAGCAGCTATGCTATGACGGCAAAACCATCATGTGCATGGAGTCCTCATGCTTAGGATGGCAGAACAGAAAGATGGAAGGAATAAGGAACAGTAGTGTTTCCATGGAGCCCATACCAACCAGCCTTAGAACGGCTCCCTGCAGACTTCACATTTTGTGGAAGGAAAGCAAATCTCTACCTTGTTCAAGACACTTTCATTTTGTGAGTCCATCAATATTGGCAAATGCAGTCTTAACAGACACACACATAGACAAGCTGAGCATTCCTGTTTTATCTGTGATGTTGATATTAAGGTGGATGCCTATATATTTATAACAGTAATTTTAAAGTTTTTATAAACTTTTATATTCGTTTTTATTGTTTTAAATCACACAATTCCTAGTATGTCAGATGAATTTTAATAGTATGCTCCCCAATTATTCTAAAGCATTTTAATATCAATTTTCATTATATCAAATATCAACATTTAATATAAAAAAATAGGCCAAGAATTTTCAGCAGAGAACTTTCAATAGCATATACACGGGCTCATTTCTGACATATAATCTTCACATATAATGATGTTTGGTAAATCGTGGTCATTGATATGGTGTTTTATCTGATTACTCTTTTATTTACAATTTCACTAGGGGCTATATTTTACATATTTCCATGAATAGTTAATATTTTCTTTATTATTCTCATATAAGTAATGAGTATCATGATGTCAATGACCGCAACAAGCCTGTGGTTAACCAATCTGATTGTTTTCTATAAATTAAGTACCAGAAATCTTAGGAATACCAACACATTATTTGAAGTATTTTCTTTTTCCTTCTTTCCTTCCTTCTCTTTTAAAGACATAAAATACGAATAAATTTCTTTATATGTGTAAGGGACTTATAATCATTACTTCTTGTACTGAACTAATAAAACTATTCATATAAATGATGCATTTTATACTACCTTTATGGGCAATATAGCTCTTGTTTTGGTGTTACAAGCCACACTTTTCTTAGTGATATATGGAGGCAGTATTTTTCCTTGAAACTTTTAAAATGACACATATTAAAGCCAGTACTACTAGCTTTAAAAAGAGAGGGCTACTTCTAGTTTAAATTGAGCCAAAGCATCAACTACTCATAAGCATTCTGCTAGTGTACAACCACAAAAACCTAAAAAGACAGATAAAAGTAATACCTTGGAACAGTCTTGTATACTAAAAATTATGCACATCCCAAAAGTGTACTGAAATAATTTCCACTAACCATAAGTTCGGTGGGAAAAATAGGTGTGGTCCTATCTATGCTGACCCTCATGAAACAGCCCAACATTCTGAAAGAAAAAGATCCCCCAGGACTGCCCCTGTCTCTTGAGTAAGAAACAGGAAAACTAGGTAGCCACCATCTCATAGTAAGGATGCTGAGTATTTAAAGGTGACCATATGCTGTTCCCCTCCTATTCTTATTTTTAGACTGAGGGATGGTGTCTTCTAAAAAACAAGAAAGGCAGTAATGAAGAAAGATAGTGATTTACTACTTCCTGGACATCCCCAGAACAAAAAGTTTTATGGGTATTTGTAAGAAAAGTCTTTAATAAGAAGTGAGAAAAATGTAACACAAAATAGGTTTGCTGAGTACCATTTGTTGGAAGTGGTTTCCATGAATAAACCCTTACTGGAAAGATTTAGCTGAAAGATGAAACCACAAGGCAGCCTCTATTCATTTGGTCTCAAAGACTCTTGGAAACAGGGTCACACCGTCAGGAACCTCTTCTCCAGCTCTCAGCATCGTTCATCTTAGAAGGTGGGTACACTTTCTCTTACTGCAGAACAATTTCTATCAGGATGTTGAAAACATTCCTTTCCCAACACGTTTTTATTGTGCTCTTACTTTGGACAATGCCATGTTCTAAGCTCTGGGAATTCAACAAGAACAAAACAGAAAAATTTCTGCTCTCATATCTTACAGTGTAGTAGAGAAAGACAGAAAATAAATTGATAATTAATATATGATTTACTAAGCCAGGTGGTGATAAGTGTTTCTGAAAAGAATAAAGCAGGGGCAGGATGATAAGTAATCTCTTGGCTGGAGGTGGGGGCTGCTATTTGGAAAGTGTGGTCAGGAAAGATTTCTTCAGTAAGGAACACTTGAGTAGAGTTGTGAAGAAAATGAGAAAGCAGCCCCTGTGGTTTTCTGGAGAAGAGCCAGAGAATGGCTCATGCAAGGGCTGCTTTGCAGAAAAGGGTTTGAGGAGTGGAGTAAGAACAAGAGGCCAGTGTGGAGAGGCCAGTGAGAGGGAGCAGTAGAGTGGACGAAGTTGAGCTTAGAGATCTAGCATGAGTAGAGGATACTGGAGGGCATTTAAGAGCTTTTATACCAAAAGAGATGGATTTTATTCCAAAAGAGATGGAAAGCCAGTGGATGATGTTATGCACGATCAGGTGTAATTTTGACAGGATCCCTATGGCTTCCCCAATGAGGACACTCTCTAGAAGGATAAGGAGACCAGCTTAGAAGTGGTGCAGAAAAAGCAAATTGTGGTTTGGACCACAGGAATAGCAGTAGACATGGAAAAAAAGTGGCCAGATTCTAGATGTACACATTTTTCTCTCATAACGACTAGTTAAAGAGTTTTACTATAATGGCTTTCAACTTATACCACTCTTCAGACAACAACTTTGGTGTTTGTTTGTTTTTAATGGTACAATGGCTTTCTTACCCAATAGCACATACTACAAAATATGCTATAAGAATTGGTATCTCAGCATCATGGTACCAGGCTAAGACACACTCACTAATTTACTTGACACAACAGTTTCTAGTCAGAGAATGTCCTGTGGAACAAGTTAGAATTGCTCCATGTTTGGACGAATCTGAAAAGTCCTGCTTTACATTCATATTCCAAACAAGATTGTATGAGTAGAATCCTCTACAAATCTTTAGTCTATCATTTACAAGGACTTTTCCCATATAAATTTTTTAGTGCACTCATGTTAGCTTAAGTTGACTTGTTTTTTTCCTGTGTTCTTATTTTACATTTATTTTAACTTTATACTCAAGTGCAGTTTGAGGGAAAGACCGCCCTGAGCCCTAAAACACTGTCTCTACCTCCTTTTAAAGAGACTCCTTCACTGCCCACCACCTACTATCAATCAGTCACTTCTTCCTTTAGAAAATAAAATCAATGATGCACAGTGCACTTGAGTGTATAAAAACATGTCATCATCTTTAATCAGCAGGGTCCTATCTTCTTCCCACTCAATAGCTGCCATTGTTTCTACTGCCCCAATCTCTTTGTTATTCCTTTTTCTTCATTATTGTGGGAAAAAATGGTATCTTCCTCAGGCTTTTCTTAGCATGTAACCCACTGCATGGTCATTCTCATGTCATGGAATATTCTCCAAAGCCATAAATCTCAAGGTTTATTTGGAAATTTAATAAATGTGCACACACAGGAAAGCATATAACAAGTGGTCAGTAGATGTCTAGTTTTCTTAATGACTGATCCCAAAACTAAAAATGGGTTTTCTTCTCATTTAAAAAATAAGAATGAAGTTATTTAAAATTAAAAGAGGCATTCTCTCTTGGGGTGTGTGAGGGTGGTGCTGGCATTTGCACAAACCTGAAAGGGAGAGCTTTCTTAAATTTTATACTCTAGTTGCCTAGCTTGCCTCCCCTTCATCCTGGTCCTGTCTTTTCTATTTTCTATCAATCCTTATGCATTATTATTATCATCTTCCTCATTATTTTTGTGCAGACTAAAACTAAGCATTCCCTTAGCTGATTTTTCTCATCGACTTAATGTAGAAACATAAATCAGGATTAACGTTGGACTTTTGAGCAGCGTTGTCTGCATTCAAAGCTTGACTCTACCACTTAGCTGAAGTACTAACATGGGCAGATTACTTAAACATAATTATCCCTTAGTTTTCTCATCTGCAAAATAAAGATGATATCATATTTCACACATAGCTAGTTTTTCCCAGCGCTCGGCTCTTCAATTTCGCTCACCATCAAATCTCCGCTGGATGACCATGCTTCATCAAGGGTGTGTGAAGATTTCTTTCTCACTCAATCTCTTTTTGAGCTCAAGTGATTCAATTCATACAGATTAGTGGGAAAAAATAAAATCCCTTTTTGGACACATAAAAAAGGAACTGTAAATATAAATGAAATGGGCCGGAGGGACCCTGCACGTATATAGGCTGACCTCTCTTTCTATGATCAATGTCTGCAATTTTCCCATCAGTGTGAAGTACCCTTAAACAACACATGTTCCTTCAATCTCAAGTAGTACATAAGTGCTATTTCCCATGATGTTTAAATATATTTTCACGAATAGAAACTTTTTAGCTGGTTTCCTTAACAATGGTTTAAACTGGAATCCGACAGATGCTTTTATCTGGTACAATTGTTTTATGGGAAAAAAATAGTTATGCATTATATTTTTCCATATAATATCACCTTTATGACAAAACCCAAAGGATATAGCTAGTTAAATATTTAAGATTATTCCATAATATTCTTAATGTCTGACAAATCAATAAAAACAAAACAAAATTTCTAGAAAAATTTAACCACAGATAGTCATATTCTGCTATTGAAAATAAGTTCCTTATGATTCAATAAATAAAATTATGATTTCTACATCAGTCTCCTCAGGAATTGCCTGTCATGACTAGTCTCTAAGAACAGAATCCACTTTGGTTGAGATAATTCAAGTCTAGAGTCCTACAAAACTAAGAACCAGAGTGGAAATGTGGAGTGTACACGGTTAGGCTTCAGTCTATGGAGCCAGAAATCCATTCCTTATCTCTGCACGTATTGTCTCCATATAAATTCACATACACAATTCTTAACTTTCTCCATTATTTTACAAACAAAAGTTATGCACATAATATAACCATGCTTTAATGAAAATCGTATATAATCTGTTATAGTTGCTTATGCACAGCAGATGTTAAAGAAATATTTGTTAAACTAAATAAATGGATAATTATTTGGGCAGAAAGCCAGTCTGAACCAATAAAGATTCAGAATCATGGAGTCTTTACAAATTCAGGAGTTTTTTTTTTTTTTTTCAGTTTTACTTAATATGCATCAATTAAACACAAAATAAACTTGTGCTTTGGAGCTGTCCATAGGGTAATTCTAAAATTACTGGATGAGAAAAAGTTAATATTAACACATTAATTATTTGCAAATAAACTATTCTTTTTATTATATTTGATTGAAAACAGTTTATCCTCTGAAGTGTTAAATACTCTCTTTACAAGCTTGTTTACATTATTAATTTCCAGAACTAAGGCTAAATGAACACCCAGTTTGCCCATATTCCAATTAGGGGAAGATTAATTAGCTTTTGCTGTATTCCACTGTTTTCCTTTTGTCAAACTAGGGTCCTGGGAATACAACTCTGTTGCTCGTGTAACAGCCTGTCAGACCCCAGGGCCGTGTCACTGTTAAGAGGGGCAGTCCTTGCTGTTTTGCGGATAGTCTGTGTAGAATGTATTTACTGCTCAGGACACTGCTTACGAAGTTCTTGTCTGTGTGCTGAAAATTGCCAGCCACCAACCTCTCTTTTCTTTTGTCTTGGCCACATCTTCGTCTCTCATGTTTGAGTAGCATATGTTCCAAGTCATAATGCAGAAAAGTTTAGGAAAGGATTCTTCCTGCCTTGCCATAAGTATGGAAAGTTGCCATATCAATCTCCCCATCTTTAAGAGTTTATTGACTTAACTGAAAGGAGGACAGTGTGCAAAGAGGGCTAGTCGATTTAAGAAAGGCAATAGGGAGAGAAAAGTGCAACAAAACATGCTCTAGAAGCACTTAAAAGACTGAAAAATCAGGACCTCAGTCATGAATTTTCTAAAGCATGGAGCATTTCTAACAGTGGAGATGCGTAACTCATTAACTTCAAGCTGCTCAAATCTTTTCCCCCAGGGATGAGTAGAGAAGCCGAGGTGATTCATTTAAAAAGTTAATGAAGATCTTTACATGCATTCTGTACAGACCTTGGTGGCCACTCCCAGACTCCTAAAGGAGAGTGAATATAGGCCGCAATTGACTGATTAAAACGTCATTCCTCACATTTTTTGAAATGCACTGACATAAGGAAATAACAAACCCTCAAATCTGAATTTAAGATTTACATGGAATCAACCACGCTCCTTGCTCCTTAACTTCCTGCATGTGCTTTCCTCGAATTTTCCACATTCAGTATAAAACCCCAATGGGGCAGTCTACAAAGTTCAGAGGAAAATAAAGTGTGACTCAGAAAGAAAACACTCAATCAAGGAATGGTTGAACTCTAAAGAAAATAGACAGATATTCCTAAACAGGAAATAACATCCCTGAGTCCTGAAGAAAACAAAACAATAGAGGAGAAAAAAGCCTTTATATTAAAACCTGTCCAATCTAGTGATCAATCAAAATACATAAATCAGGAAGAAAGACACCGACAATGGGCTCTGGGGAGTCCATGCCCAGGATTCCTACTAACAACTCAGAGGGGAAGTGGTGACATTCTATATATAATAGAAATGCAGCAGCTTATTAAAATAAAAATATTGTCAACATTCAAACAGGAGGATAGGGTAGGTGGGAGTCAATGTGAGGGGAGGACTTTGTTTATCTTTCACAGAAGGGGATTAAATAAAGTTGAAACATGGTGTTTAAAAAGTGACTACAACGTATAAACGTTCTATAATCTTTTCAATTTGCCTTGGAGAAATACTCAAGTAAACACAATCTATTAAGATGAAGAAAAGTTTATTTGAAATTCAACAGTTAATTTTGTTTCACTTGTGTTGATTTTTTCTAATAGATTAAAGAGAAACTAAATTTGATGGTTTTGTATTAAACATGGTTTGTATAGAACATAGTTTTCATTTGAATGTCTGCCTAACACTCTCCTTCTCTCAGTATGATTCCATCTGTGTAGATGCAAAGGAGTGTCTGAAAGTATAGTCCTCTGAGTTAATGACGGTTATTTCTCAATGGAGGAATTTCAAGTAATAGTTTACTATTCCTTTGCACTGTCTTTGTTGTTTGAATTCCTGAAACTCGGCATAATAATTACAGACTCATGGAATCATTATTCTTAAAACAAAATGTACAATCTGATTGAAGGTTTATTTATGATATAAGAAAAGTCTGAAAATTTTTTTACTACATGTTTGAAATATGTCTTAGTCTGAAATATTCCGCTTTTCTCAGTTTTTTTAAAATGTGCTTTTGGGAAATTTTTCACACCTTCGCAAACATGAGCTCTTTCTGTCAGTGTGGAATAAATGGCTTACATTCAAAGTTATAGGATTTTGTATAAATCACTAATTTTCCATTTGTCAACAGGTCCTCTAAAATATACATTGATACATTTTTTCCCTCTCTTTCTTGCTTTCTCTCTACCAAATAAAAGGAGGCCAGGGGAGGGGCAGAGAAAG
This sequence comes from Equus przewalskii, assembly GCF_037783145.1. NCBI lineage: Eukaryota > Metazoa > Chordata > Mammalia > Perissodactyla > Equidae > Equus > Equus przewalskii. The sequence continues at coordinate 46,656,513 of NC_091852.1, forward strand.
GAAGGAAAGGAGAGAGGGAGGGAAGAGGGAAACGAGAGAGGGAAGGAAGGAGCAAAGGGAAAAAGAAGGAAACATCTCCTAATCCTAAAACCAGCCTGATAGTAATTTTGAGTAGTGAGTAACTCATTTTTCTATAGCTCACTTACTATTTTACAAAACGTTTTCCTTTGGATGAGCTTTCATGCTCCCTACACACATACACACACACATACACACGTGCACGCGTGCACGCACACACTGAATGCAATAAGATGAATTAACTCATTATAATTTGATGTGAATATTCTATGTAATTTATTTGCTTTAACTTAAATAGAATAATATGAAATAATTTAAAGATAATGTAGTCCTCCAATATGAACTTCTAATACTTCTCTCTAAGGAATTAGTGGACACATTTTATCAGGTGTGTCACAAGAATATTTTGCATAATCGTTTCCTAAGTCACCACAATTTTCACTCACCTTCTTTTTACTTTTAATAATTTTCTAATAATCCACTAAAGACAATCTAAAGAACATAATAATATTTTTAACTAGTAATTCTTTTGTGTCATTTTCTATCTCTTCAGCCTATTTTTTCATGCTACAATCTCTGACCTTGAGATGCAATTTACAATCAAGGCTTTCCTAGCATTGTGCCATATTATAATATGACTGGTAATTTATTTTCTTCAGTGTTTACAAAACATAACAGTACATCTTAAAAATAATGGCCTCTTGGTTTGATGAAATATGGTATTTGATAGCACAAATATATATCATATTTTAATTGACAATTGTTGGCTGTTGGTGAGGCTGGGGGTGTTTATAATAATGCATTTTGGTCTTAGGGTTGCTTTCTTTGCTCCGTTTTTAAAAATTGGAATTGTCATTTAATTTACAAGTTGCGTTTATATAACAAAGTAAAATCCATTATGCTTCAAGTTTTTTCAGTTTATTTTTCCACATGCCTTTTGAATGGCTGTCATATTTTGACGTAAAATATGTGTTGTTCAATTGTTCTCCATCATGCTCCAGCTCTATATTACTGAATATATGTTCTGTTGGTTTGGTGTATTTTTCTCACAGATATCTGGGCTCTTTTGAAGGTGTTTTTATTTGTCTTGAACTGCTAGTGAGGGCTCAGGTCTAGAGTTTAAGTCAAAGCATTTCCTCTCACCGTGATCTGTTGTCCGGGAAGCAGGCATTCTGCAGGTCCTAAAGGGAGGTGCTGGGGGAAGTCTGCTTGGTCCTTAATCTCTTCTGTGGCTCTCAGCCTCAGGTTCAGGACATGGTGATTTCCTGACAATCATTCAGCCTTTCATGGCCGCTCTGAAACTAAGGGGAACAGAGACAACTCTAAAGAGCGGTTGTTAAGCTTCCTTCCTAGAGGTCACAGAGAATCTGGGGTCAAGCACTTCTCTGAAACCAACACTTAATCTTAATTCTGAACCTATCCGTGTTGATTTCCAGATGCTAATCCAGCCGCGAAGGGGAAGATTTCTGCTCCCGGCTAGAACTTCAGTAGCACCCAAGGCTTCACCTGTGTCTGGGGTGAAGAAATTTTCCTCTACCCCTCTAAATTCTTCTGGCTAGTCTAAGAATTAAATTGACATAGGCTATTGCTAATATTTTTTTCATATTTTCTTTTCATTTCTGAGGCCTATGACTAAATTGTGAAAGCAAATTTACAAATATAAACTTAGCTAACTTGGCTAACATAATGTCCCCACCTCCCCACAAAAACTTCCCCTACACCTTTAATGAAGAGAACATGTAGGAAAACTAATGGTGTGTTCATTGTGATTTTTTAAATTAGCCAATATATAGAATAATTAATTTATTAATTCAACTCAGTTAGAGGTGATTTCCTTGTCTCTCTTAGGTTAAAATATATCCTTATATGCAAATAAAGTTAATACTATTGTAGGGGAGGAATACATATCCTCTAGATATCTCAGTCCTTCTGGCTGGGCTACGAATTAAATTTGCATGAGACAGAATAACAGGAGAAAACCAAACAAAGCTTTATAACATGCATACGTGGGAGACACTCAGGAAAACTGAGCAACTCGCCAAAATGGTGGAGGCTCTTATCTTAAATACCATCTGCAGCTAAAGACAAAGGAGGATGTTGGGGGTGGTGGTTTGGGTCTTCAAAGGGGAGGAAGGCAACCCACATGGAAATGGGAGAGGAAATGTTTGGTAAATAGAACTTTGATAAGAGTGGGCTTAGCAAGGACCCTCCCAGTCAACCGGATACCCAGAGTTATCTATGGTGATGGCCTGTCCTGGAGAAAGGCATTTTATCTTATTTATTTATTTATTTTTTAAGATTGGCACCTGAGCTAACAACTGTTGCCACCGTTTTTTTATATTTTCTTTCTTTCTGCTTTTTCTCCCCAAATCCCCACAGTACATAGTTGTACATATTTTAGTTGTGGGTCCTTCTAGTTGTGGCATGTGGGATGCCGCCTCAATGTGGCCTGATGAGTGGTGCCATGTCCTCGCCCAGGATCCGAACCAGCAAAACCCTGGGCCGCTGTAGTGCAGTGTGAGAACTTAACCACTTGGCCATGGGGCTGGCCCCAGGCATTTTATCTTAAATTTCTTTTAGATAGTTAGGGGGAAGGTCAAAGTTTCTTTCAGAGTCTTTTGTTCTTAAAAATAATCAAGGTAAAGAGACACATTTTGGAGTGGCCAATTCTGATCCCCCCATGTGATTCATTCTTCCTTAAAGTCATATTTAATTTTTATAGCTTTACTGCAGTTCAGGAAAAAAAAGACAATGAAGGAATAAGTGTTGATTTATAGGAGGTGTGATTACGTATGGAGTGTGCATGATTACTGTAAATTATACTGCACTATCCTTAATATGCATATGTATTTTGTATTCATAGGTAATTATACACCAAGAGATGGTCATTGTATCACAGGCAGTCCGTAAGGAAATAAACACAGATCTTTAACATCATTTTAATGGTGTTTATAAATAAAATTTATACTAAAATAAAATTAATAAAAGTGAATATCATTTTAATGTAGTGTATAAATGCACAATAATTTCCTTAACCAGATTGAGATTATTTTTATCCTTCTACAAGAAAAAATGTTTGAGTAAAACAAAATTTTCTATTATGGTATATTTTAATTGAATAAAATTTACCCAGTGCCCATAATGAAAACTATACCAATGTAAATGATATGTGGATAATCCTCTCTACTGCACGCAGAAAATTCTATGAAGACCATGGTGTGTTGAGACCCTTTGGGGTCCTCTCTTTGTCCCCATCTCTCTCCCCTCCTACTTATTAGATTCTTTTGTTTAACCCGTGCTGCTTTGACTTATCACGCTGTGTTTACCCCTTGGATTTGTTTATTTATTTTTATGATTCATTGACCTTGACCTCATTTCCTTTTTCTTTTTTTTTAGCTTTGCATTAAAGTACATCTCTGAGTTTACAGGCATTGGGGAGGGGGAAATTCCCCCTTCTACCCTTCTTGAGTTCTTCTGGCTGCACTAACAATAAAATTGACACAAGACAAGATTAGCATAAGAAAAACTCAATTTAATTATATGCACATGGAAGAATCTTGAAAATGACGCTGAGATAGTGAACAAAACAGGCTGTATATCTATCTTTTCCACAAAGAAACGAGAAATTTGTGAGGAATGATAGGACAAAGAAAGACGTTTGGAGTATGTAATAAGAGAGGAATTTAAGAAGCATTCAGGCTTGAGGTAGTACATTAGCAGGGTTCGTTTCTGCTAATGGTGACAAGGATGAAGGGAGAGTGCCTTTCCTGTGGGACGTGTATTTCCTGCCTCAGGGGGAATAGACAGGAGGGTCAGAATGCCCTTTTTGCTTCTCAAGTAATTTTAATTCAAAATAATCAATGTGCCATTATGGGGTATTTTGGGGTGGCCTGCCCTGGGCCCCGGTACAGGAGAGTTTATTTTTTACCCTGAAAGGGCAGGGTTATGGGTTGTGCCTTATGTGCATTTGTGCAATAGTGATATTTATAAAAGAATAAAAGTATGCACAATAAAAATGACAGAAGAGCACAAAGAAGCTTTTAAATATTCACCTAAAGAGGAGCAGCATCTTCTTGTGGAACAACTGCTACCCTGGCCCTTCCATCTACGACGTATCTTTTATTCTCAGAATATAGCTTCTTTAACTTTTCCAACTTTCCCTATTACCTATAAATCCTTCAATTATCCCATTTCAAACCAACCTAAATATAGCAATCTGGCGTCTCCATCACCACCCCTCCTGCACATCTAACCTCAAAAGTGGAATGCTCATGGCTCAGGCTGCTGGGCTATGAATTAAATGGACATGAGACAGAGTAACAGGAGAAAATCAAACAAAGCTTTATAACATGTATACACGGGAGACACTCAGGAAAACTGAGCAGCTTGCCAAAATGGCAGAGGCTCTCATGTTAAACACCATCTTCAGCTAAAGACAAGGAGGATGTTGGGAACAGTGGTTTGGGATTTCAAAGAGAGGAAGGCACCCATACACATCTGATCCTAATCACAAAGGTAGGAAGCCATATGCTCATGAAGACAGCAGTACAGGCGGTGCTAGAAATCCCCCAGCACATTTCAGAGTCAAGACTTCCTCACAGCTCTCTAAGCCTATGTCATCTGCTTGCCATGCCTCTTCAAAGCAAAGCAAAAGCAAGCTTGGGTGCTGCTTACCAGTCTGTTTTGTTCTTTTGCACATCACTTGGCTTTATTTTATCTCAATTTGTCCATGGTTCCCTCTAACCGTTTCTGATTCTCCATGGTACGCTCACTCTTCCCTCTCTCTTTTATACGCTTATTTTCCATCAGCCTGCTTCATTGGGCTGACAGATATTTTTTCACCTGGGAAAGAGCCACCTTGAATCAGTACAGACTCACCCCTTCCCAGCGGGGCTCACACCTGTGCGAACAGCCGGGTGGGTAAGAGCACACAGTGTGAGGAGCTAGATATTCTGGGCTTGAATCCCCAACCCGCCGCTAACTTTGTTATATTTGGCAAATTACTTAAACCGTCTGTCTCAGCTTCCTCGTAGTTAAAGAGGAAGCGATAATAGTACCTACTTTATAGTAGACTACAAAGTATTGTTGTATTGTTTTATAAAATGTTATATATGTAAGTATTTGTTACAATTCCTGTCATAAGACAGCGTCAACTCACCTTTGCCACCCATGAGAAGGAGCATAGACCTAGAAACAAGCCATCCCTTTCTAGGATCTCCTGTGTCAGTGAAACAAAATCAAACAAACAGGTAGGGAAATTGTTGGGTTTACAACAGCTCTGAACATAGACGGATGTCAACGACCAAAGAGGGAAAAACAGTTTTCTCCATTTGACAGCACCTGTCGAAGATGGCAACGGGGACCAACTGAAAATTTAAAATTCTAGGACATTCGATCCATTACATATGAGTAACTCTCTTCAGACACCAGTTGCATTGCTCAAATACTGTTTTTCCTAAATGTCCAGTTACTTGTTAGACTTTTTGGATTGTGGTGTATGTTGTACTGTCCCCAAATCAATTCTACAAATACTATTGTTCTACTTCCTCGGTGACAGAAAAGCTTTGAAAACTATTTGCTTCACATGCGATAGAACAGTGGCTCTTACATATATAAACAAGTTACTCTTATTCATTAATTTTTTAGATATCATTTTTCATTCTCACAAGTTTGGATTCTAACTCAGTAATGTGTCATGAGCAAATAAAAAAAAATGAATCCTTCTTGTAATCTAAAGCTGAAAAATAACACTTTTCTTCCTCCCGAATCTGGCTATGTTTGTTGGCAAAGGAGAGTTACAACAAAATGCTTTGGCAAGATTTTACCCATCCATGCTGCCAGAATATGTCACACTGGTGAACGATCACAGTGTGCGGGGAAAAAACCCAGGAATTCAATACCTTTTTTTTTCCCTAACCCGGTTTGAGTCTAAAATATTTTGCCAAATATTTTAATTGTGCCCTGAAATTAAAACACAAATCCAAGTTCCAATCCCCAGAAGCACTTCTCCATATTGGTATTAACTGTGCTGCATTGCTAGTGAAGTTTCTTATTATTGCGAGTATTTAACCTCATACCCTTTGCCGTGACTGGACAGCTGGGCCTGAAGCAGAACAGCATCAGTGATGACATTTTGCAACATAGCAAATGTTTTTTAATTAATGAGAGCTACAGTAGCTGGGCAGACGCTGGGACCCTTTGGCTCTGCAGACATATTTTCGTAGCTGTGCATCATTAGTCGAGCACGCATGTGTGGATACTCATTCACGAGACACGAGCATCATTCGTGCACCTGCATCCTCCCATCTGTCCAGCATGTGCTAAATGACTGGTTCAATGACAAAATCCTTCCCAACTTCGAGGTTAATGATGAAAGCATAAGGATTGATATTAATCTGATTAAAGCAAAAATTCTAATGATAACATACACAGTTTGTAGTATACGTATGTATATATTTCATATGTGAAAATATTATGCAGGAATAGTTTATGGTTCTTCTAAATAAAGCATACAGCTATATAGGAATATACACATATGTATGTCTATGTAAGTAGATAGATCTAACACAGAATAGCTTTAATGACATATTGGATAAAAATCACAGTATCATTTGATATTATACTCATCAGTGCATATTTTTTGACAGGACTAATATATTACCTAGTTCGTAGTTTGTAAATGAACACTAATTATGGAAAACTAAGATGCCTTAAGAACTGGTAAGGCCCATGTAACTATCTTTGTAAAGCTATTTGGTGAATCCTATTTGGAGAAATATTTATGCATAAACAAATCTATAAATGTCCTTTAAGTCAGTGGGAAATTAGGATTGATTGGAAATCATTTTGATGAATTGTTCTTTAAATAGAATTCAATAATTTCACTTGCCCAGGGCTCCAGTTAAATTTGAGCAATTGGAAAAACATATGTATTTTTGACTGGAAATAGTGATCAGGTTTTGCCTACTACAGTTATGCAGGAAACAATCATACCTGATAAAGATTATAATATTTATTTAGTTCTTAGTAATTGTTAGTCACTACTTTAAGTCCTTTTAAATGTGTTAACATTTGTAATTCTCACAATTCTGTAAAATAGATACAATTATATCTCTCATTTTACAGTTTGGGAAACTGAGGAACAGAGAGGTTAAGTAATTTGGCCAAGGCTCAACAGCTACTAACTAGTAGAATGGGGATTTGGACCCAATCAGTTTGGCTACCAGCTCTCAAACACTTTGCCTTGCTGCCCGTTTTGTTGTAGAGGGACAATCAAGGGTTTTTATCCAATAACTATTGATTCTCAGCAGACCAGTGTAATTCAGAAATAGTTTTCTGATCTAAATTTCAGTTTGCATAATTTATAAAACGGATATAGTATAGTTAACATCAGAAAGGATAAGACAGAGTTTGGATGAGATGATCTGTATGAAAAACTATTTGTAAAATATTTCTTTTATTATAATTATTTTTAATAATAAAAAAGGAGAAAAAGGCATCTCAAAATTCCCTTAAGATAGAGTGCATGTGTGTGTGTGCGCATGTGCTCCCACACACAGGAGACTTACTACTTAATTTATCTTATTTTCTTATTTGAACTTTCTTTTAGCCTTCCCCCATGGCATTCAATATTATTTTTAAAAAAAAAACACTGCCTACATAATCTCTCTATAGCTACTATTCGTTTAATCATCATCGTCTTGTAGAAAATGTAAGCCTTTTTAAAATATGTAATTAACAACATTGTAAATAAATCTTACTCTACATTTCTTCTGGAGTCTGTAAAATACATTTCTAGATAAGAAATTACTATTGCAAATGATATAAAATTATGTGTGACTTGATATGTATCCCAAAATTGCCTCCCAAAAAGAATGCTTAAATTTATAACAGGTATGAAAGTTCTTATCACTGCTAATAATATATTTCAAAGATTTTTTAGGGGCCGGCCCTGTGGCCTTGTGGTTAAGTTTGCGCGCTCTGCTTTGCTGGCCCAGGGTTTCGCCAGTTCAGATTCCGGGTGCAGACATGGCACTGCTCGTCAGGCCATGCTGAGGCGGTGTCCCACATGCCACAACTAGAAGGACCCACAACTAAAAAATATACGACTATGTACTGGGAGGATTGGGGGAGACACAGCTGAAAAAAAAGAAAGAAGATTGGCAACAGTTGTTAGCTCAGGTGCCAATCTTTAAAAAATAAAATAGAAAACGCTATCTACATGTTTTATTCTTTTATTTCTAAAAGTTGATCATTTTTAAACTTTTTCCCATGTGGAAGTAATACAAGTTCATCTTGGGAAATTTAGAAAAATACCAGAACATAAAAAGAAAAAAATTCATTTTACCCATAATCATGACATTCAAAGGTAACCTTTCTGGTATCTGAGTATTTCCTTTGTGGGGGATCAGAATTTCTCACCCCAAAATGTGACAAATGTTCACACATTTGTGTCTCTTTGGCTTGATTATTTTTAAGAACAAAAGACTCAGGAACAAACGTTGACCTTCCCCCTTCCAGCCTTAAAGAATTTAGGATAGAAGGCCTGTTCCAGGAAGGAGCTATCACCATAGACAACTATAGCATAACATGAACCAGGTGGAATAGACAGGGAGGAACCCAGCAAGGCTCATTTAACCAAAGTCCTCTCCATGGACCCTTATCTTTGCAAGGTGTGGTCAACATTTGTTTACCAAACATTTGCTTTTCCGTCTCCATCTGAATTTATTTCCTCCCCGTTTGAGGTCCCAAATCCCTACCCCCAACATGCTCCTTTGTCCTTAGCTGAAGATGGTATGTAAGGTAGTAGCTTCTGCCATTTTGGTGAGGTGCTCGTTTTCCTGGGTTTTTCCCATTTATACACGTTATTAAACTTTGTTTGATTTTCTCCTGTTATTCTGTCTCATGTCAGTTTAATTCTTAGCCCAGCCAGAAGGACCTAGAAGGTAGAGAAATTGCTCTTCCTCCTCTACACCTTCCAGACTTTTTCATACATACATATATGGGCAAACAAAATACCTACACACACTACATATCTACACACATACACAAACATTATACTATACTTGTTATACTGCATCTTGAGGGTTTTATTCTTATTAATGTCCATTTTTGATCTTTAAAATATATTTAAAAGTTATTAAAACATTTAGGAGAAAAGTTGTGATTTTGTTTTGGGTCACTGATTGAAAAAATTGTCTATTCAGCAGCATGTTCGAGACATCCTGCCTGCTCTGTATGTGTGTTCACTACCTGGATTCATATCCCTGAAAATGAGAAAGCTCACTGAGGTCCTCAAACCTGAACACTGAGACTGGCGGTGACACAACCTGAGCTACTTGGAGGCTCCAGAAAATTGAAGATGGAGTTAAGTCTTAGCAGGAAACTGGTATCATTATATTGTCAAATAATATTAAGCCAAAAGAGTGTATTTAAATTTGAATGACAAAATATTGTAAAGCAGTAAAGAGATGGGTTTAAGACAAATGAGAATAATCAAAGAACTAAGCAGCAGATGATTGTGATACATTTTATTTACCTGAGCAAAGAAATACTTAGGAATTTATATGTATAAGAATCTTTTCTGTTTCTTTAAAGACTACGAAGCTGTGGAAAGTGTTAATATAATATTTGTTCCATAATTTAAAAAGTCTGAATGATTCTGAAAAATAGAAAACTGAAAAGCCTCATCCCAAAATAAAACTGGCCTTCGGCGTTAGGGTCCGGGTGACAGGAAAACTGGAACAGGAGAACCTGGAACAGCGGAAGCACTAGAATTGTAGTATCGATAAAGGGAGGGCGAAATTCAGCAAAGCTGTCAAGATCACACAGTAGTTGTGGTGTCATAAGCTGCGAACATCAGACTAAATCCATTAACTTTGCAGTCTCTAGAAAAGCAACATTTCTCAACGTTCAAACAGAGAGATTGACAGCCAAAAATATTCGGGAAGACAACCATAGAATTGTTTACAAATTAACTTATGCTAATAGTTGAGAAGTATATCATTCAATCCTGAGTGACATACTGTGGTGTCTTGTGACGGGTTGAAAGTAACCATTTGCAAAACATTTATCTTTTATCATCTTAGAGGCAGAATCCAAAGAATCTAGCAAAATTTGGGACTAGCAATTAATGGGAGCGATGAATGTGCAAGTGGAGAGTACTGAAATAAAGATTACAGCCTCAGGAGGGACTGAATGAGGGAGGTAACCCCATTTTATCCCGTGATTCCCAGGGAAATTCCGATAAAAGGCTACAGCATTGAAAGCAATGGTGAAGATCAAAATGGCAGCTAAGGACGGGAATAGTCAGCAATGTTGATATTTTGAACTGTGGCTCAGAGGGAGATCTGGGGTACCTTTCAGGCACCTGTAGCTGTCCACATGCTTTTTAAGGAAGAAGAGACAGAAGTGCATGGTGATGCTACACAGGGAGCTGCACAGAGTTCTTTAACTCGAATCCTCTTCAGCTCTGTGTGTGGTCTAGGAAAAGAATAGAAGTAATTCTGCTCTTGAACTGAAAATATGCTGAAGCCTCAGAAACCATCAGTAATGTAGCAATGCAGTATCAAGGAGGGCGATTCTGTGAAGCACTTGCTTACAAATGGACTGAAACTGAAATAAGTTGTGACAATGTATTACTCTGGTATCACTGTTTCACCATGATAATTTACTTAGTTTTGTTTTAGTATTTGAAATTAGAGTGTTTTTGAGGGCAGTTTACTTTGACTTCAGCCAAATGAACAAGTGGGCAGTATTTTCTAAATACCTTATAAGATAATAAATTGTGTTAAAAGTCACTTATGATTTATAAACATTAATGTTGAAATTGGGTGAACGTTTTAGTAATCTCCATTTATGTTTCAATTTAAGGTTCCATTTTATTATTTGCTGAAAATGGAGTCAATAGTGAAGAAAAAAAGAAGAATCATCCTATGTTTTCTGTTTCCTTTTGAAGGTTAGAAATACAACAGTGAAACCACTCTAGCATAAAAAATACAATATATGAATATTCTGTGTCATTATTGAGATGGACTTTGAAACGATGGCTGATACTCCACACTTTCCTTACTGCTGCATTCTGAATGGATTGGGTAATATAAGCCACGCTTCCTTTCTGGATTGTTTTCACTTCCCTTCACAGGAGTATTTACAGCATTTGATTATCCCTTCTCCCTGCTAAATAAACCAATACCACTGCTAATATTGTTCCTGATTCAGAACCTTTTTCTTTTAATCAACAGAGTTTGCTTAAGAGTATCTTGTGGATCTGGATTCATGACCCTCCCAATATGGCTTTTCCCTTCTTCTCTGGGGTGATGAACTTTTTAATAGACGAATAAGTTCTGAGAACGGCTGAACGACAGTTTCTGTGTCCTCCTCCTTTAATATATAGAGATGTCATGGTCATAGGATTTTTTTTCATATGACAGTAAACCATACAGAAAATACAATGGGAATGTGTGTGTGTATAAAGTCACAAATCTTAACAAACTTTGACCCAGTCATCATCATTCTTGGAATTCATGCTAAGAAAAGTTTTTAAAATATGGTACATTAAGATATTTACTGTAGCACTATTTATAATAGTGGAAATAGGAAGTAACACACATTGTAACATAATTGTGTAAGGCATTTAGCTCAACATGGGAAATTGATTAAGCAGTTTGTGGTTATTTACTCAAAATACTATTATGCAGGAAAACAATAGAGGCAAACACAGGACGGTAGAAGTAGTAACAACAGTCAGCCTCATTCTAATTCATCGCACCACCTCAATTGTTTTGTTAACCACCTCACTGGTTTCTCCTTACCCCAGCAGAGTCCCTTTACGCTTGGCAGGCTTGATCCTCCACTCATCCACGTCCTGAGATTCAACATGCCTGAAGGAAGAGAGGAGTCACTGCTCTCGTTTTCTGGAAAATTCTGGTATCTCTCTGGAATCTAATCTTTAGATTGTTTTGAATCCCCAGCTCTTTGTTGGCTTTAAAAAACATACAACTTTTAATTTATCCAGTTGTTTCCTAATTTTTACGATAGAAACAATTATGTGTTGGGAATCCTGTATCCTAACTGGAAGCAAAATATCTGGAGACATAGAGCTTTAACTCATTATAGTGGTGGTACGTGCTAATGCTTTTTGAACACTGCTGTGTGTCAAGTGTTACACTAATCATTTACATACAATAACTCAATTAATGCTTAAAAATAAGTAGTGATCATATTTTAAATTAAGGAAGAATAGAATAACAGATGTTAACAACTTTATAAATATCACACATCTAGAAAGGTATGCTACAACTGAGCTTTGAAGCCGGATAAGATTTGCTCCAAAGATGATACACAATATTGGCTTTAGTTGATGGATACAACATATAATATAGTGTCATTGTCTAGAACCTATCAAAAAATCTTGTGTATTGAATCAACAGGGGCTTGGGGAGGTATAGCTGTTGCTTAGTGTTCATGCAGACACACACGGACCGCCTCCTGGCAGACCTGAGACCAACGAACCTCCTCAGTCTTAAGCTGCTGGTGATGCTGAAGATTCTCAGGACGCTGAGCAGCATCTTACTCACTGAATCAGGAAACAAGAGGAATCAGTCTCACATGCTGCATGATTTCATCCCTTGCAGCAAGACAGCACAGGACCGGGCAGGGACGGACAAGAGCCGCCGAGAATTAACAGTTGACTGTAGGCAATCTATAGATGACTAATTTGGGAGCATTAATGAAGTATACTGATTTACATGTTAGAGACAGGTATCAGAAGAGGAGAAAAAATTTCCACTGGACCTGAAGAACATGGCAGCAATTGAGAAACAGATGGAAGTTTGATAAAGCTGCAGAAGCTATAAGCATCTCTTTGGGTAAAACGGATGCAATCCAACAACTGTGCTATCAGCATCTGCATGAAACTATGTGATAATCTGAAGAAGAGGGCTTGCTCTTTTTTGTTGTTTGTTTGTTCTTAAGTATCCCAAAGGGAATAAAACTCTAAGAAGGAAAATGGAAACTTAAAAATATTTTTCTCTGAATCAAAGTCTTATAGTAGAAGAATGATACTTCTTTAAATTGACATTCAGATTTTCAAACTAAAATGTAGATCTTTTTCTGGCATTCACTTTTTTTCCTTCTCTGAGCCAAAACTTATAAAGATAAAGGCAACATATGTTAGAGATGGAAATGATCATTTTGGCAATGTCTACGATATCCTAAAGCTCCAGCAAAATATATATCAGTTTTAGTTGTTTTTCTCATGTTGGTGTAAATTCTCCAGGGAGGGAGGAGATATTCTTTCAAAAATTGAAGAAGTTTGGGGCCCTACCCGGGGGCTGAGTGGTTAAAGTTCTGTGCACTTGCTTTGGTGGTCTGTGTTCACAGGTTCGGATCCCAGGCACAGACTTACTCCACTCACCAGCCATGCTTTGGAGGGATCCCACACACAAAAAGTTAGGGGAAGATTAGCACGGATGTTAGCTCAGGGCTAATCGTCCTCAAGCAAAAAAAGAGGAGGATTGGCAACAGACGTTAGCTCACGGCCAATCATCCACAGGGGGGAAAAAATATTGAAGAAGTTTGACTTTAATCTAAGAAAATTTCCACACCCTTGACTTTCTATATGCTTGATTTAAATGCCATTACTTTTTAAAATTCTCATTTTTTATTATAAATCAACTCCAAGTAAAGTCTTCCTTAATTTTCTATTAATAATTAGTTGGTGTGGTAGTAATATATAAACATTATTCATTCAAATTATACATTTTAGTATAATTTTAATTTAATTTTATTATAATTTTAATTTAGTAAAAATTATACATAAAAATTAGGTGACTTAACCACTATGTCATTAAATTCTCCCCTATCCCACCTTTTACTCTCTCTCTTGTTCAATAATTCCAAGATCTCTCCAGATGTGTTCCCTCATTCCTGCCAACACATATGAGTTGTGTATATTTAATCAACTCTTTCAGTGAGTAAACTATTCCTTAAAATGGCAAGCCCTGTTCTACTCCCCACTTAAATATGCTGCAAAGTGATTCCAGCTGTTGGTCTGGAGGCAAAGTTTTGAGGTGGTGCCATATCTTGTGGAAGACAAGCATCAATTTGTGAGTTATATATCTTGGGTGATATTCTTGTAGCCTGTGAGCCAGGAGCACTCATCTGGTCTAAACAGATGAGAAACTGCCCCATATGGCTAGAAAGTCCAGGAGAAACTAGGGTTTAACGGTCTTTAGGTTTTTCTTCAAAATGTCTACATCCCAAGTTATAAGATCATCATCTTTCTCTATTTGGGGCACTGAATTTGGCCCAGGAGACCTGGGGAGACCATGTCTTCAGTCTCTGCTACAGCTCTGCCATCCGTACAGCTACAAACTGGGCCAGATTTTCTCCATCTTCCCTGCCATTGCGGTAATGAGATGCTCGTTATACACTGCCATGGAGCTTGCTGATTTTCACAAGGTGTCCTAAGCTAACAGTTAACTAATATGAGCTGGCCAGTGTCTTTTTTTTCCAAGACTTCTAAGGCTACTAACAAAAGCCAGCCAACTCCACGGTCCTTAAAAATACCATTGCCGTAATGTGTAAGTGCCATCACTGTTACAGAAGCCAGAGTTTCAAACTTCACGTGCACAGGATTCCAAACTACCACAAATGATTCTTAGTAACATGTTCTACAACTTTATTGAGACTTTTGATAATTCCACAAGACAGGGATTGCCACCGCTGCCCCAACTTTTCAGCAGTAGGGTCCTGGTCCCTGACAATGAAGAGCCAGATCCAGAATCTCATTCTGAGGTCTGCTTTCTATGGCCACTCTGTCAACCTAGGCTCTCCCAAAAAGGGAAGACATAGACAAATGCTTGCATACAGATTGTTTATTTTGGAACTGATGCCTATAAACAAAAATCAGTGGGCACAGGGGCCGGACCAGTGGTGTAGCAGTTAAGGTTACACGTTCTACTTTGCTGGCCTGGAGTTCGTGGGTTCAGATCCCATGTGTGGACCTATGCACAGCTTGTCAAGCCATGCTGTGGCAGGTCTCCCACATATAAAACAGAGGAAGATGGGCACAGATGTTAGCTCAGGGCCAGTCTTCCTCATCAAAAAGAGGAGGATTGGCAGCAGATGTTAGCTCAGGGCTAATCTTCCTCAAAAAAAAAAAAAAAAAAAAATCAGTGGGGACTAAAATAATGAATTGAAGGAAGGAAATCAAAATGAACATGTTTTATGGAGTGATTTATCATTGTGGAAAAATGGGATCTGATTCCACTTAGGTCACTCTTAAAAGCATGTAGAGAGTACCCTGGAATTTTAAGCCTGAGACAAGAAAGAGGAGGATATTTTATCCCCCAGCTTTCATATCTCATTAATCAAGTCTTACTCTTGAAAATTCCAGGTTTGTGAAGGTGTCAAAGTTATTTGGTGAATTTCCACAGTTGTCACAGCAGCAAAAACCAGAAAATCTCCAGTGCAAAACAAGGATGAAGTCCTGCTGAAATGAGATGATGTCAGGTCACACCTGCATCAAGCTGGAGGCTGCAGCAACAGCTGAAGCCAAAAAAAAGGGCCAAGGAGACTTAAGGCGGTGTAGAACAGGGATATATTTCCTACTCCCTAAATCCATTAAGGGACCCAGGGCCTGAATTACAATGATCTCACCTGCTCTGTTGTCTATAACCTGAGCAGCTTTTTATTTTCAATTATCTGTTATGAAACATTATCTTTCCTTCTCAGAGTCAGTAACCAGATTCCCCAAACTTGCTAATGCCAGTAAACTGTCTTATCATATGGGACCAAGAAAACTGTGGCTTCGTTAGAAGATCCAGACCCTGTGTAGGACATGAGTGATACCTCTTTCAAATTTCAATGTTGCACAACTCTTCATTTCTGAAGCCATTTCTTTACTTGCCAGTTCTGACTTTTACTGTGGCTTCCATCCATGACCTTGGAATTGACCTTTTGTCCTTTTAGGATGTTACTTTCATCCTGTCTGGGATAGCCTTACCCATTAATAAATCAGTGCCCACAAAGTGTTTTCTCAAGACTTGGGTATATATAATCCAGCTGTGACATCAACCTGCAATTATAGGACACACAATTCATTGCTCTCCAAGGCAAAGGCATTAATACTTCATGTCTAACTTTCACTTAATTGGAATACTTTCCTCTGTGACAGTTTTTCCTACAATTTCTTAGCTTTCCCTTAGTTATTCTCTTGGAATGTAGTCTTTGTTTCATTTCCTAGGAATTCACGGTCATGAATGTCCTCTTAAAAACACTAGCTTTAAGCCACACCGACTATTCATCTCCACTTTTCTATTAACAATGGCCTATTATTTCCGCTTCTTAAGCTTAATTTAAAAAATAACGACTTGTATTTTCCAAGTACTATGTCAAGTGCTAGGAGTAATAAATATATTACTCCCAGCCTCTTCCTTGGAGGACATTACCATTGAATTAGGAGAAAAACATATACACAAAAAGGAATCATAATGTGGGAAATGATATGGGGTATGATGTCAGTATGCCTAAAAATGTTAACTTCTATATTTAGATTGGCATATAGTGATTAAAAAAACCTGCATGAGCTTTTTATTTAAATGAAGAATAGTTTCTTGTGAAAACAAAATCATTTGTACATCTTTTAAGGGAATAGATGAAGTTAAACTGTTTCCTATAACTGTACCGAGTGTCCAGTGTCATTTTTGGATGCTTGTCATATGCTGTATATTTCATTCTTACATGGGAATACTAAACTGTCATGATAAGTATGGTATTATGCATCCTGTCTTATAGATGAGGAAACAGAGATCAGTATCAGTCAGATTAAGGCCACACAAATATTATGTGGCATCTCGGATTTTTGTTTTTTTTATAGCATAGCACATTTCCAACTAAACAATCTCTAAACCATCTGCTTACTTTTTTTTAACTTTCTACTGTTAACTACTGGAAACCTTCATTATATTTATATCCTGCTGTGCCTACTATTTTTGCTATTCCTACTGGCACTTTTTTGTTGGGTTCTGTTCTTCCTCTATCACCTTCATCGATGCTGTTATTACTACCATTACTGCCACTATGAACACGACCCCCGCCCCAAAACAAGCAAGCACAGCCATTTCTTGAGCACTTAATCAATTTCAGGCTAATGCTAAGTGTTGACACCCACCTCCTATAATCCATATGATACTACTGTGCAAAGTACATATTAAGAAACACGAGGCAGACAGACCTCCACTTGAATCCCAGCTGTGTTGTCTATTTCTTTTCTTGCCTTTGTAAGTTATTACTTTTAAATGATTTATAAAAACATATCAGGAAATTTGCTTATAAAAATGCATATAATTTTATCATTCAGAAATATTAATGTTAACTCATATATTTTTTCTTAGTGAGTTTGTTTTAAAAAGTGGGATCATGTAAATATCTAAAAAAATTCTTGTATTTGTGCATATTTCTGATTTTTTTCTCAGGATAAATTCTTAGAAGTATAAATATGGATCAATGGTCATAGAAAGATAAGAGATCCTTATAATATTTCCAAATTGCCTTCTAGTGATATTTTACCTAAATTTCTTTTTTGGTACTGCTTTTTCCTTATATCTTTCCTATGTTATTATTTGTTTCATGTTGTGAGATTAATTAATAAAATTGTACTTTGTGTTTGTTTTATTTAGCATTTCTTTAAATATTAGTGTGTTTGAATATGCTTCATTAATTGTTGGTAGCTTGAATTACTTTGAAAAATCTATTTTTGTATTTTCTTCATTGTTATTGGTGTATTGTTATTTTCTAATTTTCGAATCTTATTCTTGACCTATGAAATTATTAGTATCTCTATGACATTGACCCTTAAGTTTATAATCCCTTAAAATATCCTAATTTGTTCCCGTTTTTCTCATTTTATTGAAAAGTTCACTATTTTCTTTGTTGTGAAATTATTTTATGTCAAAGTTTTAATTGTTTTCCTTTATGATTTCTTACATAATGTTTATGCTTATAATTCCTTGCTTTTGTTTTAGATTTATGTTCATTTATAGATTCTTCTAGTTTTCATGAGATTTTATTATTTAAAAAACAACTCCTGGAGTCCTTGGGTTTAATTGTGAGAATGGAATATAACATTGTTTTTATTTTTTATTATTATTTATTTATTTTGGTGTGGAAGATTGGCCCTGAGCTAACATCTGTTGCCAATCTTCCTCTTTTTGCTTGAGGAAGATGGTCCCTGAGCTAACATCTGTGCCAATCTTCCTCCATTTTTTGTATGTGGAATGCCACCACAGCATGGCTTGATGAGCGGTGTGTAGGTCCACGCCTGGTTTACAAGCCCCGAAACCCTGGGCCACTGAAGCAGAGTGTGTGAACTTAACCCCTACACCACCAGGCCAGCCTTGTTTTTACTTTTAACTATTCTAAAATTACCAATTGTCTAACAATATTCTTCCATTCCTATATGAAAAAGATCAGCTGTATGTATGGTAAATACTCATATATAAATCTGGATCTACTTCCAAGATTTCTATTATTCTGTCTACTTTGGTGGGACAACTGATATTTTAATAATTATTTATTGCATTTTAATCAGTTTAAACATATGATAATGTTATCCTCACTCACTGCTCTTTTAAAAATGTGGGGTTTTTTTTCTTCGAATTTTTCCTAGATAGCAATAGTTTAAATTATCTGTAAAGTACTCACAGATGTGGCCATCACCAATTGCCTAGGCTTCTGCCTCCAAGTCAATGAGATCTGAGTTCCTATGACAGACTGCTAACTAACCCTGTGACCGTGAGCAATTTACATGACCTTTCTAGCTCCTCTTCACCTGCAAAAGGAAGTGACACTTAGTATTTCTTTCACAGGGTTGATGAGAATACTAAATGAGGTAAAACACACAGTGCTTGGGATAAACTTTGAGCTCAAAAACTATCACCATTTTTTGATGATGATGATGAGGAGTATCCAGCCTGCACATGTTAGCAAAGTCATTACCTTCAACACAACTTCCATTTTTCATCTCCTCTGTCAACAAATGCGCACTTCCTATAATCCAAGGTTTCCTGTCTCTCAAAGTCTCAAAACTAGCACCACCTCATAAAGTAGACTTAAACTTAGCCATTGTTTCCTCCTTGCTAATCAGAAGTTCGGTCCGTTGCTGTGACCAGCTCCACGTGTTTCCCTTTCCAGTGGGAAAACACTGGGGCCTTTTCCTGAATATTCGTGAAACCCCACCCAGACTCTAAAGGATTCCCACGAACAGAACTCCAAAGCATACATTACCTCTTTACTGTGATTTTCTAGTTTTCTTTTTCATGACTTTTCCCAGACAATTTAATGTTTGTGTACATATTGTCTCCTATTAATCCCTGAAGTATGTTCATGATTTCTACAATTTCATTACAGCTTTGAGAGAAAATAACAATACTATTCTTACTATTTCCTATTATGGAATACACACATTACTCAGTAGATGCTAATAAGTTAGTAGAAACTGATTCCAAACCTTGAAAGATGGGAAGACTGTGCTGGCTCTGACAGAAGATTGTACAAAATTAAGATGAGATAACTTTTTTTTTTAAGCATGCTTCCTCGTTATCTCATAATTTCCAAAGACTGCTATGGGACAGTAAATGTTTTCACTTGAAAAATAAACATTATTTCATGAATCACACTTTCCATAGGGAAATGAAGACACAAGGAACGAGTACTGAAAGTAAAGGATTTAAGTATAGCCGACTTTCTCAAATTTAAATGATGATTCTCCAAAGTGATTTGTGTTGGATATTCCACATTCTAGATAACGTACCTAAACATTATCTGTTATTTTTAAAAGTCTTCTGACACATAAAGGTATTCCACTGAGGCAGTGAAGAAATTAACAAAATAATTCAAAGACAGACCTAAGAGAATATGTTAGGTTATAAAGAGCACCACATTAACATCTATTTTTCACATTAATGCTTCGGCACTAGTAATTTAAATGAAAGAAAAATAAGTATTCAACCCAAAGAAACATTTACATTTTTTATTTATGTTCTGCATTAATAGTATCATGTTTCATCATTATTGTCCTGGACCACAGGTGTGAAATTAGATGAACCTTATTGCATTTACAAATGATAAAGAGAATTCTGTCTGCAAACATTATTTTGTTAGGAAAAGAATAAAGAAAGAAGGAAAATGAAGTGTCCTGTGAAGGTCACTATTTACACAGATGTATTCATTTGCAAGTACACACATAACAAACCTGTTTGTTCCCTTATGTATTAACAAAGTAATTTCATGGTTGAATAAATTTATGTAATTAGCTATCACGTCTCAGCATAATAGTGCCTTTATCCATAGTCGGTGAGTGAAATTGAAACCGAGAGCTCTGATATGTAGCCTACGAATAACACAGCAGCAAGTGTTTCTTAAGAATGGTAAAATGCGCATGGAGCACATGTGGATCACAAGGCTCTTTCCCACGCAGTCTCTAACTCAGTCTTCAAATAGTCAGGACGGTTAGTTACTGAACGTGGGAGTATAGAAAACGAAGCACAGGAACATTAAAGACATCTTGTCCCGAAGTCACTCGCTGCAGAGTTAAAACTAAAATATACCTCTAAAATGGTTCTTCATTGTCTGGTTGTTCCCTTACCAAGCATTTTTCCTTTTCCTATTTGTGCCGTAGGTCTTCTTTTTTGTTTTCCTGCCCAAAGCTGCAATACATAGTTGTATACCCTAGTTGTAAGTCATTCTAATTCTTCCATGTGGGATGCTGCCACAGCATGGCTGACGAGCGGTGACAGGTCTGCACCCGGAATCAGAACCAGTGAACCCCTGGCTGCCAAAGCAGAGCATGCAACTTAAACACTCATCCACCATCCACGGGGTCAGCCCCTGTGCCCTAGGTCTTATTAACTAAGATACACATTTAACCTGGCAGTAGGACTCTGACCTATTTTCTATCTCATGACTGGATTGGATGTCCCTCCCCAGTGTTCTAGATTCTTGTTCTGACTCTTAAACTGTCTACTGTTCTAAGTTCTAGCCGACATTATCAGCTTACATTGACTCCATTCAATAACAGTGTCTAGTTAAGGTAAATTTTGATATCCTTGTTAATTTACAGCATATTGGAATTTAAATCTTATACATCCAATTCTAATTCTCTGCTTTGCCCTTAAATATACTTGGCTGTGAGGAATATCTTTTGCCTTATTTACTGTCATATTCTATTCATTCTTGTATGTTTATAAAAGCTCTCCCTTATACAGTGATAAGAAAATGTTCTACGATAAGAAGTTTTGCTAATTGTCACATGAACCTGTAAGTAGCTGATAAAATTTTGTCTGGAATTGGAAGTATTAGTTCATTAAGAAGATATTATTTTTCAAAATGGCATAATCATTGCTATATTTTGGCATCATCTTATTTCTTGTAAATAATAATAATATTTAAGTATAAAATTTAAATTACTTCCATTACTACCATAATAACATTACAATTCTGATTATCATAAGACCTTTACATATTTCTATATATTATCAAGAAATGATAAGTAGATAAGACTAATACTTTTCAATAAAATATTAATACATATCAGTGGCCAAATACATAAGACATAAGGCATGTGAAAAAACAGATAAATTGTCCACAAGAGAGTGATATTCACAGAGCTTGGTTATTTTTGTTGTTATTTTAGTTTTACTTTATTTGGTTATTAATTTTTATGCCCAGTAATTTGTTTGGCTACTTTCATTTTAAGCAATTCATCATGAAAACAATATATAGTGATAGCCCTGACAATAAAAAGTATGCCCATTTTCAAAGTTTGAGATTCTTCATTTATGTTTGCTCATGTTAAGAACATGCCAACCGCTTTTTACATGAAGCATGAAAAGATATTACACTTATCCTTTAAAACAACTTAGAATCCCTCTTGAAAAACATATTGTGACCTTGAACAACATGTATATGTATGAATAACTCCTTTGCTACTCAATGTAGTAGATCCATAAATAGTTGGTGTTTTCATAAATTGTCCTTGAAAATGTTTCAGATAAGGAAAATTAGCTTTATTGGCTTTACATTTTCATATATTGCCCTCTAAAACCATCATTCTTGAGTAAAAGGGAATATGAGCATGTATGTTAAAACACCTCCACACTATGCAATTGAAGTAATTCTAATATTAATCATGATAAAAATAATAATATTCAAGATTCCTTGGAGCTTCCCACTTCAAAAAGTAGTTATTACAGGGGCTGGCCTGGTACCATGGTGGTTAAGTTTGCTTACTCTATTTCAGGCAGCCTGGGGATCATGGGTTCAGATCCTGGGCACAGACCTACACACCACTCGTGAAAGCCACAGTGTGGCAGTGTCCCAAATGCAAAGTAGAGGACTACTGGCACAGATGTTAGCTCAGGGCCAATCTTCCTCACCAAAAAAGAAAAAAAAAAATTATTACAATGGAAGAGTCAGCTATGCTGATGTGCTTCATATTAATAAGTTTTTACTCTTAGAAGTCTCTCTTCACAATACTAGGAAGTATGTAAGCTAAAAAGAGTACTAACATATGTTTAAAATTTCTTACATAATCAAAATAGTTTGATATTGGGATGAAAGACATAGATCAAAGGAACAGGATAGAGAGCCCAAAAATAAACTCATGTATATATGGTCAATTAATTTTCAAAAAAGGAGACAGAATGTACAATGGGGAAAGGATAGTCTCTTCAATAAATGATGTAAGGAAAACTGGATTGCCATATGAAAAATGAAGAAACCACACCCCAGTTGTACACCATACACAAAAATCAACTCAAAACAGACTAAAGACTTGAACATAAGGCCTGAAACCATGGGATTCCTAGACAAAAATACAGGGGGTGAGCTCCTTGACTTTGGTCTTGGCAACGATTTTTTGGATTTGATGCCAAAAGCAAAAATAAACAGTGGGACTACATCAAACTAAAAAACCTCTGCTTTGCAACGGAAACAATCAACAAAATGAAAAGGCAATCTATAGAATGGGAGAAAATATTTGCAAACCACATATCCAATAAGTGGTTAAAATCCAAAATATACATGATCTCCTACATCTCAATGTCAAAAATACCCACAAAAACAGGGGCCAGCCCTGTGGCTGAGGGGTTAAGTTCGTATGCTCTGCTTTGGCAGCCCGGGATTTGTTGGTCAGGATCCTGGGTGCAGACATGGCACCATTCATCAGGCCATGCTGTGGCAGCATCCCAAATAGAAGAACTAGAATGATTTACAAGTAGGATATACAACTACGCACTGGGGCTTTGGGGAGGAAAAATAAAAGGAAGATTTGCAACAGATGTTAGGTCAGGGCTGATCTTAAAAAAAAAAAAAGTCTCAAAACAAAAAAGCAAACAACAAATAACCCAATTAAAAAGTGAGCAAAAGACCTGAATACACATTTTTCCAAAGAAGACAAACAAATGACCAACAGGTATATGAAAAAGTTCTCAAAATCATTAATCACCAGGGAAATAGAAATGGAAACCACAATGAAATAAGACCTCACACCTGTTAGGATGGTTATTATCAAAAAGACAAGAGGTAATAGATGCTTACAAGGATATGGAGAAAAGGGAACCCTGGTGCACCTTTGGTGGGAATGTAAATAGGTACAGCCATTATAGAAAACAGTATGGAGCTCCATTCCCCAAGAAATTAAAAATAAAACTACCATATGATCCAGCAATTCCACTTCTGGGTATAAATGCGAAGGAAACAAAACCATATCTCAAAGACATATCTGTACTCCCATGTTCATTGCAGCATTATTCACAATAGCCAAAGTATGTCCATCAATCGATAAATCGATGAAGAAATGTGATACGTGCATACGATGGAATATTATTCAGCCTTAAAAAAGAAGAAAATCCTGTCATTAGCGACAACATGGATGAAACTGGAGGGCTTTATGCTAAGTGAAATAAGCCAGACAAAGAAAGACAAATACTGCATAGCATCACTTACATGTGGAATCTGAAAAAAAAAGAAAAAGGAAAAAGTAGCTGAACACATAGAAACAAGGAGTAGAAAAGTGGTTTCCAGGGACAGCTGGGGGAAATAGAGAGAGGTTACTAAAAGGGTACAAACTTTCAGCTGTAAGATGAATAAGGTCTGAGGACCTAATGTATAACACAATGACTATAGATGCTAACACTGTGTTGTATAGTCGAAATTTGCTAAAAGAGTGGAACTTAAATGTTCTTCCAAAAAAAAAAAGGTAAATATGTGAGGTGTTGGTTGTGCTAAAAAAATACAAAAAAAAGTAAATTCTTTTAAATCTTCCCTAGTAAACTTCTGATTCTCTACTCATTCCTTGGATTGGCAGTTCAATGCCTGAATTTAACTATTGCTCTTCGCGTACCTCTTGGAAGTCACAAATTGTCATCTCACACTATAGTTATTATAATCACTATTGTTGCCAGAGCCAGTAATTGTCATAGCCACATTATCTTTCAATGCCTTCACCTTCGTAATCAGTCCATCTCATGACAAAAGTGATAATTTTGGGGGAAAAAGTATTGTCACTGCATCTGCAAATTACAGGGGTTTCCTTTCTATCCAACAAGGAGGCTACAGGTACCCTCTTCAACTAATTAAATCACCCATTTGACGGTCTGCCTCCCGGGGCTGGTCCCGAGACCAATGACTATGATTTGGGATCCAGCAGAAAGCACATGGTATGCTAAAATGTTCAACTGAGGAGACCTTGAGGAAGAAACTAACTCCAGATGTGTTTACTAGGCATAGGGATGGTAAAATGTTCAAGACTGAAAGCAGGAAGTCGTTACCAGCCTGGCCTGACAGGACAAGAGCAAAGGATGGTATTGCCATAACACGAAAAGATCTCGAAGGCTAAAGAGAAGCCACTTAATAGGAGGTGTAACCAGAGAACATTGGCGATACTGATGGGGGAATAACTACCTACTTTCCTCCTCCACAGTTTCTTCTAATTTCTGATAGTCTATCATTAGCAAAATCCAACCAGACACTTAACCACAAGCAACGTATGGAGTTGCAGTCCATAGAAGTCAAACTCCTAGAAGTACAGAGAGGACGGAAAAAGTCAGAGAACGGATTTGATGAAGGAGATGGAAACAGAGAATGACTGGCGTAAAGAAAATGATGTACCATCTCCTTAGTAATGAAGATAACGTGAGTTAAATGAGACAATGCAAAGAGATAACACCAACCAGAAGACTGATCATGAAAATGTGAGGTGAGAACTGCTTGCTAGTGAGAACTGCTGGCAAGACAGTATACTGTTATAAATGCTTCAGTAAAGCTTTCCATTTATCGTGGAAAATGCCAGTACCTACCATGTGTCAGTCTACCTTCTTGGTACATAGCCAACAGAATGCATTTATAAATTTACCAGAAGGCATGTATTGAAGTACTCATAGCAGCATTGTTTTTAGTAAGTAAAAGTAGAAGCAATTCATATATAGAGTAAGAGTAGGGTGGATATTATGCCTCAATAAAGCTGAAAAAAAAGAGTAGAATTGGGGGGCTGGCCAGGTGGTGCAGCAGTTAAGTTCACACACTCTGCTTCAGCAGCCCGGAGTTTGCTGGTTCAGATCCTGGGAGTGACCTATGCACCACTTGTCAAGCCATGCTGTGGTAAGTGTCCCACATATAAAGTAGAGGAAGATGGGCACAGATGTTAGCTTAGGGCCAGTCTTTCTCATAATAAAAGAAGAGGATCAGCAGCAGATGTTAGCTCAGGGCTGATCTTCCTCAAAAAAAAAAAAAAGAGTAGAATGGATAACTAAATTGTGGTTTATTCGATTAACAGAATACTAAAGATAAGTGAAAATGGAGGCAATGCACCTATTTACAACAACATGGATAAATCTTACAAATGTAATGATGAGTGAATAAAACATACATGATGTATGATTTTGTTAAACAAAATTTTTTGAAAAGATAAAATTGATTTGTAGTGTTTAGGGATTCATGCTTAAATGGTGAATCTAATAACGGAAAGCAAGAAAATGATTACCCTAACAGTCAAGATAGGGCCACATTTTGGGGAAGGTGGGTGTATATAGCAATCAGGATGCTACATGAAGGACCTTTTGGGGTTCTTGCAATGTTTTTTACTTATTTGGTGCATATTGGTATTCACTGTCTGATGAAAATATTGAGCATGGGAAAAAAAGAACATATTTTACAGAATACGTGTATTTCTTTTTGAAAGGGGTTTTGGACGTATAGAAGGAAGCAAAGACGTAGACTTTCTCATCTAGGTGATCTACACTTTAGTGACCCGTTCTGCTTTCAATGCGCTTGTGACCTTTGCCTCCACAGCCGATCAGCAAATAATTCTAACAGTCCATCTTGAAAGTTCTTAATTTCAGAGGGCAGTGTGAGGTTTTGGAAGAATGGATTTTGGAAGTAGAAGGTCTGGTTTTGATCACTAGTTTTATACTATTTAGCCAGCAATAGTTGGCCATTGGCAATTTACTTAAAAATAAATGGAATTTTTCCCTCCACTGTAAAGTGGAAATGAAGACAATTTACTTCCAGAGAAGCTGTGAGGAGTCAGCGAGACAGTCTACCTACAAAGTGGCAGGTGAAACAGGTTGTGAACAATCCTTGACTCCAAAAAGCGGTCCCAAGGATGGAGACAAAATTCAATAATACTGTATTCCTTATGCTATTCTCTGAACCTGCTAAGCAGCTCTTCCTCCCTGTCCTTCCCTAGTGACTGAAATCTTGCTCAGAAACGTCTTAGCAATGACAGTTCTGTCTTAATCCTCCCACCAGGAGCAATGACTCCCCGCTTCAGCATTCTCGCAGCGCACGCTGAGGTCTGTTTGGTCGCCTCTCTACTACTGCCTTAGGTTTATTTTACTTAAGTTCCTCTATGAAGAATCTTCAAGTCCGAGACCATGACGCTTCGATTCCTACATCTCTTAGCGTGTTTCTCACTTAAATACTAGGCACCCAAAGAGGGAGTCTTCCTGGAAGAGCTACGTGGATGATGCCTCCTGAAAAGCTCTCCTAGTATTTGAAAGGGGAGGGTTAGATAGCAACATAGATTTTTAAAGAATGCTTGATTAATAATATACCTATTGTCTCTGCTCAGACTGGAAACGTGTAATCCTAACATAGAATTTGTATCTTCTTTCCCACCTGCTGTAGACCCAGATTATATTCTATTTTCAGGAGTTCAATACTCCCAGAATCACGGGATTTAGAGAAACAGGTCAGTGTAGGGGAAAAAAATCAGAACAAAAGAAAACGAAAGGAAAGAACATCTATTACCTTAGGTCAAGACAGATGTATAGTCTATCTTCTCCAAAGGCAAGCAATCATTTTTTTTAACCAAATCCAAAGTGCAGAATAAGGAATGTAAAATTCACACTTTTGATCTTAAGTCTCCATTCTTCTATTGTCAGGTAAAGGTTTGGGAGTAGTAGAGAATTCTCATGGACTTACAGGCCAAAATAGTTTTAAAATGAGCCTTGCAAGACGTACAAAAAGAGAGATCAGGGCCAGCCCAGTGGTGCAGTGGTTAAGTTCACACATTCCGCTTGAGTGGCCCAGGGTTCACTGCTTCAGATCCCAGGTGTAGACATAGCAGTGCTTGGCAAGCCATGCTGTGGTAGGCGTCCCGCATAGGAAGTAGAGGAAGATGGGCACGAATGTTAGCTCAGGACCAGGTCCTCAGCAAAAAAAAAAAGGAGAATTGGCATCAGATCTTAGATCTTAGCTCAAGGCTAATCTTCCTCAAAAAAAAAAAAAAAAAAAAAACAGAGAGCGATCAAAAGTCATTGCATCCAATTATAAATCTACTATGTACATCTATTTTCTTGTTATGCAGAGAAATTTAAATTGCTTTCTTCTCTCATCTGGTGCTGGATCTTGTGCACCCTTAGTAATTGTGAAAAATAAATAAATAAAAAAACCTGTCTACATTTACATCTTTGTATATCAAATGTGAATGAGTAGTTTAATGAAGCTTTCTGATTGTCTGGATCTCTCCTATGTTTTAATTTTGTCTAACACAGCGATTTGTCAGACAATTAGGTTAAGCAAGGCCATTGAAGAGCTACAGTAATTAAAGCATGGTTTTGAATCAAACCGCAATAGATAAGAAAAAAGCTTTTTCCCACGTTAATAAATGTTTTCCTCAGTACAAATTGATACGTAATTTTTCAAAAATCTATTCATAGTTATTTCTCTTCAAAAGTGTTTAAAATTATTTCTCACCTAGTATAATGATAACTCTAATTATTGTCCATTTTATATAGTAAATTTAGTAATGTAATAAGATATGACGTAGTGGAAAGCATTTCTGACAAAAGAAGGATGGCAGGCTGGCCTCAAAGGCACTTTATCTTGGAGAGCATGATTGCCTTGCTGGTCTGGAAACTATATATTGTCATAACACCAAGGGACAATAAGACTTTTCTGGCTGAATTCAACACAATCAAATTAACTGAGAGCAATTAATTGTTTTTACGGATAAGAAAAGAGCCATGGACCTTTTCAGTTGGGGGAATCCTTACACCCCCATGAAGTTATCTCTTTTCCTGGTTTGGGAAAATAATCAAGGCTGAAGGCATTACTTTGTATGTTGTAACAGGAGAATAAGTAGATAGATATTTACCGAGTCGAGTGATACTTCATTTAGAAATGAGGAGTGGACTTGATATCTAGGATTCATTATAAAGGACTTGTCAAGATCACTATTTTCTTTCACCCAACTCAGTCTGCTAGCCTCATTAATTATACATTTATTTTTCAGTTAATTACTACCTATTATAAAGGCAAGGTATTTCTGGACAATTAATAATTGCTGACGTCTTTATATTTGATCAATTTCGCTTACAGAGGACAAGCTTTATTTACGTATTTCCAAGCTATCGGGGAACATCTCCATACTGTTTCTGACCCATGCACACACTATAACTGGGTTTGAATGTTGGGCTAACACTTGCACGTGTTGGGCTAACACGTGCGCAATTGTAGACATTCTGTTTTCTCATCACCACAATGGCTGCGATAGCGCACACTGTCATCATTGTGTTGAAATAAAGTTAAATGAAGCAGCAGATATTAAAGTAGCTAAACTCAACACATTTCAGCTTCCTTTCCAATTTAGAATATGCATTTTTAGAAATTCTACACAGGAGAAATGATGACTTATAGTTAATACTCCTTAGAGCAAAGCCTGGATCTGAAGTTGGAACCGTGCTATTATCTATTTTGCTTACAGCACAGTTTTATTTTCAATACCAATTTTGCTATTTCCAGGGAAAAATGTTATTTTTGCTTGTTTTTGTACCTGATATATCTGCCCTTCTTTACTATTTTTTAGAAATAGCAATTTGCATCTTGAGAGAGGCACTCAATTATGGCTTTCCACATTGCAGGTCAATTGTAGATTCTACTTCTTTTGTGAAGACTGACCAAAAGTTATTCTGTGTTGATAGCTGATTTTCTCTCTATATAACTTTTAATTGTGAGATCTTAGTAACTGGTAGAAATCCAGCAGTATAATTTAATTACCACAACCCTGAGTAAGTTATTACTATGT
Organism: Equus przewalskii; assembly: GCF_037783145.1. NCBI lineage: Eukaryota > Metazoa > Chordata > Mammalia > Perissodactyla > Equidae > Equus > Equus przewalskii. Next base: position 46,686,121 of record NC_091852.1, read on the forward strand.
TTCTCCATTTCCATATTTGTATAATACAATATGGAATGAAAATTCCATATTTATATAATTATTTGTATAATAATTTGCAAACAGTAAAAATTGTTTACAACATTTCCCAGCATATCGCAATAGTTTTCCCTAATGGAATTAAGCTATGATGATTATCGTGACATTCAATAGATTCTCTTCACACGTACATATACACACATATGTACACATGAACATTCATAAATATCACACCAAGTACCACTCAGTGAGATCTTGAAATATTGCATCTCCTTTAAAGGTACACTGTGAATTCCGTAAGGAATTTTACACATCTTTTTATTATAGCATGTCTCCATAGAGAAAGATAGCAGAAGACCAAAATGCCCTTACTACGTGACGAGGCACAATAAAGTAGTCCTAATTATCTGACCATATTTTAACTGGAAGTTTTGTTGAGCTATCAAATCCACCTTGATTAATTTTATGTCAAAAATTAAAGGTACACAAAAATGTGTACACCTCATTGTTCATTGCAGCATTGTTTATAACATTAAAAATTGAGAAACAACCAATCCGTTCCATAGGAGCTTGTTAAATAAGTTCTAGCACACCCAACCATTTAGTGTTATCATCATTAAAAATGCTGGAGGAAAAAAAGTCACGTTATTGATTTAAAATAACCAGATACACAACTACATACCCACATACGATTGATCTCTCTCTCTCCTCTCTCTTTCACACACTCACAAATACAGAAAGAACCATGTTTGGAAGAATCTTCAATATCATGACATGATTAATTATCTTTAGAGGTGCAATTTCAAGTGATTCACAACTTGTTTTCTGTTCAATTTGAACACTGTTTTCTAAATGAGGCCATTCCATTTTGATGATCACAACTAAAAATAAAATTTTGACTGTTTAGAAATAGAGTAGAAAATTCTGCAATTAAAAGTCAATTTGAATCTGACCAGAAACTAGTATCTGACCAGAAAAAAATGCAAAAATTGATAGACAAGTTGACTATATCTTAAAACATAGGCACTAAACTGAAGGAATCCTTACAGGTCAGAGAGAACTACAGTTGAAAGCAGGAAGGCATCCAGAGATCTCCAAATATGAAAGATACCCACAATTAACAATTAAAATAATACATGAAGAGGAAAAGATGTAAGGGCAGGAAACCTTTTAGCCCTTTCACCCTCCTCCCTGCCTCTTCACCTCTGGTAACCACCAATCTAGCCTCTCTACCTATTTGTTACTTTGTTGTTGCTGCTTTTCCACTTAGGAGTGAAATCATATGGTATTTGACTTTCTCCATCTGAATTATTTCTCTTAGCATAACCCCCTCAAGATCCAAAAATTCTTTTTGCTTTTAAAGGAATTTGCTTGCAGAAACAGTGCAAAATCAAACTATTTTGATTCCACATCTATCTCTGAATTTGTGACACATGATGGATGGTAGTTAGTCTACGGATGGCGAACATGACGTAGTCTACACAGAAACTGAAATAGAGTGATGTATACCTGAAATTCATATAATGTTATATATCAATGTTGCCTCAATAAAAAAACTTATTTTGAGAAAATCTTGAACCCTGCACATAATCAGAAGGAGGATCTTGGACTTCAAGGAACACATTTCCATACATTAAGTTTGTTTGTTTCTTGGAATGAGTAACCTTCCTAGGAAAAAAGATTAAATGAAATGGCAATTATTATGTCATTAGGACTTTCATTCCAAAATGGAGACCAGAGATCAAATTGGGATTTTCAGAAGATATACATCTCCCTCTCTATTTCTCTCTCTCTCCCCATCTCTCTCTCCCTCATTCCCTTCCTCCCCGCCCCCAGCCCCCTTTATTATACAGACACACTAGTGCCAGGAGTTTGGTAGAAAAAGTAAATATATTACACTGCAAGTAAATATTGGCTTGACATGCTATAGTTAAGTAATTTACAGAATGTAATTTATTAAATCCAAATTGCCAGTATGCTCAGGCTTTTGCCCTTTATCTTCCCTTCATCAACTCTTAATTCACCTTGGCTGCTCTAAATGCCCAAGACATAAAATTATCTGTTTTCTTTCATCTACTTTTATCTCTGGGGAAATCAAGCTCTTATTCTGGCTTCTCCAGGTCTCGCCCTTTTGTTCGGGCTAAACTACATGTAAATAGTCTTTGACTTTGCACGATGCTGTTTTTTATCAACATTTCTCTTGACAGGTCTCTCCTTTTCCTGGCTTTGTTGTACCCTTCACGGTTTCTCTTACAACTTTTATAAATAATTTGCTTCTATTTCTCCTTTCTCAGACAAAGATGTATTTAATGAAGAGCGATGGTAGTGCCTTCTTTGATAGTAGAGTAATGGTACATGCATATGAGTGCATCTATGGGAGGTATTGGCATTCCAATTATAATGTATAATCTGAAGTTATACAGTAAAAATCAGATGACAAGAAGAAGTAAGAAGGCAGTGAATAATCTATCAATGAAATACATGAGGAAATCTTCAAATCACTTAAAAATGTGTGGAGGGGCTGGCCCTGTGGCCAAGTGGTTAAGTTCACACTCTCCACTTCGTCGGCCCAGGGTTTCGCCACTTCAGGTCCTGGGGGTGGACATGGCACCGCTCATCAGGCCATGCTGAGGTGGCATCCCACATGCCCCAACTGGAAGGACTCACAACTAAAAACATACAACCATGTACGGGGGGCTTTGGGGAGAAAAAGGAAAAATAAAATCTTAAAAAAAATAATGTGTGGAACATGCGAATATATTGTGATGACCAAGAACGTGTACCCATATGTGTTAAACTTTACATTTACTTCTTTTAAATTCACTTTGAAATCCTCTATTAATCTATTTTTACTTTGAAGAAAATCATTCGTAATACAAAATCATCATATGGAAATATAAAATGGAATGTATAGTGACTTTTATAGGTCCGATGAAAGTATCTATAAATAAATACAAAAATTGCATCATGGTAAGCAATCAGGATTGAAAAAATAATGGAATAAGATTCACTTCTCTAAGTGGTAGAAAGCCAGAACAAAGTAAGTAATATTTTGACATGTAAAATCATTGCTCTCTGTTTGGGAGGTATCAACTTGTGATCAACCATAAGTTGATGCATAAAATACTATTTTTTTCCTGTAAGTCATTGAATAATATCTATAAATTCTCAATTTTTAAAGAGAAATTTTTTATCAGTAGATAATATATGTTAGGATGAGCCCACGGAAAAATTCCTCATTTCATTTGACAATAACTGATCGTTTATCCAATTGTTTCTAGATAATACAGTTCAAGCAATACTTTTTAAAAATTGTATCATATACCTCATTGATTTTAGGCTCTCACCCAAAGATAAGAGACTGAGAGAGTGCTTTGCTAAAATAAAGAAATTGTATCTTTTTATACATTAATGCTGCTGGAAATCATATCACTATGGCATCACTTGTACATTGTTGTAGAGATAGTGCAGGCACTCTAAGCTTTTCTCTGGTGCATCCATCCAATTCCAAAGATAGGGCTGATGACTTTTTCCATCAAACGGGCTGTGGGCAGAGATGTCATGTGTCTACCCTGTATCAAAGCATTGAAGAGTCAGCATGATGCCTCCAGGTGTCTTCCCTCGATGCAGCAACTAGCAGACTGCATCTCCCAGATGGTGAAGTTATTGTACGCTGGAGCTTCTATCGGCCTGTATCCCTGAGTGACAATGTGGAGCAAGAACCTCTGGAACATGTAGATAAACTATTGTGGTGTTAGGCCACTGAGATTTGGGGATTGTTGGTAATCACCACATATCCTAGCCTAACAAATATGTTCTTTAATATTGCTACTGTCTATAGACCATGTGCCACACGCTCATTTATTAGTCTGTGGTAAAATTTGTCTGGAGGATGTGTCAATCTTACTCCCTGATGGTCTGCCTTACCTAATTATTTGCCTTTATTTTCTTTGCAATTATTTAAATTTGTAGAGTCAAAACAATCTTCCTACTTTTACTTCCCTCTCCTGCCATAACCTGGAAAATAAATTTTAATCAGAAGAATGCTTGCACAAAAACCTTCTGAATTCAAAACAGAAGTAGTTATATGTAAGCAGAGCTACCACTTTGCTGAGATTCCCGGAGTTCAACTGGGCTGACCTCCAGACAAGACACGCAGCAGAGCAGGCAAGTTCATTGCAGCAGGAGAGAGTAAGAAAGACGGGTCTGTGCGGCCGCTTGGAAAGTTTTCTAGTGTAGAATGGTGTAAAGACCATTTATATCTAGACCACTTGAATTTTTGTCGTATGGATGTGTTTTATTTTTAAAATATATATTCTTCATCTCCAGGCTCTTGAATAAAATGATGAACAAATTTTCTAGTAAAATGGTCACAGAGACAAACAACATTTGACGGAAGAGATGTGAATAACCTCCAACCCATGAGCAATGTTCAGCTCACCAGAAACAAAGTAAATATAAATGAAAACAGCACTGAGATGCATATTTGACACTCTTATTGGCAGACACTGAAAAGAGTTACCGAAAACAGACTCTGTATGGTGTGAGGAAACGCACTATAAAAAGATAGCTTTTTGGAATAGTGTTGCAAATTTTCCCTTAATTTATGTCAAAATGCAGCAAATATTTTCCAGAATGTTCTAATTATAATGGAAATAAGTGAAAGCAGTTCTAAAGTCCAAAACAGGAGTTTCAAAAAAAAATTAAGAGGAATTCATATGGAATACAAGGAAATCAACTTACTGGTAAATTAGAAATACATTTAAAAACAAGGAAGTTTATTCATTTAAACAAATATTTATTCATCCTCTACTACTTATCCTATAATTGTGTTCACAGATGTTCTAGTCACCAAGGACGTAGTGGTGAACATCCCTGTTCAAACATATAGCATAAATCCAAACAGTGATTAGAGTAACGAAAATGGGAATGCAGAGGATGTGGTAGGGAATCATGGGGTGAGAGTGGGCCAGTAGGGGGACATTGAGAGTGGGCAGTGAGGTGACACCTTGCTGACAATGTGCCATTTAACATGAGATCTAGAAAACAAGAAAGAGCCTGACATGGTTGAAGGAAAGGCCATCTAGACAAACAAATGCAGAAGCTCTACAATGGAAATGAGCTTGGTGTTCAAGGAACAGGAAGAAAGCAAGAGCGTTTGAGCCTAGTGGGTCACGGGGAGAGTGCAGGGAACAAATCCAGTTAGATGGCAAATCTGTAGGCTCTTGTAGGCCGAGGTAAGGAGAAGGGACTTTATTCCAGGTGATATGATTAAGAGGTGGAGGATTTTCATCAATGGACAGAATCTAGATTCGTTGACATTTCAGAGATCATTCTGGCAGCTGTGTGGGAAATGGACTGTAGAGGGAGCTGAATACAGAACAGTGCAGTCAGTGAAGTGAATGTTGCATATTAAGGAAGAAAAGAAAAGTGGTTTGGGCCAGGATGGTAGATGTGAAGATGGAGAGAAGTGAAGTAACTCAATATGCGGTTGATGAAGTCTTAGATATAGGATTTGACAGAAGAGAGGATTCTTCAGTTTTTAGATAGAGCTACTGGATGGTTCTATTTGTTGCAATGGGGAAGACGAGGAGAAGAAAGCGTTAGGGTCTGTAGAGGGGAGAAATGAGTTCTGTCTTGGTCATTCTGAAAATAAGATGGAATTGCTAAGTAGGCCACTGCATGTATACCTCTGGGGCTCAATGGATGAGTCAGAGAATACATTAGGGAGCCCTTTGCACAGAAATGGTTTTATTATTCAAAATAATAGATGCGAACACTCAAAGAGATAGCATAGATGGAGAAGAGCAGAGAAAGCTTCTGGAAGTCTCTTAATTAAATTCCGCCTTCTGAACTTAAGCCTCTTAACATTCACCATAAAATCAATCATGGTTTTTTCTCTTTTTAGAAAAGTATGAAGGTGGAACTGTGTTATTTTATTTAATAATTTATAGAAAGTCCTGCATCGCCACTCAGCCAGGTCCTTGTTATTGTAGAATATAAATATAAATTTTTATTATTTTGTAATGGACACTAAGACATTCTTTCATGGCTCTAAGGCCTAGACTTTCTTCTTTAAGGAAGACACTGCTGAATGATGTCAGCTTCCCCAAACTCTTTTCAAGTTTACATAAAGTGAAAGACGAGGACCACAAGTAGCCACGTGAATCTCAGGGGTGCTGGGTCTGTTATGAAATGTGCCCTCTGCAGGGTCTGTGTGTCGTTTAGTTCTTCCTTCCACCCTATTGCCTGGCGAGACTACTCAGGGCACTCTGAGTCACTGGCTGAGTGTCATGCTATAAATTCCACAATCAATGCACTTACCAGGTCGGACACCTGACATTCCGTGGTGGAACAGAGCAATAATAACATTTTAGAGGCTGATCGTTGAAAGACAATTCTGAATACTGTGCTTAAAAGAATCTGTAGCATTCGCCTGTGGCTCTGGAAGAAGGTGCTTGCCTAGGTGTCTGTCTCATCATGCCTCTTCCATACACTGAGGACGAGCTGGAGATTGAGGCTTATTCAAACGACTATGAGATTGGTTAGCAAATTTCAGTTTTATCCAGATTGTAACACCCTTTCGAATCTCCCTAATTATGTGACCAGGCCATCCACAAAAGATCCCGTAGACTGTTTCAGTCACTGAACTTATCAGCAGGAAAATGACTCATAAAGTTTGGTTCTGTTACTCTCGTGATCTGTCAAAATCTGAAAGTTCGAAAGTCTCTCTTGTCGGAGGATCAATCTGTATGCCCTCTAGAAATCTATTTGCCAGCCAGAGCATTAAGGTGATTATGCTCTCCTGCTAAAAAATCTAAAAATTATGTTACCAGTGTAAGTGACTTCTAACTGGTTTACGCTAACACATTTTGTTCAAGGCACAGGGCAGATCATAATCTTTCTGGTATCTTCTGTTATTACCTGGGTTTTAATAGACCTTCTGTTTATTGATTTCTCTACCTAAGTAATCATTCTTGAATTGATGCATAATGCTGCTTGTGTTAAATAATTGATAGCATGGAGATTTACTGGGAAAGCTATGACAAGCCGGAGGATGTGGCAGAAAGAGGCTTGGCAGTAAGGCAATAAATGTAGTCAGAAGGGGCCAGTGCTGTCAGGATAGGAATATCATACGATTAATTGCTCTATTACTTTTCCTCGGTCTGCAGATAGGCAAGAGGAGATTAAAAAGGGAGTAGAAACTAAAGCAGCGTGTTGAGTATGGCTTCCTCTTATTTATTCATTGGAGTCAACAGAGAGGGAAATGCCTTAGATTCTGCTTCATTTTTATTTACCAAAGGCAGATGCAATGACTGATTCTGTTGAAGTTTTATAGGAAAACATTGTTGTTCCAAGATTATAGATTCATTGTATTAATGTTACAAGGTTATTCAGAAAGAATGTCCGTTTCAAATGAGCAGTCATCGTTTTGAATGCGGGTTACTGAGGAGAAATGGTAACACCAGAGCTGTTAGTACAGTGACCGTGGACTGCAAGACAGCAGTCACAGGGACCAACTAAAGTGAGGTTTGTAGTTAAACTATCTGTTGGTGTGTTTTCAATTATTCATGATAAGTTATATCAAAATTTGCCGTATTTATGAGTGTGTGGTTATAAAGGTACATTTTATACACACACACACATTCATCTTGATGGCTTTATTAAAGAGAAAGAGAAAAATCAGTTTTGCATTATATTAAAGCATACAGTTTTAATATCATTATGAATTTCTCAAACATCCTTTTATGTAATGATACAATAATTAAGCAAAATTATCTGTACTGAAAATGGGTGGGAACAATAAAATTTAACGTTTTTTCTCTGATAATTTCATTTCTCAGAAAGTCAATTCTAAATTTCAGTTCAACTTTTATCAGTGTTATCGAGCTTCCAGAACTCTTCACCAGATGTACAGGCCTAGTTGTATATGTATCATGGAAACCAGCAGAAGGATATACATTAAAATCACACATAAGTGGGTATATTCTAGAACACTTCATCGCCAAAATAAGAACTCCGTAGCTAGGTTCTGCTAAGATGGGCGGGGAGGATGGAGCTCCATGTATGCCTTCTGTAGCTAACTTTATTTTATTTGTTTGTGTTTCGGTTTCCCTCCAGCCACCATCTTTTAATGTATACAAATTTTACCACCTAGACTACCACCAATTACTTTACTGTTCACAGACTGATCTTTCAAGCAGAGTGTATTTACGAGAGAAAACAACACAGCTCATCTGTTTAGCACAGAGCAGACTATAAACATGAATCATTCTCTCCCATTCATCAAAATAGCACACATTTCTGATAAGATACTATTTCTTTCGTCCATCACCTGCCAATTCTATGAATTTTTATTTATGTATTTAGGAAATAAGCCTTGTGAAATGGTTACTGTTGACCCATAAATTTAAACAATAGCTCTGGTTTTGAACATTTTAATAGAACATGATTGATTGATTTTCTTCTTATTTAGCTTTAAAAGGATGATGGAGTACCCCAGACAATGTTAACTGGGATTTGTTAAAAATGTATGTGAAATTTTGTTCTTATTACTACTTGAACCTGTGAGATAAATACCAAATATCAGCGTTACTTCCATGGAAGGAAGAATACTTATGAAAAACAAAGAATTGCTAGTTTGTCCAATTTTACTTATCCTTCCAGTATCCATTTCAAATCTCATGCCGGATTCTTTTCCAAACTTCATATTAATTACTGGTAAGGAGTGTTTTATCAAATAATATTGTAAATTTGTTAGTTTACTAATTAGGATGTACCAGTCACAGCCCATAATAGGTGCTGTGGAGAATAGTCAACTACACGATATTATCCACAAAGTAGTCAGATGTTATTTTTAAACATAAATCAGATTATGTATTTTCTCTTCTTAAAGCCCTCTGCTGTGGCAGTTTTCTTCGCAACTGATATAAAATGAGGAAATCAGACTCAATACGAGCCCATAAATCTGGACGCTAGCTAACTAACTCTCCAGCCTCCTGGGCTGCTTCTTTCCCCTCAGCTCTCTAGGATCCAGCCCATTTACCTTCTGTCTATGCTCCCACTTTGGGCATTTACATTATCTTTGCCTTTATGAGAAATGATCTGCCTACAGAACTTGGCAAGATGATCTTCATTCGTCAGAGAAGTTTCAACTTAAAGGGCACTTCCTCAGTGAGGCCCTCCCTTACACACAAGTGGCAAGTAACTGTCTATTATATCACTTCTTGATGGATGTTTATTGTACACATCAGTGTCTGAAAGTACGTATTTTGCTTATTTATTTGTTAAGTATTTTTTTCTTTCTCCTACCATTCATCTATTGTGGCAGACAGAATAATGGCCCTCCAAAGATGTCCATATCCTCAATCCCGGAACCTATAAACGTTACCTAACATGGCAAAAGGGACTTTCCAGATGTAAATAAAGTTAAGGCCCTTGAGATGGGGAGATTATCCTGGATTGTCCAGGTAGGCTAAGTTTAATCATAGGAGTACTTAAAAATGGAGAACCTTTCCTGGCTGGAGTCAGTCAGAGGGAGATGTGACTTCAGAAGAATGCAACCTTGCTGGCTTTGAAGATGGAGAAAAGGAATCATAAGCCAAGGAAGGGAGGAGAGGCTTCTAGAAGATGGAAAATGCAAGGAAACAGAGTCTCCCCTGGACCTGTCAGAAAGACACATAGTCCTGTCAACACCTTTGTTTTCACCCCTCGAGAGCCATGCTGGACTCCTGACCTACAAAATTGTAAGATATTATATTTGTAAGTCATCAAATTGTGGTAATTTGTTACAGTAGCAGTAGAAAACTAATACCAGGGTAAAACCCTTAAGATCACAAAACTCACCCATCTCTTTCCCTCCGTGGCGGGAGCCTGGAAGTGTGCCTGGTATACAGATGGGGCTCAATAAATAGTTGCTAAATACATAATTGTATGTAGAGATTAACCAGAAATAAACCCATCCTTAAAAGTATACAATTGATGAAACATTTGTTCTTTTTTTATACAGTTAACTAATATCTTATTAGGCCACTTCTATTCTCCATTGTTCTCTAGTTATCATATATTACATGAAAATAACGTAATTCCCATACTAAAAAAAAAAAAGTAAGTTATTCCTAAAAGTAGCCCCTTTTAGTACAATGAATGGCTGATAAAGGCTCTGTCCCCACCACTCAAACATCTGCAAAAGCAGAGACAATAAAATAATAAACATCGTATACCCATCTCCCAGCCTCAACGTTATCAACTCATGATCAACTTGCTTCATCTCATTCCTATCCATTTCCCTCTTTTCATATTATTTGAAGCAAATCTAAGACCTCATATTAATTTCAACAGCAAATGTCTCAGTTGGTATCTTTAAAAGATAAGGAATCTAAGTACTTTGGCGAACGTTTTCCAAAGTTACAAGTTGTTTTTGCACGCCTTGATTCTGAGTTAAGCCATCCCTGTGATTTGATTTGGTCAACAACGTGTTAGTGGATGGGATGCACAGATGCTTGAACAAGCTTTGTCATGTTTCCTCTCACTCTTTCCCTCTGCCACTGCTGTGAGAACAGGCCCAAGAATAGCCCACTCGAGGACGAGAGACGTGGAATGGAGCCCAGCCACCCCAGTAGTACAAGCTAAACCATCCTAGCTCGGCTTCTAGCCCACGGACCCAGACTTGTGAGTTCAGCTAAACCCAGCTGAAACCACTCTCCTACCAACTCATGAAACAACTGCTTATTGTTTTAAATCACTGAGAGGTGAAGATAGTAACTTATGATGGCTCTAGCAAGTGATACAAAGGCTCTGTTTTATAAGTCTGTGATGGGGGTAGGAGATATCTGCAAACTCATTTTTCCTGGGGAGAAGTTCCAGGTTTCAAGAGACCGAAACCTTATGAAAGTCGGAGAGCCTCATTTATGAAAAAGAATAATAAATTACGAGTACAAAACTAGATATAAAAGTGAACACATTTTTAGAATGAGAAAATGATTAACAGAAGTCTTGGAGATCTAAATAACTTTCTTGTGGGGTTTGTTTAGTCATTCTACCAGAAAGGGTTGCAGAGAAATGCTTGTTAATTGCAATCTGGCTTCCCCTCTGTACCTGGAGCATTTTGCAAACTCCAGCTCTCACAGAGACCCCTGTGCGTAAATAGCCTGAAGCCTGAGTTCGTTAGTTTCACAGTAAATCTGTCTCCTTCTTCACTTTATGATATGATATCTAAAGACAAGGCTAAAAGAAGCCCTATTAAAATAAGATACTGTTGTAACGATTGCTTTTCTGGTGCTCCCCATGGGTGATTTTGGGTTAAGGAGCAAGTAGCCAAAATTCCTGGGTGTACGCAGAATCGTCAAGTTCACGATGAAAGCTATGCTGTTCGTGTTTCAGAAGGGCTGCAGAACACGAAGTGAAGTGGAGAGCTGCTTTTGTCATTCCATGAATTCTGTTTTTCATATTCTTCCAAACTTCTGGTACTTTTGTAAATTTCTCTTGTGTAAGAATTGACTCCACTCCAGTGTGGAGTTGAGCTCTGATACTACTGGAGGGCCGCCAGGGCCACTGAGAAGAACATCTTAATGGGCCTCAACAGTGTGCTAATTACTTATGACTTTTATGAAAAAGGCGTTTGTACCCAGGAACAAAAAAAATCCAGTGTATTCTTTTTACTGATTGCCTCCCTAATCTCAATTGTATTTGTCACCTGAGATAGAATGAGATATTCAAAGTATAGGAAACACTTCCTTCCTGAAAATGCCAAAATCATTAGCTTGATACTCATCAGTCAATGGGAGCACAAAGCTGAGCCCTCACTGATTACAATATCAGTGATTTGAAGGTTGATTACCTAAATTTTTTTATCTCCACATCTATGATTCAGCAGCGTTTAACTTTTTTTGTCACCATCTTGCTATGGATATCAAAATGTGACACTTCAATTTTGATTACGTAAAAAAGAAATGCAGAACAGTGTTTTTTTACGGTAGTCTTTGTTTTAATCTTCATTTTTCCTTGCATATAGTAAAGCAGGTACTTCTTATTAAAGTAAACGTATTTCAGAAAGATGAGACAAAGAACATAAAAGTGCCCAACATGTCAACTCTCACTTGATTCTGTGCTAAATTTATCATCTGTTGAAAACTTTAATGTTCCTTACCTTTACTCAGCACATATGTGTTTAGTAAGATGAGCAATAAAAGTACTCATAAAATTCTCTTGTAGGGGCTGGTCCCGTGGCCGAGTGGTTAAGCTCGCGCGCTCTGCTGCAGGTGGCCCAGTGTTTCGTTGGTTCAAATCCTGGGCGCGGACATGGCACTGCTCATCAAACCACACTGAGGCAGCGTCCCACAGGCCACAACTAGAAGGACCCACAATGAAGAATATACAACTATGTACCGGGGGGCTTTGGGGAGGAAAATACACCATTCTCTATGACTATGAAAAAAAAAAATTCTCCTGTAAATTTTTCAAAGTAGATTAAAATCAATTATCTAATTTGAATCTCAGAAGATTGTTTGTGTTTATTAGAAAGGTTATTTACATATTTATTATTACTTTCCTGGTAAAACAGATTGACAATCAATTACATCCAAGATTAAAAGAGTCAATAATGTTCTGATCCCACTAACGTATGTTTACGTGTTTGCAGTTCTGTGTATGTCTTCTCTTACCTTCTGATCTACGTATACACCTCACTTTTCTGACCATCAGAGGAGTGTGACAGTAACTGTGGGCTAACATGCTGTAATTAACAACAACTTAAACTCAGTGGATTTAACCAGAAAAGGTCAGTTTCTCATTCACAATACAGGTCCAGCACCAATTTCAGCGGCATTGTTTCTTGTGGCCGCTCAAGGACCCAGGTTAATGGAGATACTACTGTTTTATAACACACCATATCAGCCTAGGCTTCAAGGTCTGCCATGGGGAAATGGAACAAAGAGAACAATGCTCACATGACACGTCTGCCTAACAGAATGGGTAGTGTGGATCTCTCGTGTGCCAGAAATGAATGGGGATACAGGAGAGATGGTGAGCAATAGTGATTTTGACACAGCTCAACACAAGGTTGACATAAGGGAAACCATATTATAGAAAAGAAACCATATTGTAACTTTAAATGAGCTCTAAGTGGCCCAGACACGTACTGTAGATTTCGTGGCCCCTGCCAGCTGCTTTAAGATGATAACTTTGTTCTTTCGAGTTCCTTACATATGTGATGACCCTGGATCAGAGAGCCTATGCTGACAACCATCATCAATGACAATGGAAAGCTCATGGTATGGAGTGTTGCTCCATTCTCTGATGCATATGCAGTAAAACAAAGGTCTATCAGGAACTGGGACCAGATGTCTGCCCCACCCGGAGACCAGCCACGTCCCCCTCCTGGAGACCAGCCCCTTATATAATGGCCCGTAGTCTTCATTCTGGGCGATAGTGCTTTTGGATGTGAGTGGCCCATCTTCCCTCTTGCTAACAAGCTGTAATAAAGTCCTTTCTCTCCTACCACTTTGCCTCCTGACTATTGGCATGTCTTGCGGTGGGCAGACAAGATCCCTTGGGTGGTAACAATTTAACACAGTATTTTCTCCCCAAGATTGGGCTTCCCTATCTTTCCTTTTCTCCCCTCCTTTGAGTAAGCTCCAATAAACTATTTGATTTGAATCTCATGTATATGATTATCTCTACTAGGCAGAGAAGAAAACCAAAGAAGATAAAATTTTAATTAAGTATCTAAAATCACAGAACCAGCCAATTATACTCTGTCATTTTTTTTTTAAACTTGGCAGGTAGGAGCCTCATCCACATCATTGTTCCTAAGCAAAGAAACATGTTCTACCTAACTACACTAATTTTTGCTTTTCTGTCCAATAAATCATGTGGATAATCATACTGCTGTATAAAATATATTTTAAAATTGTTTGCTCAATTAGGTTACGTGGGAAAATGATCTGTTGGTAATAGAAAGGGGAAGGTGATATCAAGTTGAAGACTTCACTATTTGAACGATATTAAGAGTTATTCCACACATAATGCAATTAAAGATGTCTTGCATATAAAAGCTAAGTGTTCAACCCAATCAAACTTGCCTAATAATACAGTCTTTTCTAGTGGAATTTACCTAGTTTCCTTCTCATAATTGAATAACTATCTCATGAGTATCTTAAGGTTGAAGAAATTGATATTGGGGTGGTGGAATGAAGACAAAATTTCTGCCTAAAGCAACATAAATCAATCTAGATTTTTTTTAAAAAGGTAATGACAGGCTATCTTTGCTGTTGCCATGCTAAGTTCATCATAGTTTGCAAACTATTTTTTTAAAGTTATGGTCTTCAATAATCTTATCAATCTGGGTCCAGAGAGAACAAGTGTTTTAGGCTCTGTCTATAGGAACATAGAAACCAAAACAAAACCGTGGGTTCCAAGAATAAGGCAGAGGATTTGCTCGCCAGAAAATTTAATCTAAGTATTATTTATCTCTGTTCCATTTTGGTAATGTGTAAATCAGCTCATTTTTTGATATCAAATTAAAACCAAGACCACAAAAGAGTTGAGGTGACTCACCCTTCTTCCCTGGGCAATTCGCATTTAGATAATTGCACTGTGCTGCAGAGCCAAATTCTTCCAGTAATTTCATTTTGAAAAATAAAATTATACAGCAGATCCTGGCACCCCTCTCCAAACTGTACTGTAGTGCTATAAGTGTCCTGTTCAACAGCTGCTACGTTCCACCCCTTAAGTGGTTGTGTTCCCGATTTTTCAAAATAATTCATTTTTGTAAAAATAATACATCTCATTTACACAGAGCACTCCATTTCATGATGTCAGTGTTATTTTCATTCAACCCACATAAACAGTGTCAGTATGAGACTGAGGATAATTTCCCAGATAATGAAACAGATGCCTAGAAAAGAGAAAGGAAAAGGCACATGGTGAGCTATGCTCTACTTCTTTTAAAAACGACCTCCTAAAACTTCTCTAGGATGCTTCTATTTGCCCACGATGTTTCTCTTTATGAGTTCTGGACATAGAGTGATAAGGGAGTCTCCTGTCCGTGAAATTAGAGATAGAGGATGCGTGAAAAGCGAAAACACATATGTCCAGGAGAAGTCCCAGAATATTACCCAGTCTTCTAACAGGCTTCTATCCATGATTAATTTGGTAATTGTAAAAGATATAAACGACATGCTTTTCAACTCAATGATACGAAGCAGCGAAAAATCCACTCAGTGCCAACGTACACATGCCACCGTCCAGGTTAGGCACAAAATTGGGCAGAGGGCAAGGCTGCTGTAACAGTGGAGCATGTGCCCTAAACGTGAGATGCTCTTAGCCTCTTTCCCTGTCAACTCCCTCAAGTCACCTTACCCAAGGGTTATAGACTGATGTCCACTTTATCAAAGAGAAAAATGAGTTCAGGAGTCTGTCATCTCTTTCTCCCTAAAAAAAGGGCAATTCTTCTCTCTTCCTTTTCAACTTTTATGTCTAGTGGTTTTCCTTTGCCTGTTGCATTGGCTAATATTCCCAAAAGCATAGTAAATAGTAGCAAAGCATAGGTCACCCTTTTCTTGGAATTATGGACTAGTATTTAATAATTTCTATAAAGTAAGATGTGAGCTTTTGAGCTAAATTATTCGTATTTTATGGATAAATATATCTGCTCCTATTTTATTAAGTAGTTTAATTTAAAGAATGGGGCTTGAATTTTCTCAAATTCATTGGTAGCTTCTAGTAAGATGATTATAAGATTTTTTTAATTTGATCAATTAATATAAGATATATGAATGGATGTACTAATACTGAATTACTTTAGATTTTCTAGAATAAACCCCACTTGGTCATAACATGTTATAATTTTAATATACTCTCGGATTCTTTTTGACTGAATGATAGCTCAGATTCTTGCTTTGTTCTTCATAAGTGAGGTTGGTCAATAGTTTTCTTTCTTGTGTTTAACATTTTTCAGGTTCTGGTGTCATTCTTACGCCTGCTATATACAAGTTTCGGAAGTTTTACTTACTTTTCAACGCCTTCCAGTAGTTTAAGTAGCATTTGAGCAACAACAACAAAAATCTTTAAAAGTATTTGAGAATTCCCATGTGACACTCTTTGGGCCTGTGCTTTCGTGGAAGAGAGCTCTTTGCCATGTTTTTCTATTCCTTCTATTAAATTATTCTGTTTGAATTTCAGTCTCTACTGAGTATATCTCAGTTTGGGTACATTTTATTTTCCAGAAAGTTGTGCGTTTAACCTAGACTTTCAAACGTATTTGTGTACAATTGTGCACAGAAGTCTTGTGTGATTTTTGTAACGTCCTCTCTTTTGATGGCCATTTCCTCCTTTTCATGACTTACTTTGTATACATCTGGTTTTCCCCTTTGTTTGTTATAATTGGTTCATCATTTGATTATTTTATAATTTTTTTAACTGTTTAGCGCGTGTGTTTGTTAGTTTTATTTCTTTTGTCAGTAATAATATTAAATTCTGATTTATCATTATTAATTTTCTTCCATCTACTCTTTTGGTTCAAATTTTTTGAGCATCTTTAGTTGTGTTTCATATGAATTCATTTACTTTTTAAATTCTTATTGCATAAGTATTTCCTTTGATTTTGATAGTTGAATCTTTGATTGCATTATGTTCAAAGAATGTTTGTATCATGTCTGTATTTTGGAATTTATGGAGATTTTGTGATGTGTCCCATGTACCAGTGCATTCTTTATCGTTAGGGGTTGGAGTTCCCTCGCTGGCTCTAACATCTATCTTACTGATTACGTTGTCACTGTCTCTTTCATTTTTAATATTGTTTTTCTCCTGATTCTGTCTTGGACTGAAAGACATGTGCTAAACTCCCCTATAATTGTTGAGATTCCTTCTGATTCTTCTTTCATCTTATTACTTTCTTCCTTATGCAATTATTACTGTATTCGTGGGAACATAGATATTAAATTTCTTCAATGTGAATTTTTGCCTTTAGCATCATAAGTTCTTCTTTATATTAAATAAAATGTTTTTGGCTTGATTTGTATCACACATGATGAAATTATGGCCACTGTATATTTTTTGTATGCCTTTTATTTTTAATCTTTCTGAATCTTTCTTTATTTTAGGTATGTTCTTCTGTATGAGTCATAGAGATGGTTTCTGCTATAAAGTCTTTCACCATGTGTTTTTTCTTAATCATTTTTCATTTGGAAAATTTCATATCTTCTTTTCTAAAATTTACTTTCATATATATGACTTCATATTTATGTGTACAGACTGTACTCAAAAACAAATATTAAGCTCAATACATATTAAGTAACTTAATTTATATATTAGTTTAATGAACTAGAAGAGATAATTTTCATTTTAGAAAGCTGGTTTTTATTTATTTATTTCTCTCTCTCTCTCTCTGTTTTTTTTGTGAGGAAGATTGGCCCTGAGCTAACATCTGTTGCCAGTCTTCCTCTTTTTGCTTGAGGAAGATTGTTGCTGAGCTGACACCTGTGCCAGCTTTCCTCTATTTTATGTGGGATGCCGCCACAGTGTGACTTGACGAGCAGTGCTAGGTCCACACTCG
This sequence comes from Equus przewalskii, assembly GCF_037783145.1. Lineage (NCBI taxonomy): Eukaryota > Metazoa > Chordata > Mammalia > Perissodactyla > Equidae > Equus > Equus przewalskii. The sequence goes on from NC_091852.1 coordinate 46,703,672, forward strand.
GGAACCGAACCTGTGAGCCCTGGGCTGCCAAAGTGGAGTGTGTGAACTTCACCACTACACCACCGAGCCGGCCCCCGAAAGCTAGTGTTTAAATAGGGCCTAAAATCTGTATTTCTCTCATGCAATGCATGCCTACACATCCCTAGTGAAAAGGAGTAATATACTGAAAACCTGAGGGACCTGTGCCACATTTTCTATTTTACGAATTAAAATTTCAAGTATGCTTTCATTTTAAGATTAACTATTTATAACATTTGCAAACTACTGCTCTAACAAATCATCTAAACACTGTAAATGTAAAAAACTAATACATAGGCAGTCACAGATATTATGTACATATATATTAATATAATTTCTAAATAATTTGTGTGTTTTCAAAAAGTCAGAAATAAAGTAGGAAGAAGCAAGGAGTGGATAAGTTTGATGACTTATAAACTCACTATGAATAATTGATAACCTAGAACAGCAAAGATATGATTTAAAACATAATATAAAAAAACCAGAAGCTCATATCTTTTATCTTGCCATTTGCTCCACATATCTGATATCATGTATGTTTTCTCTTCAGAAAGTGACAGGAGATAAGTTACGTTAATGCCTTATTTCAAAGAAGAAACCCCTGTGGGTGCCCGGGTGCATGCGTGCACTTACATGTGTCCATCGTCATGTATTTGATGTGCTATTTTGCTCTGCCGAAATCTATAGAGCGCTTAACGAAATCACTTTTTCGGCTCTATCTTTGCAGCTTGCATGCCCTAAAACAATAAAAGAATTGGAATCAAAGGCTATGTTGAAGCTGCGTTCGGATGATCACGCTGCTCACAGCTCCTTGCCCCTCCCACCACCACAGACCCTGTGGCAGCTCCTCTAGGTGCCCTGGAGGGGAATGAGGAGAAGCTACACAGAAACATCGCATGCATTCTTCCCATGCAAATTATAAATGCCATCTAATGATTGTTGCTATTTTAATTTCTAGTGTTCTAAATTCAGAAGAGAAAAATATCTTGATCAAACTGTTATCTGTAGCAAGGCACCAATTTTAAGAAATAAGGTAAAACATAAAATATTCCAAATTCACTTCAAAAATTATGCTTAAAATAAGAATATAGTTTATCTATAAAGACATGTTTAGATTAATTTGATTTATGTGCTTAGGAAAACAAAATAATTGAGCACTGCTTGTGTCTCAGAACTTCCTCCCGTTCCATCGCCCTGATCCTCTCCTGGAGCCCTTCCTACTGCCTTCTTCGCCTCGTGTCCTGACACCTTTAAACACTACTTATCGACACCAAAATAGCACCTCAAATATACACAACAGAAATGCTTCCCCGTGACTACTTTGAACTAGGCCAAATTGAAGTACTGACTTGGAGGTGAAAGATTCTAAAACCTAGCAATCTCTACAGGCCCCAAAGCCTTCCTGCCATTATTCTTTGCTTTACCATTTTCTATGTAAGTCACACATTTGACAGGCAGATTCCCAAAAAGTTGACTTGAATCCAATGTCCATGGTCCTCTTTTCTTTCAGGAGGAAACGCAATTCACTGGAGAAAGATTTCTTGTGTTATATTATGAGTGGAGAAACAGTCATGCCCCCAAAAGGCAGGAGAAATAAATCCAGATGAAATGAATCAAACAAAGGACAAAGGGCTCTTTCCACTTCCATTGTGCCACTTTGTCATTTTTGTGGGTTCCTTTTTTGTTTTTAACACAAAGACAGAATCTTTCTGGTAATGAATCACTCCAATTAACCAACCTGTCTGGATAGCTGAAGACTACACTTTTAAAAGCAGATTATATAATTAATAATTTTAACAGGAATATTTTAATGTGTATACCAAATTGCATGCCCTTTTGAAAAGAAAAGGCTAGGGACCAGCCCCATGGCATAGCGGTTAAGTTCAGCGTGCTCTGCTTCAGAGGCCAGGGTTCATGGGTTCGGATCCCAAGTGTGGATATATACTTCTCATCAGCCACGCTGTGGCAGCATCCCACATATAAAGTGGAGGAAGATTGGCACAGATGTTAGCTCAGGGTGAATCTTCCTCACCAACAACAACAACAAAAAAATAGAGATAGAAGGCTAATGAGAATATTACTTAATTTACAGAATTTTTTTCAATAAATACTTTTGACCATTACTATGTGTCAGCACTGTTTTAGGCACCAAGATTTGAGTGGGGATAAACAATAAATATCTGTCCTACTGAGCTTACATTCCAATGGGGCATGATCCAGTATAGGACAGTATGGGAACTGAGGTCTCTCGTCAAATGTCACCTTTCAGAGGAAATTCTGATCAACTCACATAAATTAAAATGACCCTCTAGCGTCTTATCGTTATCATTTTCTCACATATATAATGTGCTTTGTGTGTTATTTATTTATCAGAAGGTTGATTTTCTTAGAAAACAAGCATTTACAGATCACTGCAGGTGAGCTACATGGATAAAAGTAGGGTGAACATTCTAGGGGAGCCTAGAATCCTTGCCTTGTTCTGACTTTAAGATGAGTTGAGGAAACAACACACTAAATTTGCCCTCCCTCCTAGTTGTGCATTACCAGAAGAGGAAGATACGCTATCAAATTAGTTTGTAGACACTACACTCCAAAAATGGCTCAACAGGCTGATCTAAAAGCGAGAGAAGAACGTCTCCAGTGCATACCGCCCCAGCAGGTGCTTTACCAGTGGTGGCAAACCAAAGGCCACTTGGAAGTGGGGAAGGCAGAGCTGCAGTAGAGAAGGCCTGGGGCTTTGAGTCGGGGTGATGGGAAGAACAGAACAGGTGACCAGAGGCATATGTCTCTAGACTTTGATGATGGGTAAATTTTCAGAGTGTTGAGACTAGTGACCTTGCACACAGAATGCAGTAACTTATTTTGAAACTCTGGACCCCCTTCCTTGCCTCTTGTGTATTTGATAACAGAAATCTAGCTTCCTGTCTTTTTCTTTAAAAGGTCCACGGCCTTCTGTCAATTCCCTGTCACTCAGAGGCGGTTCTTTGACTGTCTGCCATTTCTCACTCTTAATGCATCCATCCTCCTACACAATTTCACTTTTGTGTTTCAAAGGCCCTGCTGTGAGCTGAGAGAGATGAGTTTATCAAGAATCTGAGAAATGCATGTGAGAGAAAGTGAAACATACTGAGCAAGAGGCAGAAAAGCAGAAGGGAGAAGACGTAAAAACACTGTAAAAGTTCCAGGAAAAACAAAAATACATGGTAACTGGTCGACGCCCTCGTTTCATTCTCTGTAGGTCCAACCACATTTGCAGGATCTCTGAACCGCATATTAGAGAGAAAAGAGAAAAGAACAGGTCGGATGTGCAGGGGAACTACAGCTGCTTTCTGAAATCAATTATGGGCTTTTTTGTTCTAGCAGTCTCTCCCTGTGCATGTGGTTCCAGTTCTCATTTACTGCTGGGAATTTAGTGTTTAATACAAATTAAACATCTCCATTTATTCTCTCCTGCTGTTTTACTTTATACTTATCTTTTTACTGTTTAATAATAGAAAGTAAAATCTACGAATTCAAAATGATTGGTAATTTATGGATATTAATATAGAATTAGGCATCTTTGCATGAGCTTTTATTATATTGAAAGAATGGTAAATTCCATATATTTCCATTTAGCAGCTGTTCATATAATGTCTGCTTACATAATATACCATCTGTTTAACTTAATCCTTTAATATTAATATTCGAAAATGAAAAGCAAAAACAGCCTCTTTTCCGAAATGGAACTACCAAAATGGAATGGTTGCATTGACTATATAGATGAAAAATAATACATTATATTTAATGATAGATATATATTAGTCACATATTGTATGGAAGAGAACTATTCTGGCACTGGAAACACAGTAGTGAACAAATCAGTCAAAATTCTCTGTACTCATAGGACTTACCTGCTAGTTAGAGGAGGCTGACAAAAAAACAAAAGAAAGGAGGACAACGTAGAATGTGCCAGATGCTGATGAGGAATAAAAGGAAAACTAAAGTGGAAAGAGGAATTCAGAATTTGGGGTGAAAAAAGCAATTTACGGGGCCGGCTCAGTGGCGTAGTGGTTAAGTTTGTGCGCTCTGCTTCCGGGGCCTGGGGTTCACAGGCCTGGATCCCCGCCGCGGACCTAGCACTGCTTGTGAAGCCGGCCACGGACGTTAGCTCAGGGCCAATCCTCCTCATGAAAAATGTAAAAGCAATTTAAGAGGTTTCCCCTAACGAGGTGACATGTGAGTTCAGGCCTGAATAAGATGAAGAAAACCATGAAGGCATTTTAAAAGAAAAGCACATCAGAAGAGCTATTAGCTGGTGCAAATTCCCAGTTCAGAAAACAGCAAGTAGGCCAGTGGCTAGAGCAGGGGGAGGAGTGAGGGAAATGAGCAGAGAGGAGTGAGGGAAATGAGCAGAGAGAGAGGAGGTGGAGAAGAAAAGGGGGCTAGATGGTACAGGCTTTGATAGTGTTATAAAATTATAGTATTATACTATAGTATAAAATTATATTATTGTAGTGAGTACTAAAAATATTTTTCATTAGAAAGATTTTGTCATGTCAGCCAGCATTTTCTTTTCTAAGATAAATGTCCTAATTTCCTGAGTGAAATAGGATGTCAGTGGAGGTATTCATTCCTCTGTGTGTTAGAAAGGGTTTTTTCATGCCAGCTAGCATTTTCTTTTCTGAGAAATATGCTTTTCATATTTCTTGAGATCCCAAATTTTCAATAACACCTATTCCATATGTAGTCTTCTTAATTGCCAGTTTCTAAATGGAGTTCTGGATCCTGGTCAAAAGGGTTGACATAATTGTGTGGGCTGGCGCAAGTACGACCTAACAGCCAGCACCGCCTTGATCCATAAGGACTAATTTCCTTCAGAAAACCCACGATTTATTTTCCCATTGCATCACTTTTACTTTATTTACTTTGAATGGAAGTCTTGACCTTATTGTGATGCTAAGAATGCCCATTCATAATCTGAATTATTCACAAGTCATCTTACATTCTCTGGACATAAGAAGAACACGCCCAATATAGTTACCAGTCCTAAGAGGTGAAGTGAGCGCGGGATGACAACGAGAAATCTCTGCTCATCTTGCAATATTTTCTTCCTTAACATACAGTTTTGTTCCAAACAGGAAGTGGAGAAATGTATAAAAACATGCTTAACTTAATTATTATTAGTTACTTTATTGTTAAAATCTTCATAATCATTATGCTTTATATATTAAGGCAGCCTGTGAATGTGGTAGGTAATGCTCTGGCTGCCGCATCTTGCTTTGGGCTGATTATAGACTTGTAGTCAATGGCATTTCCATTTAGCTAATTCTTTATTTCTGCAGACATTTTTTTGTTAATATAAGTGCAAATCTTTATATTCCTCCTAATAAGATTGATCTGGTTAGACTTGCTCCCCTCTTCGGTCCCTCAGAGGCTATTTTAGATCCTGAGTGTCTCAATCTGTGTGGTCTTTATCACTCTAGTTTTCTGCCGTCTGATAATTTGTTTTAAGTGTCGTCTAAGGCCTCATTCACAACAATGATAAAAATGTTTTAACACAATGAACTAGCAATAAAGTCCTACCGTTTAAAACTAGATTATTCCCTGTCCATTGAAGTTGACTTACACCCTTACACCAGAGAAGATTATTTAACCAGTTTAAAATTCTCTGCAAATCGTCTTATAAATAAGTCTCAAATTCATTTTTATCACTTATATAAGTGACAAAAGTAGCATTTTTTGTCACGTCTTTCCCAAATCCAAATCTTGTACTTTCCAATATTGTGCCATAACAAGTGTTTAGATCAAGATGGTGCATAATATTACAATAGTCTCAGCTCTTTGTGAACCCGTGTTGCCTTTTGGGGATTGCTCTTTCCTCCGTGTACGGTCACAGTCAGTCAGCTTTTTCTGATATGCGTTGGTAATTACCTATCTTTTAGTTTGTCCTCCACATCACTTCCTGATTATAAGTGGTACTTCTTGAGATATAATTTTATTCTTGGCAAATGGAGAAATCAACCTTGCTATCTCCTCATCTCAGAGGCCTAATAACATTAACTAGGCTCTGTGAGATCTATGGGGAAAGGGCATTGCCGTAACAGCCTGCTATTATTGTTACAGCCTCTTAATAACTCATTTCCTTGACGAGTGCTCTGATCTGGATGCTCCCCAGCTCCTTAAATACCCGTAACAGCTGCATAGCCACATCTTCTAATAAATGTGCAAGAACTTAAAAGCCATCACATGTTTCAAAATCCTTAGTTTATAGCTATTCTGCTGACATAGTGCAAAATTATGTCAAGTGGCCAATTTCAGGGGATTCCCAGGAGACCTCTAAGTAGCTTCATTTAGAAAACCCTTGATGTTATCAAGTACACCAACTTGGACTTTTGTCAAATTTCACAAAGGCGTGGCTCTGTTCCAGGTTCAGGGCGTATGTGTCACACTGAACACCTTGTGAACTCTGCTAATAGCCCCTGCATTGGTGCCAAAATGCTATCTCAGGAGTTGCGGAAGATCCTGATAATTAAGACATTATAATAGCCTACATATTTGAAGAAAGGTTTGGTTAGATGATATCTATTGGGGTCAATAGACATTTTTATACTCATAATAATTTTTAGATTACAAAATTTGAATGTAAACATTATTTTTGGTTTTACCTATTTCAGAAAAAAAACTTAAGAAGAAAATAAAATTCCGTACGTTTCCTACCAAGAGAAAAGCAATTTTCATCAATTGTATACACATTTGAAGCTATTAAAATATATTATCTAAAATTAGTATCAGGATCTATGCATAATTTTAGGTCACGTCTTTTTACTTAATATTATATAATTGTCAATAGTAGATTTTCTACAAAAACATGACTTTAATGGTATATTTTAACATTTTCCTATCTCAAAACTAACTAAATGTTGCTAATGATTAGCCTGTTTTTCAATATTGTAACTACTTTAATAGAGAAAATTTGAATACATAAAACGTTCTGAGTATGTGTAATGTTTTTACAAGATAAATTCTCAGAAGAAAAATGACTTAGATAACTGAAGCTACGTTTTTTAAAGCTCTCAAAATAAAACTACCAAATTATCTTCCTACAGTGTTTACACTTTTATGCCTTTATTGATAGCAAGTAAGTAATCATGTGCTTCTCCACCAAAACTAACCACAGTAATTTTAATTATATTTAATTGTTTACCTTAATTTGCATATTGTAGATTACTGGCAAGATTTAAAATATTTGCAATTTACTTCGCAATTTATACTTCTTCTTTGTAAGTTTTCTAAACTACTTTTGCATTATACTGAAGTTCTGTTCTTCTCTTTGTTCATTTTAATGTTTCCTGTCGAGTTATTTTTTGAGTTATTAATAACACCATCTCATTTTATGTTTTTCTTTCCAACTGGTTCAGTTTTGACCCTTTTGTTGACTCCTAACTTTTGGTATCTTGTTTATGCTGTCAATTTGCTTCTTTTTTCTCTAGAAATTAAATAGGTGAATTTTTGGGTGGTTGTTAACTTTAAGTTACATTATTTAAATTTACATTTCTCTAAGTCAAAAAGAAAGCATACCTATTAAATCCAGCTTTGAAAGTCGAGAATTTCAGCATTCTAAGATATGTCACCTGCTCTGTCTCATCTCGCCACCCAGTGTTTCCTAGCACTAGTGGCTTTTAATCCAAGTATTCTTTCACGAGTTATGTCCGATATTCACTTTATGTTCCATGTTCATACTAAGCCAGAAGAACAAGGTTGTCTGTTTTCCTTGATTGGCATTTATTTTATGTCATAGTTTTCTCATTCTTGCTTCCCACATTATACTCATTTCTAAGTTGCCCGGTGTGTATTCTATCGACGTTCATAACTGGCACCATGGAGAGAGTGCCTCCTCAGAGTCCTCCCAGGTCTTAGCTGTATTCCTGTTGACTTCACATATCACTGATAACTTGTCCTAATCTAATTCTCAAGTTAAAATCCTTCCCAACCTCACCCTTCTAGAAATCACTGAGAACATATCCCATTCTGTTTGGACATTTCATGAAGTGAGGTCTAACATATTATTATTATTATTTTGAGGAAGATTAGCCCTGAGCTAACTACTGCCAATCCTCCTCTTTTTGCTGAGGAAGGCTGGCCCTGAGCTAACATCCACGCCCATCTTCCTCTACTTTATATGTGGGACGCCTACCACAGCATAGTGTGCCAAGCGGTGCCATGCCTGCACCCGGGATCCAGTGAACCCCGGGGCCACAGAGAAGCAGAAAGTGCACACTTAACCACCTTTGGGCCGGCCCCTTTAACATATTACTTTTTTCCTTTGTAGATAAATTTATTTTTTGATTCCTGTTTTTTGAGTTGTGGGAACTGGCAAATGTTTAAGCCTCTGGAATACATGCACATGAATCTGAACTTTGTCTTTGCCTCTTGCTAATCGTGCCACGAGGGGGAGCTGAGTTAAATGCTCCGAGCTGCAGTTTCCTCTCAGATAAAGGCGGATGCTAATGGAACTCTGCTACAGGATTGCTAAAAGAAAGAAAAGAAGGAAAGAAATGGCGGAAAGGAGAGAGGGAGAGGACAGAGGGAGAGAGAGAAAGGAATGATGTACTGAAGACCAAGAACACCCTGCTCAGCAAATACCACACAGTACACATACACGATAAATATGAACTAGCACTATCTCGGAAAGCAAGCTTAGCTCATCAATTGCACTTATAATTAGTGAGCTCACTCATTCTACGTACTCAAGGTTATCTTCAAATTAGTGACATTTTTTCCATGACATTTTCTCCTTCAGTTTAGCACGCGAACTCACATATTCTCTCTCTCACACACACACACACACACACTTCCTCTCTCACACACACACACACCACACACAAATTAAATTATCTCAGACTGATCCTTTAACTCTAGTTTTTTGTTTTTGTGTGTTTAGCATCTCATCTGTAGTTCACACCTTCCTTTCTATTTTGAATTTAGCAATTTAGTTTTTCAGTAAAAGTCAAGCTTCCTTAACTATATTTTCCCATATATAGCCCCCACTCACTCCTTCTTTATCTCCTTACCCTGTTTTAATCTTCTTTGTAGCACTTATGATCACTAGCATATTATAAATTGATCTGTCTGTTGTCTACTTACACTCTTTAGAGTAGGGACTCTATTGCTTTGCTCATTGCTTATTTTCTAGAATGGTCTCTGGCATCAAGTGGTCATTTAATAAATATTGGCTAATGAACAAGTAAAAATCAATAAATGAATAAATACTTAATATTTGATTCATACCCATTAGTATTCTATTGGTGGTTGTTTGTTCCAGTGAAAAAATTTGCTTTAATCCTTGAGCTTTATTCGTCTCTTGAGTTTCCCATAGCTGAATTGACAATGTATTAGTGTCTAAGCCTTTGTGAGAAGGAAGCTAACTTCACTGCTGTGCGGTTTTTCTTTGCTTGTTTCAAGGGCCTCTTGACGTGATTATCCTCAGGAAGAGCACACTGTGAAAACGCTCTTGCTTTACGGAGAACTCAACGTGCGAAGAGTCAACATTTTATATTCTCTCTGTCCTTGTTGCAAGTATATTTTCCACAGTCACGTGCATCCTCCTTAGGTAGTCAACATATAAATCACGTAAAGCCCCATGGCCTGACCTAAACTATAGCTCTGAGCTCACAAAACCAGATGAGCTGGGAATACCTCCTGCTTCTTACAAGCCATTCCACCTTTTTTATGATGACGAATTACAGTTCAATATTTCCTTCTCAAATATAAACTCGTTTGAACATATCTTGCAGGAGGAAAAAGTCAGAATGTTTAATTTCACTGGCCTATGAAAGATGCTCTTCCCTGTTTCAACTACGGGAGCACATTTCCTTTTTTGATAATTCTTTGGTAATTTCAACTGAAATGGGGTAGGGACTGGTGAGAAGGCTTAGAACTTCATAGTTAAACAAAAATAATCATCGTGAACTAGTAATTCATAACTGAAGTGTGCTCGACGGCACTTACTGATCACCATAGCCATTCTAATTACTCAGGAATGCTCATAATTTTATGGCAATCTTAATATATCCACAAGCTATATTTTATTTCAGATGTCATATCCATTTTGGAAGTCTCACTAGTGAACACATTAATTACATTAAGCTGTCAGTCAGTTAGTAAGATAAAGCAGCAACTCTCTACCTGCAATGGAAAGAAAAGGAAGATCTTAACAATTATGCTGGGAAGAGCAACAGGAAGCTGTCGCACAAATTATTATTATCCATTATGTGTGTCAAGTGCCGAAATGTTTGGCAATTTCTAAAAAATGTAGCAAAAACCAAAGGTGTATTATAGTGTGGCAAGTATTAAATTTGATAAAAATTAATCACATATTTGCCAAGTTAAAGCTACTGAAAACAGATTTGAAAGTCTTATGTAGTTTGATATATAATATAATAATATAATGAATGTGCTGTATTCTTGAATACAAAACAAATAGCCTCCAGCTGCATGTGTCAATATTAATGGAGGTTTGAGCTAAAGAGGAAAATAGACAGAATACGGTACATACACTGTTTCTATAAAGTTTAAATGCAGGCAAAATGAAATGCTCTACTATAGTATTTGTGTATGTGAAAGATATAGAGAGAATAAGAAGATGGGAAACAGAAAATTTACAATCAGTGCTTTCTCTGGGTCCTAAGGCCGTATGAGGGAAGCTCTATAGAGTTTGGGGGGCTTCATGAGAATATACTTAATATTCTGTTTCTTAAGTATGATGCTGGGTACATGAGTATTTATTTTCTAATTCTTCATACTTATAAATACATACATATACATATTTTATGTTATAAAATATTTTACATTTAAAGAAAACAAAAATCTTTACATCAATTAAATAACATTATTTAGCAAAAATTTTAAACTAAATGAATTGTTAAAATGATTAATAATTTCCTACAGCTGTTCAGGCCATTTCTTTGCTATTACATTTAATATTTTAACTATTTTATTTCCTTGCAAGTTTTCCATTTATTTTATTATTTTTTTGCCTTTTTTTTTTTTTTGCTGGGAAAGATTTGTCCTGTGCTAACAGCTATTGCCAATCTTCCTCTCTTTTTTTTCCTCCCCAAAGCTCCAGTACATAGTTGTATATTCTTGTTGTAAGTCCCTCTAGTTCTTCTTATGTGAGTTGTCAGCACAGCTTGGCTACTGTCAGATGAGTGTTGTGGTTCCATGACTGGGAACCGAACCCAGGACGCTGAAGCAGAATACCCCAAAGTTTAACCACTAGGCAATCAGGGCTGGTTCAGGTTTTCCATTTATTTTAAAAAGGCAATGCCCCTTCTTAACCATGGACTTCACAGAAGCTAATATAATGCCTCACATGTGAGGGTAATCATAAAATTTTGAAACTTCAATGAGTCAATATAAAACATAATTTGAAATGTTTCTTGCTTTTATTAAAAAGGATTTTTAAATGAAACATTATGTCATATTGATTCTAAGATGATTTTTTTCACAGATTAGTATCTTTAAAATCAAAGGCAGTATAGATTTAATAAATGTGGTACTTGGACTCACACGTAGAATTTCATATTCCAAACAGAAATTTCTAGTTTCCTGTTTATGTGGGGCCTCCAAAACCATTTTACTGTAGAGTTTTCAAAATAAGTAAAGATTATATTGATAAGCTTTTTTTTAGTGCTAAAAATTAAAGGAGAGCATCCTCTCTGGAACAGGAGAGGAATTTACAGGAAAGAATTATCTAGGCATTACAAATACTATAGATTTTTAGATAACTAATCCTGGTAAATATCTTTTGTTTATAAAAATAGATTAGCTACCTACTCTCTTGATAGTTTTCTTGCCGAGGTTGTCATTTTAGGCTCTTTATTAGTGCTGCTTCTCCAAATCCACACTCTAGATAAGCTTGCTTGTGATACCCGCATATACGTGTGGAGCAACTTCCGAAGCAGCTGATCTCTGTGCATTTACTCATCTCCACTTACCACCATAACAGCAACAGGCTCACTTCATGACGTGAAACCCACCTTTCTCTCGGTAATAATTTAATTCGGGAATTCAGCATGCACTGCACTACAGCCACATGTGAACATGAGCACAAGGGAACCGTGCCAACTTCGAGGTGACCATCTTGAACTCTGCCCAACAGAGGAGCTCCTTGCTGAGTTGCACCAATATAACCCATCCAATGTCTCTACTTCGGCCAATAAAAACTCAGAGAAAATAAACTGAAAATATATGTCTGACCACATGTTACCACGTCCACTCCGACCTAACTCATCATCATTTCTTACCTGCGTTATAGAAATGGACCACCCTGCTTCCTTCCTTTTTCCTCTGTAGTCTATTCAACATAGCATCTAGAGTGACTTTTTTAAACACAAAACATTGTCACTGCTCTGCTCAAAACCTTCTTCGGGCTTCCTATTTTACTTACAGTGAAAGTTGATGTTCCTAGGTGGCCAACAAGCTCCTCTGTCATCTTGCTGTCACTCCCCATTACCTCTCTGACATTACCAGTGTCCTCAGATTATTGTACTTCAGTCACAACTGCTGTTTCTCAAACATACCCAGAATGCTTCTCCCTCAGAGTGGCTGCCCTTGCTGTTCCCTTTGCCAGAAATACTTTTCTTCCAAATAGCCACATATTTTATTTTCTCATTCCTTTCAAGTCTTTGCTTACATTTCACTATCTCAGGAGATTCATTTGTCGTATCTCCAACCACTAAAAATGTAATTTCCATAAGAATAGCAATTTTTATCAGTTTTTTATCACTATTCTATTTCCGGCACCTAGTGGATTCTCAGTATGTATTCATTGAATAAATGAGTGAATGAATGAATGAACTCAGTATTTCTCTGTCTTTTAGTAAACCCTGGGAGCTTCAAGATTTTTTAATATAAAACAACAGTTGATCCCCATAATAATTGATGACAGAGTTGAAACCTGACTCCAATGACCTGGAGCAACCATATGGTTTAAGGTCGAGAAAAATAACCTGTCCTAATTCTACAGCATGAGTATTCCAGAGGGGCCAAAACAGTGGCGTCTTCGCTGGAGTTCAGGTTCTCTTCTTTTTGTTTTCTCTTTTTAAAGATGGCCTCTGAGCTAACATCTGTTGCCAATCTTTTTTTTTTCCCTTCTTCTCCCCAAAGCCCCCCAGTACATACTTGTATATTCTAATTGTAGGTCCTTCTGGCTCTGCTATGTGGGATGCCATCTCAGCATGGCTTGATGAGTGGTGACACGTCTGTGCCCAGAATCCAAACTGGCAAAACCCTGGGCTGCCGAAGCGGAGCATGCAAACCTAACCATTAGCCCTGAGGCCAACCCCAAGGCTCTCTTCTCACCTGGGTCTTTCCAACCTTCAGACAGGCATGAACTCAAGAGCCAAATTCCAAATACAAGACCTAGACCCAATGCAAATGGGATCTGGGAGGGTGTTTATCCTACTTTAAGTTCTGAACCAAAATTTAATGAACAGAACATTTATTTGTATTTCATTAATGCCTGATTAGGCATCCAGGATGACAGGCTTTCTTATTTTTAATGTCCACAAGAATCCCCTTGTTGCTTGTTCAAAATACAGACTCCCTAATCCATCTCTAGAGATTTTATTTAATTGGTTTTAGGTGGGGCCCAGCAATCTACATTTCTAACAAGCAACCAAACCTTACCTCTGATGTCAGTCAAACAGTACGACACATTGAGAAAGACTGACACAAGCATTGGAAACTGAATCCATTAGTAATAAATAGTGGCTGTCTAGAGAGTATAGCTTTCATCTTTCTGAAGAACCTATAGACATAGCACACAGCTAAAGATGAAGAAATTCATATCTCAGCCTTAAATTTTTGAGACATGTCTAACAATAACATGATACCTAATTACTAAGGAAAGGTTAATTTTCTTCATTATAATCTATTTAAGGATTGGCCATAAATTTGAAATTCAAGTCAATCCAACTTTTCAGAGTTGATATTTTTAAATACCAACCTCAGGCTAAAACAAATTTCTTACTTGAAAGTACAAGAAACCACATCACACCCAAACATCCCTAGAGGTTACTTTGCACTTAAACTGAAGGTAGGAGATTATTGATAATCAAAGAGATTGTTCCAGGATAATAGGAGTAGGTTAAACTACTGGGAATATCTCAAAGTATAAGGAATTTCAATTAATAGTGTTGGTCCTGCCATTGGCAGGCCTTTTGTTCTTTATCTGTAAAATCAATGAGCTCAAATAAATACTTGCTGAAGTTTCTTCCTTGCTCAAAATTATCTTCAATACAATATGTTTACAAACCAAGAAAATAAATGCATAAGAAAACTACCAAAGTTTTAAAATAAATACTAGTATTTAGATGAAATAGTTTTAGTGATCTGGAGAATTAATTCCTCAGGACATAATTCCTTACTTAATTCCTTATAATGTTGAGTGCAGGAGATTTCACTACAACCTTATACAAACTAATTAACAATATATGTTCATAATCTGCAAAATTATGAGCATTTATTAGAGGAATAAAATGTATTTAGAGAATGCGTCAATGATCTTTTTGATATTGTCAGCAACCCAGCATCGATTCTCAGAGACCACAAACACTTTGAACTAAAATGTGAAAGTCTTTTTACTTCAGAAGCAAACCATTCCAGTTTATTTTAGAAGACCTAATTTTGTGTACTTGACCTTGACAAAAAGTTATAAAAATCTGTTCAAATGATTGCATTAAAAATTTAAAAAAATTTTAAACCCTTAGAGAAAAACCACTAATCCTTGTCACCTCAAGCCTGGGTTGTGGTGGTTCATGGTAAAATGATTCCCATGTGTATATTGAAAATTACATTTAAGAAAAAGAAATTTAAATAAATCTCCTGAAATAATACATCACATTTTTATTGCTCACTTATAAATTCTTAGCGACCATATTAGATAAGTATTAATAGTGATTATGAATTAATGAATTGTTAGTACCCAATAACTAGCTAGGACCATTATTTTACCTTTTATGAAACAAAGGACTTTGCACAGAATTTTTGGAATTTGTACATGTATGGGATTTTTTCTTCTCTTAGCAAGCTCTAGCACACCAGGTGGCAGGGTGATGCGGAAATATTTCAAATTTGACAGCTAAGAGAACTTTAAGGCACCACACAGTCTCTAGTTGCCCCTAAAGTATAATATTCCTAGAAATTTGTAAAAGTAGTGATCAGTTAATGCAGGTGGCCCTAAGTCTTTCATAATTTCCTTCAGGACCCCTACAAGCAATTTGGAAACTGTTGAATTTACACAACAACCATCTTTCCGTGAGTTCTTTGGACCTTTACTGCCAGTCCAGTTGCTGAGTAACTCCTGGAGTCCTTCCAGCAACCACTTCACTGTCCATGAGGCCTCATCATTTTTGGTGCAATTGGATAACCATTAAATAGGTAAGTAGATAATGATTGTATTGTAATTGTGATGCCCTTTATAAGATATATAAGGATTAATATGCCCTAATGCTTACAATCAAGGAAGAAGTGATTAGATTTTATCACGTATCATGTAATACAATATTAGCCGCCAAAAGATTGCTTCAGATAAATCCATTGCTAGTTCAGAGACAAGAACTATACATTTCCCTGGAGATATTTGCCTAAGGGGCAGAATGAATTTGACTGAGGCCTTGAAGGATGCATAGATTTTGAACATATCAGAACTGAGTGAAACATATATCAAAACAAAAAAAGAGAACAGAGCAAAAGAATGTAGATCTTTTAGGTATAAGAGAAATAAAGAGATAGATGGAAGGAAGGAAAAGAAAGAAAGAAAAGAAGGAAGGAAGGAAGGAAGGAAAGAAGAAAGAAAAAAGAAAGTAAGAAAAACAAAAGAAGCAAGGAGGGAGGGAGGGAAAAATTAGTGAAAGTGCAATATACTGTAAGTTGAATAGTTGGAAAAAGATTGGAAAGTCATATTAGGGCAACATCACAGGGGTACTTTGAATGACAGAGTGAGAAGAAACTGAAGAGTTCTGCGATGGGTGACCTGACATCTAACAATCCATGGCTGACTTCCGGTGGCCTGTGCATCCTATATGTTCCTGATGTTTGTTCCTTGCCCACAGGAAGAATCAAACCAAGATATGTCATTTTTCCATGATTATAATTTTTGCAACAATCTGGCTATTTTCTCTGTCATGTCAAAACATGAAAAACATGGATTTGCTTTACACAAATGCCCACTGAAAAACGGAAGTGAAAAATATGGAATTCCTAGTTTTCACTTTCTCATCCTTCTTGTAGCTCAACATGAGGTTGTTTTTTGAAATGCATGTCATGCTGTGAACTGACAGCCAGTCTTCAAAGTGCAATCCTTTTTAGATAAGGACTGTTCAACATCTTTCTCCTTTTGGCAAGGAATCCACAGTTCATTAAATTCTCCATTGTACATTCTGTTAGGAAAACATATTTTATTGTATTAATTTGTTTTTATGATAATATCTGAAACTTACAAGGATGCACTCATGGCTGTCTTGAATTAGACAAAGCTAGAGATCTATCCTAACCTTATAAATGTGTGATCCTGTTTCTAGTTTTCCCTATCCCTGGAAAGTCTAGAAAACCCAGAGATAGTGAATATGCCGTTTCAGGATTTGTGTGTGTCTCTTAATCCAAGAAGAAGGAAAACTTCACCAATACAATAAATAAGACAGAAAACAATTGAGATATTTATTTGTGCTTTGTTCTTGCTGATCTGGGAGGTATGGGAAAAGGACAGAGAAGGACAGTCCGGCCTGTGCTCTCTAGTCTCTTGTCACAGGCAGCAGAGAGAGGGGGTTTAGTTAACAGACTCTTTGTGTTATAGGAGCTGTCCTGAAGAAAAATCCCACCCAGGTCATCATTAGGCAAGAGAAATGCTTTAACAAAAGAAGAGCATGGAGTATGGCTCTTTGGGGTCAAAGCTAGAGCAGACCAAAGCTGGGTGAAAATAAAAATATACCAGGAGGTGATACGGACCTTTGGAGATTCGGGGACAGGAAGAGACAAAGCACAATAATGACATGTTTAGTTTACTGTAAGTAGAAAAGGCAAGTGTGAAGTGCTGCTGCTGTATCCTTCTTAGATACCTGGGAGATGGTGTGGACCAGGATTTGCAGGGAGATTACGAGCCAGCGTCTGATGGGCGAGGTTGTTAAATGATTGGGAATATCACACTTGCCGCACTACTTTACTTTCATTCTCCCTCTTGAGAGCATGATGAGGAAAGGAAGGTGTGGGCCATGTGCAGAACAATATGGCACAATATTACAGATAGAAGAAATTAAACAGAGTTCTTTGAAATGAAGCTAAAAATTTACTAAAACTCTTTATCGACTATATATCATGTCCATCTATGAGACCCTCATATTTTTTATTCCTTTTCAATTTTCATGTTAGTTAAGAAACTTCCTTCCTAAAGTTTTATTTTATTGATTGTAGTTATTTCGCTTTCTCCTGTGAAAATGCATATACATGGGTCAATAATGTGTTAGTTTCTGGGCTATATATCGATCCTTCTATTTGATTTTTCTTTTGTCTTCGTTTGTCTTCCAATATACTCTCATCTCCTTGAATAACATTTCTGGAGTAAACTAATAGGCTCTAACAAGGAGTTTAATTATGTCTGAGCTGAATAATAGTTTGGGCAGTTTATCTGCTTGAACTCAAAATGAACCTGAACCTTTAAAGCTGTTACTGAGACTGAATTGCTGATGGAAACAAACACGTGCATCTCTGGTTACTCATTAAAAGCTAGAGCTAATATTTTTTTAAACCATAACTAGAAAATCAGGATCAAAAGGCTCATTAAAATTCCTATATAGACAGTGGATATGACTATTAATGGTGTGATATCCTAAAAATACAAGTTCTATTATAGAGGACAGACGGCTCCACAGATTGACTAACTAAAAAAAATCCTAAATTGGAAATAAATTACAAAAAATTTTACAAGGAAATAATTTCTGTAATTGAATCCTGTGTTTCCACTTTTTTAAAAAGAATAAAATGGATTTATATACAAAGAGAAAAAAATACCGTAATAAGTTTTAGCTCTGATACTGGTGGTCTATCTTTTATCAGAGTGATAGTCTTTCATTTGGCAATTAAATACCTGGGGCAGAGCCTGGTTTGAAGTCACTGGAGAACAAATAACAGCAGGTCTGACTCTAGGAAGACAGGAACCACACACGTACGAGCCAAATGCACGTGCATTTTCCTCCGAGGGATGAGAGCATCTCCACGGTGCTCTGCCTACGGGAATCAAGTGAAGAGCAGCGGTGCATTGGCCTCTGAAAGCAGAGGGGACTGGGACTGCCTGAGTGAGCAGAAACCGGGGCTGGATAAGTCAGGAAAAGGGACAAAGTCACAGAAGAGGGAACCTCAAATCTGGGTAAAAACTTCCAGGAAATACTTGATTAATCCCTGGACTGGTCATACACAGGAGAGGTTCTAAAGAGTTCAAGGAAAAACAACGTATGGAAGGGCCAAAGAGCTGAGCAGACATTTAAATTGCTACCCACCCCTGGGCAGGCAGAATTTGGTGCGTGATTCCCTTTAAGTAAATATAGTTTGGAAAATACCTCCTGCCTTCTTTTGAAACCCCAAAGACCACTGCCTTAGGAGCAAAGAATGTGTCCCTAGACCATGGGCTTCGCTGTAAGATTGTGGGTAAATTGAAACAGAGCCACCCTAACAAAACAAAACAAAACAAAAATACAAGCCTACAGGAGTCCAAGGTGACAGTACGGTTACTGTCAGAAGAATAAAATGGATGCAGTTGCTATAATGTATCAGATAAAATGTCCAGCATATAATACAAAGTTAGCACCCATGTGGAGAAACAGGGGAATCTGAATGATGGACGAGGGAAATACCATTCAGTAGGGAAAAAAACCCACGAACTACAAAGTTAAAATTAGCACAGAAGGACATGAAAGTGATTGTGCTAAACATGAGTTTATGAAAGAAAATGGACAAAATGGATGAGCAAGTAGGAAATTTAAGGGGAATTTGGAATCTATAAAAAGAAACAAAATGGAAAGCCTAGCGCCGAAAACTAAAATAGAAATTTTTTGGATCACTAGATGAGAGTAACATCAAAGTGGACACAATAGAAGAAAGAAAATCAATATAAGAGATAGTACAAAAAACTAATAAATATTTAGTTAAACCAAAGAAGTCAAAGAAGAGCAGGAAAAAAGTAAAAGGATGACAAAAGCTACACCATATAAAAGCAATGATAAGAAAACTGGTGTGATGGGAGAAATTCAAAACAGAATTTACACTGAGTATTACAAATAAATAAGATCATTTCATAATGTTAAAGAGTCAACTAAGTAGTTAGGTAGATATGACAACCTAAACGTGCATTGTAAGGGGAAACACAAGTCTGAAAAAGAGGGAAAAATGAATTTTCCGTCGTGAAGGAAGGAAAGAGATTGCCCTTCTCCACATCGTTTCTTAGAGCATTTACTTTAGAAAACCTGTAATTGTGAATTTTCTCTGCCCCTTTGAGATGTACGTAAATCTTTTTAAAAGATAAATAAGCCTCTTGCCAGTTGTACAACCCAGGAATCTTTTCCTCAAGGACCCAGGAGCCATCTGCAGATAGAACCATCAAGGAAGACAGCACCTCTGTCTCCCAATCTCCTTGGAAGTGTACTAGCCTAACTTCAGCTGGCTCCAGCTCAGAAACCTAGGGCCTGTCAGAAAGATGAGAGAAATTCGTTTTCCTTTAGATAAAGGTAATTAGCAAGCACAAGTGGCTACCTGATTACCAGATGAATTTAGGAGGGACTGTGCATGATAAGCGGTGCTGTCAAGTTCTCTTCCTACAGTTACCACTTATCTTGAAAGCATGTATGAATTGGGTAGCATCTGCCTGACTACATAAAAGGAGGAGACTCCTTTCTGTCTTCCAGTCTCTAGTGGATTGCCTGTGATGCGCATCACATTCTGGGTTGATGCTTGTTCAATAATAAAATTGTTTTCTTTTTCTTCTACTTTTGTCGAGTGGATTGCTGGATTTTCAAGAGATTTCACTTTAAATTATGTTTCCCCAACTGTATGCACCTAATATCAGAGATTCAAAATACAAGAAGCAAAATTGGGAGGATTAAATGGAGTAATACAGAAATCCATACTCATACTTTAGTATTTTTAACTTCCCTCCCTCAGTGATTGCTAGAAAGTTGACAAATTATCAATAAATACTATATATGACTTGAAAAACACTGTGAGACAAACTGATAAAATATAAAATGCATATAATTGACATAAATGATAAAATCTGAATTGATATTTATAAACCATGACATCAAGTAACTGCAGAGTACACATGCTTTTCGAGTGCAACTGGGAGATGAGATGAGTCATAAAATGCTCTCAGTAAATGATTTCAAACTTTGAAATACAGAGTATGTTCTCTGACAAAAATGTAATAAAATTGAAAACAAATAATAAGCTTTCTAGAAAAGCCCAACATTTAGAAATTAGGCAACACACATCTAAATGAATCAAGGGTTAAAAAGGAAATCATATAATTTGTGGTTCTGAGAGAGAAATGTATAGGAAAAGAAAAGGAAAAGAAGAAATTAGAAGGGAAGCAAGTAGAAAAAGGAAACAATGAATTCAGAAATCAACAAATCAGCAAACAGAAAAACAATAGAGAAAATGGACAAAGCGATAATTTCATCCTTTGAAAAGTTTAAGAAAATTTATAAACACCTACATAGATGAGTCAAGAAAAAAGAGGAATATAAATTTTATAATACAATGAACAAGAGAAAGGATATCATTACAGGCCCTACAGATATTTAAAAGGCTAATAGAAGAACCATTATGAATGAACATGTGATAAATTTTGTACTTAGATGAAATGGACAAATTCTTTCAGGTAATGATTTAGCAAAATTAATAAGGTTTAGAAATATTGCCCCTCGTCAGATCTGCTTGAGTATAAAGTCCATGATTTTAGTCATGGAACCTTCTTTGTCACTATGAGTACTAAACTCTTCATGCATCATGCTGTGATCTCAGAGTTTATTTATGTACTTAAATATTTTATTGTATGTTCTATTCAGTATCTATTTTAGTAATTGTAGTCTATTTATATTCACTCCTTCTCAATTTATCTAATACTTTATTAAAAGCTTTAAGTTTGGTTTCTACCTTTTTCCTTTAGAATCTGATTTTAGAATCTATATTTCTTTAAAGCTCTGCTTCTTTAAGACACCTGATTGACATTTCACACCAAGCATAGACATTCTTGTTCAGACAGTTACTTGATTTAAAAAGAAATAAAAGACATATATTTACACGTGTGTGTATGTACCTTATGCATAGTTAATGTTATAGCACGTGGACGTGGGTTAGCACAGTTGGATTCCATATCGTCTACATGAAATAGTCATCATATCATTGTAGTAATTAACACTTGAAATTGTGATACTTAATATTAAAGTATAATCTTACTATCACACAAGCAATTGTTTCAATTTTCATTAAAAATTGAACTATTAAAATTAAGAGCAGGGTGGGGCCGGCGTGGTGGCACAGTGGTTGAGTTCACACATTCTGATTCAGCTGCCTGGGGTTCGCCAATTTGGATCCCAGGTCCAGACCTATGTACCGCTTGTCAAGCCATGCTGTGACAGGTGTTCCGCATATAAAGTAGAGGAAGATGGGCATGGATATTAGCTCAGGGCCAGTCTTCCTCAGCAAAAAGAGGAGGATTGGCGGCAGATGTTAGCTCAGGGCTAATCTTTCTCAAAAAACAAAAAAAGAGCAGAGAGAGACACATTCTGTGGACAAAGCTAGTGATGCACTCTGAACAAGTAAAAGCCACATTACCATGAAATTCTGAATCAATATACTCTTTTGATATAAACTCACGTGCAAAAATGGAATACTAAAACATCTCTCTTAATTTTCTCAGCAATTTCTACTGGCATTGTTATACTGGCCCATCAGGGGAAAAGCCAGCTTATTTACACAACCACTCAGACAGAAATTCAAAAGTGGCAGAAATGATCGCCTGTAACTGTCATATGCTCTTTTCTAGGAGATATCGACTTCCAAAATCACTCTGAACAAATCCTATTAGGATACAGTCTTTCACACACTATTTCTGTAACCTGGTAAGAGAAAACAAAACTTGGCAACTCGTCAAATGAGTAAGATCTTTAGTGCACTGAATACATAGTCTCCCTAACTGGACAACAAATAGTGATTTTAAAAACTAAGAGTTACCTTTTGGTAAAGAAAACAAATTTAAAATTTACTCTAGTCAGTAAAAAATAAATCACATGGTGAAGCCAAAATGTGAATCTCATTCTATTCATGATTTCAGAAGCCCTGTGACTCCCTGTCTTAGAGAAGTGACTAGAGCAGAAAATTTCACAGTATAACAGTTCACCCTCAAAACTACAAATGATTTATCTCACTTCCTGTCTACAGAAACACAATTTAGTAATTATGGAATGGATTTAAATTCTCTTAAATAAACAGATTATTTTCTAAGAGCCCACATAAAGCAATAAGAGATTTCATAGTCAGCTCAGAGTTACATTCTGCTACCCAGGTTGTAGAAATCTACTTTCAGTTTGGGTTAAACCTTGAGAAGAATGGGCACAGGTAAATCAGCTTTTGATAAAATAAGGGGTATGCATTAACTTTCAGATTTAAATGTTTATGGTGCATCTACTCTCTAAAACAGGTGAAGATGAGAAAAATGATGTATCTATTAAACCAACATGACAGAGATGTGACTATAAAAGCCCACCATAGCTTTACAGACCCATATTTTATCATTTCTGCTGTGTATACGATATATTCGATTTATCGAGTATTGACAAGAAATTAATCGACATAGTCAAGAGAATGAAGTAGACAAAGCCACATTTGAAAGAATAGATAAAAGCAGAATGTATATACTGGAAGTGTAGGTGGAAAACCATTGTCCACTGCCGAGGAGCATTTAAATTAAAAATCTTCAACAGGGGATTGTAGTCTGAGAGTAGAGCGACTATATAATTTATATTTTAACTAGAAGGTCCCACATTTCCTGGAGATTCCTGATCTTAAAAGAGTGTGTGAAAAAGGTTATGGCAGTAGTAACATTAATAAGTACACTCCATACGGAGTGTTTCCAATCAAAGGAAACAGTGGTGAAAAGACAGGAAGTGATTGCCACAATGAACAGAAAACATGGTTGAGCTCACAGCTGATGATTCCGCATGCTTGCTCTCCAATGCCTTCAGCTTATAATTGATTCAGTGGGCAGCTGCCATAAGGGCAGTAAGAGAAGAGTGGAAGGTACTCCCCACATTGCTGCAAGCTAGTGCATTGACACCAAAGAACTGCTGTTAGACGCATAATTCAAGATTATTCTAATATAATCAGAATACTGTGTACCATAGAGGGGCTACTGAATACATTTGAAAATTGGATGGTGTTTATGGATAGTGAAACACTTCATCTCAAAGACATCGGTACTATGGATGTTAGTTGAAAGAATAGACCTTTGGATAGATCACAGTTCTGTTTTAAAAATGTGTACTCCTAAAAATTTTGGAACTTGTTGAGTTGAAGTTAGTAGCCACCTTGCACGGTAGGTTAGACATCTTCTGGACCTATTCCCTATCTAATGACTGCCTGAAATGGGGTTACAAAAGACTACTTTGTCCCAAGGCAAGGCAGACATGTATAACAATTTATGCTCCAGGGATCCCCTTGGGTTCAGGCTGAGGGAGATTCTGGATGAGACCATATTCTTACTTAGCTCTTTTCCCTGCCCCAGCCTATTTCCCTCACTTACGTTTTCCTGAAAACCTCACCTTGTTACCAGCTACAAACAGAGGTTCTTTACCTGACACACAAGAGGAGACAAATAAAAATTGGATTGCCAGGCTTATGGCAAGGAAAGTGTTTTTATTTTGGGTGACATCAGCCAGGAGAAGAGAGTGAGCCCTCAAATTCATCTGTGCACTCAGATGGCCCCTCCATGAATGGAAAGGACCCCAGAAGGTCCCTCCATGACTGGAAGGGACCCCAGACGACCCTGCCATAAATGGAAGGACTCCAGATGGAGGGGAAGGGAATTCATGGGCATCCTTGTGGCAACTTACCCTATTCCATATTGAGTCTGTCAACTCACCAGAAGCAAAAACAAACAAACAAACAAACAAATCTATAACGTGTTTCCTTGCCATAAGAAAATGTGCCTAGGGCCAGCAGTGCTGGGTCAGACAGAAAGTACTGGGGGCAGTCCCTAGGGCAAATCACCTAGGCAGCTGCTGGACCGCTTCCCAGGAAATCCCAGTCTGCCCAGGGCCGTGGAGCCATGAGCAAGAGCCTCCTGGCTGGCTTGCCAAATTGCTACTGGCTATAAACATAGGTTCTTTACCCACCACACAAAATGGGCCAAATAAAAACTGGAACGCCAGGCTTATGGCAAGGAAAGCATTTTTCTTTCAGGTGACATCATCCAGGAGACGAGAGTGAGCCCTCAAATTCATCTCGTCTCCCTGAAAGATGGGAGGCAAGGGGTACTAAAGGTTACAAAGAATGTGGCTGCTTGTAGATAGGGGTAGCCTGTGACCTTTCTGGTTGGTGCTTTTCCACCAGCCTGTCTTTGGCCTTGTGAGGCTGCTTGCAGGGAGAGAATAGTAAAATAAGGGAATCTGCAGGTGGATGTTGTTGGTTGTCTGCTTCCATGGTGGATGGTGATTCTGGTGCCAGGAAGCTGAAGAGTAAGCAAGGAAAGGGGATGAGTGCTTTTGGCTTTACCCCATATATGCTGGGTTTAAGGTAGGGGAACCAATATCAGGGCCGGCATCAACCTCAATATATCACATATACTTGGATCCTGTGTCAGCATGCTTCTGCAAAACCCAACCTAAATCAGAACACATATGAGTCAAAAACCATATATGTATCATGTGAAATTTACCAGGACGATTTAGGTTTGTTTTCCACAAGAGGATGAGCAAAGGAGGTCAGGGAAACATGCTGACGTGTGCTCTGGTATTAACCAGACTTTGAAGCTTTAGATGACAGTCAGAAGGATGTGAAACTGAAATTCATCTTGGGGTGCCTATCATCATCATTGGTACCTGGCCATCATGGAACGCTGTGTCCTCTACTCTATGACCTGGTGCCTGAGATGGATCTGAAACCCTTCACTGATTCCTTCTCCTTTGCTCTTCCTTTCTTCATGTAGATCCAAGTTTCTGACTATATTATCTTCCACATCTATTGGCAAAAAAAAAATTCCCTTACGTTTTTTTTTGTCTGAGAAAATCTTATTTCTCCTTCACTACTGAAGAATAATTTCTTAGGGCTTAGAATTCTAGGTTGGTGGGGGTTTTTTTTCCTCAACACTTTAAATATTTCACTCCACTTGCCTGCATCATTTTGGAGGAGAAATCCAATGTAATTCTTATAGTTATTCCTATATAGGTAAGGTGTTTTCCCCCTCTGGCTTCTTTCAAGATTTTTTATTTCATTTTCTGAAATTTGAAAATGATAAGTGTAGGGCTGTTTTTGTTGTTGGTTGGGCATTTATCCTGTCCAAATCCTGGTGTACTCTGAGCTTCCTGGATCTGTGGTTTGGTGGCTGACGTTAATTTGGAGATAAGCCATAGCAGTCTTCTCTGCTTCTGTTCCTTTCTCTTTCTTTTCCTTCTGGTATTCCCATTACACATATGCTCTACCTTCTGTAGTGGTCCCAGTTCTTGGATAGTCTGTTCTGTGTTTTCATTCTTTTTTTTCCTCTTTGCTTTTCCCTTTCGTAAGTTTCCAGTGTTATTTCCTCAAGCCTGGTCTACACTGCTTTTCTTCTTCCCTTGGGAATAGATTCATTTCAAATTGAACTCAAATAGTGCTCCATTCTTAACTTCAAATAATAAACATATTTATTAATGTATCACCTTTGAAGTGAAAACATGTCTATTTACTCAAAATCCCTGTAACTGCCCGTGTCCTTAAACTGATTTATTTTTCTTCTTATAAATATTTATAAGTATTTATAATACTTATCTCTTACTAATATTGTATCATAGAACTAGTATCAAGAATAGTGTCTGTTAGGGGCCGGCCCAGTGGAACAGCAGTTAAGCTCACACGTTCCGCTTTTGCATCCCGGGGTTCACTGGTTCAGAACCCGGGTGTGGACATGGCACCGCTTGGCAAGTCATGCTGCAGCAGGCGTCCCACATAGAAAGTAGAGGAAGATGGATACAGATGTTAGCTCAGGCCAGTCTTCCTCAGCAAAAAGAGGAGGGTTGGCAGCAGATATTAGCTCAGGGCTAATCATCCTCAGAAAAAAAATAAAAAGAATAGTGTCTGTTAAAAGGATATTTTTGAATACCATGTCTACATAGACAAGGGAAACAAAATTAAAAATAAACAAGTAGGACTTCATCAGACCAAAGAGCTTCTGGAAGGCAAAGGAAACCAAGATCAAAATGAAAAAACAACCCATCAACTGGGAGAAAATATTTGCAAATCATATCTCCGATAAGGGGTTAATCTCCCCAATATATAAAGAGCTCACACAAATGAACTACAAAAAAAGAAACAACTCAATCAAAAAGTGGGCAGAAGATATGAACAGACACTTTTCCAAAGAAGACATACAGATGGCCAATAGGCACATGAAAACATGCTCAACATCACTAATCAAAACTATACTTACACACCATCTTACACTCATTAAAATGGCAATAATCATCAAGACAAAAAATAACAAAAGTTGGCGAGGTTGTGGAGAAAAGTGAAGCCTCACCCACAGCTGATGGGAATGCAAACTGGTGCACCCACTATGGAAAACAGTATGGAGAGTTCTCAAAAAATTAAAAATAGAACTACCATATAACCCAGCTATCTCACTACTGGATATCTACCCGAAGAACTGGAAATCAACAATTCAAAGAGACTTATGTACCCCTATGTTCATTGCAGCAGTATTCACAATAGCCAAGATGTGGAAGCAACCCAAGTGTTCATCGACAGATGATTGGATAAAGAAGATGTGGCACATATATACAATGGAATGCTACTCAGCCATAAAACAATACAAAATTGTCCCATTTGCAGCAACATGGATGGACCTTGAGGGTATCATGTTAAGTGAAATAAGTCAGACAAGGAAAACTAAACACCCTATGATTTCAGTTATATGTAGAATACAACCAAACTTACAGGCAAAGAGGATAAATTAGTGGTTACTGGGGGAAGTGCAGTAGAGGGTGGGCACAAGGGATGAAGGGGCACCCTTATATGGTGTATGACAAACAGTAATGTACAACTGAAATCTCACTATGTTATAAGCTATTACGACCACAGTAAAAAACAAATACATTCAGAAAAAAAAAAGTGTCTGATACTTAGGGATAACCAAAAAGATGTCATTTTAGTGGACGAATAAATGTGGGAATGATTCATTAACCCAAATACAGGGGATGAGAATATTTAGAAGAATTTATATGTGTATGTATCAAAACACATAACTCTGTTTTAATTTTTGTCTTATGTCACGAGATTTCATTTTAGTCTAATAAAACTGGGTTATTATTTTCATACTCGTAGATTTTCTTTGAAAATGTCCATGTTTTTTGATAGATATGTTTAACAGTTTTTCTTAAGATAATGAGTCTATGTTAATTGATTATTGTTCATGTCTAATTTTTACAAAGTCATACAATTAAATACTTCATGTGGCTCTGAAAATTTTTAAAAACCATTTTCTTTTATATAACAAAGGACTTGTATCGAATTCTAAACTTGTATGTGGGATTTCATTGTCATGCAATTTAAATTGCTAAGAAAAATCTACATTTAGCTGGATTTCTCCTATATTCTCTATACAATATATATTTTGGAATCTTCTCCATCTGTTTACCATTACTGCCATCTTTCCCTTGTTCTTCTTCTTTTTATCTTGTGCCTCTCCAAGATGTGAAACTGTTCTTAAATCTGTCTTCCATGATGCTAATTTAATTTTCTGAAGGGTCTGCTTCCTGCTCTTCTTACTCATTTTAAACTTTCCTAATGCCATGACTTACGTTTTCAGTTTAAGTCCTTGCCACCTTCATTTTTTCCCTCATTATGAAGCCTTATCGTATATGATTTATAGGAGTTTTGCTTTATTTATCTTTCTTAAAATTTCTGAGCTAGTATAGGCTTAACTTTCCTCCTACCTCCTGGAGGAAACTTTATGGAGTTTTTTTCATCTATTATTATTATCATTATTATTATGTGTTTTACTTCTGTCTTCTGGGAGTTATTTTTTTCACGCTGAATCATTTTTGAATTCAGACAGTGTTACATCATTAGTCTTAATTCTTGTTTAGGAATACTAAGAGTTCGTGCTGGTTTGTGCTGTGTCAGTACGTTTAATCCAGGAACCAGGTTTTACAGAATCCCCTTCCTTGTATGGATCTGTCAGCCAACAAAGGAACTGGCATGAGATTTTGAGGTCAGATGTGAAATAGTGTCCAATACTCTCTGAAGCCCACCTTCTCTCCTTCCTATGGAGGCAGACAGAGGTGTCCAGTGGCTTCAGACTTTCTTTACTCTCTTCCACTCTGCATCCAGTTCTTCCCAAATGCTGTCGGGGCTCTGACCTTCAGTATTCCTCTACCCACTGCCATTACTTACAGAAGTAGAAGCTACAGAGAGGAGGTAACTTCCCACACACCTATACAGGGACTCTCCATCCACAATTCCACGCCATCAGGAAGACTTACTTGTCTTCTCGGATTGACTAGTTGGTGACTTCTTTCCTGATCCTCTAGTAACTCCTTCTAGGTCATCACTTTCCAAAATCAACCTGCAACTGTGTGAGTTCTAATTCATGTAATATATCCCTTTTTCTTAAAACACATAGAGCTTCCAGAGAATGAGAAGACAAGCCATAGACTGGGAGAAAATATTTGCAAAAGACATGTCTGATACAGGACTGATATCCAAAATTTACAAAGAACTCTTGAAACTCAAAAATAACAAAACAGCCTGATTTAAAAAATAGGCCTTGACACCTCACCAGAGAAGGTATACAGATGGCAAATAAGCATCTAAAGAGATTCTCCATATTATGTTATCGCGAAATGCAAATTAAAGCAACAATAAGATATAACATTACACACCTGTTAGAATGGCTCAAATTCAGAACATTGATGATACCAAATGCTGACTAGAACCTGGAGCAAAATGAACTCTCATTCATTGCTTCAAGGAATACAAAATGGTACAACATCTTGGGGAAGACAATTTACCGGTTTCTTACAAAACTAGCTACAACCTCCATAACATCCAGAAATCACAGTCCTTGAGGTTTACTCAAAGCAGTTGAAAGCATATGTCTGCACAAAAACCTGCACATGGATGTTTATAGCAGTTTTATTCATAATTGCCAAAACTTAGAAGCAACCAAGATGCCCTTCAGTAGGCAAATGAATAAATAAACTGTGGCAACCCAGACAATGAAATATTATTCAGTGCTAAAAAAAAAGAGCTATCAAGTCATCAAAAGACATGGAAGAACCTTAAATTCAGGCTACTAAATGAAAGGAGCTAATCCGGAAAGGCTATACATTGTATCATTCCTACTGTTTGACGTTCTGGAAAAGGCAAAACTATGGAGACCATAAAAAGATCAGTGGTTGTCGGGGGTTGCTGGTGGGAGGTATAAATGGGCAGAGCACAAAGGATAGTTAGAGCAATGAGAATACTTTGTATGGTACTATAATGATGGATATGTATCACTAAACATTTGTCAAAACCCACAGAATGCACAACACCAAGATTGAGCTGTACTGTAAACTGTGGACTTTGGGTGATTATGATGTGTCGGTGTGGATTCGTCCTTGGTAACACTCTAGTGAGTTCTGTGGCTAACTCTAGCTAGTGATGTAGAGGAGGTTAGAAACATGCGAGAGCAAGAAGTAGATGGGAAATCTCTGCACCTGTCTCTCAATTTTGTTTTAAACCTAAAACTGCTCTTAAAAAATGAAGACTTAAAAAAGTATAATTAATGAGCTAAAAGAGGACAGAAAATTGAATCATATAAACTGTTCGATTAAACTAGGGAAGGCAGAAAAAGAGGGGAAAAAAGAAAACACAAATGCAATGAATGGAAAACCATTATGAAATGTAGTATTAATCCAACTATGCCAATGATCAAATTAAATGTGAATGGTCTAAATACAGCAATTAAAAGACAGAGGTTTTCAGAGTGGATTAAAAAATCAAGACCTAGGGGCCAGCCTGGTGGTGCAGCAGTTAAGTTCATATGTTCCACTTTGGCAGCCCGGGGAAGTTCTCATGTTCTGCTTCGGCCACCCGGGGTTCACCAGTTCAGATCCTGAGTGTAGACCTACACACTGCTTGTCATGCCATGCTGTGGCAGGAGTCCCACATATAAAGCAGAGGAAGGTGGGCATGGATGTTAGCTCAGGGCCAGTCTTCCTCAGCAAAAAGAGGAGAATTGGCGGCAGATGTTAGCCCAGGGCTAATCTTCCTCAAAAGAAAAACCAAAAAAACAAGACCTAACTCTCTGTTATCTACAGGAAGCCCACTTTAAATATAAATACAGGTAGGATAAAACTAAAGTGATGAAGAAAGATATACCATGATAACACTAATAAAAAATACTTAAGCTAAATTAAAATCAAAATACAACTTATCAAAATCTTTGGGATGCAGTGAAGGCAATGAACAGAGGGAAATTTATAGCCTTAAGAAAAGAGCAAACATGTAAAACTAAGAATCTAACCTCCTACTTTATGAAATTAGAGAAAGAAGAATAATTTAAGCTCGTAGCAAGTAGGAAAAAATAATTAAAAAGGGGAAAAATCAATGAAATTGAAAAGAGGAAAACAATAGAATTGACAGAACTAAAAGCTGGTTCTTTGAAGGTATAAATAAAATTGTTAAAGCTATAGCTAGGCTAACCAAGAGAAAAAACATAAATTGCCAATGTCAAAAATGAAAGAGAGATTGTCACCGCCAGTATCGTGAGCATTTTAAAAAAGATAAAGGAAGACCATGAACAATTCTATGCCACAAATTTGGTAACTCAGATAAAATGAACCAATTACCGGAAAACACAAAGTACCAAAATTCACAGGAGAATTATTGTGGAAGTGTTTGTGGAAGGAAGAGTCAACACCAAGGAATAACGTAAGAAAAAACAGGAGACTTAATTGTAGAAAATAAGGTTTTAAAATATTTTTAATGGAAGTATAAGATATAACAATGTTAAAAAACTAATTCAATTGACTTTGTCACTCCAGTGTTTACTACCTGATTTACTAGTAGCTACTATTGACTAAAAGAATAAAAATCAGATTACTTTTTTTCCCAGTGGAAGCTAGTGTGTTTATAAATGGCTTCATTTATTTTTATTATAAGGTACCCACTATTGCTATAAGTTACTTTTTATTTGACAGGCCTTTTACAAATAAATATATACATTTAATTTGCTAAGGACAAACAGTGTTGCTTTATCTTAAGAAATCAGTCTTTGACTGATATGTTTCAGACTGTTTCTGAGACTCTAAAATGTCAAAAGGAGGCAGAGCTACTGAATGAGATCTTTTCAGAAAACAGCAAAACTAATACATATTAAGACCTATTATTTGATACTCAAATATTCTATGTGATTCCACTTGCTATTTCATAGAAATTGTAATGGTGTCTTTGATTATACTTATTTAATTGTCACAATTTTGAAAGCAAGGTATAATCATTTTAAGGATGAGGAAACTCAGGTTCAGAGAGATTAAGTAACTTTCTCCAGGCCACTCAGCAAGTAAGTGAGGAAGGTAATATTAGAATCTATTTCTATGTAACTTACCAGTGCAAGCTCTTTCTACTGAATAATTCTACCACTATGTAAATGATTCTATCAACAGACATATTTTTAGTAGTTTATTGTTCTTATATAGATAGTTGCCAACATGTAAATCTATCTATCCTTGAGACAAAATATTCTTGCTTAGACTTTAAAGTCATCAAAGCTTTGCCATAATTTTTTGATTTTTTTAAGTTGGATACTCCGGTATTTTCACATGCATATCACAGGAATATTTTAGATATATCAATATGTATAGTGGAATATTGTAGTCACCATAGTTTTAAATTTTTAATAGCTTTAAATAACAATTTGAAGCAATTTTACAAATGGACACCTAGGAAGAGATTACATATTTACTTGAGTTTTGTTTACCATAAATTCAAAGTTTCTGTTTCCCACTAAGTACAAGTTGGATAGTTAAATATTTACCAAGAGGGAAAATATCTGTTCCTCTCATTTCCACAGTCAGTGCTGAGAAATGTCCTTCCCGTCTTTGTATAGAACTCTGCTGCCAGTTAGAGCCACGAGCTACACATGGCTATTGAACACTTAAGATGTGGTTAATCTGAATTGAAATGTGTGATAATTGTAAAATACACACCAAATCTGAAAGCTTAGTGTGGAAAAAAGTCTGATTAATATTTTTTATCTTGCTTTCATATTCAAAGAA
Organism: Equus przewalskii; assembly: GCF_037783145.1. Classification (NCBI taxonomy): domain Eukaryota; kingdom Metazoa; phylum Chordata; class Mammalia; order Perissodactyla; family Equidae; genus Equus; species Equus przewalskii. The sequence continues at coordinate 46,736,230 of NC_091852.1, forward strand.
TAAAATTTGGGGTAGATTGGTTAAATTAAGTGCATTATTGAAATTAACTGCACTTGTTTTTTTCCTACTTTTTAGTGTGGCCACTAGAATTTTCAAATTAGATATGTAGTTCATATATGTGGTCCTCTGAGGTACATGATATTGTTCTAATGCATTCTTATACACACACGCCCCTCCTGACCATGTAACGTTTATGCATGAATATGATGTCTTAAATACTTCCATCTTGGACACATATCTACATTTATTAAATCCAATTTTAACTTGGGTAGTTTTAAGACTGTTTCCAAAAAAATAAAAAACTTCTATTTTATGTCCGTCTTGTGGCCAATGCTGCATCTCATTTTCCTTGCTTATAGTGTCCTGGAAAAATTGTTTAAGCTAAAAATTATATTTTTATATCTTCATGAACTGAAAATTATGCATGAAAACAAGTGTTTGGTATTTTATGAAAGAAAATCCACTAGTTTCTAGTATAAAGTAATCATTTATAACTAGACAGTAAAATAAAGACACACCTATGCAGATTAAATGAGCAGATTAGTAAAGGATATCTAAGAAGCAATAATCTATTGAAAAAGAATCACCAATTATATTTTAAATACCTTCTATCATTTTTATTCTAAACTTTATAGTATAAAATGTAAAATTGAATGATGCTTATTTTCTAAAGCACTGATCTTGAAAACAGCAGAGCGAAATCCCAAATTTGTTTTTAGAATTGGCTAAACTTTTGCTTGAAATAAACCAAGTGTCTATGGTAATGCTCATGAGTAGAAAATGTCCTTTCTTTAAATTATTGTGCTTTAAATAATCAACACTATCACTAGGTATTTTTTAATTGGAATATGTTATAACATTACAAAGGATGTCATAGACTTAAATTTGACTAGAGCATGTTAATTTTAAAGAAATATCTTTACAACCTTACACTTTCAAAACTTTTACTTAACACAAAGCTACTTCTGAAGTCCTGCTGAGGACCCATGGTTTGTTCCACAGCCAATTTTTCTTGACTCACAACCCAGTTATGTTGCTAAAAAACCCATATTCAATCCTGCAATTTTAGTGTTGAATCATAGGTCTGATTGAAATAGAATTACTCATTCATATGGATGGCACATGTCCATTAACCCTGTATCTACTTTACAAAACTTTCTCTCCTGTGTGAGGATTCCAACAGCTCTATTCAATAATGTGAAAAGTACTGATATTGGTATTTCTTGTTGAGCTGTGTGATTACTACCTCAGATTAACCACTACACCTGCTGTCATAGAATCTTTTGCTTACTGTAGACTAAGATAGGAAAAAAAAACGAGAGAGAAAGAGAGGGAGAGAGACTACTGAATAGTCTCCTAGCTATAATGTTATTTTCTACTTTAAAAATGAATGTCATGATATCCTGGGGCTGCTAATCCATCTTTCATCAGGGAAAGTCAAGTCTATTTTTCTAACCATTGAATGTATTGAATTAGTAAAGTTTATGGTACCAACAAAGACAGTCAACTCAATCATGGTCATGGAAACAACAGCAAAGATTAATGATGTCTTCTTTATTTCCAAAGAACCAGTGATAGATAAGTAAAGGAGTTGCACCAGAAAGATTTATCTCCAAATGCATATTCCAATCATGAACAACTGGCAGAGGCTTAAAAAGCATCACCATGTTTTATAAACCTCATTTTAAACAAAATGAATTGAAAATGACCTGACAGAAGAAGAACACAGCAGCTTAAAATGAACAAACTAGTATGAATAGCCACCAACTTTGATATTATTAAAGATAATATGATGCCTTTTTAAAGTGCTTTTATTTCATAAAAAAATGAATCTGTTTTATTTAGTAAAATAAATGCTTCTTGAGTGTTTTTTGAAAATTCAATTTGCCATCAATATTGATCCCATTTACTGGCTGCCCCTAAAATCATATGAATAAACGCCAGAGGGTTCGGAATTGAATTGCATCATTTTGCAAAGTGCACATAGTTCAAAGCAACTTCTTTTCAAAGCCCTTCGCTGGCCCCTTGAAGTTCTTTCCACTTCTGATACTTTGGAGGCTCAATGCTTTTGATAGCTGACCCCTTTTACATCAATTTTATATCACAAAAATCATACATTAGCTCACATCAGTCACAAATCTTTTGCACTCTGTTCCTATTTGTCTCACTCTTGCGTTCCATGCTCCACAATAATATTTCATTCTCACTCTCACAAATCAAAGTCAGCCCTTCATAAGTCAGCTCACCCCTTTTTTCAGCTCTCAGTTTTGCTCTCTTCTACAGCAAGTTAGGTGCCTGTACAAACGAAGCAAGTTTCCACCAATTTTCTTACTCCACAGCAGCTATAACTGTATCAACAAAGAATCCTACAAATTTAAAGGAAGAAATTATATCTGCACATAAGTAGGAGTTAAAAACATCCAAAATGAGTTTATAGCATGTGACCTCAAGTATTTGGTTTACATGATATTATTGGTCAGTTAGCAGCAAGGGCTAATATGTTGCCTGATGATACCTCTATTTAGTTGGGTCACAAGAAGATCAGATGAATATGAAGGTCAATTCAAGTGAAACTCATGGCTATCACCAGTGAAATCAATGTACAAATTTACAAACACACAGAGCAGGAAGAGACCTTAGAACACAACTACTCTGACTCTCATCTGTTGCTCCAGTTTCTTCTATAATGTCTCCACCAGCTGGGTGTCAAATATCTGCTTGAATACCTCCACAGAAAGTATACTCAGTACCTCCTCAAACAGCCCACTTTAGAAAGCTCAAATATGAAAAATCCCTGATCATCTGAGGGCATAGGATGACTAAAATTTTAAAAGAACCCCAATTTTTGCACTAATGAGCCTCTTTACTCAGGAAGATTAAAATAAATAACAAAATCCCCAAATAGCTTTTGAGTATTTTAATGCACAAAGCCCCCAGATATACAATACAGAAAAAAATACTTTTGAAAGTGCATTTCTATAAATGGAGAAAAGGATCACCATATATGTGAACAACAGGCATGTGATGTCAGGTACGAAGGATGGAAGAGAGATGAAAAAAATATTGTTGAGAGAATGGCTGGTTCTAATTTGAGAATTGCCATCCATTATCACAGCAGGAGACAGAAGCTCATGCTGGGCTATTTGTGCACCAGGATGAGAAAACTGGGATGGGTAGACATAAGAACCATTACACTTTCTAATCTGCCTTTTCCTGTATGAAAACATGCTCAAGAGAAAGTCGTTAGAAGTTAACTACTGTATCCACAAGTAAGGAGCTTACAAGTCACCATTCTGTCCTAACAATAAGTGAAATGATGAACAAACTCAAAAATCAACTTTTCTTGGATCTGTAAGATCAAGGTTACAGGGCAAACTGCTTCCTCCAAGATTGGGGAGATACACACAATACAAGCAGTCAGGGCTTCCTGGAACAGAGAACCCCAAGTGGAAACTGCTACAGGAGCCAGAGCCAAGGAGGAAAACCTGCACTGTAATTGATGAATTGCTGGAGCCTAAGTGTGAATAACTGAGAGTTACATTGTCCAGGAGAACCCAGTCCTTGGGGACCATCACAGTTTTGTGAGATTCATCTCCAGGAGCTCAATCAGGTTCTCACAGTGAATATTGGAGAAAAATCCCCAAAAGCATCTGGCAGGGGAAGGGAAAGTAACAACTGTGAACTACACCAGCGCACTCTGTTCTTCACAAGACATGCCCTCTGGAAAAACTAGTTAAGGAGAAGCTAACCTGCTTGGATATTATCAGAACCTAACTGACCTGGAGGAAGGCAAATACCCAACTCCAGTCAGCTGTAGCCCTCCACATGGGAGAAAGGCAAATACCCAACTCCAACCCATGTTAGCCGATCTTAACTAAGGGGGAAGAATTAAAAAACTGAGAAACACTTGTGAAGTTCTCCATCCACAGGCACAGGCTCACAAAAAGACTGAGACCAAATCATAGAACGTGTCCCATTTCCCAACCTCAACACCACATTACCAAAGGCCTATTTCCCAGCAGTTCCTTTCGCCCAGAAGATCATGTGTGGCTATCAGGAAGAAATTACAGGAATGCCAAATAGGATAAGACGAAAAAAAGATCCTACACCTAAGTATGTTATTTTCAAACTATGGAAAATGACAATAAAGAAAAAATCCTAAAAGAAGACAGAGGAATAAAACACTTTACCTATAGAAGAACAAAGATAAGAATTACATCCAACTTCTCCTCAGAAATTGTGCAAGCAAGAAGAGAGCAGAGTGAAATTTTTAAATTATTGAAAGTAAAAAACACCAGCCTAGAATTCTATACCATGCAAAAGTATCCTTCAAAAGTGAAGGAGAAATAGACTTTGTCAGAAGAATAAAAATGGAAGAAGTATGTTGCTAGTCAACCTGCCTTGCAAGAAATGTTAAAAGGAGATCTTTAGAGAGAAGGAAAATAGCTCAGACTTGGATCTACAAAAAGTACGAAAGAGCATCAAAGAAAGAATAAGTGAAGGTAAAATAAAAAGTTTCCTTTTCCTATTTGTAATTTATCTAACAGATAACAGTTTGTTCAAAAATAATAACAGCAACAATGTATTTAATTATATATGCTTAGTATATATCATATATAAATATATACATATATACATATATAACCACTGTGTCTTGATTACTGTAGCTTTATAGTAAGTTTGTTTTTTGGGGGGTGAGGAAGATTGTTATTGAGCAACATCTGTGCCAATCTTCCCCTATTTTGTATATAGGACACAGCCATAGCATGGCTTGATGAGCGCTGTGTAGGTCCATGCCCAGGATCCGAATCTGTGAACCCTGGGTTGCAGAAGTAGAGTGTGCAACCTTAACCACTACACCACTGGGCCAGCCCCTACAGTAAGTTTTGAAGTCATAGTTTCTGTCCTCCAATTTTGTTCTTCTCCTTCAATATTGTGTTAGCTCTTCTGTCTTTTGTGTCTCTACAAAACTTAAGAATTACATCATCAAGAGTGAACCAAAAGGGGGGCTGGCCCCGTGGCCGAGTGGTTAAGTTCCTGCGCTCCGCTGCAGGCGGCCCAGTGTTTCGTTAGTTCGAATCCTGGGCGCAGACATGGCACTGCTCATCAGACCACGCTGAGGCAGCATCCCACATGCCACAACTAGAAAGACCCACAACGAAGAATATACAACTATGTACCGGGGGGCTTTGGGGAGAAAAAGGAAAAATAAAATCTTTAAAAAAAAAAAAAAAAAGAGTGAACCAAAAGGTAAACTGTGGACTGGGAGTGGCTGTGATGGGTCAATGCAGGTTCATCAGTTGTAACAAATGTACCATCCTGGTGAAAGATGGGATAATGAGGGAGGCTGTGCATGTGTGGTGGTTGGGGATATATGGGAAATCTATGCACCTTCCTCTTAATTTTGCTGTGAACCTGAAACTGACTTAAAAACACAAAGTCTTGGGGGGAAAATGTGATTAAGTTAAAATGAGGCTTTTAGGGTGGGCTATAATCCAATCTGACCAGAGTCCTTGTAAGAAGAGGAAATTCGGGCACAAGAGGAGACAGCAGGGGTGAACACTCACAGGGAAATGATCACATGAAGGCAAAGGGAGAAGATGTTTTGCAAGGAGAGGCCTCAGAATGAAACGAGCCCTGCTGACACTGATCTCAGACTTCCAGACTCCAGACTGTGACAACACTTTCATTGATTGAGCCCCCCAGTCTGTGGTGTTTTGTTATGGCAGTCATAGCAGACTAACACAGAACCCAAGATAGATTGCAATGAAAGTGGCGTCTTACCTTTGTGGCCTTCCTCCAAAAATCAACAACCACCACAGAACTATGAGAAAAACATCAGACAATTCCCAGTCACGGGAAATTCTGCGAAGTATCTGACCAGTAATCCTAAAAATTGTCAAGGTTATCAAACAAAGGAAAACCTGTGAAGTTTTCACAGCCAGGGGAAACCTAAGGAATATAATAACTAAATTTATCCTGGATGGGATTCTGGAACATAAAAAGTAATTTAGGTTGAAAAAGAACTATGGAAATCTGAAGAAACATGGCTGTATTTAATAATGGCATATCGATATTGGTTCATCATTTGTAACAAATGTACCATACTTACACGGATGTCTATAATAAGGAAAATAGAATGCAGAGTATATGAGAACTCTCGATATTACCTTAACAACTTTTTCTGTAGATCTAAAACTGTTTTAAAATGAAAATTTTATTTATAAAGAAGGCATAAGGACTAGTCTAGATTAAATAGAACAGAGGAATCATCCAAATGCAATGAATGAAACGTGACTGGATCACAAATTGAAAAGAAAGCTCTAAAAGACATCTTTTTCTTTAAAAAGGAAAACTTTAAATATGGTTTGTATAGCAATGGGATTTAAAAGCGGTCATTATCTTTCCTCAGGTGAGGTGACAGCTGTGTGGAAGATCTAGAGTTACATGGCTGTGTAGAAAAACATCCTTGTTCGGAGATGCACACGGCAATATTTAGAGAGAAACTGACACGATGCCTCCACCTTCATTTCAAATGGTTTGAAATTGTTTTCAAAAATATATGACGAATTATACAAACATGGTAAAAAGTAAACAACTGCTAAATTTGGGTGAAGGATATAAAATGGATGTTCCCTGTGCTATTCTTGCAACTTTGTTATGGATTGCAAAATTTGGAAAAATTAAAAGATAAAAACCAAATCAAACAGGTTGGTTGTGAAAGTTTACGATCCTGCAGCATTTTACATTTTACTGAATGACATGGTGTGTTAAAGTCTAACTAAAGGTTGAACTCCGTGAATGTGTTATTTGACTCTACACCTCAACTTCAGTTGCTGTGCTTCCCTCTCCCGTTGAGCCAGGTGTCTGAGAGTCCTAGGAAGAGGTGTGACAGCGAATGGTTCAGTCTGCTGCCCTCGTGGATTTGGAAGAGCTCTCTGAACAAGGCATCAGAGCATCTGGGACCCACCTGGGGAACCCGGGCAGTGGGAATTTGGCAGGTCACCTGGTCACTCTGGGCCGTAGGCTGGAAGAACCGGCTGTTCTCTTCCCTGCCCGCTTTGTGTGTGGTGAAGACAGTTTGCAAAATACAAGTTCTAAATAAGCATATTTATCACTTTTGGAATAGCATCCCCTGTGACTTTTCTTCATTTCTTTAAAAGCCCTTTCTGTATATTATTTTCATTTTCCAAAATAAGTGTTAATTTTACAAACATTAGAATATCCAGACAGGCAAAATGAAATGGAAACTTCAAAATATCTTAAAAACTACTCCTCTGTAGAGATTGTTTTTAATCATTTTAGAAACTTTCATATGAAAATACATAGCAACATAATAGGAGAGAGATTCTGTTTCGTTTACCAATTGCCCGTTAGTAAATATTTGTAATGAACACTATGCTTTTTTTTTTGTAAACTTCACTTAACAATGAATTGTTAACACCTTTCTCGGTCAGAAAATATATATTGAAAAGGGGCCGGCCCAGTGGCGCAGTGGTTAGGTGTGCACCTTCGGCTTCTTGGCGGCCCAGGGTTCACCAGTTCAGATCCCAGGTGCAGACATGGCACCACTGTGGTAGGTGTCCCACGTATAAAGTAGAGGAAGATAGGCACAGATGTTAGCTCAGGGCCAGTCTTCCTCAACAAAAAGAGAAGGACTGGAAGCAGTTAGCTCAGGGCTAATTTTCCTCAAAAAAATAAATAAATAAAATTTAAAAATTAAAAAAAAAGAAAGTATATATTAAAAAAATCATTTTTAATGGTGCATTGCATCAAAGTGTCTTTTCACTCTTCTATTATTTCCTTAGACAAAATTATCTTTAGTCCTTTTGCGTATTTAAAATCTACCCAAGAATATCCCAGATGTTATCAATATTAGTTGAATATGCAGCAAATAATCAGAATTTGACTTATGTAGGCTGATTTCTCCTTAAAGTTAAATCTCCCTATATAAATCTTATTGAAGACGAATGCTATTTGCTGTAGCCATTTATACCTTACTGCCTAACTTCTGAGAGACCTCAAAACATTAAAACTAAAGCTAACATTGAAACTATATATGCCAGTTTTCCTAGGTGTTTTTCCCATTCCACACGGACAGGCTGTTCAACCCCCACTGCCTGCCAAGTCTTCACTTCAGCAAGTAATTTGCTGAATGAAGTTTTTCCTTTGAGTTTCCTTATTTCAGACACATTCCAGGATTTCTCAGTATCTCCTGAAGTATGGCATCCTTCTAAGTGTTTTCATATTTCTGAATAAGAACATTCTAGATTGATCTCACTTGAGAGAGACTCTTAAACCCTTGTTCTAGGTATTATATTCCTTTTAAAGTTTTCTATGTTGGCATATTCTACGATGCCATATTCTATTGCTTTTAAAGTTCTCTAATATCAGCATTAATAATCTAACTCTAATGATCTTTCAAGCAACTAAAGTCACTCACAATTTCTTGACATATGAGTTGCTATTTTTGTTTTTGAACTCATCTGACAGCTTGCTGTCTGGCTCACGGATATATTTAGACACTTCTCACTATTTCTTTCTCAACATATTTGTATGTATTTTCATACTTTCCTTTTTACACACTCCTACCCCAGAACTACTTTTTTTCTCATATGAATGTAAATAGACTGTATCTGTCCATGGCAGAGTCGTGAGACGCTCATAACTCCATCCCATTTTCTGGGTCCCACTTGACCAATATATTTCTCGGCTTCACTTGCAGTACCTTTGGGCCATGAGTTAAGTATTCTGTTTTATATTGACAAGAAAAAGTGAAAAGAGTACACGTCTTCAAGACAGGAAGATCTCAGCATGAGTCCAGCTCTGCCACTTGTGAATTTGGTTGAGCTATTCACTCATTTTTTAAAAATTTTCTGTACACCTTGTATCATTTGATCTGAAGATGGGACAGGTTACCTTCCTATTCCGCATTCTTCCTTCCAGAACAGTTCCCTTTTCCTCCCCAAAATTCTTGAGCTTTGATTTGCTCTTCATCAGGTTATACTGAAGGCTACTTCTCTGCCTTCCAGACTTCTCAATACCCCAAGAGCACTTCATTTCATTCTCTGAAGATTTTACTACCTCAGTCACTCTCTCTCTCTGACATTACCATTATCTTCATTCTTGGTGATTTTAATATCTACTTTGATGATCCTTCCAATATACTAAAATATATTTTTTTGAACTCTTCTCCAATGATTTTTGTCTTCCACCTTATATTAGCCACTCTCATCTATGGTCACACCCACACCCCACCTTTTAATCACTAGCTAAACCAATAATTTGTCAATATACTTACTCATGCGTCATATTCTTTTACTAACACCTCCTGTCTTCCTAACTTCCTTCCTCTAGTAAACTAAGAGAAATAATTTTACAACATTTAAACTTACACTCTGTTGATCATATCATATATTTACATTCCTTACTTTCTTCATGCCTTTACTTCCCTCATTAAATTGTGTAAAATCCTTTGTCCACAACTAAAATTATTCTCTTACACATGTGCTCAACTATCATGCCCTAGTTTTGCCTTTTCACGTTCAGCCTTGTTAAGAACAGTTCCCCATGTTTTCTGCATCTACCTTAACCGCTGAAGATAAGTAGAGAAAAAGCCAAAATCATGTTGATTGGCTCTATTTTCAACTGATGACAACCCCAAGTGGATCTTAATTCTGCAAAAAAATTCATTATGCATTTCCCGCCGGTGGGAGGATATCATTTCAGTTATAGATGACTATTTAATAGTCTTTCAAAGAGGCATAATATTTCTTAGAGGCTGTATAATGTAGTTGCTACATATCCCAGATGTCTATTTGACATCTTCACTTGAATCTCTAATATTCAGTTTGAACTTACGGTCTATAAAAATGAACTCATCATCTTTCCTCCTAATTGGTCCCTTTCTTCACATCTCATTTAAGCCCCACATAGTCTGTCCACCCTCCTGATATTGAGCACACGTCCTCCACATATTCATTTTCCTCCACCATGCTAGCCTCCTTGTCTTTCACAAATACCTTACTGATTTTCTGCCTGCTTGATTAACCAATTGTAATTTATCAAAAAACATGATGAAGCCTCCAACTACAAAAGTAGAATTAACTCTTTCTTATCTCAGTTCTGTCAGAATCTTACCAGAAAATCACCATTGTTGACCTTAAACAAATAGACGGCCAGTTATTTCTTCAGCAAAAATGGATTTATTTGGGATTAGCAAAGAATTGCAATTTGGGGTCTACAACCATGGAGAGCCATATGCAAGTCTCCAGCCACAAAGGGAGGAGAATCTCTTCATAGAGGAGAAGAGGAATTTGGGAGGGCTATTGTAAACAAAGAGTTCAATGTCATGGTTTTTTGTTGGCTGAGTCGTGACAGTCTCTCATTGGCTGAGCTTCCTGGTGGTCAAGAAGAGGAAAGCTTTCTTCCTCCTGTTGGGCTCTGCCATCATCACAGGGGGTGAGAGCTCCCCCTTTTGGCCTCATGACTTCAGCTTAATAAAATTTTTGTTTATTAATTTCCATGCCATCAATGAATTTGATCTAATCAACGAGTATAAAATACTTCATCTGACAACAGTAAAATACACATTGCTTTCAGACTACAAAAAACACTTCCTAATATAGAGCACATTCTGAGCCATGAGTACGCATTAACAAAATTAATAGTCAAGAAATCTTACAAAGAATATTCTCAGAGCACAATGAAATTAATTAAAAATCGGTAACAGAAATATAGCCAGAAAATCCCAAAATATTTTGAGATTAAACAAAGTACTTCTAAATAATATATGAGTCAAAAACTAAATTTCAAGATAAATATAAATTATTTAAATAAATGAATATGAAAATTCAACTTAGCAAAATTTGTGAGATGCAACAAAGGCAGTGTGTAGATAGAAATTTCTAGCATTTAATGGATATATGTAGAAAAGAAAGGTGATCCAAAAGCAATAATCTCAGGTTTCATCTTAAGGAACTAGAGAAAAAAAGAGCAATATAAGCCTAAAGCAACTGGAAGAAAAGAAATAAAAAATATAAAGGAAATCAGTGAAATTGAAAACAGGAAAACATACAGAAAATCAATCAAAATGAAAGCTGGTATTTGAACAGATTATTAAAATTGATCAACCTCTAGACAGGCTAACCAAGAAGAAAAAAAATGAGAAGGCACAAATTACTAATGTCAGAAATAAAAGAAGGGTTATCACAACTGATTCAACGTACATTAAATGGACAAAAAAGGAGTATTAGTAATTGGGACAGTGCAGTATTGGCAAAGGAATAGACAAAGAGATGGATGGAACAGCATAGAGGGCAGAAGTACACATGCGTAAGTATGGTCAACTAACCTCGGACAAAGGAGTGAAGGCAACACAAAGGAGCGAAGATCAACTTTTCAAGAAATGTTGCCAGAACAAGTGGACACACACAGACATACACACACACACACACACACACACACACACACACACACAGATGAATCTAGACACAGACCTTACATTGGAGAAAACTTAGATGACCTTAGGTATGGACATGACTATGTAGATACAATACCAAAGGCACAATACATGAAAGAAAGAATTGATAAGCCGAACTCCATTCAAATTAAAAACTTCTGCTCTTTGAAAGACAACATCAAGAGAATGAAAGACAAGCCACAGCCTGAGGAAAAAATATTGGCAAAAGACACATCTGATTTAGGACTATTATCCAAAATGCTCAAAGAACTCAAACTCAACAATAAGATAACGGGGTAGGCTATGCGTATGTGGGGACAGGAGATAAATAAGAATCTCTACTTTATTTTCATTTTTGCTTTGAATATAAAGCTCCTCTTAAAAACGCCTTTATTAGAAAAAAGGAGTATTATGAACAATATATGCAGGTAAATTTTATAATTTGATTAAATAGACCAATATCTTGACACAAACTACCAAAACTCACAAGATGAAATAGGTAATGTGAATAGGCCTGTGTCTATTTAAAAAGTTTAACTTAATAACATTCCAAAAAAGAGTACCAGATTAAGATCATTTCAACAAGGAATGCTATCAAGCATTTGAAGACAAAATGATACCAATTATCTGTAATCTCCTCCAGAACATATAAGCAGAGGAGATACTTCCCAACTCATTCTATAAGGCCAGCATTACCTAACACCAAAAGCAGATAAAGTTATTACAGAAAGAAAAATTCTGCAGATCAATATCTCTTATGAACACAGATGAAAAAATCCTGAAAATATATTAGGAATTGAATCCAATAACATATAAAAATTATTGTACACACAAGCAAGTGAGACTTATTCCAAGTACGCAAAGCTTGTTTAACATTCAAAAATCAATAAATGTAATCCACAATATAATCAGGCTAAAGATGAAAAATGATATGATTGCATCAATTGATGCTGAAAAGCATTTGACAGAATCGAGCACCTATTATTGGTAAAGTCTCTTGGTAACTAGGTATGGAGGGGAGCTCCCTCAATTTGATAAGGAACATCTAAAAACTTACAGCTAACGTCTAACTTGGGTTAGTATGCAAACATTTATTTCTCAGTTCTGTCAGCTGAGAAGGCCTAAAAGAAATGACACCCAGTAGCAATGGCTACACCCAGCACCCAGATCTTGGTTTCCAATACCATTCTCCAATGAAAGGAACCAGGGCTCCATGGAAGAACGGCTGATTCTAGGGGTGGGGCAGTAAATATACAAAATGACTCTGGTACACATTGTAGTGTTAAAAAGTAATGGAGTGCTTAAAATATATACATATACAAGTATTGATAAGGATATGTCAAAGGGGACAAGATCCAACTGAAAGAACTCCCAGTAGTCAGACTGGAACAACTGAGCAACCAGGTGAATACAGTAGTATTGGATCATAACCTGAAGTATAAAATAAATGTCTATGAGCCCATGGTAATATAATAAATGGGGCTGAAGAGAAAAATTTCCTATGCAGAAGAATTCCAAATAATTTATGTAGATGCTCTGTGCTGCACATAGTGACTTCCTTCCAAATAGTACAGCGTGGAAGGAGAGGTGGAGAAACCTGGCAAACGCGAGCTCAGCCAGATGATCGAGATCAACATCGACAGTATAAATCATGTTGATAGTACGTACCTTGATATAACGTGATGAACACAATATTTACCTCTGTGAAATTCCTTCCCTAAATCCGTAAATCCCATCTAATCATGATAAAAACATAGGACAATCATCAATAGAGGGGCATCCAACAAAGTATCTGATCAAGATGCCTCAAACTTGTCAACGTTAACAAAGAGAACCCAAAGGAGACGCGCAACTAAATATAATGAGGTCTTGTAGATAGGATCCTGGAACAGAAGCAAGGACATTAGGCAAAAGCTAAGAAGGTGCAAATAAACTACGGATTTAATTAAAAATGTGTCAGTATTGGTTAACTGAGTGTAATAATGTACCATACTAATGTAAAATGCAAATAATAGCGGAAACTAAGTGTGGGGTATATGGGAAATCTGCATACTATCTTTAAAATTGTTTTGTAGATCTAAAATGTTCTAAAAAATGAAGTCTGTTTAAAAAATTGTGTACTACATGGGGCTGGCCCCGTGGCGGAGTGGTTAAGTTCGCGTGCTCCGCTGCAGGTGGCCCAGTGTTTCGTCGGTTCGAATCCTGGGCGCGGACATGGCACTGCTCGTCAGACCACGCTGAGGCAGCGTCCCACATGCCACAACTAGAGGAACCCACAACGAAGAATACACAACTATGTACCAGGGGGCTTTGAGGAGAAAAAGGAAAAAATAAAATCTTTAAAAAAAAAAAAAAATTGTGTACTACGGGATCCAAGAAATGGTGCACAAAGTCACCAGATTTGTATCTGTTAATGGCCAACACTCACAGTTGACAGTTTCCCTATTTTCTTAACAGATTTTTGATAATGCATAGAAGCTTAGGATCTACCTCCAAACTTAACACTTAAAATGATAGTGGCCTGGAGTGAAATCTAAGCCGTCTTAGCCAATATTTAATTTGTTTAGATTAGAATAAATCACCCTGTTGTGAACCACAGGAAGTTATAGAACATTTCCACTGACATAGACGTGTCAATTTTCAAATCCCAAATGATATTTTGCCTATAAACACAACACACATCTTCTGAATAATTTCTCAGGGAATAGCTCCTTGGACTGTAACTCATCTGGGCGATACTGTCAGTATATTTACTACTTGCTAGTGCTCATACCACTAGGTAGTAAATATGCAAAAGGCAAGATGTTCACTGGAAAATACCCCCTAAGAACGAAACGTGCAAACTGTTGTCAAGAGGCGATCCAAGGCAGGAAGCATAAAAACCAACAGAGTAGTCACAAGCCAGACAAGAAAGGCGGTAAAGAAAAGGTAGATGTAAGATCATGGGCTGGTTGAGATTAAAGTATTCAATATAGGATCTAAACTTAGAAAAATATGGCATCTGATGGGTGTTACTTTTATATGGGACTGGGTGTACCTGGCCTTTATTGACAGAGAATCTAAGGCAGCAGACTAGACTACCTATACAATATAGAAATAAAACAAAGGAGGTTTCCAGGACTCGATCTAGACTTAAAGTGAAAATAATAAAATAGGAATGTCCGTTTATCTGAATGCGAAACCAAAAGGATCATTTTAGGCACCATGGATAATAGAGGTGGTCGTTGTTTTTATAGTTTCAAGAAAAAACAAAAATTGCTGAAAAGTACCAATCTGACAAAGATCACGTTTGGAGCTAGAGAAGGACCTATGAATTTACATGTGAGAGACAGTCCTCCGAACGCTCTCAAATGCTGAACTTCTTTATAGATCACAGAACAAAAGGACTCAATGATCAAAAACATATATGGCAGCTATACAGACAACATTAGCACTAAAATTAATAAAACAAAATTCATAATCGAAAGTTTGAAAAAAATATGTGCAATAGTTTGAATTATGCCAACTATAACATCATCTTCCTAATTTCTTATTAAATTCTGGAAAAAATCTAACCTAAAAGTTTTGATGAGCCAATATGTTTACTAAAAGCTTATTTTTCTGCATTTCACTCACATTTAATTAATATTCTAAGAATATTACTTCAATGTGATTTGTAGAGATGTAGGTGTGAATGCAGACATAAATTAATATCCAAAGGATTTTCAGACCTCAAGTAGGGCTCACAATGCTGTGGTGTAGAGGCTTGTATTGTTGCCTCTTATATTAAGAGGCAGAGGTGAAAATGTCAAATGTAGCTTGACACGCTCTAATTTAATTCTTAACTATTCTGCATCTATAACAAATTTCAGAGTGTGATGAAACTGACATACCTACACCACATGCCCTGAGCCCTCTACGTCCTCTCTCTGCTGTGTAAACATTCAGTAATCTCTATTTGTATAAAAGGTTAAAAGTCCACTTCTTCTAACCAATTTTTCCAAATTAATATCTAATTTTCCCTCTAGACTTTTGGTGGTGAACACAAGGCAGTCTATACAGAACTTGAAATACAATGATATACACCTGAAATTTATACAATGCTATAAACCAATGTGACTTCAAGAAAAAATAGATTAAAAAACAAATACGTTATTTATGCATATTAGTATTCTATATGTCATTGAGCAAACGTGCATTCTCTATGTGCCTTAGACTCGTGTAATAGAGCAGAATAACAATGCTCACCTCACAGGGTTGCTAGTAAATAAAGACAACACATGGGAAACATTTAAAACTGTTTGGCTCATGGAAATCTCAGTAATTATTAGCTACTGTTGTCGTTTTTATTAATCTATTAGCATAAACTTGTCTCTGAATGTTTTAGCCTTTGCATCTTTGTCCACATGGTGCCACCAAAGAGAATACTTTTGCCCTTCCTTTCTGCCAATCCAAATTTTACATCTCCTTTAAAAACTGGTTTAAGGGGCCAGCCCAGTGGCATAGTGGTTGAGTTAGCACACCCTGCTTCAGTGGCCCCAGGTTTGCCGGTTCAGATCCTGAGCACGGACCTACACACTGCTCATTAAGCTATGCTGTGGTGGAGTCCCATATACAAAGTAGAGAAAGATTGGCACGGATGTTAACTCAGGGACCATCTTCTTCAAGCAAAAAGAGGAAGATTGGTAACAGACATTAGCTCAGGGCCAATCTTCCTCACAAAAAGTATAAAGTAAAAAAAAACCTTTTTTAAAAACTGATTTAATTCTCATCAGCACTGCCGCCAATAGTTCTCTAACTCACATCACTTAATACCTGGACTATGCTTATGTCAACACAGTCTCTTCTTATTGCGTTCCTGGTACTGTTGACTTTGTTTATGACTGTGAATTTTAATGGACTTACCATGTTTTATTTTACTTACTGAACTTTAGGCTTGTTAATTTTAGTCTCATTTTCTTTTCCTTGTCTCTATTCTCCTCAGTTCTTCCAAAGTTCCTAATTTCTCTGCCCATCCAAGGCTGCATTGCCGGTAACAGGAGAAAAATGACAATAGAAACCAGGCAATACTAATGAAGTGCCCTGCCCGCTCTCTGCATGTGGGGATGAGGTATCTCAGTTTGGATTCCCATAAGCAGACAGGGGTTTATGTGTCAGGGATTTATTAAGTAAGTGCTCTCAGGAGAACCTTGTAGAAGAGAGGCAGTCTTATAACTCAATGACTGGAAGACAAATGACCCACTTTAAAAATTGGCAAAAGCTTTGAATAGATGTTCCATCAAAGAGATACGAAATTAACCATTGACACAGTACAAAAGGCTCAGCGCTGTATTTACAAGAATGCAGATTAAAACCATAATGATATACTACTTTACACCCACTAGATTGGCTCTGATAAAAAAGACAGACACTAATACCCGTGGGTGGGGTGTGGAAGAACTCATGTCCTCATCATTGCAGGAAGGAGAGTCCATGGTATGGTGTCTTTGTAAAACAGCTTGGTACTTTCCTAAAAACAGAAATGTGAATTTACGACATGACTCAGCAGTATCACTCCTAGGAATCTAACAAAAAGAAATGAAAACACATGTCCATGTACAGACTTAAATGTAGTGTTTATAGCAGCATCATCCATAACACCCCAAAACTGGAAATAACCAAATGTCTGCCAAACAGTGAGTGAATAGTGAAACGTGCTATATCCATCCAGTGGAATACTATCCAGCAACGAAAAGGAGCAATGCACTGATAGCCGCCATATGGATGACTCTCAACAATATTACACCCTGAAAAGTAACCCACGCACAAAAACACCCCACATATTTTCTGATTCCGTTTATACAAATTGTCTTTAAAAAGGACAGAAAGTAAATTTGTGGTTGGTTAAAACTAGGGTTAGGAATGGGGGTGACCAGAAAAGATACACGTGGTCTTTTTGGAGTACAGGAACTATCCTAAAATTGGATTGCTGTGCTGGTGGTATAACCCTGCAAATTTACTAAAAGTTAAATTGTACCCTTAAAACAGTTACATTTTATAGGTTGTAAATTATTTTTTAATAAAGCTATCCAAAAACTTGAAAGTTGTGGAGGCCTCTCCCTATTTCATTGGTTGTTACCAGAGTTAATTGCTGATAAGGGGTCCTGTAGTTTTGCAAGTGAATGCCCATTGGCAACTTCTGTGTTCCTGTGCCCTTGGGATTGCTGAAGCTCCTTTCTCTTCACTGCACTATCTACACACTGCTGGTAAACCGGGGTGTTTCTTTGGGGAGTCTAGATTCTACGTGGTTTTACCTCGTCCATTCATTCTGTGGTTCATGGAGATTCCTTATCATGTAGTTTTATTAATGACATTATGCAGGTAATATTTCTTTCTTTTACTATCTCTGCTTGTTTTTCCAAGAGGATGTGGAGGGTAGAGTAATTAAAACTGCATTGCTATCATTATCCTTCCCCATAAGGATGTCCAAATGATTTTTTAAGACATCAAGCAAAATATATTATCAGAAACAAGAGACAACAAACGTGATAGCATTCATAACGCTGGCCAAGCATATAGTACAGAGAGAAAAACGCACGATATTGTTACAAAGGTCAAGCGAAGGAATCAGAAAATAGTTACACAAATATTTACAACACAGTTCCATAGTGCCTTTATAGATAAACTGGTATGCTTGCGTAGAAGTCCATTCACACTGTGTTCCAGCCCTCACTTCAACTGGAGAACCTGACTGATTTTTAGGGCTCAATATAGAATCTACTTTTTTTTTTCTCCAGAAACGCTTCCCTGATACCCAAAATCTGAGTTAGTTGTGCCTATATTTCTGGTATTCCTTTTTAAATTTATCAAATTTATTATAAATGGTTTACTTACTTTTTTCTGCCTCTAAACTGAGTGATTAGAAGCGAGTGGCTGTGCTAATCTTATTTATCCTAAACCCAGCAGCTCAACATATGTTTATTGAATTAATTAGCCATCTAATCATTCCTTCATTACTGAATCTCAATATATGGAAACCTTCATATTTCATCATTTTAGCTATATTTTTAGGGTTATTTTGACTCAACATTTTTGCAGTTCAAATTTTTGCTTTACAATTTTATTTAAACTTCTGAGTTTCATTTTTCAACCTGAATTTCTGTATTTTCTTCCTGCTTTGAATGTCCATGGCATATTGTCTATATCTATCTTGTGATAGTTATTTTATTCCATCTTGCATAATAGTTGTCTTTTTCTCTCATCTTAGCTATGAATATTTGAGCCATCTGTGGAAACAATTGGGACTTTCTAATTTTTGTTTCCTTGCTAGATTTTGCATAGAATAAGTGTGCAACACGCATCTGATTAATTTAGAATAATTTAGCTTTATTGGGGATATACGTGCTAAGCATGTGTTAAACGTGGAGACATATATGTTTTCTATCAATTGTTCGATCTGACTGACAAGACATGAGGAAGCCACTGCATAACTGTTTGCAGCTTGTTTTCTTCTAATTATATGAATCGGAAAACATACTATGAATTAAACCTAGGTGAAAATTGTTCATTTCTTTATATCTATTTATTTGTGATGCAGGTCTCTCTTAACTATGTTCCATGGCTTGGAAGAATAGAGTGTGATTGGTAAGGGAACAAAAGTGAAGCCTTTAATTATCAGAATAAAAAAAAATAAAGCCACTCACATTATTTTCTCTTTTGTGGATAAATTCTTTTTAATGTAAGCTTTATACTCCCTGAGAAAATACCTAGGAGACGCATAAATACATCATCTATTCATTGATTCTTAGTCAAAAATCATATATCAAACGTTATGTAATTATTGAACATCCTTATATTTCTTATCATAAAGACTCAACATATATTTGTTACATTGGTCAGGTTTTCTGGTAAACATACACAAATCTCATTGAACATTTTTTGTAGTATTTAAAGAGAGGTAAGACTATTTTACTGCTTGCTTTAGCCTAAGTGTGCATTATATCTTCCAAGCTTTAACGATCCTCCGTAGATGAAAAATAAGATGCTCTACCTTAAACACCTGAAAACTATTGGTAATAAATATCATATTTGTTTTAATTTTTTCCAGCCATAACAAAACAAGAAAAGTCCTCCAATCTGGTTTACGTACTGCTATAAACCTCAGTCCAAAATTTGACAATGATAGGAAAAAAAAGAAATATACAGTCCTATATTACCTATAAAACAGATGCAACAATCTTAAACTCAAGGTAAAAAATTCAATCAAGCAGTGTATTAATTAAATGTCAAATCAAAATACTGAAGAGGGACTCAGTCCAGGAGAACACACCTGGCTAAAAATTAAGAAAAAATACATAATAACATATAGATATGATGTAATTCACATACATATGTATGTTGTTGCGTATTAATTCTTATATACTGATTATAAAGTTAATCTGAAAGAAAAGAGTACATTAGGATAAGCTGAAAGAATTGAGAGAAATATTGGCTAATCAAGTATATCCTTCCAAATACATCTTAAAATAGAGGCAAATAACTGAGCAAAACAATTTATACTTTGAACAGATAGAAATTTATATAGAGAAGTTTTACAAATTATTATGAAAACCACTAATATCCCAGTAAAAAGTGAAGAATAGCAGTGAATTGAACATTTACGAAACAAATTAAAATAACACAATGAACATGTTAAAGTGTTCACAATGTTGGATAAGAACCATTCTGAATAATGTTGCCCTTCTTAGGCAGCCTGGGAAAGTGAGGGTTCAGCTGAATCTTGTAGCCTGACTCATTTTGAATCACTGCCTTAGAGAGACTTGTCTATACTGTAGATTAAATTTCCATTAAAGTTTCCATTTTATTGAATCTCCTGAACCAGAGAAAATAATTGAGTCAATAAAATGCAAGTCCTAGCTTCTAATATGGGACTTTACTAAAAGCAAATAAACCAATAGGAAATTGTCACACCCTTGAAATTGAGAATGAAGGAGACAGAGAGTAAGTAGCAAGCCCCCCATTCCTAGAACAAAGCAGAAAGAGGACTGTCAGAAAACTGAGCCCTTGCCTGACCCTGGTCTCACTCCCTCACCTGGGAAAAGATGGTCACACAGCCCAAGCAGCTACTTCGTGATCCAAGGCTGTCAATATTATCTATAATGGATTGAATATGTATGTTTCTCCAAAGTTTATATGTTGACATCTTAACCCCCAATGTGACGGTCGAAGGAGGTGAGGGCTCTGGGAGGTGATTAGGTCATAAAGGTGGAGCCTCATGAACGGGACTAGGACCATTTTGAAAGAGACCCCAGAGACCTCCCTTGCCCCTTCCAGCATGTGAGGACACACCAAGAAGGCTGGCTATGAAGAAGGAAGCAGCTCCTCACCAGACACCAATCTGCCGGCACCTTGGTCTTGGACTTCCCAGACTCCAGAACCATGAGAAATAAATTTCTGTTGTTTATCAGCCACCCAGTCTATGGTATTCTTTTATAACAGCCCAAGTGGAGGCAGATAGCATCTGTCATCTCCACTATCAGCCACATCTATCTGATAGAACGCACTAGAGGTAAGTGTCAACTGACCTGTGAACAAAGATCTTGAAAACAACGAATTGTACTGATTCTTTTCTTTTTTTTTTTTTTGGTCTACTGCCATTCAAAGAGTCTGGGTCCCAGTAGTGCTTAATGTAATGTAGTTTGTGTCCAGTGATTGAATTGTGAAATCAAAGCCAATAGGCTGTTTCTAATCTGAAATAGTGTTCTTATGAGCTTGTTATCAAGGCTAAAACTTTCAGATTTGGAGAATACCTCAGGAAGGCCAACGCCATGCTCTTTTGGCCAGGTCCAACCAAGTGACTTCAACAGAATCCTGTGAAAAGAAATGCCCGTGTCGGTTGATAAGACAAATTGAACTGAAAACGGACATTAGAAAGTTTGCAGAACCTCTCTCTCTCACAGCAACCAGTGAAGAAAGCAGAAAATGAGTAGGGAGAGAGACAAATGCCCTTTTATTCCCTGAAAGCTTGCTCGGAAAGGATGCTCACCTAGCAAAAGAGAGAATATTTTGAAGTTAAAGCAAGTTCAGAGTTTGCATTATTTTTTTGACCTGAGCACTCTATTTACAGAGCTATTTTGGTTGTGACTTTAAAATGATTTAAAGAAAAAGGAAGATTTTCTCCACTCAGTAAAATTATAAGCCAGAGTCAGAGACTAAAATCTATTTTGTGTTTTGAGCACAATAAACACTTAAATTTGTTAAAATACCAATTGCATTGTATAAGGACAGAAGCCTGTGGGGAAGGGCTCCAATTTTCCTCTATCATCTATGCCCAAAGCGGCTAATTCTTTCCTGGATTCCAGTACTGGAGAAAATCCTGATATTTCAGTCATGCCCTACAACCGGGCTCAGCAGTAGTAGAGCTGAGGTATTTTTCTCATTCTGCTTCCCTCTTTGCCTCTCTTAAACAGTACAAAAATGTATTCTTTACTATGTTCTTTCAATTGCAACAGATATTCATTTATTTATTTGCTTGTTTTTTAACTGTTTAATCTAATATCTAGATTATATACACTCAGCCTCAGGAAGAATTGGGCGCTAAGCATATTCTCAGCCAGGAGGAATTTTCCTTAACACTTAACTCCATTAAATAATGGCCACTGTATAAAATATGACCATTGTATACACCCTGATAACCTTATTAAAAATAATATCCTTTTTTTCTATTTGTTTTCTTCACAGTATTCACTACCTTCTGATGTGCATGCATACGTACATACATGTATGAGTATGCATTACATGTGTATATATGACTATTGCCTACTTCTTCCAGAAATCAAGCTTCATGAAAGTAGTAACTGCCTAGTTTGTTCAGCACTACAGAACCCAGTGCTAGATGATCAGACTCATGGTAGAAACTCTATATGTACACAAAAAGTAAATTCGCAAACTATGTGTAAGCTGGTAAAGTCGATCCAAAAATAAAAGGGAACATATGTAGTCAACACATTAGAATCAAAGCTTCCAGTCTTAGCTGTTGGAATCTTAGCTGCCCATTGTCGGGATCTTAGCTAACTTCTTTAATAGCCAACTCAAATTTACACAACCTCTAATTGTTGTATGTGTGGCAAATGGTAGAATAAAGTATTGTCCATTTTGCAGGATTTTTCAGAAAATACTGTTACCAAATTATTGATAACTCTAATTCTAAACATTGAACTAATGGTGATACAATTTAGAAGAATAAAATAGATGAGATAGAAGTATGAATTATTGCTTAGGGAGTCTGGGTTAAAAATAGCCACTGAAATCCAAAGTTCAGAAAGCCATACAAAGCTCATTCCAGTTACTTATTGTTGTCACTTTTAAGGTGAAAACACCATATTCCATCTAATTTTAAGGGTGAAATTGCAATTTTCATTACAATTCTACCATTGGCACATCTATTAGGGTAATCTTCTACTAGGCACTAACGTCAGATTTGCACAGAAAGCAAGCAAAAAGCAGTACCCTTTATGGTAAAAGCTCACTTCCATAAGTGCTACAGGTAATAAATTTAATCAATATTTTTAATTTAAATAAATTTGCTCTGACAAAGGTCTGGCATTAGCCATTTCACAAACATTTAACCAGTTCTCAAACAAATCTAAAAAGAAATACGTGTTGACATATAACTCTTTCTTGTCACATCCACTTGTTTTCCTTTAATTGGCCTCAGTCTCAAAATCAATATGAATCCAAATCAGTTTTTCAATAACCTTCGGCGTTGCTTTTGCCCTAACTACTTCCATTATGCATACCTTTTAAATACATTTTTGCAGTATTTAACTGCCAGCCTCTGACAAAAATAGCCTTTAAATTAATTAGAATGTTGAATTTGTTCATACTCAAAAAGTGATGAGTCATTATAACTTAAAAAATGTATAACCCTAAAGAGAACTTTATGATGGACAGGTGGACAATATCCTGTTATAAATGTTCTGATTTCCACACAAATGCATTGCAGCCTATCTTTCTATTCCTATCAGGAATCACAAGGCAATGACGTCTTGCTCATTTGCAGTGATGAAAGCTGTCATATGCAAGAAGAATCTAACTTTTTTGAATCTAGCCTTCCCTTGAATTGTACCAACACTCTTAAAAGAAGACTTTAGTAATGTCTCATTACTTCTAATAAGCTTCAAGTAAATAAAGCTTATTTCCAGGGTTAGTCAAATGATAGCGCCTATTGATAAGAAAATTATAATCTACAGGTTGATTTCAGAAATGAATACAAATAAGAAATGTGAAAGATTCTTAATTCTTTCATGATGATATCATTTTCTTTGCTTGTTGTTCTTTAAAAAGCACAAGATAACAGGACATATATAGAAAAATAGATATTTACACGAGTTTTGCTGAAATATGTGAAAAGAATGAAGAATGTTGATGGCTTGACTATGTTAGAAATTAAACAATATGAAAGAAAGTAAACAAAAGAGGACATTGCACTCTTGTGATCTGTTGATCAATGTCCTTGTATTCTTGAACTATTTAATGCTTAAGTGATCAGAAGATGATGAAGGGTCAAATACAGCATTAATGGAAATATCACTTTAAAGACTTTAACAATGATTTATCACATTTTATAGGTAAAAATGTAATTCATGTTAATTAGAGAAAATCATCTAAGAAAAACCCTCTTAATAGAGCACATGCCCAATATTCAGAGTTGTTAGGAACAACTTATGGAGAATTTCAATGAAAGCTTCTAGGGAAATCTGAAAGATGTCTCTAGAATATAACTAACCTGGCAGTTCCAGAAGGCAAAGAAATCACCCTTGTGACAAACATTCAGTCTTGCGATTTACGGGAGAGATCCTCTGGTAGAGCGTAAAAGCCGTTGAAGTCAGAGAGTTTTGCATCCTTCTGGCTTTTGTATTAACAAAGTAACCAAGCAATTTTTTTGTGCTTAATCTCTAAAATAGGATATTCATATTATCTCTACTTGTTCATTAAAGGACAGCATTGAGATTGTGGAAGAACTAGGAAAACTAATGACTATTTTACAAAAAAAAAAAAAAAACTACCCTTAAAGAAAAGGCATAGTGTTTACCAAAGACACTAGGACCCTCCTTTTCACTCGTATCTTCATTAAAGATGCACAGATTTCTAGAAATTCCCATGAACCCTGTTGGTGGGAGATATTTATTTTGGCCTAATTTATGATTTCTCCTGAGGACTAGTCAATCATTTAATAATGAGATTTCACCCTATTTTCTCTTTCGAATTTCACTAAAGAAAACAAAGCTAAAGGAAAACTTGCTATGAAAATTTTTGCATTTTCGAGGATTATTTTTTCTTTGTCCTACTTTTGAATAGGTATCTGTTTGGTTTGTCTTTACATGACTCTACCAGCTCCTTCTCTTTGTAGAATCGTCTGCATGTTCAGGGACAATTACAATAGAATACAGGGAAGGTAACCATTCAGTTTTAACAGTAGCTCTTGGCTGCCACTTCTGCGGGGTCAGAGAGCAAGCTGCTCTTCTGAGGAAGGTGCAGCATCGTATCAGGGACTTCTGGCTCCAGCCATGCCTCACATTCAGTGCTGCACGCGGTATAATAGTTGTGCCTTGGGAAAATTTGTGTATTTACCCATATGTTCAGTCGTATTTCTGGGACACTTGCAAATGAGGTGATGCTTGTAAATGTTACAGGCCTATGGGTTTATACATAATGCAGTGTTGTCAAGTATAAAAGAAGAAACAAAATGGAACTCTTGAAAAAAAATTTAAATACAGTTATCAAAAGTCTGTTGACATGGTTGAATTCTATTAATTTTGGATACTTTTCTTCTAGAAAGTGCAACCACTTCCCAAGATTTCTTAAAGATAACTTACTCCTAATAATGTATGGTGTTGTGCCCTACGGTTATCATTAAAAGATAGTAAAATATGTGCCCCAGAAAATCACATAAGCAACCTTCAAGTCTATGTGTGAGGAGGCAGTGGGTTCCGAATTGTGGGAAGGGTTAAGGGTCCAGACATTCAAGTAAATGCTAAACCAAGAAGTTTTAGTTCCCAAAATGCCTCAGTTTGTTAACTCCAGGTAACCTAACAAAGCATTTCAGGTAAAATTCCTATTAATTTGCAATCATTTTGTGTGCTTGTTTTCTGCATATATTTTCTTTGTGTACTTTCTTTTAGATGCAAACTTCACTGATGTCTTCTTTTATTTTTCCCTCTTTTTTTGATCTTTGGTTGTTTTGCTTGTTGGATTTTTTTTGCTGTTTTGTCTCTTTTTTTCCCCTCCAAGAGGCGTTATGCCGGAGAGCCGAGCTTCTTATCCATTTGAAGTTTGAGAATTGGCCAAGATCATTTTGGCCCCAACACCTCTTATCATCCACCTTACCAGATAAAACTGCGTGGGTTGATGCGCCAGAGTTCCAGATGGCCTGAGGGAAACTTCAGAGGGAAGCAGCTACTACATGCTTCCCCAAAACCCAAGTCAGACAACCGATTTTCACATCAGGACCACTAAGGACCTCCACCAGGTTTTCCTCTGGCTTCCTCCTGTTCACGCATGGTTGTCAACAAGGGAGCCAAGAATAGACAATGGGGCAAGGAGAGTCTCTTAAACAAATGGTGCTGGGAAAAGTAGATATCCACATCCAAAAGAATGAAACTGGACACCTATATTACACCATACACAAAAATCAACTCAAAATGGATTAAAGACTTAAACATAAAATTCATAGAGGAAAACATAAGTGTAAAACTTCTTGACACTGTTTTTTGCAACTTCTTAGATATGACACCAAAGCACAGGCAGTGAAAACAAAAATAGATAAGTGGGACATCAAACTGAAACATTTTGGCACAGCAAAGGAAACCAACAAGAGTGAAAAGTCAGCCAACAGAGAGGGAGAAAATATTTGCAAACTGCCTATCTGATAAGACATTAATGTCCAAAAATCTGTAAGAAACTCCTACAACTCAGCCAAGAAACCCAAATAATGTGATTAAAAAATGGGCAAAGGACTTGAATAGCATACAAAGTATATATGAAGGCATATAAATGACCACCAGGTACATGAAAAGGTGCCCAACAGCACTAATAATCCGGGAAATGCAAATCAAAACCACGACAATGAGGTATCACCTCACATCTGTTAGGATGGCTATTATCAGGAGGAAAAAGAAAGGTATGCATTGGTGTGGATGGGGAGAAATTAGAACCCTTGTACACTATTGATAGGAAGATAAAATGGGGCAGTTGCTATATGGAGGTTCCTCACAAAATTAAAAATAGAATTATCATATGATTTAGCAATTCCGCTTCTGAGCATATGTCCAAAAGAATTGAAATCAGGATCTTGAAGAGATATATACACTCTCATGTTCATTGCAGCATTATTCACAACAGTCAAGATAGAGAAACAGCCCAACTGTGCATCAACAGCTGAATGGATAATGAAAATGTGGTGTAGACATGCTATGGAATACCACCCAACCTTAAAACAGAAGGAAATCCTACCATTTGCGAAAACACTGATGAACCTGAAGGATGTTATGTTAAATGAAATAAGCCAGTTGCAGAATGACAAATATTGTATGATTCCGCTTAAATGAGGTATCTAAAGTAGTCAAAATCTTAGAGGTAGAAAGGAGAATGGTGGTTGCTGGGGGTTAGAGAGAGAGGGATATGGAGAGTTGTTGTTCAATAGCTACAAAGTTTCAGTTTGCAAGATGCCTAAGTTCTAGAGATTTGCTATACAATACTGTCTATAGTTAACAATATAACACTGTGCACCTTATTATTATTATTATTATTCTCATTATTTTGCTTGAGGAAGACTTTTGCTGAGCTATCATCTGTGCCGATCTTCCTTTATTTTGTATGTGGGACACCACCACAGCGTGGGTTAATGAGCTGTGCGTAGGTCCACACCTGGGATCCTAACCCCCAAACCCCTGGCTACCAAAGCACAGCATACAATCTTAGCCACTAGACCACCGGGCCCACCCCGGCAATTCATTATTTAAGATGGTAGCTCTCATGTTAAATGTTCTTACCACAAAAAAAGAACAAAAGGAAACTTTTAGGTGATGGATATGGATATGCTTATTAACTTGATTGTGGTGATACTATCATGGGTGTATGAATATGTCCAAACTCGCCAAATTTTATGCATTAAAAGCGTTTGTAAAAAAAAACAGTACCGTGATGATGATTAGAAAAGGATTTCACTTTAATTTACGGTTTTTATACCACTGTCTCCTCTTCTCATTCTCAGTTTCCAGAAAAAAACAGCTAAAAATGTGTTCTTATATATCAGTGTCAACGCATCTTCTTGTAGGTGACAAACAAGTGGCTCAGCTGTGACACGATTCCTTCCTCTGTCCCTTCTATCTCTCAGAACTCTTGGTAGATCCTGTGGCCTGCCTAATAAACTCATAAATACTTGGGCTGAAACTACTCAACGTTCTTCACAACTGATTTAATTTTACTTGGCCACGCTTATCTAAAATTACTTTTCCGTATGCCTAGGCGTATCATATTCAAACTGCAGAAAACCAAAGACAAAGAAAAATGCTGAAAGAAGCCAGAAAAAAATTTACATAAAGAGGAACAAGGATAACGATTACAGTGGCCTTCTCACCAGAAACCATGCAACACTCTGCAAAACTGCTCACCAGACTCCTGGAAATGTGGGCTGCCTTCCTTACAGCCACTGCAGATCTGGGCTGTGGGGAACGGTAGGCAGGCAATTGAAGATGCCACAGTGGCTTTCTTACTGGAAGGCCACAACTTGTTTCCTCAATGAGCCTTCCCTTGTATTGGTTGTTATCTGTGGCCAGACTCCAGACTTCTGTGAAAGTTGATTCTGACAGTTCTGCAAGCTTATTACTGCTTTGGTGGAGAAGCAGAGCACTGGATTTCTCTGCTCCTCTATTTGGATTCTATCTAAGAAAATTTGCCTAACCCAAGAAGCCTTAAATGCCTTTTCAGAGTGCATGAATAATTAATAGTTTCTCAAGGTACAAGTATAAAGTAAATTGCTACAGTTACCGAAGGTTACACAGTGTACAAGGAATAATAAAAACTTCAAAACATGAAAAAAAGCTCTAGGGGTAAAAGTAGTTCATTTTTTGTTTCAATCAATCTTTTGCACTAAAAAAAAAGTCCTGGTTCAGTTCTACACTGACAAAATTATGGTATCTTTTTAAGCGGAATGATAAGAAAAGTCACAAGATGAAATTCCAACCTCCAACAGGAAAGAAGATTGCCAGTTGGTTAAGCATGCTCATGGGGCTCTCTCTTCAACTGGATCTTTAGCATCAATGCACTCAATCCTCATTCTCTTCAGATTGCATATTTGTGAAGTTCCCCTGATCACCACAGTGTCTTGGTCACCTCTAAATCAGTGCTTGCAGAGCCATCACAGATACTCGTGGATATGCACAGAGTGGTGAAAAATTTGAGTCACCCTATGTAAATGTTCCCAGCTGAGGTTGACAAGGCGACGCTCTGATTTCTTGTTCAGTTCTTGTATCGTAAACAAGTATCCTTTCTGGGGATCTACTTAATGCCATCTTTTTTACCTTTTTGTGCTTTTTTATAGGAGATTCTGCTGTTTACAGTGGCCTGAAGCATCCCGCTGAAGCACCGTCTGGTGTTCCTAAGCACACAGAGGCTGTGAAGGGCCCGACAGAGAAAATATGCATTAGAGAAGCTTTGCTCAGGCATGAGTTATAGTGCTGCTGGCTGTGGGCTCAATGCTGATGAATCAACAATAGGGTACATCCAGAAAAAGGAAGAGGAAATTCAGTCATGAGGAGGTGACACTGCCCCCACAAGTGCTAAAGGAACACCAACAGAATGTAATGAAACCATGGAAACTAGGGAAAAGTGGCTACATTTGTGGATTCAAGAGACGATGACTGATTTTAAAACAAGTGTATTTGGACGGCACTGTTATGAGACTGAAGGCCAAAGGAGTTCATGGTCACGTTATCTAGGGTCAGGAAAACGTTAAACCCGTCCCTAACAGGGCTAGCTAGTACACACATTTCCAAAGGCAACAGGACATGAAAAATGTTAAACTTGCTGGTGAGATGGGTTCTGCAGATCAAGAGGCTGCAGAAAATTTTCAATAATACCTGCTAAGTGTTATACAGGAAAAGAGCTGGGTGGAAGAGCACACCAACCTGTTTCGCGACAAGGATGTTGGCAACCATACCTATGTGACACAAATGGCACTTTGGTTGAAAAAAGGTTGTGACCAGAGTTTTGCAGGAGCTTATATTCCTTATATTTATACTTACTTATAAGTATAAATTTATATTTAAAAAATCCCTGTATTTCCACTTGGAGCAATAGTTCAGTATTCACTAAGTCCACGTGCATGGGAACTTTCTAAAGCATCACTCTTGCAAATAATGAGAATCGACTGTATGTTTCGGTTGTGGTTAAACCTCTTCGATACTTGACAATAAAATGACCTTCTATCCTTAAATCAGAGGCTTGATTTTTTTCCATGATTAAATGTATTGGATTATCCTTATTGAAGCATGTTTTACACTAAAGGATTTTATTTGCTACTGGATTTTCTTTTGTTTAAATAAATAAATAAATGGCTGCATAATTGTCTAGGGCTAAACCCTTTGTATTGCAACAAAATATTTCTGGTATCGATCTTAACAATAGCAGAGCATTCCTCTGACTTTATATGTAGTCTAATATCACAGATATTTACTATTACTTAAATGTTTCAATTAGATTGAAGTAGCACTGTGAGGAGATCTGCCTAGAAAAATTGAGAACAAAGCAAAAAGATGTAAGGCTTTGAAAGTTGTAAATAGAAAGGCAAATTCTGCCACAGCTCAGCTATTCAAAAAGTGGACACTTTAGACTTTTCAGATTACTTTAGAAATGGATGATCAACCATGATATTTATGGGCATGTTTTACTTGTTCTGATTTTTTAAAATACATGAATAATTTTGTGTCTTCCAGCAAGACGGCTGGCTGTTATTGATTCCCTTGCTTGACCATTCATTTTGCATGATGTACTCAAGACGTTCTAAATCTTAGGATTTATGGACCCCTGTCTAAATTAAAGCTCTTTATCTAAAATATGTTCTGTCTTCCAGAAAAATTAATCATGGCTCCAAAAAGAAATCTCCCATATACAAAAATCTCCTCTTTTTCTTCCTCACACCTCCAGAAAGTCAAAGAATTTTCCAAACTGTGAGAAGAATGAAGAGAAACGTGTAGATAGAAAAACAATTTTAAACTATGGCCCTCCTGCAATTCATATTTTATCAACAAAATTCCAGACTATCTGAAGGAAAAACATAAGTCTGAGCATATTTCCCTCTGTGACAGCATTTGCCTGACTAAAACCCAAAGTCATGAGAGCAGACTGCCTACTCCTCAGCAAGTGGTAAAGTTAGAAGTTTAAGATGAATATACGTAGGTCAGTCTTAAAAGAGAACATCAGTGATTTCCAGGGGTAGTTTCTCAACCAAAAAGGGGAGAAAGAATACCAGAGTTGATGTCAGAAACCATATTTTAGCACACTATGGACAAGTGTTTCTAATCCCTACAGTATGTCAGAAAAGACAAGAAACTCCCTAAGAAATGGATGTCCATGGGCAGGTGAGAGGAGTGGCTGACAGGGAGGAAGCAATAGTGGAAGTTATTTTTTATCCTTTCACCATTATCTTTCAGAAATATGATTTTTATATTCCTTATGTAACATCACGGCCTCCTTCAGTGATTAAATATGGCAGTTAAAATTTACTTTTGCTAAATGAACACATATACATTATGCCATTCATGATAATGATAGGAATATTCAACATTTAACAGTATTGAGTATTTAATATTGATAAATGGGAGTATCAAGCCTGAGTAACACATCAGTAGCTGTGTTTGTTACGATTCACTCAGCGATGCAAACCTTGCGGAGAGTGACTAACAGACTGGAGGGATGGAGTGGATGTTTCATGATCGTGGGAGCTGCGTAAGCAGCGGTTGTCGGTCTGTTGCGTCTGAATCTGATGCAAGGCCTGAGGTCAGCAGGGCTAGCACTTGTTAAGGAAAGATGGACAAGGTTTGAGAGAAAGTAAAGACAAAATAGAACCCATGAGAATAAACTGAAACCTACATCTGTCTTTAGAACACACATTGGTCTCTAGTCACCTCCAGGGCTTCAACTTGGATGATGTAAGTGACCTGCAGAAAAGCGTGCGCAATCCGTCATAGAACCAAATAGGAACTGAGCTCAGGACTTTACAAAACTGAAGGAAGACATCCGCAGGAGCTACAGGAGCTGCGGGTCCAGCAGCTGCCCCTCGCCAGCAATGTGGGCCAGCATATCAGCAACTGCATATATAAGCTGCAAAATTATCCCCTCCTACGTTGACCTGTGTAAGAGCATATGCTTACTGCGTGAGTTCCGCAAGGTAAATCTGGGGCAAATTTCCCGACCCTCATCCAGATTCAAGGAAGGAAGGGAATTCGGTAGTAAATGCATTTGCGGTTTACCTAAATCGACATGATAAAAAGCTACCACAATAGCTGTTTGGTTCAGAATTTTATAACGTGCCACGTTTAGCGTAATTTTCCCTATCTTCATTCAATATTCCCAAGATATTACTCAAGAGATTTCACTTTTGTATTTCTGACTCAATAAAATGTTTTTGGCTGTTAATTATACAAGAAAGACTCTGATTCCTCTTGCTCCGCCACACAGAGGTAATTCCTTTCTAGACATAAATATTTTAATCAAATATCACATATTTATATGCACTTGCAAAATTAGAAGTATTTGAATATATAGTTTAGGGATGTATTTTTCCATTTTAACATTATGCTGTAGTAAATATTTTGCCATAAAAAATTACTTGAAAACATTGCTTAATACTCCCAATATTATTTCATAATTATGTAGCATTATTTTCTTTACTAATTCTGGAAATTTAGAGTTTTTCCAAAGTTTAATATGATAATCAATGATGTCATAAACATTTTTGTGCACAAGTTTTCAGAAGAATATTTTATTATTTCCTTGAAATATATTTCTAATGTTGAATTACTGGATTATATAGTCTTGAAGATAGTTTGCCATAGTTGTTAAATGTTTTAGAGGGTCTTAAGTATTTCTCTTGATAAATATTACCATGTTACCAAATGTTAATCAAATTTGATGTGTTAGACTACTTCTGACTCGCATGAAAGTATATCATATTTTTTATTAGATTTAGGCTCCTTAAACTTCCCCCACACATCGCTCACATTTCTTTTAATCAGAATTTGTCTTTTGATATGTCAGATTTGCCTCTTCTCTGGGTTTTTATCATATTTATAGGGGACCTAATCTTTTGACATTAAGTTCACTGCTTCTTTCAATTTTACTGAGTATGTCAGAGAGTTTTCTAAGTTTTTCTTCTAATATTAATTTTCGATGGCTTGACCCTTCTCGTTAATTTTCAATGGCTTGAGCTTTCTCATAGGTTTCTCATAGGTACTATATTCTCTTTGAGAATTCCCTATGATGCTCCCATTCACTTATTCTGCAAGCTTATTTCATATATGTATATACATACATATAAACGTAATTTCATGATTATATTTTGACATGAAGATATGTTTTGTTTACTTGAATTCAGCAATCTTTAATTTTCTTGTTCTGTTTCTTTTTCTCATTTTCATCTGCACTTAGAAAAACATTTTCCAGTATAGAAATGATAAATAAAAAAGAACAAAGAAAGAAAAGGGGGAAAATACCTTAGTTTTTGTAACTGTTATGTTCTCATTTTCTTTTCCTTTTTTTGTGTGTGTGAGGAAGATTGGTCCTGCTCTAACACCTATTGCCAATCTTCTTCTTTCTGCTTGAGGAAGATGGCCCTTGAGCTAACATCTGTGCCACTCTTCCTCTGCTTTGAGTATAGGATGCCACCAAAGCATGGCTTGACGAGCCATGTGTAGGTCTACGCCCAGGATCCAAACATGTGAACCCCGGGCAGTAGAAGAAGAGTGGGAGAACTCACCCACTATGGCATCAGGCCCGCCCCATATGTTCTCACTTTTTAAATTCAGTTCTCTGAGGTCTATGAATTCGATGGTGGTGCAGAATGCGGAAGCTGGCCGTCTGATGCAGGGGCTGACGAAGGAAGCACGACCGCCTCAGCTTCAGGATCAGGTCCTCAGGGCGTCGTCTGTGTCGTGAGGGGAACCCGGGCAGGGCAGCAGCTGTCTCACTTATTCCAAAGTCATCAGGATCGGAGTCCGTGGAACTTATTCTCAGGTTCTGAAAATATTTTAAAATTTATTTCTTTTTTCCTTGTATTTTACAGGTGTTTTGTAACTCAGAAAATCTCAGTCAGGAACTACTAATCAAATGCCAGGTAAGTACTTTTAGCTTCTTCCATTATCAGATCTCATAAATTTGTCCAGAGATTTCTGACACTGACAGGCCATACGACATCTCTAAACGATGGTTTCACAAAGTATATAATGTAACAGAAAAAAGCAATAAGACACAGATTTAGATGCTACAATTCCTGCTAAAGTCAGCATGACCTTTTAGAAGTAATATATTTTTAGTATAATAAGGTAGTATACATTTATTACAGAAAATCTCTAAAAAGACAAAACTAAAAAAAAAACCACCAATAGTTCCACTTCCCAACTTGACATATTTCTTGCAAGTGTTTTTGTTTATAAATTTTATATAGTCATGCTTATATATAGATATGTATATCTATCCACTCATAAATGCTTATAAAATATATATTTTTGGATTATAAAAGCAGAAATGCACACAGTTGAAAATTATGAAATATCAATAAAAACAAGTATGCTGGATTTAACACACATTTTTCACATATGTACACATATATCAGCCCTTGTATATATTTTATATTAAATATATGTTATTAATATCACTATTCTTTCCTCTCATGCATTTTCTCCTTATCCAATGTAAATCTCATAATGACAATAACTCATTTACTAACACTCTAAAATTCTTGTCCCTCCAGGTTTTGTTGCTGCTGTTACACATATTTAAATACTCGCAACTCCCTTGCATCTTTAAACAATCAGTCCTCTTTCTACCCCTTCCTCCCCTCTGGTTACTAGCTTATCTTGCTTCTCTCCTTACAGCCAAATTTCTAGAAGTCTTTTTCTGACACCATTCCCTTTCTCCCATTCTTCCTCAATCCACTGCAGTTTATATCCAACTCCTCAACAGATCACCAGAACTTCACTCACAAAAGTCACCAGAGAGTTCCACGTGGACAAAGATAATGGACATCTTCCTGTATAATCTTACATCAACTTTCAGTGGCCTTTCACTACTGCCAACCCACATGCTCCTTTATCATCAGGGGCCTTTGATAAGCTGACCATGTCCTTCTGGAAACTTGCCTGCTTGGCCTTTGTCGAACCACATGTCTGACCATCACTTCTCAGGCTGCACAGCTGACTCATTTGCCTGGCTTTCCACGCTTAAGGTTGGAGTTTCTCAAGGCTCACCCCTAAATTCTTCTCTCTTCTCACTCTTTTTTCTCTTATAGTCAGTCTCAGCCACACAATTATTTGGAAATTCCAATTATACACCAATGATTTGCCTGTATTTATTGCTCACTCAAACCCTTCATCTCTCTTCAATTCTACTAGGTCCCCTAATTGGACTTTTGACTGGGAGCAGAGGGAGGAGTTAGGTGGTGAAAGCCTTACTCTGTAATTCCAAAAAGGCTCCTGGTATTCCGCTCCCACTTAAACACAAGGCTCTGCACATTCTTGATTCTGTAGCTGTCAGTCACCTCTCTTTCTCCTCGAGCATGGCTTCAAGGGTTTTTGTTGTTTTTTTTCCCCAGAAGAATATAAAACTGTTCTATTTCTGAGTACTTACACATAGGAATATGCATTTCATATGCCTTCAAAAATGAAATATAATATTAATCAACTTTTTTCTTTCTGAGAGGCTCAAGTAAGTTTGTTTAATCTTATAGTCCAGCATTTTTGAAGCGTTTGTGCTACATGTAGTGCAATTACCAAATGGTTGAAAGGATTCATTGAGTTGACTCATTGCCTTTCTAGTGGTTGCAGTATGATGTTGCTGAGAAACGTAAGTGGCAATATTAGAGTCCCTGTAAAGCTTGCCTCCCCTACATATACATCAGGCTCCACACACACATCTGTGAGTAATGGAAGGGCACAGAAAACCTCATTGATGAGTAGCTTCACAAGATGCCCAAGTACAGGCCTAGTTACAGAAATCTAAGTCCTCACTTGAGGGACATAGAAAATTCACAGATGATAGTTTTCTAACAAACATCCAATCTTTTTTTTTTTTTTTTTGATGAGGAAGATTGGCCCTGAACAAACATCTGTTGCCAATCTTCCTCTTTTTGCTTGAGGAAGATTGTCACAGAGCTAACATCTATGTCAATCTTCCTCTATTTTATGTGGGATGCCTCCACAGCATGGCTTGATGAGCCGTGCTATGTCTCAGCTCGGGATTTGAACATGTAAACCCCAGGCCACCAAAGCAGAGCCCATAAACTTAACCATTACACCACCAGGCCAGTCCCCATCCAATCGTTTTTTTAATGATTCACTGCTAAGCAAAGCTAGAAAAGATCCCAGCCACAAAGAAGCAGTGTTTCTAAGGCCAGAAAAAACCCACAAAGGGCCAACCTTGTGGCATAGTGGTTGAGTTTGTGTGCTCTGCTGCAGCAGCCCTAAGTTCATGGGTTCGGATCCCAGGTGCAAACCTACACACTGCTGGTCAAGCCACAATGTGGTGGCATCCCACATACAAAATGGAGGAGGATTGGCATGAATGTTAGCTCAGCAACAATCTTCCTCAAGCAAAAAGAGGAAGATTGGTAACAGATGTTAGCTCAGGGCTAATCTTCCTCACCAAAACAAACAAACAAACAAAAACCAACAACCCTGATAATTAAAGTTGACCCTTAGTATAGGGATTATCAACAAGCAAAAAGAATATAAATGGAGAAGCAATAAGCTTTTGAACTCAAACTTAGCTTCCTTCCACAACTTTATGACACAATAATTGAACTGAACTGCTAACATTAAATTTCATCATCCATCTCCCCAGAATAAGACCTTACAGGAGGATGCTAATATTATCCTGGTTAAGAGCAAATTCTCCTAAGAAAATATCACAAAAATATTTCAGAGAATACACCAGACAAAGATCATCTTCTCTTCTCAAACAAGAATATGTTAATAGAAAACCCCAGCATAGCAATATGTGAAAAGAATTCACATATAGAATTAAACTATAAAGGTAAGTAATTAAACTTAGTTAAGAGGAAAAGATGTTACTGAAAGGAAAGAGATATCAGTCTTTATATTCTTTTTCCTATAATTATGAATTTTAAATAAACACAACTCCATTTGGGATCGAGGGAGAGTGATACATCTATAGCGATGTGCATCTACAGCTGTACTTATAGCTGGATCTCCCTCCCTCTCTCTATATGTGTCTAAAAAGTTAAGGAAAGAATGTAAGAAAACAAAAATAATAACATAAAGTAATTAACATCACAAATGTTATCCAAGCAGAGTACTATAGAAAATGTAAAAAATAATAATGAAGTAAATCTTGAGAAATTTTAAACAAGGGACAAAGAGGAGCTAAATTCACTTAAAGAGAGTAGTTATAAGATTTAGACAAAGCATGTTAAATATTTGGAGTAAATAGGGAGCAGATTGAAAGTTGTAGTAATACAACCCCTTCTTAAGCTGAAGAAAGGCTGGAATCTAGATGTCACAGAGACTTGCAATTTTTAGGGAAGATAAGTTGACATGTGGAAGAACAATTTTTTTCTTTTTCCTTTTGGTTTGTTTTTGTTTTCTTGGTTATTTCGAAAGTAAAGAATCCAGCAAACACTAAAGCCAAAAACAATTAACAGTAATTAAACTTATCTACAAAGAGGAGAGAATTAGGCTGTTTACGGAACTATTGTCCATAACATTGAATCCCAGCAGACAAATGAACAATAATTATAAAGTTTTACAGTAAACTAAATGGGCCTACAATTTGTCTAATTATCCAATTTGTCTTTTACTTATCAAGACAATTTGAAAGCCATTCTCAGATATACAAGGGCTGAAATGCCAGCTGTAATTTTTTTCCCTAAAACAGTTATTTAAAATATACTCTAGGCAGCAAATTGAGTTCCACAGAGAAAGTGCCAGAAGTGAGAGTTGGACAATCACAGGGCAAAAAATAAATGGATAGAGAGATACTGAGTAAAGAGATACTAAGTAACCAAGAGGCAAATGTGAAAACAGGCCGTCTGGAAGACCCGGTCTGCTAAAGAAAAGTAAACTCTGAATACGTAAAAATGGCTAAGGAAGTCACGAAAAAGGAAGTGAAAGTCTGCATTCCTCCTAAAAGGGAAACAAAAGAGAATTACCAGGACCCCAGTGCACCCAATAAGCATTCTCAAACCATTTTCTTGTTTTGTTCTGAACTTCACCTCCAAGTCAAAGGAAAGCATCTGAGTCCAGCCAATGGCTGTGTTTCAAAGAAACCGGGAGATGGGGAAATATTGCTCCAGACAACAAGTAGCCTTATTGCAAAAAGAGGCTACTAAAACAAAGGAAAAATGTGAAAAGGATGTTACTGCATACCATACTAGAGGAAAATCTGATGTGAAAGTAAAAGAAATTGCCAAGGCTGAAAAATACAAGGGAAAAAAATAGGGGAAGCTGTGATAGATGAGGAAAATAGTAGGAAGAAGGAGATCAAGATAATGACACAAACTCAGTTGGTTCCAATGCATTTTTTTCCCCTGTCTATAAGGAATTTAACGCCCTCCTCTTAAAGTAAAATGAATCACTGAAATGCAAAGCTGTATAAGATATATACATTTAACATATTACTGAATATGTCTTTAAATAGCTTTGGCCTGGCGGTATGTTAAATAGCCACTTGCCTTGCTTGGGAGAGTATGAGGGTGTGAAATTGTGCAGACATTTAAAACATTTCCTGTTGGTGAACGGTGAAGAGCACAAATTAATCATATCTGAAGACTATTTTTTTTCACGTTTAGTTGTGTTTGAAGCAACTTATACAGTTACAGCCACTACTTCACCAAATATCTCCAGTGAATGTGTCAGGGCAGCGTCAGAAATATTAATGCATAAAGTAGAAGTTCATCCGACATCTTGGAGGAAAATGAGTTACTTCTCTCCCAGTGCAGTCTAAGTGCATATCATCAATTCTGGAAACCACACTATTTGCCTTACAGATCTAAAGAACTCATATTTCTTGAAAGATTTACAGTGTTATTTACTTAAAAGATTCATTTAAATTCTAGCCACTGTAGAGCCTGTGCTATTTGGATGGAGAAATAAAAATAAATATTACTTTTTTTTCCTTCTGAAAGATTAAATATGCTCTTTCATTAAATGAATTCTTCCAAAATTCATGCAAATTGAAATGTGGAAAATGTGTCAAACTCTGATACAAAAATACGCAGCTTGCATAACTAGGAATTATACAGCCTCCCACTGATTTCTCACCCTGTTGCCCAATTAACCTTATTTCCACCCAGTTCTAGCTTTTGCTCATCATCCCAAACTCCTATTTTAATCTTATCAGGAGGCGACTTTGGTTTACTAGGAAAGAAAACAGGTAATTTGACACCATGTAGATGTTCCTTTTAATAGCATTTCTTTTTCATAAAAGTTTTGTGAACCTGAGAATGTTATTTACTACAAGCTTGAGTTTCCTCACTCTTTTTCTCATACCTAACTCTTTAGATTGCACCGTGTAATTATTAAAGGCACAGCCTCTGGGATTAGTTCACCACCAACAGCTGCGTAAATTTAGAGAGTTAAATTCTCTGAGCCTCAGAGCAAAAATCTGGAAACAGAAAATAAAGATAGTCTTTATTGCATGTGATTTTTCTGTAGATTAAATGAAATGCTGCATTAAATGCTCTTAACTGAGTTCCTGGTACCCTTGAATGGTCTATAAACATTAGTTATTATTGTAAGATTTCCGTGTTCAATAAATGAAATGATTTTAATTTAATTCCCCACTTTTCTCTCATTTATCCCAGAACATGAGGCAGAGATTAGTCCCATTACAGTTTTCCATGTTAACTTCATTTTATTTCAATCCTTTCACTTATTCCACATTCCAGAATCTTGTGCTTCTCATTCACATTACATCTCTAGTGCCCAGTAAAACGCTCACATGTGGTAGGCACTAAACACGTAGGAATTGTAATTGTTCCATTATCCTATTTGGCACTTTTGAGTAGCGCTGCTTACATACGTCGGCTGTTATTACTCTGGTATTTCTGTTTGTAACTTTCTTGAGGTTTGATATTATCTTCAAAATTTGTTAATACACCACCATCTCTAGAGAACACTACAAAACAGGTGATAAATACATTTGATGACTAACTGGTTAGCAAATAAATATTTAGTTTTAATAATTCCTAGGAGTAGTTGAAAAAATCCTATTTGCTTTTTTATAAGCATTTTGGAATTTTACTTTTCAAATAATTAAATTTATTTCCTGGGAGCCATTTCACATATCAAAAGGCTGAAAGAAAAAGATTACTCATCTAAAATTAAAATGTAGTAATTTGTTAGGTTAATAAGTTATTTAAGATAGAAGTTTTTGAGTAATGGGATAGTTATTTAAGGAAAAGTACAAGCATGAGAAATTCTATTTAGGATCTTGTTGGGTGATTGGATCCAGATACAATCTTTGCCTGTACACAGATGAAGGCTAAGAAATTAGGTAACTTGTTATCCAAGAGGATGCACTGATGGTGATTTATAGCTTTTATCTCTCATTATTCCCCGTGAAAATGCTTTTTGTTAAAATTCTCTTCTTATTCCCTTCATTTTTCTACTTCACTAGCCTTGCTTGTGACTGCATACATCCTCACACCGAGTCAGATGGGAAGAACCAACAATTTATGCTGTGCAGAAAAGACCTCTAGAAAAAAGTGATCAACAGGAAATAACACAATAATTTGCCTTTGAATTCTCAAAGTAAAATCTATTTATCTTCTCCATGTGGAACGGCCTACTCTCAGCATCTTTGCATTCAGCTGTGTTGAGTTGGGGAGGAGAAAACTAGCAGGAAAATTTGTGAGCATATCCTTTTTCATTAAAATGACACATCTTAGGAAAATGTTCCCAAGTTCTGCGCAATTAATTAGACTTCCTAGGATTTTGAGTAGGAAATTTTGACTCCTATATATTAACTTTAAGAAGTTATGTTTTCTGCAATAACTGGATGGAAATATCATTAAAATTTCAAAACATACTATTTAAATCAAGTACTTTCTTAAAAATGTAAATATATTTCCTGAAAACTGACATATCTTCGAAAGCCTGTAGTAGAGATGCTCTCCATAGGTTATTTCCAATTCATAACTACTTTTCTTTAAAGCTCAGCTTATAGATTTTTGTTTCCATAAAAGGAATGTGACATATAACATAGATTGTTATAAAACAAAGATATATAAGAACACTCTGAGGGAGATAGCCACAGGGCTTGCTGGGAGAAAGAGAGCCAAACGTGGAGCTTGGAATGATGGAAAGAAGAAAGAAAACTGACCAAAAGCCAGCTAGGCCATTGCAGAATGCAGGGAAAACATGGCTAGATCTTAATGTAATTCAGTACAAATAGGAAAGAGAAGTTGATGATTATAGAATGGAGATGTTTGGAAGGAGAGGCTATAATATTTAGTCACCCTCAGTACCGAGTAGGGTGGAAGAAGAGGCCCAACTCCACTGAGTCACCCACCGAATGCATTGTGATGATGTCAGTCTGAGGAAGGGACAGCCATTGCCATGACCTACCCAAGATGCCAGGGGCCAAGGCAACAGGGGGAAACCAGGCAGAATCTGGGATCCTTAGAGTCAGGGATCAGGGAGCTGGGAACCTGCCAGAGGAGGCAGGGAGGTGGGAGGTGGCAGGAGGCAGGCCCTTGCAGCTCAGGCTCCAAACCCCAGGCACGTAGTCCACTATCTCATTGGGCTTCACTTATGCTACAGACTCAAAGAGAAAAGGTTAACAATTATGTTCAAGAACAACATTTCGAGATGGCAACTGCAGAGCATTAAATCCCAAGTGTGGAGGCCCCTCTGAGTTGGGGCCCTGTGCACCTGCACTGGGAATGTTGACCTAAAGCCCTAGGGCTGAGCAGTGTTCTAGGCACAGGGGATACAGTACTGATCAAAATGAAGACAAGAAAACCTCGCTAACACAAAGTTCATATTTTAGTCATGGGGCAGACCTCAAACAAAAACCAATACACTGTATAATAAGTTAGAAGATGAAATGTTCCATGAGGAAAAACAAATCAAGGAAGAAAGGATGTGGAGTGACGGGCGTAGCAATTGTAAATACATTGGTCAAGGAGATGGTCTCACTGAGCGGTTGACAATTGTGCAAAATTTGAAGGCTGTGGGGGAGGTGAGACTGGCTATTCTGAAGAAGAATGGTCCAGGTAGAGGGAAGAACAAGTCCACAGCTAGAGCATGCATGAGCTGTTTGAGGAAAACAAAGAGGCTAGTGTGTTGGAGGAGAATGGATAAGGTGCAAAGTAGGAAGACAGTAATTGAAGATGAGACTCAAATTTAAAAAGTCCAAACTGTAGAGACCTGTAGACCATCGAAAGGACTTTACCTTTTACTTTGAATGAACAAGAGAGTGACTGGAGAGATTTTACAAGAATGAAATGATTTCTCTACCTTGTCAAGAAACCTCTCTGCTGCTTTATTGAGAACAGACTGTAGTGGTCCAAGAGTAAAAGCAGAAAGGCAGAAGTTCTCGCAATGATACAATCAGGAAGGTGACTGCTGGTGCTCCAGCCGTTATGCTCACATCCCAGGAAGCAATAATTAAGAAGTGGGAGAAGGTCGTGTCCATTTAACTTTTGAGCGAATTTTATCATAAGACAGTAGCATAAGAAGAGGCGGAGTAAGAAATCAGGATGAGACGATTAGAAGTAATGAAACCTTTCACCAACCTTGGAGATGCAAAAATGGTCTTCATAGTTTCTAAAACCATTGGGATAGGGGACTGCACCATTGGCATAATGACCAATCAAGGCATAACCTTGGAGATATCCAGGCAACCACTGTCTGTCCACACTTCCACGTCATTCAAGAAAGGCTTTCCGGTTTCTTTTTTCAGAGCGAGAATTGAAAACTTTGTATTTAGTCATATACGTTTGCCTCAGATGGGGAATTAAAGAAAGCTGGGCTTCTTAATGAAATGCAGTTCTCAGAGCAGGGCCTGCAAACGCACTCTGAACAAATGTCCTTTTGTACCCTGACAGCTGCCAAGTTGTCAAAAGCAGAAAGTCATTCTTCAATATTCCCGTCTAGAAATTAGTCACGATCTAATAATCCTGCTCCCTTATAAAAAAGTTTTCTTGCTCATCTCCTATGTTTACATCCATGCTTTTAAAGTCACGTCAACAGTGTATGAAGTATTTTACAGTAAATCTAAACCTAGACTAACAGCTGCACCAGCATCTGAGAAGCAGATTGCCGTGTGGGATTTTCAAGCTCATGTCTACACCCATCTATGTCTGTAGGGAAAGTAGATGTTGAACTTTACTCAAATTCCTTTGGTCTTTCTGGGACTCTCACAGAAGACGGGAGAGGAATATCCTAATTTTATTAGGTATCTCCTCTCAACCTCATTAACAGCCTCCATCAATAAAGCTCTATTTTCTAAAGACACACTATAGGCCAGCTTAATTAAACATATTCTCTCATATTCTAGCTATTTCCCAGAGTGCCCTTTAGTCCTAGAAACGCAATGAACCCGCAAACTCAAACCTGAAAATCCCAAACCCCAAAACTATCAAGGAGGACTTCCTAACATACAGGAAGAACCTTTATAAACTGATTCAGAGCAGGGAGTAAACTGACCAAGTTTGAATAATTGCCACCTCGCTTTCCAGCTTTGCCACCTTGAGGAAAACGTAATTGTTTATTCCTTAAAGGAAGCATATTAAAATCACGTTTTGTTGGGTTTTTTTTTTTCACTGAATACAATGGTAATGCAGGATCTTTATTTAAAAAATTAAAGAACGCTATAGAAAAGAAAAATGTTTTATTTGTCCCTTTAACTCATAGACAACCATTATTAACATCTGGGGTCTTTCCAGTCTTTTTTTTTCTTTTTTAATCTATCCTTGGTAATAGGAATTTTCTTCTCCTGGAGTTCTCTGGCAATTAAATTCAGGCCTCTGTGTCTGAAGTTCTGTTGGCTCCCTCATGACACGTGTGACATAATATATCGTCTTCAGAAGCAGCTTTGAACTATGTGCTCCCTCAGACATTCACTGATGCTTCTGAAAGTGAATTGTAATTTGGAGAAATAACGGGTAAGCCTAAAGGATGAATTCCTATTTCTACAAAAGAGGTGACACCTCAAAGCTCAGTGACAAATTAAAGCAATGATTTTTCTCCAGTGGTTTCTCATCCTTTAATTTAGTATCTCTAGGGAAGACCTACCTTTAGCCATTATAGCTGTGGTTTATGCAGTTACAACCTTAAAACTGTGGCAGAAAGTAATTAACCCCAATTATTACTCAATGTTTAGTATCAAATGTAAATACAGGCTGTGTTAAAGGCAAAAAGAAAATCCCAGTCTAAGCAGGTAGTTTGAAACATCTCAACTGCTATCTATCGGCTGCCAGAACACACTCTAAAAACGTGTGATCTTTTAGTGATGGGAAAAGATTAAACCTATTTTAAATAAGGACCTCCAGGAGATTCTGATGCAGCAGGTACATAGAATCATTTTGGGAAGCCATTGGTTTAATCTAACTAGATTTGCTTTATAGTTCTTTCTACATTTTCATATTTTTTCACAGTGCAGCAAACTGTCTGAGCCAAAATTTTAAATGTTGGTTGTTATCCTCATGGCAATAGAATCCTATCTCATAGGGAGAAATGTACAGCTGTGCGCCACATAACGACGTTTCAGTCAATGACGAACCTCGTATACAACAGCGGTCCCATAGATTAGCACCACAGAGCCTAGGAGTGTGGTAGGCCATACCAT
Organism: Equus przewalskii; assembly: GCF_037783145.1. Lineage (NCBI taxonomy): Eukaryota > Metazoa > Chordata > Mammalia > Perissodactyla > Equidae > Equus > Equus przewalskii. Next base: position 46,780,736 of record NC_091852.1, read on the forward strand.
CTAGGTTTGTATAGGTACACTCTATGATGTTCACACAATGATGAAACCACCTAACGATGCGTTTCTCAGAACGTGTCCCCATCGTTAAGCAATGAGTGACTGTAGAGTAAATGTAAGGAAGGACCCACAACTGGAAGGAGGAGTGATTCTCAATCTTTTTCCTAGAGAAGCATGCATCTTAAAAAGCGCATATTCTAGGCTCTATTTCCAGAGATGATAACTTTTCAGACATTGACTTGGTAATTTGCAACTTTAATAAATATCCAGGGAATCCTTATGTAGTATTTCTTTGAGAAACCCTGGATTAGAGAATACTCGGTCTGCTTTTGGTGATTAAATTAAGACTGTTAGGAAGCACACTCCATATATCTTTAATATTTAGCACAAAGTTATGTGAAAAATAACAGTAATGTAATAACATTGCACTTTGGTTTTTACAATATCTATTGCCATGTCAATTCAGGCCACCTTTGCACATGTAATTACACACAGATAGACACATTCACTAACACTGATGCATGTATGTGTGTGAGGGAGGGAGAGAGAGAAGGAAAATGCCTGTATGAACTAAATATCAGGGTTTTTCTGTTTTATAAAATTAGACTATAACAGAATTTTTTCTTAAAAGATTTTTGTGGGGCCACCCGGTGGTGTAGTGGTTAAGTTCATGTGTTCTGCTTCAGCGGCTCTGGGTTCATGGGTTCAGATCCCAGGCACAGACCTACACACTGCTCATCGAGCCATGCTGCGACAGCACCCCACATACAAAACAGAGGAAGATGGGCACAGATGTTAGCTCAGCAACAATCTTCCTCACCAAAAAAGGTTTGTGCAAGTTCGTTTGACTTGGTTAATCTCTCCACTCAATCACATCAGAGAGGAGTCCTTGAGAAGACTTGAAACCCAAACTCTTGGAAAAAAATAGCTCTTAGACTGATTTTCCTATCACCCTTTGAAAGAGCTTTAATACTGATTGCCAAAGGAAGGTGGGATAAAAATGGTAAAAGAGAATAGGCATGATTTAAAAAAAAGCCCCCATTATGTTAAATAAATCATCTTGTCATCATGCAGAATAACTTGAAGTCACTGTAGAAGCCAGAGTCCTGCTTTGGGTCACTTTGTCTAGTGTGCAGTAGTCAAATAAAAGAAAATCAGATTGCCTAATAATGGAATTATTATATATATATTTAAGTTTCTAGAGAAATTTCAGTATTTTCTGGCTTTTTGCAATTTTTCTTAATCAAAAAAAATAGCTTGCTATTTTAAATGTGGCCAATATGGTTCGGTCTTTTACCATTAGATGATTATTGAGTAAGTGGCCTAAGCAGGACCAGGGTGAGCTAGAAAGCACGAAACATGTATTGCTGTGTCTCCATCTTCTACTCTCCTCCAGAGACAGAGTTCCCTGCTTCCTTGCTCCTGCATCTCTGTACAAAGCTATGCGAGGAAACAGCTGATAATGCTGAATGCTCCAAATTACAAAGGCATGGCAGCCTTAAAATGTTATCATGCAAGGCCGGCCCCGTGGTGCAGCGGTTAAGTTCTCACGTCCCGCTTCGGTGGCCCAGGGTTGGCTAGTTCAGATCCTGGGTGCAGACCCACACACCGCTTGTCAAGCCACCCTGTGGCAGGCGTCCCACATATAAAGTAGAGGAAGATGGGCAGAGACGTGAGCTCAGGGCCAGTCTTCCTCAGCAAAAAGAGGAGGATTGGTAGCAGATGTTAGCTCAGGGCTCATCTTCCTCAAAAAAAAAGTTATCATGCAAGGAGTGTTTACGTCGTTTTATTTAATATTTTTGTTAAAGTCAATGTCATCATTACATTGTAAATAAAAATGCATTGCTGAAGTACGTTATGATTTCATTTTCTTTTGTGTAAACTTTTAGTTTTCCTTGAAGTAATGGTTATTTTTGTTTTGTTTGTTTTGTTCTTTGTATCTGAATGTATCCAGTAACTGACTCCCAAACTACCCTTCATAATTATAAATTTCCTCTGAAAAAGATTAAAAACCATCACATATACTATTTGGATGTGTTTTCTTTTTGAAAATATTCCTTCTGGTGTCCTCAATCCTTCTACTCAAACTTGGGATGCTGGTTCCCTAGACACAGTGCAAAATTGTTGTCTTGATCTCTTCAGTTTCCAGTTTTTTGGAAGATTCTTTCTTAGGTACAGTTCTAACCCTCTGTTTCTTAAAATATATATTACTCTTTTAATTCATTATCTCATTTTGGTGGAGAGCCTCTTTCAGTCGTGGCCTCAGAAAGGATGCAAAAGAGAAAATTTTAGACGTCTTGCATGTCTGAAAAATGTCCTCAATCTACTCTTGTAACTATTTGCTTTCTGGTGAAGCACAGAATTCCAGGTTCAAAACAATTTCCCTCTAGTATTTCAGTAGTTTAAAGTAATCTATCCACTGTCTTCTAGATTCTGGTATGGCTTTTGGAGACACTCAATATCATTTTGATTCCAAATATTTGTAACATGACCTATCCCCTCCCTCCATCCCACTTTCTCTTTCTCCCTCCCTCTCTCTCTCATCAAATTTTCGCATTGATCAGATTCTTTTGATTTGCCTTTTTAATACATCGATACATTTTCTAGACACTTATTGGGCCCATTCAATATGGAAATGCATGTTATTTCTTGAAAATTTTTTAAAATTATGTGTTTGATAACTTTTTCCCCTGCACTTTCTCCACGCTCTCTCTCTGGAATTTCTGTCACTCAAATGCTGGACGACCAATATTTAATCTCTAAAAATCACTATTTTTTCACTTCTACTTTCCATTGCATGGCCTTTTTTTCTGCTCTTTGAGAGAGCATCTCAATTTTATTTCCAATTCATTTATTTTTAATTTCTGCTATCATGCTTTAAGTATTTTTTCTTATCTTCTAAATTTTTATCATCTTCTTTCTTATGTCATATGAATTGTCTTCTGAAGAAATAAATCCTTCATTCTCCTAACTAGGGATTTTAAGCCTGACAGTTATGGGTAATTGTGGAAATGGCCTAGTGAATCTCACAGTTCAGTGCACTGAATTTCACTTAACACTCCGTTCGCCATCTGTGACTGATGCCCCAGAGTCCAGAGTCCTTCTAGTTTAACTGTTGACAGAGTGAACTTTCTTCCGTTGGCACTGAGCAAGTGTAGTTGCCAGCTGTACCAGATGCAAAAAGGGACCAGGTAACAAACAGCATCTTATCCATTTGTTTAAGAAATCCTCTCCACCTGGACCTCCATTTATGGAGACCCCCATTGCCTCCTCTATCTGAGCCTCTCCGTGCTTGGGTCCTGTGACTCACCTCTCTTCTGCGTTTCCCTGATCACTCGTTTAGGGTTCAAACCTCCCTGGTCTTTTAAATCACTGAACACACATCTCTCTGCTTTGCCACTCCCACAGATATATCGTAGTCATACCCTCTCTCATTCTCTTGTTCCTTGTAGTAATCTTAGTGAGTGCTGGGAGATAGCAAAGGTAAAAGCATGAACTCAATCCTCTGTGCTCAGTGGAATGCTCTGGTTTTTAAGTCTCTCTATTTTGGGATTTCAGACATAACTGAGCTGATAAAGGAAATATTTTACATTTCTTAAAATCACAGAAAACATGTGGATGCCTATTTTCTTCTGTTAATTAGGCACAAAGTCACATGCATTTGATTTCCATTTGAATAATATTTATACACCTAGTGTGAATCTTTTATGAATTTATATAAATTTTGTACATGGCTATCTCTTGCTTATTTTAATATTTTTCTAATTTGTTGAAAATTTATTTTCAATTATATTGTCTAGTAAATGCTTTTAGTATTAGGGCTACAGAGACAAAATATTTGCCCATCATTTCTTTTAATTATATCTTCTAGTAATCATATGAGCAGACTTAGGAAAATTAGTAGATATAGCAGAAGCAAAATATCATTATACAGCTATGAATTATTTAAGTTTGTCTACACGAAAGAAAAATTAATAAATACTGCAATTATGGAAAGAAGAAACAGCTGGTTCTGTAGCCTTTCCCTCTAGTCTGGGGGACATCTAAGAATTTGACCCTTAGTCAATTCCTCTTATGCCAAATATGGGTCATCTAAATGCATCACCTTTATCAATAAAAAAGTCACATAGTTCATTCAAAACTTGCACCTGTTATCAAAGCTATGAAGGTTGAAGAGCTTGTTTCGTTGCTTCAGGGTCTTTCCTTGTTGCTTTTTCTGAAACAGCACTTACAAAATCTAAGAATTAAAGGTCAGACTAATAGGGATAAATTACAAAGCAGTTACTTGAAAAGTGTAATGAGGAAGAGCAGGCTCTATGAGATTTTTGTCCAGGATCCTCAGGCCACTGTGTACTGGAAATGAGTCAGCAAGGTTCACTGGGGGAATTAAAGATATTGACCAATAACAACATTAGTGATATTAAATAAAATAACTAATTAGCAAAAACTAATAAGCAAGCAGAAACTCTAAAGTGCCTCCCTTTTTCAGGTCCCTTCCTAGACGATTCAATGCAGGATAGCTCTTCCTGGACGTGAGTCTGTATAATGTCTTTCCTCTATTACCAGAATTCCCAGACAATTGAGTTTAAAGCCAAAGTTAGGGCCAGGATTTGGGTTTCATTAGGGTCAGTTGCAGTAACCCTATGAAAAGATGGGAAAAAATAAGTGAAAATTGTGTATTTATTCTTCTTAGTGTCTAACTTTTGTTCAGCTCAAATTAATTTCAGCTCCAGATAACTAACAGACAAAAAAAGCTACAGAAGCCTAATAAAGATAGAATTTCTCTGTCATATAAAAAGTCCTGTTGTGGGCAGTCCGGGGTTCGTGTGAGCATCATCAAGGAGATGGAGTTATTTCTATAAATCTGCTGCACTCTCCAGCTTGGAGTCTGTGCTCAAGTGTACTGCATGCTACAAGAGAGCTCCTGGAGCTCTGTCCACCACATCTGAGTCCAGGAGGCAGGAAAGAGAACGAGTGGAAAGAGAAAGAGCCCTTCTCCCAACTAGGTAAGCTCCATCAGACACCTTCTATGGGCTCCCTACGTCATACTGGCTCAAACTTTGTCTCAATAGCATATCCAGGTACAAGGGAGGATGGGAAGCACCGTGATTTAGCTGAGAAGATTGAGTACCCAGGCAATATTCAGGATCTGCTACTTCTTTAGTAGGAAATGGATATTGTGCAGCAACTCGCAATCTCAGAAAATGCTTGTTTTCCCCTCCAGCTTTTTCCCACTAACGCATAGAACTTGCTGATTCGATTGCTATGATGGCTGATACATAAACCTCCCTATCTTTGCTCTCTTATTTTCTGCTTCTTTGGCTTCCCTTTCCTGCCTTACTACCTCCATGCCCTTTCTGTTTCCTGCCTGACCATAACATAGAACCAACATGTCTTTCATATTCATTTCATTTGCTATAAGTAATTTTATGTTTACGTTAGTTCTGAAAGTGGTAAGACCAATCATTTTTTTTTTCCTAAGGAAATTGATAAATCAAATCATGTTGCCCCTGGTTTATACAATTGTATTACCCTTTTTTTCCCCCATTTCAGTTGGGCTAGCTACAAAATAAAGAAAAACTCTAACTTTCTGAAGATATGGTAAGAAATACCTGGTATCTTCTCCTTCATGATTTCAGCATAAAACTTCCATCCTCTGTGTTCATGGCTGAGTCTTCTGTGCTCTTTAAAAGTGTTAATTCTTGTTTGTGAATTCTAACACTGAATCATATGTTAAATAAAATACATCTTTTCACCCTTGTTTTGTATGAATGACTACACTAATGTACCAATTATATGCTACCAAAAATATCTTGCAATAATTGTAGGGAACGTGGAGTGATAATATATTATTTGCAATTTCATAGGGAAAAAAACAAAAACTTTGTGTTATTTTCTTCATATAGTTAAAGATTAGCAGCTGGATAAAACACCTAGGAAATTATGTCGAGTCCCATCCATGCCTGGAGCTGTGCTTGTCAAACTATAATGTACGTGAAGCTTACTTAGAGCCCTGATCAAATCTCAGATTCAAGGGCTTTATCCCTGGAGACTGATTCAGTAGATGTAATGTGGAGTCCAGGAAACTGCATTTTAAATCAGCACGCCAAGGTTCACACGCAGAATGTGCCCTGAGGAGAAGAGGGGGTGGGTGAGGTGACAGATCAAGAAGAGCCTTCCTCATGCTATCGGGGTTAAACCCAAATAAACAGCAGGACATGTAAAAGTCAGTATACCCCAGTTCTAGCTTTCTGTTTTTCAAGAGAACACACCTGAAAGGGAGAGTGACTAAAAAAGATGATAAAAGGACTTTCCAATTTTAAGATGAGACAAAAAGGGGAAGGTGATTTGCATTCAGAGGGAAATTGAAACAGAATACTATGTAAAATGTCAGAGTTACTTACATCCCATACAATATTAGTCAGAGAGTGATTATATTTTGAAGCCAATTAAAACCCTAAAAGCAAATTATAATAAATATTGCTATCAAATAAGAACAACATAGTGATTAGGTTGGTGACATTGTCTTTCCTCGTCAGAAGACTATGCACTGATGTTTGTACTATGTAAAGGGAAGTGTAGTGCTTAAGAATTCTCCCTCTGGAGACAGTTCCAGTGCCCACAAGATATTTTATACAGACAATTTCTCTAAGCCTCAGCTGCGTCAACACTAAAATCAGAATGAAATTCTTAACTAACTCATGAGATCGTGATAGTTAAATACGACTACGCAAATAAATAACGCAGCACAGTCTACTGCCTGAGTGTCCACTATTGTTATGCGTACAACACACTCTCTCATACCATCCAAAGGCCTGACTGAAAAATAAACGAGTGGACTCAATTCATTTTCCTAGTTTACAGCTACTGTGGACAAAAATATGAACAACAACAAAATGACACAGGCAAAGCACCGGCCTCCTTCCTGTTCCCCAGCGAGAACGCATTTGGGCCAGTGAAGCTGCTCACCCAGGCGTGTGGGGCTGCCATGTGTGCGGACTGAGGTGCCCTGGCTTCCCCCTGCAGCTCCAGGCCACCGAGGCCCCATGAACCCTGTGCAGGTCAACCCCGGGGTGGGCAGCGCTTCTGAAGGTGGTCAGCACCCAGCAACTGGTTGAGGTGCCCAAAGGGCCAATTCAGGTGTATGAGCGCGATGAGAAATTTCTGAGGAAGATGCACCATGTGCTGCTGGAGGTAGATGTGTAGGAGGGCGCTGCACGTCTGTTCCTCGTGAGTGCGGGATCCCCAATATGCTGCTACTGATGAGGTAACCGAGACTTACCTGCGCCGGACACCAGTGTTTCATTCTGTGACCATGTGTATCTTCGTTGATGTATATCCTGTTAGCTACTTTATTGTGAATCCCCAACCCTCGAACCAGTGACACACCAAACACAGTGTTCTCGAGCTCGATATTATTATCTTTTCTCTTTAAAGATCGAGACAAAACAAAACAAAAAAGATTAAATCTTATACTTCAGCATAATGAATTAGCTAGAACAAAATAAACAAACAGAATTTTGACTTAAAACACAGAAAACGGGGCGGCCCGTTGGCGCAGCGGTTAAGTGCGTACCTTCCGCTTCCGGGGCCTGGGGTTTGCCAGTTCAGATCCTGGATGCCGACATGGCACTTCTTGACACACCATGCTGTGGTGGACGTCCCATATATAAAGTAGAGGAAGATGGGCACAGATGTTAGCTCAGGGCCAGTCTTCCTCAGCAAAAAGAGGAGGATTGGCGGCAGTTAGCTCAAGGCTAATCTTCCTCAAAAAAAAAAAAAAAAAAATTTAAAAAAAAGCAGAAAACATAGGAGTTACTTATAAACAGTTAATATGGAAAAATTCTTCTCTGGAACAAAATAATGGGAAGGATTTACTGGTAGAGGTAAAAAGCCGAGCCAAGTGATAGCTGGTTATCCAACACAGATTTTAAGTTCAACTTTGAAATTACCTTAAGAAGAGGCAATCCTAATGTAAATTTAGACATTAATTAGAAGATGTACAGATCGTTTGAAATAGGATAAAACCTTCCTTGGAGAGTAACTACTCATAAAATTATAATTGACTTAAGAGCAGCACCAATTACAAATGCACTCCAGCTCAACCATAACTAAATACTTATAAGCAAAATCACCTCTTAATACCGTATTAGATTAATCTATATATGCAGAGGAAAATTAATATAAAAATATTTTTTGCATAATCCCTTACCAAAATGGATCAGGCATTGATAGAGAATAGAAAGGAAAAAAATAAAAAATAAAATTTAAATACTAGTTAGTTTAATTTACCGTTAACCTAAAAAATAAATGCAGTACGGGAAGATTAAAAGAAATTAAAGTAACTTAATAAACATTCAATCTTTCCTCTATTTACTAAAAGAACCCATAAAACATAAATCTATTAATTGAATGTGAAAACTGGTTATCTAAGTAACTGAGGGAAGCACAAGCTGAAGTAATTATTCTGGTTGAGGTGATCTCAGAGCATAGAAAACCACCAAATGATCACATCTAGACTAATCACTCAGTACATACCAATCCATAATACATAATAATACATACCATTATTAATTGACTCGAATTTCTATTAATAGAACAGATTTATCAAGTGCAAACAATAAAATCCTGTTCATAGAGGTCAAATTGATGTTAAAGTTTATGGTTTTATCGTTGTATCCAGACATCTAAAGATGTAGCTTCTATTAAAAAGGTTCCTTTGTTCCATCATTAAAATTCTGTGTGACCCAAGTTCAGATCGGAGCAGTTCCATTTGGTTTCTCTTTATACAAAGATGTCTTACAGTATTAAAGAATTTGAGAAATAAGGTCCATTCCACAAAAGGGCTTGATATAATAGACAGTTGTCTAAAAATAATAAATTGTTAAAATCTCTAAGAATTGGCCTCCTTGATGTGATAAAATCCAATATAATGTAAATTTAGAATTTTGTTTTCAGGGTTCTACTTTTTCATTTTAACAAGCATATTCCGTATTAATTTGCAGTTACTAATTTCCTCTATCCTATTAGCGTTTGCCTTCTTAATGCTTAAATAAAACATTTTGGTTGCATTCAATTTCAAAAAGAACTATACAGCATAGGCCAAGATAGACTTCAACCAATGCAGATGCCATAAAATGATATATCAAAAAACAACTTTGACTTCTAACTTCATCAGTTCTGATATAGATTATTCCACCTGTTATCATCCTGGCCTCGCATAAACAATCTGAATGTCCACACTAAGATGATATCTACTAATAGAATTAAACCTCGAACTACCATTTGTCTGTATGATGCTTAGTCATGTAGTCAGTTAAGCTACTAGTGTGCCCTGATAGGAGCCCTATGAGCATAACACAAATTCCACATGAGGTCACATTGGCAATTATTCTATCTGCAATAATAATTACATATAGATGCACATGCATTAACATTAACAACTATCTTCTCTAAATTCCTGGCTTTGACGTACTTGTAACTTTTGGGGAGAGAGGCAGGAGAAACCCAGACAAAGTTTTATTTAGCTGCTTCTTGGACTTTGCAATACAGGATATATGTTAAACCTCCCAACGTAGTAAAATAAAGACTCATCCTCTGCCCTTGTATTTGCTGTGTAAAGGTTATTCTTAGCCATTTTACATAGATTTATCTCCTCTTGACTATTCTCAGCAAATCATAAAGCGGTCCCTGCTCTATATTGAGTACTTGGTTTTTAAACTAGAGTAGAATCGTGTAGACAACTAATAGAGATGGCTAATTCAGGCCGATCTTAATCAATGCGGATTTTCATTAGGAGATGCTTAGATTTATAATTGCCCATGTCTTAGTAAAAATTTTCTTTATAGTAATGCCGTCATGATTGGAGGTTTTTGAAACTCGTTAACACCGTTAATGATAGGTGTATCAGATATAGCATTCTAATAAATAAATAAGCTTTTGATTATTACCCCCACGATGCCTTTTACTACAGAAATCCTTTTACTGCAGAAATCAAAGCAAGAATAGAGTGAACAACGTGCTCCTCATGGGCTGGCAGTCTAACGCCTGTGGGATGATAGATGGACCTGTCTTCTCCCCTCATCTAGGAGGGCTCTCATCAGCTTTAGGTGCCATTAATTTTATTACTGCAACTAATTGACAAAACACCACCTTTTACATCACAATACCAGACACCACTTCTTGGATTTGTAATAATTACTGCAGTTTTATTATTTTTAACACTTTCTACAACTGCAAAAGAGATTACTGTTAACAAATGGAATCTAAGCATTCCTTTTTTGATCCAGCAGGAGGTGGAGACATTAACTTAATATTAACATTTATTCTGAGTGATTGGACATCCTGAAATACAGATTCGTTGGAATAATTTTACATATTATAACGTACTGCTCAGGAAAAAAAATTCTTTAGTTGCATAAAAATAGTCTGAGAAGCACTCTAAATTGGAATTTTAGCATTTATTATATACCACATCATAAATTGTACCCTAAGTGTTGAAGTAGATATACAAGCATATCTTATTTCTGCTACTGTAGTTATTACTATAGTTATTACTACCCTAACAGAGGTAAAAGTCTTTGACTGACTAGCTATGTTACACAAATGAAGAAATAGAACCAGCCCTGATGGCTTAGTGGTTAAAGTTTGGCGTGCACTGCTTCGGCGGCCCAGGTTCACTTCCTGGTCATGGAATCACACCACTCGTCTGTCAGCAGCCATGCTATGGTGGTGGCTCACATAGAAGAACTATAATGACTTATAACTAGGATATACAACTATCTACTGGGGGTCTGGGGAGAGAAAAACAAAAAAGAGTAAGATTGGCAACTGCTGTTAGTGCAGGGTGAATCCTCCCCTGCAAAAAAAAAAAGAGAGAGAATGGGGGCTGGCCCCATGGCCGAGTGGTTAAGTTCGCCCACTCTGCTGCAGGCGTCCCAGTGTTTTGTTGGTTCGAATCCTGGGCACGGACATGGCACTGCTCATCAAACCACGCTGAGGCAGCGTCCCACATGCCACAACTAGAAGGACCCACAACGAAGAATATACAACTATGTACCGGTGGGCTTTGGGGAGAAAAAGGAAAAAATAAAATCTTTAAAAAAAAAAAAGAGAGAATGAAATAATAAATGATCACCAGCTATACTCTGAGCCCTAGACTTTATTTTCCTACTTATTGTGACAGGTTAACAGGAATTATCTAATTCGTGATTATCTATTTTTGTATAAGATACATATTTCTATCATCTCTCTCTGCAGAAGTAGCATTCACTATTATATGAGGCGCTGTTTACAGATTCCCATTATTTTCAAGATATATGCTACACCCTATATGAGGCAAAGCCCAACAACTATTTGTAGGCATTAACTCTCTCTCCAACGTTTTCTTGGCCTTTCTGTTTTACAGTGATGATATTCAGCCAATACAGATGCTAACACAAGATGAAATACAGTCGACCCTCTGGATCTGCAGGTTCCGTATTCACAGATTCACCCAACCTCAGATCAAAAGACCTACAATTCTTGTACTGAACACGCACAGACTTTTTTCTCTAGTCAATTCCCTAAACAATACCATATAATAACTATTTATGTAGTATTTACATTGTGTTAGGTATTATAAGTAATTTAGAGATGGTTTAAAGTATATGGAAGGATGTGCATAGGTTACACGAAAATGCTACGCCACCCTTATAAGGGACTTAAGCATCCTCAGATTTTGGTATCCTGGGAAGGGGGGGCGGTTCCTGGAACCAATCCCCCTCACATACTGAGGGACAACTCTACTCTGTCATCTATGGAATCATTAGTTCACTAATAGCAGTGATAATAAAATATTAATAATCTGACAGAGTTTTACATCAAAACAAAACAGCTCTAGAGCTTACTACAACAAATATATCACGTGACTTCACAGAGGCTTTCCAACACATCACGCTTTCAAATAACCCACTACATAAAACCATAACTATCAAGAAAAGAAAGAATCAAACCCATTCTAGCTGATTTCAAGACAACACCTTTATGAACAAGACATAACCTTTATGAACCTTTCTTAGCAAATAAGATATTGATAAAAATAAATACTAACTTTATCAAAGGTAATTTATAGATTAAATTTATTTATGTGCCTTAGCATATCCATTCCCACTAGGTTTTCAAGGTGTCTATTTTCCATTATAGAATAATGTTTGCAATTCCACATCTTGTAATAGCATTTATAATTAGCTCTTTAGTATTATGTATGTTAAATTAATTAAGCAAGGAGGCCATTAGATTGACATGGCTCTGATGCTGTGGCAGCCTACATAAGCGAACCAAAATCTAAGCCCATAAAGGCCTCAAGGTTGAGAAATCAAAATGCTAAGGACAATCAATCACAGCCACCCAGTCTTGCCCAAATAAGGCATCCCTTGAGCTGGAGCCGTCAATCATTTCCTCACTTTGCTTCTGCCTTTTCTGTAGAAAAGTCTCTCCCTGTGCTCTTGTTTTTGGAGCATTTCTAACCACTTTCAGTTTGGTACTGCCCAATTCAAATTGATTTTTGTTCAAATAAACTCAACATTTCTGATATGCCTCAGTTTATCTTTTAACATATACATCTAATATTAACTTTAAAATTAACCAGCAAAAGCACAACAGATGCTTAAGAATTAGAAATGTCATAAGCCATCTTACCCTTACTTATCTTAATTCTTACTGTTCTTCCATTATTCTGTATTATTTAATTACTGGGGAAAAGCAACAGCTTGTTCCTAACTGTAAAAACAGTAGGATGCCATTGATTGCATTTATGATTATATAGACTATAAGGTCTTAACTCTGATTCAGATTTATAACTCAGAGAATTTTGCCTCCTAGAAATTGATAGTCATGTAGTAATCCGCATATAACTGCCAGTCTAAACACTAGCCTCATCGGAAAATGTGGTCCAGGGGCCAGCCCTTGGCCTAGTGGTTAAGTTCTCATGCTCTGCTTCGGTGGCCCAGGGTTCACCGGTTCAGATCCTGGATGCGGACTTAGCACCACTCATCAAGCCATACTGTCGTGGCATCCCACATAGAACTAGAAGGACTTACAGCTAGGACATACAACTATGTACTGGGGCTTTGGGGAGAAAAAGGGAAAATGTAGTCTATCCATGAACATTCCTTCTTTAGATTTAAAAATAGTTGCTACTCCAGGGTAAGGAAAATGAGAAGCCATAACATCCACTAGACATGGCCTTGATTATAATCAGTGGTCTGAAATTTTATGGCTGAGACCATAATTTCATTGACATTGTGCTTGGGACAGTACCTTTAGAGTATTTTGAAAATTGATCCACATCAATACTGTAAATCCATTGGGGAGCTAAATTACCATTAACATTTTAAGTTAAAGATTGAGAACTTAAATCCCTTGCTGATGGCATGCCACAGTTAGATGCAACACCATAAACCATTACTATCCTATAAATAATCCAAACTGATATTTTTCAATGGAAATTTTCTGTTATATTTTTGAACTGTCACCCTCACTCAAAACAACTGAAATGCCAAAACTGGGTAGCCAAGTGAATGATCATTTTTATTCACCTTTTTCATCACCCAGCAATAGTGGTAGGATTACTTAGTGTAAACCTCACACATTTACCCCAGCCATTCAACTCACAATAAACCTAGGAATAACCATCTCCTTATGAGAAGGAACAATTATTACTGGTTTTCACCATAAAGCTGAAGCCTCACTAATTTATTTTCTATCTCAAAGAACACCTATTATATTTACGCCTACTTTTATAATTATCCTAACTCCTGGATTATTCCATTAACCAATAGTCTTAGCAACGTGATTTACAGCAAATATTATAGCTTGTCGCGTGCTGATCACCTAGCTGGACGAGGTGCATTTGCCTATCAGTAGCCGTGATCACATTTATTACTCTAGTACTTCTGACAGTTTTAGAGTTCGCAGTTGCCCTAATTCAATCATATGTCTTCACCCCTTTAGGAAGTCTGTGTTTTCAGATAATATCTAATGACTTGCCACATACACGCTTACCATATAGTAAAGTTAAGCCCCTGCCCACTAACAGGGGCCTTATCTGCACAATTAAAGATTCTATTTTAAATCATCAACCCTATTAATACTCAGACTATTACACAATATACTAACAGTATGCTAATAATAAAGGGATAGTGTCTAAGAGAATACTTTCAAAGGTCCCCATATATTAGTTGTACAAAAAGAACTTTAGTATGAAATAATCCTTTTCAGTGTATTAGATATATTCTTACTGCAGGATATTTTTGAGCTTTTAATCACTTGATTGTAACCCCTGCACTAGAATTTGACAGAGTCTGACCATTACCATGAATTAAACTACTAACCTGCTAAACCCGTTAGTAGTATCATTTCTTAACATTTCTATCTTTCTAGATGCTGGAGTATCTATCACCTGAGTCCCAAGGCTAAAGGAAATAAATTTAAAAATACATATTACAAACACTATTTATCAACCTCATCATAGATGTTTATATTAGAATTATTATGAAACATGATACACTAATTCTGATGACATCTATAACTCAAAATTACTTAAAAAAATGAATTTCACGGATGGCCTGTAATTACTGGTAAAACATTCCCCAATTATATGCTTTATACGCCAAATAAAATTTTACTTCACATCTGATCTCTTCAATTTTGACATTGACTCTAATGCTGACCCTTTTAATTGTCATCTGTTTCTTTATATAACAACGTTTTGATACTGATCCTGTTCTTCTTGTACTAACTAGTATAACTAACTATGAGTCTCTTAGTTTTGCTATAACCCCAATGAAGAACGATCAATCTATTGGTGCCAAGACTAACATTATTAGCTTCTCTATTAGCAATTTCTCATTCTGATGGCTACAATTACTACCTATATTCCCAAAAGTCAAGTCCATATGAACTTGGATTTGAAAATCTCGAACTGTCTACATAGGATTTACAACAAAATCCTTCCTAGTGTCAAACTGTCACTGTTTGACACCAAAATTTTATTCTCACTAACACTACCTTGGACTTCTCAGGATATCAACTTATAAATGAAGTAAATAAATGAAATAAATCAAATAAAAATAAATAAAAAGTCATTCTTATTATATCATGATTCATAGACTTAGCCTACACATGAATTCAAAAAAGACTTACATGAGTAAAATTAGGTAGTTTAACAACAAGACAAATAAGTCTGACATCTTAGATTTGGGGTTATACCATAATTACCTAATACCTCTCTCAGTATAAGATTCTCACTAGCATTTGTAATAGCCTTCTAAGTCTTTTAATATATCCCATATAATAACTTCACTACAATGTTTAGTGGGAATAACATCCTTTTTATGTATTATAATGCTTTGTTAGAACTAATGTTAACCTAAAATCAAGCATCCCATTTTATATGTGCACCCCAGAAAGCTGCTGGAGGCTTACTTAGCATTGCTTCTAAGAGTAGTAGGTATACGTGGGGATTTTTTGTTGTCATTGTTTTGCTGAGGAAGATTTGCCCTGAGCTAACATTTGTGGCCAGGCTTCCTCTATTTTGTTTGTGGGGCGCTACCTCAGCACGGCCACCGAAGAGTCGTGCAGGACCACAGCGGAGAACCAAACTTGGGCTGCCGCAGTAGAGGCTGCCAAACTCAAACAGTAGGCCATGAGGCTGGCTCATATGTATGTTTTTATGTCAAAATTTTCAATCCATATCAACTTTAGAAATTACTTTCCTTGGGCTGGCCCCACAGGCAACTGGTTAAAGTTCTCCATGCTCTGCTTTGGTGGCCTGGGTTCACGGGTTTGGATCCCAGGTGCGGACCTACATACCACTCATCAGCCATGTTGTGGAGGCATCCCACATGCAAAGCTGAGGAAGATTGGTGCAGGTGTTGGCTCAGGGCTACTCTTCCTCAAACACATAGACAAAATTACTTTCCTATCTCAAATATTGGGCTCCAAAACAAATAAAATCTGAAACAACTATCTCCTAAACCTTCATTAGTTAATAAATTTATTGTGTAAAGGATAATTTATATAATAATATATATAATAATTGTATAAGTTTAATGTTTCTATTGAACTATTTTTCAACTCACTTTCTACACCATCACCAGTGGGTGCAAGATGATTATCACCATTAATGCTAGTTGTTAGTCAATTTCACCTATCTAAAGTGCCTGAAATCCCCAAATAATGCTACATTTCAAAATTTATTTTAGTACAAATAATTTTAACCAAACATTCACTAAGATAAAATGTATCCTGTTCTATATGTTATTTGAAGCAATATTAATTCCAATGCTGTCATTTGATAGGGAAATGCTACTTTTCATTCTAGATAGTAATAGGATCCTTTCCACTTTCAGCAGCACTGATTTATATGCATCACCACAGAATCACTAAATATACTTGTAACATACTGCTGTACTCCCAACTAATCCCCCATAGGCAATCTGATAAATTACTGTGACTACCATGCACAGTGACATTATATTTAAAACTACCCCTATAGAGATTAGATCTTTGACTACCAAAGTGTACATCAAAGCACAAATTGCATTAATGACAAAATGCGTTTCTAGAGACAGGACCCACATTAGGTTTTTCATAACACCGTGCTTGAATATGCTTTAGAAAATGTCTCCCACAATGAAAATGTCATAAATTATTTAAATACTGATTAAGTTAAAATGTACTAGGTAGCTTATATGATCTATTTGATTTGTAAAACATTTCTTTTGAATTCCTATCTTTCTAGATTCTAATTAATCACTGAAATTAGTAGATACATACTATCCTTCCCTCATCTCAACAATATTCCAACTGGTTATGCTCCCTGGACCTACTTACAAAGGAAATTGTCAGTATTATGGTAGAAAGATCAAATTTCCCATACCAGTCTTCATTCTGTGAGTAAGAAAATCTAAACAGGTGGTTGTTACCAAATTCAGCAATTTAAATTATTAAATAAGACTATTGTTCTTTTAGACTCAGCTCCTGCTTGATTTCAGTGCAGTAGGATTCTGGTCTCTGCTGTGGGAATGCAAGTGTCAATAAGTAACATGGATCCATGCTTTAAATAAAGAGCTTGATTTTCTCGCCCAAGCATCCCTGGTATCCTGCACGCTTACACACGTCTGAAGAGCAAAAATAAAAAGAATCCTTCTTGTTTAAGCTCTTTCCTTTTATGATTTTCCAGGTGTACCTAATCAAGTAATTATCATGCAGGCAAAAATCTCCAGTGAATACATTGACTCAAAATAGGAAAGAACGTTTTCCTCATGATAATGATCCTAATCCTGTTCTAAACAAATGGTCATAATTATGAATTAGGGATAAAGTGAAGAACAAGAGAGTGCATTATAATGCAAGTGCTCAATGTGGCTGTCAGAGAGGATTTGCACTTGCTGAAGATAATGGACATTCTACATGCAAGATGGTAAAGTGTTTTTCACAAAAACTGTTATTATGCTTTCTCATATAATGTTGGTACTTATTCATCTTTGAAATAACAATGAAACCTAACTGAGGGCTGTAAAGTAAATAACTAGCTGATGGTCACATATCTCTCTTGCTAAGGCAGGTCTTTATCTGTCTGCCCGCTGTAAAACTCTTGCATTTTGATTTGATCAAGTGTTCTACTTTTATACCCACGTTCCTTACATAGAAAAATCATAGGATACTCTTATCCTTCTTTTTAATTCTTCCCAATTCTTTACTACTGGCATTGTCTAAATTACATTAAAAGAATTAACATTAATAAGTAAATATATTCAAAATATTAGCATGTGCATACTATTTATTGATGAACAGAATTTCTGGGAAACCTCAAACTTAAATTTCCACACATCTTATTTACAAACAAAATCATTGACATGCAAAACTTTAGTGCAAGTTTGCTTTTCTGTTCTGAGCTGGAGGTGTCTGGTACTTCCTTCTCCAGTGCTAGATCCTGCTTCATTGTGGCATGCTGTTACTTTCTTTCTCCACTGGTTTTCTGCACCCACAGTACATACCTAATGTTGGAGATGGATAGGAAAATCTTAACAGACTAGCGGCTGTGGAAACGGCTACTCTTCTCCTTAGAGCTAATAAAATCCTTCTTGTTTTCTCCTATTATTTTCTTCTAACAGAGAAAAACAAACAATAATATCAAAATAATACATACCAATCAACAAGATCTTAAGTCCATGAGTAGGAGCATGTACGCGATGTGACAATCACATACACATTAGAAGGAAGGATGTGGTAGAGCTTTGCTGCAGCAACTCAGGTCCACTTCCCAGCAGGGAGGTCAGGAGCTCCTCTCGAGTAACAACCAGCCAGGCCTTGTTTTTAACACATGTATAGTATATGAACATTATAATCATGTTATCCATATATATTTACTTTTTTCCTTTAAGTCATAACATGAAAGCATGCTAAATTCTCCAATTGAAATTGTTCCACCAATTAATACTAACTTTAAAGATCTTTTTCTGTATAGCTGTCAATTCTATAAACTCTTACAACTCTGTAATTATTCCTATTATATGTTGTTGTGAAGAGATCAGATGAAGAAGGAACAATATGAACTGAAGACAAGCAGCTATTGTGACAGGTAGAAAATGGGAGAGTATATTGTGTGACTGGAAGCCAAATGGAGAAAATATTTGAAGGAGGAGGGTATGATTGGTTGTGTGAAATGCTGTTAAGTCACGTTAGAAGAGGACTCAGAACTGACCTTTGGACGTAGCAATATGACGGTTATTACTGCCCTTTACAAAAGCTGTTTCAATGGAACCATGAGATAAAAGCTCAAATGAAGTTGATTCAAGAGAGAATGGGAGGGGAGGAATTGGAGACTACAAGTATACACAACTCTTTTGAGGAGCTTTCTTAAAGGGGAAAGAGAAATGAGCAATACTTGGAGATGAATGTGAGGTCAAGGAAAACAACAAACTGGGACAATTAGGCTGATGGGAATGACGCTCCCCCAAAAAAAGAAAAACTTGAAAATTGCGGAAAGAAAGGAAACAGTTGCTAGAGAAATTCCTGTGAGTAAGAGATGATGTATTCTAGTGCATGAGGGGAAGGGTTGATAGTAGCTAAAAACACAGACAATTTTTCCCTAATAACAGAAGAGAGGGAGAGCATGGGGTAGAGGTGCGGGAAAGTTAATTTAATCTTATCGAAGTGAGTCTGATTCCTAAAGAGCTAAGAGGCAAGCTCGTCACTTGCCAGTGAGAGTAGAGGAGGAGACTTAGAGATTTGAGGAGACTGAAGACAGAAAATGATAGTCTGAGAGACAGAAGAGAAAACGGACTAAGAAAATGTGGTGTGACTATCATTCTATTCTGTTATTTGTTTTGTTTTCCTCACTTCTAATATCTAAGTGAGAAGAGGTCAATTTTACCAAGATTGATATTTGAAAGGAAAATTTAAAACAGAAGAAGACAAGCAAAGAAAAAGTACTTTCAGCGTGTTCTACTGTTATCTCCTTCATGTGTCTCTGAACATCATCTGAATTCTCCCTGAGGTTCTGTAGGGCAGGATGTTGCGGATTTTGATTATCAGTTCAAATGGCAGAAAAAATTATTAAAGGAGCTAATAATGTGGGCAGTCACAACTGGGAAATATGTTTCTACTTTCTCTCTAATTCTGCCTCGAGATAGTTTTAAGTTTAACAGTTGTGGAAGTCAGCCCACAAGATGGACTCCAATGATTATTGCTTCCTTGTAGTCACATTTTTGTCTAGTTTCTTCCCACATTGAATCAGGACTGGTCTGCATGACCAACAGATATGGTGCAAGTGAGATTGCCAAGGCTAGACCATAAAAGGTATTGCAACTTCTGCTTTAGTTTTTTGGATTGCTTACTCTAGTGGAAACGCATCATGATGTGAGGACATTCAGGCAGCTCTGTAGAGAGGCCCACGTGAAAAGGACCTGAAGCCTCTTGGTGGTAGCCAGCACCACCAAGCCAGTTTTGCAACAGCATCAAGTAAAAGTGGATCCTTCGGCTCTAACGAAACTTTCGGGTGGCTGCAGCCTTAGCCAATATCTGGCTGCAACCTCAGCAGACACCCTGAGCCCAAACTTCCCAGCCAAATCACTTTCAAATTCCTGACCCAGAGAAACTGTGAAAGCTCTCAAATGATTATAGCTGGATTAAGATTAAGACACTAAGATTTGGAAGATTTGTTGCTAAGCACTAGATAACTAATAAAAGAGAATTGACCTCGTTGAAGACATATGTAACCTGGTGCAATTTCACGGTTAAAAAAAAGTTCTGTAGCTCACTGATTTTCTCTTTTCTTCTGCATGCATTGCTGGTAAGAGTCTGTTAGAATTTGGCTCCAGATAAATTGGAATCTCTTTCTCTTAAAGTCTCACAGTATTTTGCCCCCACCTCATGTTTACTTTTTTGGCTTACTCTAGATAAACAGAGTGGTCTTAATTGCCTTAACATGAATTCTTGACTTAAAAATGCATTAAAAATGCCATGCTGGTATATATGCAAATATACCAAAAAAGAATATAAAGGTAAAGAATATGAAATATTCATCATCTAAACATGATCTATCATTACTTTGGAAAATCAGAAATAGGGAGAAGATAAAATACAAATATATTGAAAAATGGCAAGTTGTATCAGCAATATGCAAACAGGGACACAAATAAGGTCACTTCAGACTGACTGGAAGTCTAAGAATGTCAAATAAATGGAGTGAACTTGTGAAATAATGTTCATCCCCAATTGCTGATATAGCCCAGGGGGATCATCTGCTGAACAGAGGTAGGTCAGAAAAAGAAAGAAAAGTTATTACATAAACTGAAACAATTATTAAAGCAAAACACAAAATGATGATATAGCACTATTTTCAAGAAATACAAGAAATATTTTTCAGTCCTTGGAGAGTTTCATCTTGTCAATATTTCAGGATTAATTATCTTGACATCCTTGCCATCTCCTCCTATTTTTTTATTTTTTTCTGAATAATCTTCATTCAATCAAAAAATACTTATTGAGAACCTACTATATGCCATGTACTATTGTAAGCACTGGGGATAGAACAGCAGAAAAGAAAGACAAAGCCACTTCCTTCAGGGAGCATAAAACTAGTAGAGGACAAAGGCAATAAACAAACATATTATTACATCAGATAGTATTAAGCGCCACGTAGAAAAATAAGGTAAGGTGATACAAAGTGGAGATGGATGGTCTATTTAAGAGACCTAGTCAAAGTCTAACAGAGTCAGTTACAGTTAAATATAAAATACGCATAAATTTGATCCTCAACACCTGAGTGCATGAACTTTCCTCTCCATGTTCCAATTTGAGCTCAATTTGGCTTTGAGGACTCGCTTATCTCTGCCCTCTTCTCGAATGTTTCATGAGAAATTCAATCAGTCATTTCACAGGAGACCTTTCCCTTCCATACAGTAGTTCAGAACTGCATACTTACTAACCTCACAGAGCTTGAGGACCGACCACAGGTCTGTACATCACGGTCCCCGCAAAGACGTCCCTTGTCCAAGGCTGCATGGGCCATTCAAAGGCATACGGTGCTGATGCTCTGGACCAGCCACCAGCTTTCTCATTGCTGTGATTCTATCACTTATACTTCAGTCCCCTGTAATCCAAATGCTCCCTTAAGTGCACCTCCCACCTCTGGGTCAGTGTAGAAGAGGGAATTTCATGTCTGTCTTAAACCTCAAAGCATCCAATTTACAAGACTTCGGGAATCCATATGTCCTCAGAGTCACCTCTCTCTTTTTTGCAAAAACTAGAATCCAACCAATCTCAGACAGTCCAGGCTTTATCTCCCTAAGCCTCTTATTTATTTCAAGAGAGTGAGAGAAATGAAGAATCACTAGAGAAAAAGAGGCAAAGCATGCTTGTCATTCTTTCCTGATAAGCCCACAGGAAGTCACCACCGCAAATGTCTCCACCAGGTTATCTGCCACAGACAGTGAGATGCAGAGGGATTACATCTGCGTCCCCCATTTTTTATGGAGTTACACTTGTCACAATTGAGGATTTGACTACCAGACGCTTCAGTGTATTTGCAGCAAGACAGAGTAGGCTGGAGGAAGACTGGGACACGGCACTGGGCTTACAAAATCGGTGTCAAGGAAAGTCAATCTGGGTTGGCACAGCGTGTAGTGAGAGGTATAGAAATCTTTGCTCTTCCTTAAGGTCAATATTTGCAAATGGGCAATGAAATGAAGTATCAAAGAGTCTCAATGTTCTGAGTCAGTAGAGAGAAGTAGGGAAAGGTTGGATGCCCAGACGGCCAAATAGATGCTCTCTTTAGGGATGCTCCAAGAGAACAATGACCGGGGTACTGGACCTGGGATCAGGGCAAGACCACTTAGCTAAGGGAAAGAAATTGACAAGAACAAGACTATGGATTTCTAAACAGGTTCTTGGCAAAGAAGGTTTTTAAAAATGAAACAAGCAAATAAATATAGATTGTTTTATGTAGAGTTCAAGATAGCTGATAGTCAGGGCTTAGACACTTCTGACAAGGTGGGTAAAGGCAAAACACTGTCTCATAACACGGGTTGAGAACACCCTTTAGAGGAGAAACCTATGAACCCCAGGTTATCAAGTGCAGACACACTCTGCTGTCCTCCCCTCATGCCACAGAGAAACAGAGGAGGACTAGATGAGGCTGGAGGTGGTACCATGTAGCATTGCTCCAGGGCACGACTGCGTCCTCTGTTCCATACTGCGTCCTCTGTTCCATACTGCGTCCTCTTTTCCATACCTTCTTATAGCGCAAGTTTGTGAATAGTTTTGGAAGAGAGAGAAAAGGAAAGGACCCAGGCACTAGAGTTTACATATAAATACCATTGCAAGGGGTTGTCTGAGAAATTGTATTTAAGCTACTAAACTAGTGTTCCTCAACCATTTTTTTTCATTTTGCCCCTCCCCAGGGAAACTTGTGTAGACATTTTACTACTAACACCCCTGATGAAATTCTAACACTACAGATGCACTGTGTTTCTCTTTACATATTACGTGTATGTCTGTGCTTTATACTTAAAAAGAACAAGGTTTTTTTCACCACCCGCCTCTCAAGAGCAATTTTCACCCCCTCAGGGGGGATAGCACCACCCTTGAGAATGCACGTGCTAGAGAAAGGCAGGGAGTCTCACCTGCCTGGAGGAAAGTGTGGGGGCGATTCCTCCCATTAAGGAAAAGCGTCCTTGCTTGTGGTCCATCTACAGTGAGCCAAGATGAGCTTCCAGGATCATGCATACGATAATCCTGCTTTTCTTTCTCTATTAAGTACTTACCAAATAAATGAATGAATAAAACACTCAGTCTTAAAAATTTAGAAATAAAAGCCAAATTGCTGATTCTGCGTTATACGGGTTGGTGCTCTTATCGCCTGTCTAGTAGTAGCCACAAAATATTTTAACAACTGCTCTTAAGTTGCTGATGTTGCAATTTCTAATTAAGTTAAACCTACCCTGTGACACAGCAATTCTATTTTTAAGTATATTTTCAAGAGAATTTGTCCTGTACAAGAGCGTTCAAAACCAGTTCTGTGCAAGGCAGCCCCAAACTGGAAACAGCCCAAATATCTGTTAATAGCAGAATTGATGGATATTGTAGTACATTCATGGACTAGAAGACTACTCACCCATTAATAAAAATCAACTATTAATGAGCATAAACATATAGATAAATGTCAAAAACACACAAACAATAGATCCATGATGTATGATGTATGCATGAAGTATTTGTAGTGTGTGACGTATGATTCCATTTATATGACGCTCAAGCCCAGGCAACAGTAATCGATGTGATAAAAATCAGAATAGTGATGGCCTCGGGCAGGGGTTGGGTTGGTAGAAAAGGGCCATGAGGAACCTATATTAGGTAATGAAAATATTCTATATCTTGATGTCAACATTTTTGAAGTTGTGAATTTAAGATTGGTGCACTTTGTTGTATATAAATTGTACCTCATGGATGAAAAGATACTGCTACCAAAGTGATGTTGTCAGCAAGTGTCATGGCAGTTTTCATGGTAAAATCCATTTTTAGTTAGAAAGTCACTTTTTCTGCCAGGAGGAAAATACTCTATAATAGCTGTTGCTGCAGCAGAGCAGAGGCTGCCGCTAGAACAGGCCAGGGTGCTCCAGAAAAAGAGAAAGCTGGCAAGCCAAGCAGACTCACAAAAAACACTCCACATTAACAAGCAGAGAAGGCACCTGCTTTGTGCACAACATAAGGGGATCAGTCAAACCACCCCAAAGGCTGCACACAAAGTGAACTTTGAAAATTTAGAGAGTCTGCATAAAAGGACTTTGTGAAATCACAATTGAGGTCATGAAACGAGGAAACAATATCCCAACAGAAAATAACAAGTGATCAGATCCCAGAGGACGCAGAAAAAGGCCAGTTCAATGGATGCAGCACAAGAAAAATCCTCCAGAGCAAGGATTAAGACTGAACCTAGTAGATTAAGGAGAATCACTGTTTCCTTAACAACAAAGAGCTGTGAACTCATGAATAAATTTATGCCCATGTAAATAAAACCATACAAGACATGAATTTTACATAATAAAGCAATCCTCTTCTTCATATTATTTTGAATGGGTTCACTCAGCTTCAATGAATATTTTTAATAATGTACACAATGAAAGAACCTCTCTAGTCATTGTTACAAAGTTACCTGGACTGAGTGTATCCTACTTGTTAATTCTATCTGGTTGTGCTGAAGATTATCCTTTATTTTTTTTATTTTTTTATTTTTTTCAAGGAAGATTAGCCCTGAGCTAACATCTGTGCCCATCTTCCTCTACTTTATATGTGGGACACCTACCACAGCATGGCATGCCAAGTGGCGCCATGTCCGCACCCGGAATCCGAACTGGTGAACCCTGGACTGCTGAGAAGCAGAACATGTGCACTTAACCACTGCGCCACCGGGCCAGCCCCAGGTTGTCCTGAAGATTATCCTTTAAATCATAAAATATTGTATTTCCTCCCTGAGGTCCATACAGGCCTGAGAATTAGAGCAGGATTGAATCAAAAGGCAGGAATGTAGACCGAGAAGCGAGGAGCATGACGTTTGTGGGACTGACTGATAGTTTACCCAAGCCTTGGTCAGCCCTACAGCTGACTCATAAGATATTAACAGCAAAATCAGATTCAGGCTAGAATGTGCTTTGTTAGCCTGTTATAAATGGAAATAAAAGAGGATGGAGAAAGAGACACACAGTTTATTTTTGAATCACGTTAAACTAGAAACATTTGAACCATAAATACATAAATATGGTCATTTTATAATGAATGCATTTAATGTGTGCCTGCTGCTCACCACTTTTGCCCTGATTTTATTATTTTCTTAGGTAACATAAAATGAGAAGTTATTGTCTTCTTGGGTGACAGGCTTTCTCAGACTTAGTCTAGTGAGCAAAGCTGAGATTTTCATGAAGAGAAACTCCAGTCGTCAAGACTTTGGGGATCACAACCAGTTTTAAAATCTACTTAATAAATTGCTCAATCTTAAGCTGACCAGGTTTGTGTGAAAATAATTATTAGGATGGAAAAATAGTAGATAAATATTAGAGATATTTGGTCACCATTCTTTCCATCACAAGTACCGAGGAAAGCTTTATCTAAGACACTGGTTCTCTGTTATTTTCATTACTACCTAAGTAACCTTGGCAATAGATCCTTTATAGGGGAGGCCATCAGTGTTTTGGGTGATATTTAAAGAAATAATAGATTAATGAGCAAAACATGAGTAGGTAAATGCACTGTGAATTTTGGGGCCAGATAAACGAACCCTTGTATCTTGACCCTGCTGCTCTACAGTTGTGGGTCCTTGGGCAAGTTACAGGAGCCTCATTTTCCTCATCTATAAAAAGAAGATAAAAATAATCTTCCTTACAGTATAGAGAATCCTGAAGAATAAGTAGGATAATATAAAAAAACATCCAACACATATTTAGGCCTAGAATATAGTAGGTCCCTATGTTAGTTTCCTGTGGCTGCCTTAATATATTACCACAAACTTGGTGGCTTAAACCAACAGAAGTGTATTTTCTCACAGTTCTGGAGGCCAAAAATTCAACACCATTTTCAATGGGCCCAAATCCAGGTGTTGGCAGGGCTGTACTCCCGCCGGGGGCTCTAGAGGAGTATCTGTTCCTTGCCTCTTCCAGTTTCTGGTGGTTCCCAACATTCTTTTACTTGTATCCACATCACTCCATCTCTGCCTTCATCTTCTCAAAGCCTTCTCTTCCGTCTCTTCTCCTTAGCTGTCTCTCTCTTCTAAGGACACTTTTGATGGCATTTAAAGCCCACCCAGATAATCCAGGATGATCTCCTCATCTCGAGGTTCTTAACCATATCTTGCAAGGTCCTTTTTCCAAGTCAGGTACCATTTGCAGTCCCTAGGAATTAGGACAGGGATGTCTCTTCAGTGGATTGGCGGCATTTCTCAGCCTACTACAGTGCTCAATCAATGTCAGGAGGCTTTTTCTGTCATATATATGATCCCTTTTAATATGGATTGTTCCATTCATGTCCATCAGGTGGACCTGAGGAACAAGGATTTTATCCTCTTCACTGCCTGAAGCCATATTTGTGGGACTGGTCTATTGGCAGTGGGTACAAACAACATATTTTTTCACTAAGTCTGGGAATATCCAAAAGTCAAGGAAAATCTTAAAGATGTGTTCTTTTTCAGCCATCAGAAGTATTCTCTTAAACAGAAGAAAGATTAAGATTATTTTATCCAGAATAAGCACTCAACTAAATACAGCTTAAAGAGCAATATTTCTCAAGTAATAATAGTATGTATATTTTCTGTGATGCTTATATTTGTATAAAAATGTGGAACATTCACACGTGCAGTTATTTGAATTTGGCGTCTGTTGGAAACAAAGCCAGAAAGATTTTGAGACTTTCAAAGTAGGCCACATATGCAAAAAAAAAAAAAGTGGTAAAACTACCTAGCTTGGCAGATGGCTGAGAGGGAGATTACAAAGTGGTATGGTGAGACATTTGATTAAAAAGAAGCAATGATAAGCTGTCAGCTAATGCATTATTAATTGCTCTAAAAACTTCTTCTCAGCAAAATATACTAAAAGGCAAAATTTTTTGCACATAAATAGATGCTAAAGCACTTTCCTTATCAAAAAGGAGGATTCTTTTCTCAAAGCAGTAGATCAGAAATCTTAAATATTAGACTTTTATAACCTATCTAATTTGTAAAATTTTTACATAGAAACAATTCTTCCCAAGGTGTTTGAAGTAAGCTTTACATAAGTAAAAAATAAAGCAATAGGGATTCTCAGCCTAAATTTTCCTTCATCCAAATGGAAAATGTTGATGATGGAAAGTAGGATGGGAATTGCCTTCCACCTTTTCCTAATGCATTGTTGCATCCTCAAATTAGCATTCTAATGATGTGCTGTCAGTTCCCCTCACAGGTAATCCCTAATCTGAACAGTTCTTTTACTGCTCCAAACTGCAACTATACAAAAACTAGCCCAGCCTCAGGATATTAGACGTGACTCTTTTAAAAACATTATGGAACACCACAGACCTCAAGGGTAGATCTATCTTCCTGACAGCGCTTAGTGCTCCTGGGCCCTGATGCGCTCTGGATTCACACAGCTCTCCTTTAAGATCCCAAATTTTGACAGTTCTCAGCTCCTTTTCTCAATATGCTTTCCCATCCTGATTTTCCATATTGGCATAGTTGTGTAGCTTTATACATTTGAAAAATTACTCCTCTCATACCTTGATCTCTTTAGGGGAAATAAATTTATTTTTGCCTCGAAAAGGTGGCTTGAAAGACTATTCCAAGGGGTTGCTAGCCTTGCTGAGATATTTAAAACATCTCTCGGTTCCAGCACTTCCTCTGTATTTTAAGCTGTGCCATCAGAGTTTGAGCCTTTGTGATGTCATATTGTCATCTTCCTCAACATCTCTGCTCAGTTTTTGCATTTTGTTAACTTGTTTTACTTTTTAGTCTGATTATTCCTTGAGTAAAGAGAAAGATCTAGATGGCCTTAGTGGTTTACTCTGTTCCCTCTTTTGGTAGCCTAAGGAGAAATTAGCTCAGCCAGTCTCAAATAGCTTCCTTGCCTTAGGAAAGACAAGGGATGTGAGTTTTTCCATGACTGAACCCTTGGGTAGGCTTGTCAAATAAAACACAAAAGGCCCAGTTAAATTTTTGTTTCATATCAACAATAAATACTATTTTAAGTGTGTCCCAAATAGTCTATGGGGCATACTTATACTAAAAACTCACGTTTATTATTTGTCTGAAATTCAAATTTAACTGCATGTCCTGTTATTTTCTTCCCTAAATCGAGCAGCCTTACCCTGGTCGCTTGTTCTTTCCCCTCCGTGGTAACTTAGACACTAGCTCAGCAGGTCCACCCAAGATAGCTCCATGGGAGCATCCCCTCGAAACAAGGGAGGCACGAGAACGCACTTCTCTCTGCTCCACCTGACACAGCCCTGAGAAGGTTCCACTGCTTTTGATCCTGAAACATACCTGCTTTCTTACAGACAATCCCAGCTTTCATCTGATTGCAATGTGTTTATATGTTTATATTTTTGTGTTATAAACATAATCCATGCTCATTACAGAAAAAATGAATATTGAGAAATCGCTGAAGTCAATCACCTTTAGTGCTCCTGCTTAACAATGACACTGATACTATTAATAGTTTACAAGTTATTTATTTCATGATCTCATTTAATGCTCACAGCAAAAGTGTAAAATGGATTCTATTATATAATCTACTCTTGTTAACCCCCCCAAGGGGGGTCGTCTGCTCCCCTCAAGTCATGCCAATAGTCAGGAGGCAAGGTGGTAGGAGAAAAAGGGCTTTATTACAGCTTGCTAGCAAGAGGGAAGATGGCCAACTCATGTCCAAAAGAATCATCTCACAGAACAAAGACTACAGGCCAATTATATATGGGGCTGGTCTCCGGGTGGGGTGGGAGAGGTGGCTGGTCTCTGGGTGGGGCAGACATCTGGTCCCACTTCCTGATAGTCCTTTGTTTTACTGGATATGCATCAGAGAATGGAGCAACACCCCATGCCCTCATCTTTCCCTTGTCATTGGTGATGACTATTAGCATAGGTTCTCTGCCCCGGGGTCATCACATTCCTAAGGAACTCAAAAGAACAAAGTTATCATCTTAAAGCAGCTGAGAGGGGCCACAAAATCTACAGAGCATGTCTGGGATAGCTCATCAGAGGGCATTCAAAGTTACAATGTGATTTCTTTTCTACGATATGGCTTCCGTTATGTCAACCTTGTGTTGAGCCTGTATCACTTTTACTGAGGAGGCTAAAGTGCACAGAATAACTTGTTAAGGAGCAGGAAGCTGGGGAACAGCAGAGAAAGAGTCTAAACCAAGATCTCTCTAACTCAAGGGTCCACTCCACTATGCTCCCTCCACGCTATTAACATAGAGGCTATATTTCATCCCAGGCTTCTTTCCAAGCTATTTGCATATTATTAATCATAATGAATATGCATTCTCCCAAAGCAAAGCACATTTAAAATCATTTCTTTATGGAGGTACAATTTTAGATACAGTGACATGCCCCAGCCTCCGCCATGAAGCTTTACTGGATTCCCTTGGCCATGCTAACCTCGCCTACTCAATATGGTTAATGTGCACATTTAGTTTTCCGCAAATAACTCTTAATCTCCCAGAAGACATCATATTACACATATAATCCCCCATACATACACAGAGCTGAGCACTGAGCAATGGTGCTATTGTGCTAACAGCCTCTAATTGGTGCCTCTATTGTGGGAAGCTCTTCACACACATTCTCTGTAATGATCACAACAACCCTGCAAGGTAAATATTATAACGTACATCTTCAAGGTAAAGAAACTGAGTCTCAGAGGTATTTACTAGCACCCTCAGGGCACAAAATATCTGTGGGAATGAGCAAAAGCCTTCCCTATTGATGAGGAAAACTGCAGATGAAAAGCAGGCTCCGAGGAGCAGAGTTTGCTTGCCCTTGGAGAGACATTTGCATTTGTGAAGGAAATCTCCATACCTCCCCCTCTGCACCAGGAACAAAGGAGATGACCTTGTCTCTAGAAACTCTTAATGGGGAAGGCAAGAACTTGGGTTGTTTGCTGTCTGGCAATCTCATGTAACTGATTTAGGGTGGTGGCTTCTGACCTTTACTTAATCCAATTTGATTCTTGTCTAAAAGTCATGGGATCACCCAATGACCAGACCCCACCTGCACTGATACCATTTTAACTTTTTTTCATGTTCTTTCCTTTGTCTTGTAAAGAGATGACTCACATACCCATGCCTTATAAAATTAGCCCTAACCCTCAACTCAGGGCAGCAGAAGAAGCAGCAGCAGCTCTGACTGCCCGTGGGTCCTGTCCCCATGCCCGCGACAGCAGCAGCTCCCCATGCCAGCAGCAGCTCTGACTGCCCATGGGTCCTGTCCCCAGGGCAGGAGTAAGGGGGCAGCAGCATCAGAAGCGGTGGCAGCAGCGGCTCCTCCTGCCCGTGGGCCCTGTCCCCACACAGCAGCCTGACTGCCCATGGGTCCTGTCCCCGTGCTATTCCACACTATTCGCTAAATAAAAGAGCACTACTGCCAGATCTTGAGAGTCCAAGAAATCTTTCTTTCGACTCCTCGGCTCACCGACCCCGCATCACCTATGTCCTGGTGGAAGCAGCTCTGAGTATCTCCCGGCAAGTAGATCATTGGCTGACTCTCAGCAGACTGAGAGAACTTGGGCGGTGCAGAACCTGCACCCCATACATATTGAACTCTGCTCAATATGACACAGCTAGTAAATGGTTGTGTTTAAAGTCAAGTTGTCCGACACCAAAACACATATGTACCCATATGCTGTGCAATCTCTGAGTCTCTGATTCCTCACATTTCAGTATGAAACCTGACCTAGAAGTTTTGTATATCTTTGGAGCTGCTAGATCACTTTCCTCCTACAAATCTCCCACAGACCCCAGCTCCTGCTCCAGACTTAATGACAACACTCATGGCTGCTGCATCTCTCTCGCTCCCCTGAGTCACATATTATGCTCATGCTTCAGGGAAAAAACTTCTTGGTATCAGAGGTCAAGCCCACTAGTCCCTGCTTGACGGGGTGGGGTTGACTTGTTTCACGTGTTGAGGAATGCCTGAAAAGCTGGGAAATTTGAATTCTTGACATATACCTTGATATTTTAATTGTTCTCAAGGGTTTTTTAGTTTAAAGGACTCTTATATTGGACCCAAATGCAAATGAAATGGTCACCATCTAAGGGAACGCTATGGCCAGACCTGCCTGAGGAGCTGTGGCGTGGGTTGAACCGTTGAACCATGCAGCAGTAAATCAATTGGCTGACTGGATGACTGTGGTTAATGAAGACAGCCCTTCAGCAGAGACCTTCCCTCCCGAGACTCTAGGGTAAAGTGTATAAAAATAAGCTCTCCCAGGGTCACGGGCTCAACTAACGTGGCAAATTGATTTGATTCTCTTGTTGAATTCTCAAACCTTAGCTGTGGGGAACTAATCAAACACTGAGAAGTCACATCCACTTGTGCCATCATTTATCTTTGATCTCGCATTTATACAGAAATTCTTTGTATAGCTTGTTTGCTAGTGAGCTGTAAAATTAATTAATAGACTCTGCAAAGATCCAACTGTTATTTTCACCGGCACTCAAATCTGATGCCGTTTTTCAGTCTTGCCTATCACGCAATAATTTACCTTATTTGTACATCAAGCTTATTCTATTTAAGGTTGCTCATTCTTACTGTTTGCTAAAAATGATGCACAAATTTATTTGTGAAATAGATGCCTTGTAGAGTTAAAAGGGACATTTTTACAGAATCCAGGAGCAGTGTCACTTGTTGGGGCCCATGGCAGGCCACCCCAAAATATCCCACAATAGCATATTGATTATTTTGAATTAAAGTTACTAGAGAAGCAAAAAGGGCACTCTGACCCTCCTGTCTCTGCTCTCTTTGAAGGCAAGAAATACATCTCCCGTGTGAAAGGAGCTCTCCTTGCATCCTTGTCACCAGAGCCAGGAAATTCAGGGCGGAGAAGCCCGCAGAAATGAACCTTGCTGATTTCCTACCTCAACTCTAAACTCTGCTGAAATTCCTCCCTATTTACATTACCTCAAATCTAAGTTCCTTTGTCCTGTCATTCCTCACAAATTTATTGTTTCTTTATGTAAAAGATATATATACTGCCTGCTTTGTTCACTCTCTGAGCCTCATTTCGCTATGAGCTCCAAAACGTACATATTAAATTGGGTTTTTAATCTTGCATCAATTTTATTATTAATGCAGCCATAAGAACACAAAAAGGGTAGAAAGGAGACTTTTCCCCACCCTGACACACCGCTAGGGTGTGTGGGGCCCTGAGCAAATATTTTTTGTGGGGTGCTCATCTATATAATTAGTTTGATTAAACTTATCAGAAAACTCATGGAACCCTAAGAGTAGTAATTTGTTGATGAAAATGTAGACCAATGAGTGAGAAGAGTCACTTAGGTATTTATGACTGTCCAGTGGACATGAAGAGTCTGCGTAATGCCCTACCACCATGTCTCTCTTCGAGTCCATGATTTCTCTCTTTTGTGTTGTATACTGTGATTTATGCTGTTCCT
Source organism: Equus przewalskii (assembly GCF_037783145.1). NCBI lineage: Eukaryota > Metazoa > Chordata > Mammalia > Perissodactyla > Equidae > Equus > Equus przewalskii. The sequence goes on from NC_091852.1 coordinate 46,813,406, forward strand.
GGCTAATTTCACATCTCCCAACTTGAGAAAAATGTAGCAACTGTTATTACAATGCAATGGTTTTATAAAACTGGTTTGTACTGAAATAATTTGGAACTTACTGTTCTCTCAGTTCTCAAATACCATTCATTTGATCCTAATTACAGCATTTCTCATAAAGCTGGGTTGTCCCTTGTGCTACCTGTGAATATTGACTTCAACTGACTCTCTCAAAAGTTATTACTCTGCATTGTGGACAATCACCAAAAATATAAGTGTTACTAGACTAAACAGAAAAATTTAAGCAATAATTCATTTTATGGTGATGTTAAACTGAGCATTCAGTTTTTTACATGGTGTAAACATAGAATAACACATTTTCCAATATTGCATTCTCTTGAACTCTTTAGGTTTTGACCACTGCATTCCTAGGAGGTAATGCATTTCAATATCGATCATACCCCTGCTTTCCACACACAACCAACAGTGGAAGGATAGACAAAGGGCCCCTGGGCAGAGTTACAAGTGGTTTCATTCACTCAAGGAATGCCTGTTCTTGAACCAGCATGGTTTAAGACTGATCCAGGAAAGTATGATATCACTGCAATTGGATGCAAGAGACATCAAATGAAAGTTCTCACTTACTTTGAGGAGCAAAAGTCATGAAAGTCCTTGGAAGTAGTCAGCTCAGCCACTACCAGAGAACGTGCACACACTGTATAGGGCATTGGGTAACCTGCATGAGTGCCAGCGGCAGGGGCACATGGGGTAGGGGACGCCTGCTGCTAGTCCTGCTGTTCTTGGTTGCTGTGCACCAGAGACCACGTCAGCGTTAGAACACGGTGAATAAGAACTTACATGAAGACACAAGTATGGCTTAAGTCGAATGTCTGGCAGTGGAGCATTGGTAACCAGAGCCTGAACTCATTCTGTGTCTAACAGGAGTGAGAATCACTCAAAATCAGCATGTGAGCCCCATTCAGAAAGCCTAATCTCATACAATCTGTTGAAAGAAATACCATGCTGATCAGTTCGAGTAATCAACTGGCCAGGCCTGGACTCAAACATGGGACACTTAGATCACTATTAATTGTCAGTTATGGCACTCATTGGGACATCTGGTGAACCTCTTGTGTGAAGATAGAGCTCCAAGAGCCTCCAGAAGGATACTGGAGAGTGGGGCCCACACAGGTCCTGGCACTAGTTTGGGGCATCCTTCTGGACACTGCCTGCCCTGGTTGCTCCCAGGTGATTGAAGGAAGACAAAATTTTCAAGAGGAGTGCTCCAGTGTGCAGTCCCACCTGAGCGCTTGGCTGGATCGAAAGGAGGTGCTAAAGATAATGAAAGCGTGCTTACTTGAGCTGGTCAATGACCCTCGAAAGTCTGAGAGAGAAATATTTCTGCATTTCCTCCTACATCCAGGGCTCTGATCCTGCCGATGATTATTCCACAGAACTCCAGGATGGGAAAGAAATCTAAAGTTCATTTTAACACTCCAAGACTGTGATTCCTACCTGTCACCTCTCCAGTACGCAGTCGTCTATCTCACACTTAGATACTTTCAGTTATAGGAAATTTACCACCTCCTAATACAATACTTGCTCTTCAAGAATGGATCAAAGAGGGTGTTATTAGAAATTTCTGTTCCCATGACTCTTTAATATGATGCTTCTTCCAATATCTGAGAGCAATATGTCTTCTTGTAGTCACCTCTTTCCTAGGTCAAACATCCAGTTTCCTTAGTGCTATAGGATAGCTTTGAATCCTCTCAGCATTTTGATTTTTCTTGTCATTACTTCTCTTAAAATATGAGCAAGTTTGGCGTATAAGACCTGAATCTTTCATTTTCAAATATTTATCAGGATGTTCTTATTATGCAGTTCTTATCATTTCTTTAGTTACCATATGTGACCAAAATGAAACCTTTGGATTCCTTAGTGTCTAATTCCACTAATGCATTCTCATTATTTTCTAAATGGAATATTAGTGATTCAGAGCTTTATCTCCCTGACAAACTTTATAAAGCAGCTGATGAAGAAACCAGAATATAAATTTGCTCTAGGTCTAAAAGAAATACTCAACATTATATAAGAACTATATGGAAAACTAAATGAACATAAAATGACATTGACCGAGGATGAGAAAAAAATCATGTTCACTTAATGTCCTGATTATATCCTGAAAAAGACTCTCAGCACTGGCACCCATGTAAGCCAGTTATATAAAAAGTTTTAAAGTTAAAAAAGAAAAACCTTAATTTTGTCAAGAACTGCCTGAAACAATTGTAAAATGAGCACATATGGTTTCTCTTAAATCATTTTCTTTCTAGCAGCTGTGAATGAAATCCCAAGGGAGTTCACTCCAGGCAACTATGCCTTAAAATACAGAAATCAGACTCAATATAGCCACATTTTTCTCTGGAGGTCATGGAAAAGTTGGCGGAGAAGTTACAGGCTTCCTGTAGTTAGTTCTTTTCTGCTCTTTTCACCAATGAGTCCTTACCTAACACATCCTTAGTCATGGTATAGGAAGATAAAAATCGAAGAACGATTCTGGGTGATGAGCCCAACCAGCCATTGGCAATCAAAGAGAGCTTAGATACTAACAAAAAGTTAAATATTCTATACAAAGTCCGTAAAATAAGTACAAAGCTTCCCAGGTCGTGTTGGACTCTGCTCACTGGAAGTTTTGATGCACCAATTTGAGCTGATAAAAGAAAGAATTATTTTGTTAGAAGAAATTGGCCATTGTTATCTTGCCTGGTTTAGATGGTTGCACATGTACGGAAGCAAAATGACTACGATTATTGGTCCTTGAGCCAGATCGCCTGGATTCAGATTCTAGTTCTTCTACACAGTAGGTCTATAACTTTGGGCAAGTCACATGAAAGTGTTAAGATCCACCTAATAACAGTAATTCATAATGCACTTTATAGTTCAGGAGATGCCTTCACATCTGTTATCTTATTTGTCCTCATGGTAACTATCTCAGAATGGTAGGGTTACTCTTCCTTCCTCCAATATATGCTTATTAGGAGTCTACTTTGTGTCAGGATATAATGCATTGAAAAACATGGACAAGGTCTGTGCTTTCATAGAAACGTCATTCCATCAGAGATCAACAGACACGTAACATGCATGTTACATGTTACACGCAACAGCATGTAAACAGAGTGACGCATCAGATGATTTCAGATAATAATAATTGTTCAGAAGCCAGTAAGGTTAGGGGCTGAGTCAGGTTTGTAAAGGGTAACAGTGAAGACCTCCCATGAAAAGGTGCTATTTAAGATGAGAACTTGAATGGACAGAGGAAGTCAGAGAGAAGATCTGGGTGGGTAGGGTAAGGGGATTCCCCCAGGTAAATGCCCTAAAGAGTAAAGTATTAGGTACTTAGGTACGTCTCAGAACAGACAAAAGTCACTCGATGTTAAATATGTATAGGGTTTTTCTGAATAGCAATTATACCTTGATAAAGCTAAAAAAAACCCCACATCGACCTAAAGGTAGTGAGGACAGTGAGGATGAAGAGAGAAGAGGGCAGGGACTTCGCCAGGACCAGACGCCTTCTGCAGTGTGCAGGGTCATAATCAGGAAGAGACCTTTCCAAGGTCACTTGAGAGCCAAGGCTAAATTCTAGATTTTCTCACTCCAAATATATTGCTCTTTTCCTTTATAAGATGTGTTACTTGATAAGCCATACTTCTGGATAGAGCCCAGCAAAAATACATTGTTAGTTTTAGAATATCTTTGTTAAAACCTTTTATGTCTTCTTATAAAGTAGTAATCTTAATATCATCATCAATAATTACTGAGTACTTCTAGTAGAGCACATACTCAGGGAAACATTATACCATCCAAAGTCACGCATTCTACCAATAACACTGTGAAGATGATAATGAAGTGTTTGTTTAAAATTACGAAACTTAGACACAAACTATTTAGAAACTAACCTAAAGTAATGCATCTAATAAATGGTGAGCTTGACATAGGAATACAGTTTCCTGTAATGGACATTTTGATGCAAGTCACTGTAAACGCTTGTGGGATGATAGGAGAACATAAATGCATACTCATTTCATCAGACATCACCTAGGCACCTTGTTCAAACATCACTCTTAAGTAGTTGAGAGCTTCTAGACGTGGAATTTTATGATTGTTATAAAGCTTGTCTCAGAAACACTCAAAGTATAGCCAGTGTATGATTAACCCAAGATTGCTAGGCAGGAATCTACCAATAGGCTTAGGTTTATCTCAGCTGACATTAAAAATGGTTGGGCAGGAAAATTATGTTTCAAGCAGGAACAAACATGTTAAAAAATAGTTCCGATTGCTGAGGTTATGAGGATCAGGTTGTTTTGAAGTGTGTGTATGTTGGGCAGAGGGGTGGGGAGTGGACACAGTAGCGGTGAGGTTTATCTTGTGGTAGTTTATCTTGTGGAGAGTAGTTAAAATTAATTTGGATCAACTACTAATAAGGATATTTGTCAATTTTCTTATTGCCTTTTTTAGAATTAGATGCAAACTTATAAGACAAACACAAGAACATTCTACTGCTTTCACCTTTTGCAGCGTAACGATTAGAGTTACAGACCCTGGAGTCAGACAGCCTGGGTTCGAATCCCAGTGCTCCTCTGTAATAGCTACATCACTTTGGGCAAATCACCAAACCTCCAGGTGCTTTGGTTTCCTCATCTTTAACTGAAAATAATAGTATACATACTTTATTACAAGACTCAGGAGGATACATAATATTATACATGTAAACATATTGAGAAGTGCCTAACACATAGCCATGGATTAACTCCAGAAATGTTAGGTATTGTTTTCATTATTATATGTTTGTATTATTGTATTTATGTGTTATTGCATTTTATGTATTTTAGCAACACGACACTGCATTTTCCATAAGATTGGCTCAAAATAATTGCCTCTCACTATAGTGAGCGTTATGGGAAGCGTGTCAACTTTGAGACGGGTGCAGTGTCTTTCTCTTCCAGTTAAACAACATTTCTCTGCATCCTGGTTTCCTGCCTGCGCATTCAAAAACAGCAGAATGGATAGCAGTCCTCCAGAGCAGTTTGGCACTTGCTCATCAATTAAGATTCCTGAAGTTTTTCCATTGTCCAAAAACTGAAGAAAGCATTTGTTTTTTTTCTGGCCACTATCTATTAAAGTAGAAGCATCAGGAATTTTTGTCTGTTTTCAATTTAACAAAGCTTTATTGTGAGCTGACTATGTGCCAGACGCTGTTCTGGCTTTCAATCACAGCAATAAATGGTACAGAGTCCCTATGCTTTACGAAACTCCATTTTTTTCTCCTTTCCTGATAATTTCATTTTTCTGTTGCTCTCTTTTAGTCTACATGAAAACTAACAAAAAGGAAAAGGACCTCATAAATCAGCCCCGTTGGGCGTTAATCCAACGGCCACTGGGACAATAGAAAAGGGGGTAAAAATAGCTGAAAAGTTTGCTGAGAGGCAGTTCCTGGTTTCTCTTTAGAAGTGTGTAGGAATGACGGTATCCAGTTATGATTTCCACTAATTTTACTAAAGGCAAAATACATGCCAAATGTTGTTTTGACCTTTTATATCACTTTTAAATCTTCTAGTAAGTAAGAAGTCTCTTCTCATTGTGCAAGTTGAAGACACTGTCATCTAAAGATTCTAGGTCACTAATTGCAGGGCTGAGTCGGGCTCAGAAATCCAGTCCTTCTGACTCCAACACCCTTACTTTTCCCACAATATTGTGTCTCCTTTATTAGACATCTATCCATACCCTTCCTAGCGTCTTCTCCCTTGACACAGAAATTAATTCAAGGAGGTTATGAAGGTTGAGAATAAATTCAAGAGGACTTTAGACTACATAACACAGTAAACTCCTGAAGGGTGGTAAATATTTCTTAACAGTGTTCATATTGCCACATCCAGTAAACTCATCAGACAAATTAATAACATCACACACACCTACTGAGTGACACAACTAGCGAACCAGTAAATGGGAAAGAGGAGCTGAGATTATGAGGAACTTATTCCTCGATGCTAAAGAACCTGTTATTTTTAAGTATTTTAAAGCACTTTATTGGATATTCTATAAGCCCTAGAGAACACATAGTCTATTGTTCAATGTATTTGTGGAACTTTTATAAGAGAAGATTTTATTAAAAGCTGACTTTTGATATCATAACTCAGAGAGAGATAACAAAGTATAATTTCATAGTTGTCTCAAATACTTGTGACAGCTTGAAATTGGCTGCAACTTTGTCACAGTTGATTAGTGGAATGTGTAACAAATAGTAAAGCGGGGGTCATGAGCAAAACTAGCAAACATGCACTGAATCTCAATACTATGAAATTTCCTTTCCTTAAGCCAAAAAGCAATTAGTACTGAATTTTCCCAAGACAAATAAATGCATAGAGATTAAATATGAAAACATAGTTAACAATGGTCTTCATATGAAAATTCATCTCATAATGACAAATAAATTTCTTTTTTCTGTTTATATTCCATTAGTTTTCAGCTAGTAATAAAACACAACTTGAAAAAAAAACACATCAGCATGATTTGACCCTTGGAAAAGAGATAGACTGCTCTGCAAAGCTTGGTGTATAGGCTGAGCCTACACCATTTCTCAGCCGTTTGAATTGAACAGGCAAGAAGCACAGAGGACTGACAGCTCTCCATGCCCTTCCCGGGACAGCAGGGAGCTCATAACATGTAAAAGCAAGTCCTGATAAATATAAATAGAGCTCTCTATGAGAACACTGACAAATTCACTCCCTCATTTAATGAGAAGCTGCCAAGTGAGATGATATTTCTAGGAATGGTACAAATAACCCACAGTGGGCATGAAAAAAACAAAAGTCCAAGACAGACATTTTCTATCCAAAATCGGAAAGCATCACATTTGTAGGAGCTGTTGGACTGATGAGCTTCTCTCTTATATATGCCCCCATGTTTTTAACAAAGAACTGAAAGTATCAATTCAAGGACATCAATGAAGTACATTGCTTAAAAGTCAGATACTTAAAAAACACACAGTTCTCCCTTTGCTGAAGTGGAAAAAGCTCTGCTCATCTTGAGCTATTGTGAAGACCACACAGGTGTAACATGGCACCACTACTTTTCATTTAAATCCTTTGTGAACTCAGCTGGAAAAGAAATATGCTCATAATCACAGGGGCAAAAAGACAAGGACTTTTAGGAGCAGAATTTAACTGTACCCCTTCCTGTCACTAACAGTAAACTGAGACCCTAGAGTCCAGATGCAGTGGCTTATGTCATAGAAAGGATACCAGTGTGGTCTCAAGGAGAACTTTGGTTAAAATATTGATTTTCTTGTTTTTCAGTACTTTGATCAACTATTTTGCAACGTGGATCATTTAACAGAGCTCGAAAGCTGGTTATGGGCTTCGTCCCCACTCGGGTCAGAAGGTCGCTTTTGTTCTGATAGGTCTGCATGTGCGGCTCATCTTTAGCCTCGGGACCCTCTGCTTACTGCATTCTGTTCCCGGGCAGTTGACTGCAGCCTGAAACTCCAGCTGTTTTGCAGATCAGAATGATTTGCAGCAGGGATAGTGGCCCAGAGAGGTTATACGGATCCCCACAAATTCTTCAGTGTTGCTAGAAAAACATTGTGAAATGATTCTATATGAAGAAGAGGGCATTTTTATTTACCCAACATTAAGCTGTTTGAAATAAAGGCCTCTATGGAGCTTATCTGAAACCATTATGAATTTCACAGAATGATTTAAGGACTTCTGTTTTCCAGAAAATAAACACAATGTGAATAAGTGCAGCAACAAAAATCACCACTCCATCCTAAATCAAACAAGCATATCCCACTGGTTCTCTGACTTCCTGAAAACAAGAGGACCTCACAGGAGTCTGGGTTTAGAAAGCTTTTCTTGTTGTCTGACGGGAAGTATGTTCCGAATGAGAACCAAGTTTAACAGAAAAGTGCTGCCCGGCGGCTGAGCTGAAGATTAAGTGGATCAGGATCAGATACAAATTTCAAAATGATTTTTTTCTGTTCCATTTGATCTTTCCTCTGAAAATATCTGAGTTAGGAACAAAAATATTGCAAATGAGCTATTTTTAAGGAATAGTGATAATTATAGGATTGGCAACATCTGTTTACTTCCAAATACACACAAATACACACACAATGAAATAATGCTCTCACTCCATTTTTTACCATCTTTTTCTTCATCAAATATATTCTCAGGGTTAGGATTTTTTTAGTTTTTATAAAATAAGACTCCTGGAAATTTTTTTTATGTTTCTATCTTGCTCAAACATTTCAGAAAATTAGCTTTGTTTCTACCTTTTGAGGAAAGAAGGAAGAGTGTAGGTTTAGAGGATAATTTAAAACTTGATTAAGCTGTCATTAAGGAAAAATTATGACACTTGCAAAGGAAATGATGGTATTTGAGCTTGTACTTAAAAAATATATTAAAGTAACAAACAAAAATGATTTTAAACAATCTTAAAGGAAACATGAGACACCTGAGTATTTATAAATGTAGTTTTTTCTACTATTCTGTGTGGCATTGAAGCATTTTCTATGAGACGCATTTCTCCATTTAACAAAAGGCAGCACGATGATGTGTGACAGAGACTCCAGCCACAAAAGACACTTGGCCAGCTTCCCCAGTGACTGTGTTGATGAATTTGAGACTATGGTTCACATGTCAACTGAAGGTTTATGGGATCATAGAAAAATCAGTCAACATAGAAAGCATAGCAGGCCAGAGAACCTTATGAAATTTTCAAAAAAGTCTTCCTTGAAATCGGGAAGAAGATATTTTAAAACTCATTTCTCTGACATATTTACTACATTTGGTAGCACTTTAAAATGTATGTTAAAAATGAAAAAGAGGCAATCAGGTTTTTGTTTGTTTAGCTTCTCTGTGGAAATGGGGATCCCTCATATAAAGTTGGATTTGTGTTATACGCATATTGGCATCCCATTGTCTGCTGTAGCATCGTATAGCATCATCCGTTGTGTAGTTTATCTTGGTGAACTATCTTGGTCAAGGTAGCCATGCATAACGAGAGGTGGAGAATCAGAAAATCAGAGTAGTTCTTTCCTGCTCTTCTTCCCTTGGGCTGCTGGAACAGTCATGGGTCTAAGGCCAGCTCTCACTTATGGAGGCAGCCAGGTCAGCTTGTCTTCTTGAAACTTCTTATCTCGAGGCTCATATTGCAAACTACTAAATGGCACAAGCCAGAGACTGTGTAGTTAGGAAAGGTGGAAGGAAATCCTATGTTTACATGCGCCAGGTCAGAAGAAATCTCTGCTTTGGTATCTGAGGGAAAAGACAGATATATGTTTAAAAAAAAAAATGTTACTTGGATTTCTATGGCATTATCTCCTGTGCATGTCCCTCTCACAGAGACTTCAAAGAGACACTTCATGGGATCAGATAAGGACAAATGAAGAGGGAACCAAATACACCCATCTCCTGCTTAATATTAGCAAACTGCTTATAAAAATTAAACGTTCTTCCAGAAAACACTAACTTGGAGTGTTAAAGAAAAAAATATATATTGCATTATATAACTGCCTCAAACCTCTAAGTATTTTCCTAAAATGTAGTCAAAACAAACTGCCTATAAAACAATCAGATTATCATTCACAGGTAAAATGATTAAAACGTCACTTCCTGATCACCAAGCAATGCAATTAAAACGAGTTTTTTGCTTTGTTTTTGTTTTCTGTAGTAACAGGCAGTTTGCATGTCCTGCATTTATAATTCAACATGGCAGAAGAGTACTCAGTAGCAAATACACTTGACAGAAAGACATGTAGAAAATTTTACAATAAAATACAAGGCAATCAATCCGCTTACCTAATTCTTTTGCTTCAAGAAGGAAAGCTAATCAAGGAGGAGGGGCGAAGCAGATTTTTTTTGTAATTCATCTAAGTTGCTGCATGTATGGGTTCCTTTCTATTTGTTCCTTTCAATTGCTGAATAGAATGTCTTTCAATGATTATATGATTGTCTGTTTATTTATTCTCTAGTTTATAGACACATGGAAGTTTCCAGTTTTTTGCTACAATGAATAGAGTGTGATAAACATTTTATGCATGTCATTTTGTGCTTTCATATGTTTTGAGTAAATGCTAGGAACAGAATTGTTAAATGCTAAGGTAGATGTACGTTTAATTTAACAAGAGACTGCAAACGGTTTTCCACAGAGCTCGTACCTTTATATATATGGCATATGTACAGGAATATACACCGGAAACAGCTGCTCCCCATCCTCTTTGTTTGATTTATTAGTCTTTTTAGTATTAGACATTTTATTGAGTAGTGGGATCTTATTGTGGCTTAATATGCTTTTCTCTGATGAGTGATACTGTTGAGAATCTTTCTCCATGTTTATTACGATTTGCAGATTCTCTTTTATGAAGTGCCTGTGTAAGCCTTTTGCCCATTTTTACTGAGTTGCTGTCCTTTTTGTTATTGACTTAGAAGAGTTCTTTGTGTAATGCAAATGTTATTCTTTTGATGAATAATGTACTGAGCACCTGCTTACCCAGTCTGTGGTTTGCTTTTCCTTTTCTGTGTGTTTTGATGAATAAAAGTTTTTAATTTTGATGAAGCACAGTTCAATGTTTTTTGCATTCTTTCTAAGAAATCTGAAGCCTCATTCGCGTTGCAACAATACACTCCTAAAATTTAGCTTTTACATCAAGGTCTGTGATCAATCTTGAGTTCGTATTTGTATGGTAATTTTGTGTATAGTGTGAGGCATAAGTTGTGGTTGAGTTTCTTCCATACAGACACTCAATTGGTCAAGTGCCACTTGCTTAAAAGATTTCTTTCCCCATTGAATTATATTCGTGCTTTTGTCAAAAATCATCTATGTATGTGTAAGTCTACATTTTGGGTGCTTTACACTCCATGCTTTGTTTGCTTGTCCTCAACCTCATTGCTGTTTCTGTGCCTCTTTGTATCTGACCCAACCCTCCACTTGTTCTTGCGCTCTGCCTCCTGTGACATTGTCCACAACCTCACCTAAAATCTTTAAACAAGGCTTGAAACGTTTCCTTCCCTTTGCCTTAATATACTCCTCAAAGACACAGTTAGATCTCTCATAATGGATATCACTCTGTTGTCTTATGGCTTGCAATATTTGATGAAAATTCAATTGTTGTTCTTCTTGCTGTTTGCTTGTATAGAATATGTAACCACTAACCCTGAAGAGTCTTAGAATCTACTCCTTTATCTTTAGTTTATTGTAGTTCAGTGATGCTGTACCTAGGTGTGGATTTATGAACATTCATTCTGTTTGTGATTTGTGGTGCTTAGATTTGTGGATTAAGATTTTCATCAAATTGAGTAGGTTTTGGCCAACATTTCTTCAGACGTATTTTTGCCCCATTCGCTCTTCAATTTCTGGAATTCAAATTACAAATACATTAGACTGATGATACTGCCCTATAGATCACTGATTCAATTCAGTTCTTTTAGTCATTTTTTTGTCTCATTTTTGGGCATTTGTTTGACCTGCCTTCACACTAATCCTCTCTTCTGTGGTGGTCATTTTCCTGTCAAACCTTCCAAAGTTTTAGATTTCAGTTATTTTACATTTTTCGGATCTAGAATTTCTATTGCTTTTGTTTTGTGGTTTCCATTTCCATATTTGTTCACCTATTTCTCTGTGTGTTCCTGTAATGCTTTGACCATATTTATAATAGCTATTGTAAAGTTGTCTGCTCCATCTAATAGCCAAGTCTTCTCTGAATTGGTTTCTGTTTCATAAATTTTGCTTAAATATAGGTTCCATATTCTTGCTTCGCCATGTAGTCTGTCTTCTTTCACTGTATACTGCATATGGTGTATATATGAAGAGTGATGATTGGATAATAATATAACATATTTTTCCTGGAGAATAAAGGCTCTTTCTTATGTCTCACAGCTAAGGTGAAAAGTATTAGAAAGAGTTGAATTGATCTGTGATTGCACTTTAGTAAGAAGTTTTGGAAGAGAGGTTCAGTTGTTAGCCACCACTGTTGGATCTGCCCAAGGGTTATTCCACTTAAAAAGTGTTTGAGCCTGGAGCCAGGACAGTGCTGGGACAGGGTGCTGCCTTATACTCAGAGATTCTCTGTATTAAATGCTCAAGACTGCAGGGGCTCTGCTCGCCTTGCCACGCCACTTTCACTTCTTTTTATTTCATATAATTAAGGGCTTATTGATAGGATATTGATATTAAGGATGAAGGATATTCAAACAATTTGTTATTGCATTTGGACCTTGCAGACATGAATCTGTACCTCCTGCCTCTGCCTTGGATGCTATTTCAGCTGGCATCTCTTCACCTAAGACCTTCCAGCCCCAGACCCAGTGTTTGCCTCCAGATGCTGACATAGCTTTTTGCTCTGCATGAAATGCTCCTTTCTAGGGAATTGGAGTTAAGAAAATGGGGAGAGTTAGGGACAACACACATGTGAACCTTAAGCACAAAGGTGAGCAGAGAAGTAGTTCAATGAACAGTAGAGAAACAGTGAGTAGTAGGGCAACTTAATAGAGAAGATGTTATAGTGTAGTTGCACATTTCTGTTCGTGACTTGGTAAAGAAGGAAAGTAGGATAATTCAAAATGTAGCGGACATTTGAAAGAATGAAGCCCTAGAGTATGAAAGAGGGGATGATGTTTACAGCACAAGCGAATGGGCTGGAGTTCTAAATAGGAGAGGGGTCACGTCGTCTGTTAGAAAGGAGGTGGGTGGAAATGTGATTACATACGCAGGTGAGTTTGGGTCTCTGGATTCCACTCATCAGTTTAGTATTACATCAGCTACAGTGATGGGAGAAATGATATGATTTTGTTTGAGAAAGTTTAAAAGAGTCACATGGAAAAATAAGAAGACACATATATTAAGGAAGAATGAAGTCAGTAGAAACTGAGTAATGACCCTCAAATATCTTCCTCTCCGTAAAAGCAAAAGAACACTGGCAAAAATTGTCAAAATCATCTTTTTATGAACTCTGGGAATCAAACAAAACCTTGCGACACCAGAAAGTGATTATTCAAGAAAAACAGCTGCATCTTGATGAGAACAGTGAGCTTTGTGGTGTTTGAATTTCTTTAATCCCATCCAAATCTCTCTGAACCATGGTGACCTTGAAAACCAACAGCTCCACGATCACAATGAAGCCCAGCACTCTAGCAGCCTCCGAAGAAGGACTTAGAGCTCCTCCAAAACCCAATTCCTAGATAATTTTCATCATTTGGCCTGTTTCACAGTTCCCTGGAAAATCCTGTTTACAAGGTTTATCTTTGTTTGACCTGACTCACAACTCATTCAGTTACCAGTGAGCTCACCATCTCACTACAAACAGCCTTTCTCTGGGAGGGGGAGGTCGTCAAAAAACAATCAGTGGCAATTCTTTGGCATAACAGCTACCAAGGTGGTGGTAACATTTGGGCCAAACAACAATCTGACTAAAAACATAAAGGAACAGCTGGGGAAAGAGATGTAACTAGATGGCTTTGAAACCTAGAACACATTCCTGAGACATTAGAGGGCCATGAAAATATGTAGGTGTGTGTGCACGCCCAGGGCTGGGTGAGTGCCCGTAAAAGACCCAAACCTGCCTCTGTGCCTGACCTAGAGGCTCTGTACTAGCAAGAAATGAAGAGTAAGCTAGAGTTGGCAAATGTCTGCCTCAGCACGAAAGACATACAGAACACGTGCACAGAGCTTCTTGACTAGGTTGAGGAGACTCATGGGTTCAAACATCTAAGGGAATCTCTCTGCAATTATTAGATAATCACTAAGATAATTGAGCAGATTTCAGTGGCCTCACAGGACAGAATACAGACTCTATAGAACTAGTTAAGGAAAGTCACTAAATAAACAAGTAGAAGCAACAACAACAATAAAAACACTAAAAACAACTGTATATAGGGAGAGAATCTAATTTCCAGGGTTGCCGCGTTATATAATTTTAAAAGTCCAGCTTTCAACAAGGGTACAGGTATGGATATATACACTTGTCAGCAGTGTGGGATTCTCCATTCAGAAGTGTGATCATAAGTTTAAAAGGATCAGTCTCTCTCAGGATCTTCCTCTAAAAATTTGTAACAAAGGGAAAAAATAAGCATATATCCTGCCTTTGCAGTGGAATTCTAAGAATAAGCAAATAGTCTTAGTGGATGTCCAAAATATTTAACTTGAATAAAATTAAACTTGTCATTTTATGTTTTTGAAAAATGCAGAGAATAAAGGAACAAGTTAAATGAAACTACAAGGAAGCAATCAGGTAAATCCAAAATATCTGATATTCTGTAGGCCTATTGAGCTGATTTTGTTCAACAAGTCAGAGGCATAAAAAAAGAAAGAAGATGGACTCTTCTAGAGAAAAGAGACCTAAGTGAATTAACAGCCAAGTACAAGGCATGAACTTTGTTTGGATACTAACTTTAAAATATCCATCTAGAAAATGAAGTTTTGGAGACTACTGGGAAAATTTTAATATAGATCGAGGATAAATTATATTAAGGATGGATTAATTTAACTGAGTGAAATAATGGTATCAGGTTTTATAGATGCACAATGATAAATTTATGGGTGCAATATCAAGATAATTATACCTTTCATCAAAATTCTTCATTCAGTTGGGACTGGCCCTGTGGCCGAGTGGTTAAGTTTGCGCACTCTGCTGCAGGCGGCCAGGTGTTTCGTTGGTTCAAATCCTGGGCGCGGACATGACACTGCTTATCAAACCACGCTGAGGCAGCGTCCCACATACCACAACTAGAAGGACCCACAACGAAGAATATACAACTATGTACTGGGGGGCTTTGGGGAAAAAAAGGAAAAAAATAAAATCTTTAAAAAAAAAATTCTTCATTCAGCAAAAACAACCGATAAGCAAATGTTAATTATTTGCTCAAATATGTAATGGATATATGGAGGTTTAATTTGCAATTCTCTCTAATGCTAAGTATACATGGAGACATATGACATGGGAAAAACATCTGCAAGTATAATGCTCTACTCAAGAAAAGACTTGTGAGATAGGAGTAGGAGGTAAGACTGTAGCAGTAAATGTGGATAAGACCATCAAAATCCTTGGACAGAATGCTAAGATATTTGCCTTTGTACTTCTGAAAGAGCTGAGACCCTGGATTGATAAGTGAATAATTGATTTGGTGAGTGTTCTGGATATCTCCACTCTGCCCCCTAGAGCCACTTGGTACCTTTTTACTCCTAGACCTTCCCATTGAGGTCAACCTGCACTAATGGGCTGCCTTGTCCTATGACTTCTGGTTAGATTTCACAAAATGGTAGCACTGGAAGAAGATCAGGAGGAGGGATGAAAGACATGCTGGAGTATTTATTCAGACTCCATCCCTGGGAAGAGAGAGGGAATGGTGGGCAAATTGCATCCTTCCATCAAACTCTCAACCGAGTGTCCCTCTCTACAAGAAATTCAATTCTGGATTCAGTTATATTCCTCCTCTGCTTCTTCTGTGGTCCACAGAAGGCAACGGCACCCCATAGATACCATCCTTTGTAGCTATAGCTTTTCTAGACTCTGCTCATATCTTTGTAAACAGTCCTCTAAATTCTTCTCAAATTACCCAATTTAAGTTTGCATCTGTTTCCTGCCTAGATCTGGATAAAAATAGAGGGAAATAAATTGATGTGTAGTATCACAGTTGACAATAGGCTGAAGTAAAGAAATGTGTGCAGAGAAGAAACTACATTATGTCTGGTCCAGTAGTACACAGACTTGATGAGTGAAATTACCTTTGCATGAAGAAAACTCGGCCCCTTTTTCATGGTGGGTGAAACTCTACACCTAGATGTACCTCCTGGTAAGCTAAGCATAGGCTGGTTTTTTCAATTTCCAAGCTTTCAGATTTCTGACGCTTATGATTTTGTGTACGGTGACACCATTCACTAAGGAAGAAAATACAGGAAAAGCAAAGTTTTGTATGGTCAAATTTGTTGAGCTCAGTTCCAACGTAGTAAATTTAATATATACTTTCGTGGCCACCGAAGGAAGAGAAAACTCAGGAAAAAATGCCATCAGAAAGTCAAAGGAGGTGGCAGTTTCAGAAATGAAAGCTCTTTCCATGTCTAAAGCTGCAGAGGTCAGGGAAGGTAAGGTCTTCACACACCCACTTATTTTAGCAGTTCAGAGATCACTGGTAACCCTGTCAAAATCATTTTCTCCCGAGCAGAGGGAAATGTCTTTATGGTAGAAGAGTGAAAGGGGGTTTTCTAATTAAATGGGTAATAAATTTTCTTTCAAAAACTTAAAGAGATAGGAAGAAATTTTATCAAAATGATGAGTTGTAGATATGTTTTAATACTCTAGGTATGTTAAAACAAACACTTGAACGAACTGCAGAATAAAGGCTATCAGTAGACGTTACATGAATTTCACTTGCTTTAAGGGCTAAAGTTTTGTTTACAAGTAGAAGTACCCTGCATCAAGTGATGTTACCTTTAAAACTCCTAGGAAATCATCTTACATTTAAAAATGTTTTTTCCTTAATTTTTTAATGGTTGTCAACGTCTATATTTTTGGAAATATATTTCACATAACATTTTTTAAAATTAAGTTGTGCAACATGTTGATTTGATACATTTATATATTGTAATATGCTTGCCATTGTAGTGATAATTAGCCCCTTTATTACATCACGTAATTATCATTTCTTTTTTGTGGTGGGAATAATTAAGATCTAGTCTCTTGGCAAGTTTGGTGTTTATAATACAGTATTGTTGTCTGTATTCACTATACTGTGCATTAGCTCTCCAGGACTTACTTATCTACTAGTTGCAAGTTATGTGAAAGTAAAAAATTCTTTAATTTACTTATACAGTAGCTCCACCTTATCCAGGGTGTCGCTTTCTGCAGTTTCAGTTAGCCGTGGCCCACCTCGGTCCAAAAATATTAAATGGAAAATTCTAGAAATAAACAATTCACAAGTTTTAAATTGCACACCGTTCTGGGTAGTGTGATGCAATCTCCCACCATCCAGCCATCTGCCCTGGGATGTGAGTCATCCCTTTGGCCTGCGGATCCTTGCTGTATCTGCTACCCATCCATTAGGTACTTAGTAGCCAGCCAACTTGGTTATCAGATTGACTGTTGTGTGCTTGTGTTCAAGAAACCCTTATTTTCCCCAATAATGACCCCAAAGTGCAAGAGTAGTGATGCTGGCAATTCAGATATGCCAAAGAGAAACCATAAAGTATTTCCTTTAAGTGTAAAGCTGAAAATTCCCAACTAAATAAGGAAAAAAATATCGTATGCTGAGGTTGCTAAGATCTATGGTAACTTTTATTACAGTACATTGTTATAATTATTCTATTTTATTATTATTGTGGTTAATCTCTTTCTGTGCCTAATTTATAAAATTAAACTTTATCATCGGTATGCATGTATAGGAAAAAATGTAGTCTATATAGGGTTCAGTACTATCCAAAGTTTCAGGCATCCACTGGGGGTCTTGGAACATATCCCTGGGGGATAAGGAGGAACTACTGTATTTCTTAGATGTGAACAAACCAACTAACGGCATGTGCATTGCTCAGATTTGCAATGTGATATGAGATACTGTGCTGCCTATTTCATGAGAGCCTAAATAACAGGAGTCTATAAGCAATCTTCATGCTTCAGAAAGTTTGCCTTTTTTTCCTTTGAAAATAGATCACAGTAACTGCCATTTTACTATTCTTATTTTTTTTCTTATTTCTTTCTAGGGTTAAAGTAATAATACTCATGATAAATTCAGGTTCTGGGATTTTCATAGCTCTGCAAGTTATTTGACCTTCTAAGTGCATGAGATTGCCTCATAGTATTCCAATAAAACAAAACATACCCATAACTTAAATACGAAATCTTGCAAATTTCGTTGAGTGTGAATACACCAGAACAAAATGTGCTTAGTCCCTTCTCATGCCCTGAGTAGAGACTATCTCGTTAAAAGGGTTTGGTAAAACTTAGCGTAAAACCCCGTTATGCTTTCACTGCAGAGGAGTTACTTATCCGTGCAGGGTGTGACAAAATTCTGAAGCTTTATCCTTCCACAGAATTGGGTATGAAAATTTAAATGGGATGCGATCATCATTTAATTTTAGTATTTCAAACTCTAAATGGACAATTATAATTTTGACCAAGCAATTAAATTTCAGTTCAGTTCCTCTTTAATGGAAATTTTATTAACTGTCATGACAAAGTCCAAATCCTATTCCATACAATAACTCAATATCTTTTCTCAACTACTCGTTTAAAATTCCAGCAAAGCAGAAATGCATTAGGATACAATTGGGTACTGGAAAATCAGTGATTTAATTCCAGGTTTTTTGACCTAAAATCAGATTTTTGAACCAAATGATTAATATTTAAAGTGTGAGAGGAATTGAGTCTTTGGAGTTAAACTATATTTTAGGTATATAATTTGCATAATGTGCTTTGCCTAACTCATCATGAATCATTTTTTAATATATTTGAAAACTGGCTGAGTGCAGAGCACAATTCTGAGCACCTGAAACTGTCTCATTGCAAGAGAGAATGATATTTTTCCATATTTCACTGGCACACTAAGCGCTATGCACACGGAGCTGCTGAAATTCTTGAGAAGTGTTAATTTGCAACAGGGAGAGATGCTCTGGCAGGAGTGGTGTGGTGCACCACACAAAGACCCCACATCTCAGGCCCTGAGGTATTGACTTTATTTGTCACTCATTCAGCTAACACTTATTATTATCTCCTTCCATGTGCCCAGCATCACATGAGGCACTGTATGAGAGGAGTGATAGCAAATTTCTAAAGATCTGAAGGGAGGACACCAGGAGATGAGCATAATAAAGAGCGAGCAAAGCCACCACTGGGAATTAAATCAGAGGGAGGCGAGTAGTAAAGAGAAAACTCCCTCACGTTCCCTGCCTCCTCCCCTCCCCATGTCCGCACCCAGGATCCTAACTGGTGAAACCCTGGGCCGCCGAAGCAGAGCTCGCAAACTTAACCACTCGGCCATGGGACCAGCCCCAAGGCTGATATTTTTTATACTCTAATTCTTATCCCCTAAAAAGAAAATGAAACTTACGGGGATAAAGAATTCTTTTGTGGGAACATAAACCAAAATTTGGGGATCCAACAGAATGCCCTAGTCCCCACCATGCCTTAATGTCAGACAGTAGGTGGTGGGGAGCCTGTACCTTCTTATGCTTCTTGCTGATTCTGGCTTAATTCATTATCCTTTGTACCAAATCCTCCCTTTACCCACGCTGTGAGATGTCACAGACTTTGATTGTAATCTGGAAGTGTGGCAGGTGGGGAAACAAGTGGGACCTACTTTACATGATACTCGCAACTAGAGTTGCACCAACCTCATTCAGTACGCAGGCTGAGCACCAGTCTCTGCTGGGTTTATCAGCGCTGTCTGTGTAGGTACATAACCAAAAGGAGTTTCTGTGCTGGAACCAGCCAGGAAGTGTTGGGTGGGTTCTACAGAGTAGATGCTTACAGCCCATGCTGTGTAGACCTCTCTACCTTTCACAGCTGAGTAATATCAATACTTACCTTACTAATGCTTCAGTTATTGGTATAAAACTGTTGTAGCATATAATTCATTGGAGGTCAAGACAGAGAGGTGTGGCCACTTTAAATCCATGTATGCCATAAGGATGCATACAATTTAACGGACACCTTCCAAATACCCGATTCTATGTTAAATCCTTTACAAATGTTATTTATCATCTTCACTTCTACTGTAAGAAATGGCTACATTGCCCCCTTGTACAGATGAGGAAAACAAATCTCTCCCAACCAGCACTGCCTTCGCTAAGCGCCTCATTAATCACCACTTAGAAGAACCAGAAATCAACCCATGGTGGTTCAGATTTCAAAGCCTATGTTTTTTCTATAATCTCAGGCTGTTATTCATTTAGAAGAGGAATCAATCCAAAAACAAAGGTTATTAAACAGTAAATTTGGAATCAGTTATAGGGCAGAGCAGCCAATGGCAAATACTGTCAGTATCGCTTGCAAAACAGCTAAACAAAAACTGATTCCATAAAAACAGAGCTTTTATCTCATCAATTCTGAATCTCAGTGGAGAGGCTGATAATCTCCAAAAGGCTCACAGAAGCTGCATGCTGAGAATGCCACATTTAATGAAGGTTCTGATCAGTTCATATGAGCCCCAGAGGAAGTCACACGGCATGGTGCAGTTTCTAGAAAAACAATAATAATCATTAGCGTTATAAACACACTCTTTCTTTGGGAAAGAGACAGAGACGTATGAAACGCGTCTTCAGAATGTAAAGTAGTCTTGTGGGGAAAAGGAGGAGGGTGTTCTCTGTTCTTTCAGAGCAGCCTTTGCTCACCCTAGAGTCATCCGAGGAGCGCTTCAAAACTCTCACTCCTGGACACAATCCTAGAGAGATGCATTTCAATAGTTTGAGCTGGTGTTTGGGCTTTTGAAAGGTGTTCTAACTTGAAGCCAGGATTGATAGCCAATGCCTTAGAAGTAAAAGAGGCCTAACAGGTAATAGTCACGGTGAGGCAGATGTCACTGATCCCAAGATTGACGCCAAATTCAACATGGATTTTGAGTATCTAAGAAAGGCACAAGGATAATCATATGAATACAGCATGATCCTTCACAGTCACCATCCACAAAAATCTTGTACACTAGGCAGGAAGTGTACTTATGAGGAACTTTAACACATTGCATACTGTAATAAGAGTTGTGCTGATTTCTCCAATGGACATTACAAAATCCAATGACGAAGAAGAAACCCTAAGTCTATTTAAATAAATGTTAAAGATCATAAGAGATTAAGCTAGGGTAATGATTTTCGTATAAAATGTAAAATATAGAACATTGGAATAATTAAATTAATACAACAAGGCAAAAGGTTCTCTTGAGAAGCAGAGTGCTTTCCATAAATGAAAATGCTCAAAAAATAGAGGATCTTTAGCCAGATATGTAAAAGAGATTTCTGCATTGGGTAGGAAATCAGACTAGACAGTAATATGTCAGGGTTCTCCAGAGGAAATCAAACCAGTAGGAGAAGAATCTATTGATAGATAGATGATAGGTCAATCGATAGATAAGTTGACGATGTAGATAATAGGCAAGTAGACTGATAGGCATAGACAGGTAGATCCATAGACAGATTAGGTAGATGAGTGAATGGATGGATGGACAGACAAACAGAAACATTTATTTTAAGGAATTGGATTATCCGATTGTGGGGGCTAGCAAGTCCAAAATCTGTAGCACAGGCCAAGAGGCTGGAAAGACTCAGGCAGAGGCACAGCTGATGCTGCAGTCTTGAGACAGATTTTTTTCTTCTTCAGGGAAACTTCAGTTTTGCTCTTAAGGCCTTTCAACTGAGTGCATGAGGCCCAGCCACGTTATCGAGGATAACCTCCTGTACTTAAAGTTGACTGAGTGTGGATGTCCACCACATCTACAAAGTGCCTTCATAGTAACACCTAGATTAGGATTTGATTGAATAACTGGGCATCACAGCCTCATCAAGTTGACACACAAAACTAACCATCGTAGCAATCTACAATTGTTCTTCCAACTCTAGGATTTTATGATTCCAATTAGAAAAACAAACAGAAAAAAACCTATTCTTCTCACTTCCTACTGTCCAGAAGTAGCATATGCAGCTACCATGCCTACTGCCCACTACCATGGAATGATGGGCATCCTTCCGCATTATTGCCACAATCTCATTAGATTGAGATAGAAAATTGCCGAGAGGTGCAGGCCTATCCAAACACTGCTATAACCGTTACTATCTTCTCCCCAACATTGTCAATGTTGATATAAGTGAGGAACAATAGTCAGTTTTGAAAATAAAATACCAAGTTATTTTTTAAATCAAATTATCATTATCCCAAGACAGGAATCTGGTAAAGATAAGTTATAATGGCTTTACACCAGTAATCTAAGCAGGGCTTCTTACCTCTTTCTAAACCCGACACCCCAAATTGAATCTTGGATTCTCCTGAGCCTTTGGTTGTCTGTGCAGAATAACAAGTTGAGGCACAGACAGACCAGCAATTAGACCTAAGGCACAAAGATAACTAGTGAAACCCAGAACAGGCGTGGGGGAGGGTGAAAGACAGTGAGCCGAGTATGAGTTTATGACACTGTTTTGCTCAAACTGACAACCTGAGAGCATGGGCAGCAAGGAGCTGGATTTCTGCTCATTCAGATTAGTAGTTTCTCTCCCATAAGACAGAGGAGATAAGGAGAGGTGAGAAAAAGACTACTCCGGCAAAAAAAAAATATTGAGGCACTAAGAAGTCCTCATTTATCACTGCGATAGAAAAAGTAAGAAAAGCTACTACAAAGGTTCAAGGAAAATCCTGGAAGGTGTGTGTTTGGGTTTGGCTTTGGGTGTAATTCCAGGTTGGGCCCTCATATAGTTTTCTAATTCAGTTGGGAAGAATCTATTGATAGAAGAAGATAAATGGATGGATGGATGGTTGGATTGATAGATAGACAGATAGATGACAGAAAGATAGATAGTTGACAGATGATAGATAGATGGTTGATAGATAGATACTCAAGTTAGTCAAGTAGATCAATTAGCATAGACCAGTAGATCGATAGGTAGATTGATAGGCATAGACCTTTTAAAGATAGCCAGGTTAGGAAGTTGAGTGCATTATATATCAAACTTACTAGGTTTCAGTGAATACTACACTGTTTTCATACATTAGAAGTCTATTCTAAGCGAACTCTATTTGCACTCTTACTTCTTAAAATTTGATTGGAATTATGAAAAATCTAAAAAGTGACAGCATTCACATCAGCATATCTGATTTTTAAAGAAAATGGTGCAAATTTAACACTCAGAAGAAAGAAGTAAGAAAAAAAAAGAGGCAATTTGTAATAGAATGGGAACAGACCTGGGACCTGGAGGCTACATTCCAGCCCCAACTCTGCCACTAACTAGCTGGGGAGCACTGGACAAGTCGCTGAGCATCTGGAGTCTTTCATTTCTCCCTAAGTTGGGGGAATGAATGACATCTCTAAGACCCTCCTATTTGTAAGATATGGTGACTCTTTGATCTTTCAATAGGTGAATAAACAGAGATTGCAAGTAATCTTTCTACAGCTTCTGAGCACAGACCTCTCCCATTGAAAGTTATTCAGAGTCCTCATCGTTTATACAACAAAGTTGGTAATATGAGATGTCTATTATCAATATCCTCCCTACTATATAGCACTCCTATCTCTTTCTAGTTTATTCTCCCCTGTACTAAGTTCCAGGCATGTTGAGCTGCTCACATATTTTCATACGTCCAGGTTCCTCTGTCTAGATTCAGCCTCAACAAACTCCAAGGGGTCAAGAAAAATTGGGACAACTTACAGTGGTAAAATGAAGGAACCTAAATTTGTAGTCCTTCCTGTTGATGGGAATTATTTTGTTCTCATACGCAAATCCTCGAGCTTGTCTTCTAGGGGAGAGAAATTCCAAGTATGAAAAGATGCCTGTTTTCCCAAGCAGTACCCACTACAGACTTCCTGACTCTAATCCACAGCATATTAGCCATGAAGAGTCTTAGGAAAAGCAATTATCCTTAGCATAATTGCACCTAAATAAAATATCTTAAAACTGTTGTCTGTGACATAATGGAGGTGAAATGTCCTGTAGAGGAATCATTTTCTCAGCATTCAGAGATTGTGGGGACTCCAGAAGACTGACAGTGATCATCTCAGTAGTGTCAGGGAGGAGCACGGGTTCCACAGGCTGGCCTTAGAGAAACTACAGGGAGAGCAGAGGGAGCCATGAATGACCAGGAAAGACACCAGCCGCCGAACACAGAACTATGATCTTCCCACAAGCTCAAAGCCTAGAATGTTCCCCAGGTCTGAGGAGCTCGGAGACACAGTGCCAAGTAGAGACAGTAACAGATTCGGAATCAGGGGAAAAAATCCAAAGTCTCATTGTAGGAATCAGGAAGAAAATGGAGAAATACTTTTCTATAAACTTTTAAGAGTCTGAGACACGATTAAGTTCTCAGTAATCAAATGGGGATTTGAGTTTTAGTGATGATTTCCACTACTTAAATCTCTCAATTTTGTCATTTCTAAGATGAAGCATAACCTAAATGAACTTCAATTCCTATAAAAAAAGATTTTTAAAAAGCTAACACATCAAACATTCCTATGTATTAGACATTATACTAAACCCTGTACATATTATTAGTCAATACTTGAAACAAACCTGTGAGGTAGCTATTCTTCTCATGTGCAGATGTGAGGACTGAGACAGAGAGAGCTTAACTAACTTACCCACACAATTAACAATAGGAAAGCCAGGGTGTGGACCAAATGGGGGCTCTCAACCACTATGCGTACTTGCACTACACCTGGGCTAATGCTAACTAACCGAATTATTCAGGGCAGACTTATTGCCCAGCACCCAAAATCTCAGTGGCTTAACTGGGAAACATTATTGTTCACTCGCATCCCAGTCCTGTGTGTGTGTGTGTGTGTGTGTGTGTGTGTGTGTGTCTGTGTCTGTGTCTGTGTTGGGAGGAGAGGGAGGAGGGACATTGACCTGTTACAACTTATGACCCAACATCTATCACACGTGGCTTCCAGGGTGTCTACAGAAGGCAAAAGAAGGTGGAATTGTGTGAAGATGATTTTTATGCACAGGCGATAACATCACTTATCCCCACTTTTCACTGGCCTGAGGTCAGTCCTATGACCCCATCTAACATCACAGGGCTGAGGACGCATGTCGCTGGGAGCACAGGAAGAGCAGGGGATACACATTTCTGTCACAATAAAACAGGGGTTCATAGTGAAGAAGTTAAAACAAATCTAGAGAAGTGACACTGTCACCCATTATTATTCACCAAGAACATCTCTTTACTATGAAAAATCCATTTCATGCTTGTCTACTTTGGTAAATCGCAAAATTGAGTTTAAAATTGGTTAAAAATGAGAGTGATCACAAGAAAACTAAAAGGCATTTGATGTTGATAATCAGAGGCTGGCATTCGCCCAGATGTTAACATAATCTAATTCTAGTTCGTGATAGAATCTGTGCTATTTCTCTTCTTGGAAAATGGGTGCTCATTTCTTGCATGCTGTCTTGTCCTGATAAATCTTGAAATGCTTTTTTTTCAAAGACAGGAAAAATTCCATAATGAATACTACTGTAAACTATATTCTTTAATATTTGGTCCAAACTAGGCGCAGAATTTAGAATGCATGTCACAAAATACCAGAGCAAAAAATCAGTTTTTTCACACTTGCTGAAACCACCGAATCCTAACACTTCAGCAACCATTCAACAATTTACCCAGAGAGTTGCTTTTATACCCGTCACAGAGCGAATCAAACGATTTGAAAAGGGAGATAAAAGTAAAGTTTATTGAGTTTCATAATTGTTATATTGTAATAGCTTTCTCATTCATAAGAATTTATACTTATATTCAACAATATAAGAAAGTATCTTGCTGTGTGTGATTGGTACATTATAATAAATGAACCTTCAAACATTTTCTTATTCATAAAATTCTGTATTCATGTTTAATGGCATCATTTGAGGATCATTACAATGTGCTAATGGTAAACAACTTTTTAAAATTTAAACCTGGGGAAATGTGATTTTGTAAATTGTCAGTTTAAAGAGACAGAACCACATAAAGAAGAGTGGTTTAAGAAACAAACGCAAAATTTGGAAAAGGAATAAATATTGGGACCAACAGGTGAAACTGTTGCTTTTTTTTTTTTCCTGGTGAGCAGGGGACCATGAAAACAATGATCGTAAGATGGAAGCCATTGCTTTTTTTTATTGTTTGTTTCTCCCGCTGTGGGAGGGTGGGGAGTGATTGAGTTTTACGTGTATTTTAATTTTTCACAAACATGCAACAACAAAAAGCACAATGAAAGAATAATGTCATATTGGTTAAAAACTTAGACTCTCTGATCTCCCACTTACTGGCTGTGTGACCTTTGAGGAGTCACTGAATCTTTCAGAAGGTCAGTTTACCTGTTTGCGAAAACCGATTTAGGAAAAGCCAGTAACTTTGAGCGGTATCATAAGCCTTAACAGAAGTAATACGTGTAAAGTACTTGTAACCTCGCAGAGCACATGTTATGACCTCAATGCATGTATGTCATTGATATCATTATTATTGGCTATTATTATCACCCAAAAACATGAACTACATTTACTTTCCCATCTGCCTCTTTTTGTTCAGTATTCGTTCACATAGCATTAAAACAGAAATCTGTCTTATCTAAAACACTTAAGGAAAACAAAAGGTGATGACAAGGAAAAGGAGCCCCCTGGATCAAGCCTACAGGTTGCATTCCCTTTGGTTTTATGTCATAGCACTAGCATGATTGATAGAAAGGAGAATATGGTATACAAATGATGTTTTCCACAATATTAAGTCTAGGACTGTTAAAAAGTCAGTAATTGAGAGAAATACAATTGGAATACATGCAAAAGTCTCAGACTCTGAGCCCAAAATAACAAAATATAGTTCTGCTCAGAAGGATGCAAACAAATATCTTCAGGGATGCATAAATAGTAATAGATATTCAATGAGCAGAGAAGATAGAAAACATTACTGCTGAATGATTACTGGGAGTGTGAATGGGAAACAAATTAAATGTGAATTTATATTAAAACATAAGAGCTACAAAGAATGAAGTGAAATGCTAAAGGCTTAATAACAGCAAGGTACTTATTTCGGTTGAAATAACTGAAGCGATCGATGATTATGCGATTATGTACGGGCAACTCTGCTTTCTGAGAAAAATATCCACAAGAAAGAAAGCTCAGAAGTAGGATTCTTTTAGTGGGGGGTGGTGCAAAGAACCCACAAAAGGCGCAGTCCCGAGGGACCCAGAGTTTCACTGGGAGAAGATACGAACCCCTTGTTAGAAGATGAGAGAGTGCAGGGGAGGAGTGAATAAGATGACCGGGAGAAAGTGAATTTAGGAGGAGTTATCCACCGAAGCCTTCTTAACAAGACCCACTGTGCCTAGTTTCCCAAGGGGAGAAATATAAACTAACCACTAAACTTGTTTATAATTTGGTTGAAATACTACCTGGGAAATGTGGGTATGGGAAAAAATTATTTTACTAGGGAAATAAAGTATGTCTATTTTCTGAGGGTTAAAACATATTATAGAATAGACAAATGACCAAAACAAGAAGAAACTCCAGTGTATCATTATTATCTATTTCACAATGACAGTTTAGATCATTGTAAAGAGGGTTCTATCGGACGGACTTCTGGGTGAAGACAACAACAAGCGAGAAGCACTGGCTTTGTCTTCCCCGAAAGCCTCAGTAAAGCATTTTGATTTCATTATTTCATATCTTATTTCCATCCATTTTTGACATTGCCATCGCCACCACCTACTCCAAGCAGCTGTCCTTGGGCTGCTGTACTCCAGTCTGCTTTAATGGCTCTTGACTCCATCACAGGTTACAAATCACAGCCTTATTTCCCAACTTCAATTACTTCTTTGTCACTAATTTGCCCAAATCTGTTAATGACTCCCTACTGCCTGCAAATTCCTTAAGAAAGAAAAAAAGTTCACAGTGTTGTTGAGATCCCAATGGGTTAAGCATTGGGCCCGATACTTTCACGTGTCTCATCTTAGCAAAGTTCACAAGGGTTGGGGATGGGCGTTATTTTTCCTAGTTCACAGATAGAGAAGGTCACATTCCTCACAGTGACAAAAAAGATATTCCATCTCAGGGCATTCTGGTTTTAAAATCCGTATTCCTGTCACTACTATACCTTGATATTTTCATATTACTTTCATAGTTCTGAAACAATCTTTTCAGCAGGAATAAATCAACACTCACCAAGCTCTTAGAAGAGGATTTGGAGGGCTTTGCATGCATTCCCCCTCCATCCTTTCAATCAAATCTTCACCTTAACTCAAAGCCCACTTCAAATCCCAGGCTATACTTACTATATATGATGGTAATTAAGAAATTGTATTTTTCTGTTTTTTAGTTTAATTTAGTGTCCTCTCTGGGTCAAGACAGGAAATAACACATTGGTTTCCATGAGTCTTACCCATATTGCTTAGATAGTTCTTGATGTAGAGTGGACTTCAGATAATTACTTGATTATAATCAGGATGAGGATAAAAATAGCAAAGTTGGGTTTCCAGATAAGATGCTCATTAAACTTTCAGCGCTTTGTTAATTTTACTTGAACTTCCCATTTAAATATTTCTTAAAAAAGCACTTGAAAATTTCATCAGTGTAGAAGTATCTATAAAACCTCAGGAATCTTTTCTGCTGACTGAAGTATCAATGGTTAACTTCAGAACAACAAGGCCAGAGAGGCAGGAAGTGGAAGATGGTCACATCCTTGCTCACCTCAATACAGCAAAGACCAGGGACCTCATCACTAAGAGGCAGAAGGACACTGTGCTCCTTCCTAACAGAAAGTGGTGGAGTTTTTTGGCTCCCCAAAACTGCTGTTGCGGCTGCCCTTTCAGAATCCATGTCTTTATCCATTTGGGGGATTATAATTTCCAATAATGAAGCACAGGAAGATGCAAAAGTGAAAAGGTAGTTGAAAACCATGGTGTTTGATGGAAGGATTTTATACAAAGGGAAACAAGAAAAGGGAATATCTGTGGGTATGTGTATTTAAAAGGCTATGTTTACTTTTGTTTGTCTTTTTGTTGTTGTTTTCCCAAGAATTGTCTTGCAAAAGAAGAGCTGCAGACTTCTTACAATTATGTGGAGTAAATTCCTTTCTACACCCTCAGATTACCAAGAAGTGAGCTGGGAAAAAAAATCTCTCTTCCGTCATGTAGACTCACACTAGAAATAAGAAAGCATTTGGTTAGCAGTTGTGCACACCTACAAGTTTTCTGGTTTATGATCTGAGAGAAGAATGAATTCTTACCAAAAACAAATAGAGAGTAACAGAAGTAAAGGGTGACAAATTCACCTTGGTTATTAGAGCTGGGGCAGGTGGTGAAGACGATATGGTACCTATGAGGATAGAATTTTAGAGGTAGGTCATGGTTTCCTAAAGATAGAAAAATGTATACATTTAAGATTGGTTTGTATTTTTTCAGTCATTTGTTTTGAGTGTATCTACAGCACTGAAACTTTATTTCACCAATGGTACATGATCCTCCCAAAACTAACTTCAGGTTACTGTCTCTTTAAAAAGCATCAGGGAATGAGCTGGGTATCTAACTGGGTTTCTATCTCTCTGTTTCCTAAATGTCTAAGGTGGTCTCCTGGATCTAATTTCCCGACCTCTCTTATGCCTCATTCCAAGTGGATGAAGGCACCATCCAGTTTCTCCTCTCTGAAAAATCATGATTCAGTGCAAAGAGTATTCAGGCGGCATCAGTACACATATCCGATTCATCGGGTTTTCAGAATTCTTGTTAGTCAATGTTTGGTAGCTGAGTAGTGTGGACCTCCAAGATCTGCCTGTCTGCACATTTATAGGGAACACATGGCCTAATATAACCAAAAAAAGCTACCTTTTTCTCCCTGGAAATCCAGTCCCAGGGAAGTAGCACCCGGACCCTCACGTGCCCTCACCCGTTCTTCTGCGTGTGTGAACTCGTGCTCACTTGCTTTAATTGGGATTTCCCTGGATCTCTGTTCCTCAATTGCTCTTCTTATCAAATGCCTGAAGATTCAAGTCCTCAGTTAGTACTTGAAATGTGTCTTACTCTTGCCAGTCTCCCTTCTCGAAACTTGTCTCCAAACTCTCTTTGGTATCTTCCATCTTGTGACCTGTGAGTAGTACACACGGATCCTAACAGCCTTTCATTAGCCTTTGGGGTAGGGAAAATTTATCTTAAACATGATT
The DNA here is from genome assembly GCF_037783145.1 of Equus przewalskii. NCBI lineage: Eukaryota > Metazoa > Chordata > Mammalia > Perissodactyla > Equidae > Equus > Equus przewalskii. The sequence goes on from NC_091852.1 coordinate 46,843,242, forward strand.
TAAAATCTCTGTAAATAAGTGAAAAATTTTTTTATGAAATGTAACATATTAACAGCAATCTATTGATTAAATGACATATACAAGATGAGTATTAAATGAGAAGCCTTTATCGACCTCCAGGGGAGAAGACCGGAGGCCCCTATTCTCCACGTAATGGCTGCGTCCTTGACATTTACTTATATCACAATGGAAGTCACTCTCATGTTTCCTCTCATTATTAGGAAATTCCTACTATTCATAGATGTCTGCTCTGGAAAGCCTTGACAAATATTTAGAGAGCTATAGACATGGAAGAGGTGAGACCCTATTTAAAGTTCTGCCTCACCAGGCCCCCCACTGCACATATATTAATCCAAAAAAATCTCTGGTAATGACTCTCTTTCATTGATAGTTTTCATCAGTGCAACATATCAGAAGGTCTTTTGGGGTTGTTTTTGTTTTTATTTTTATTTCTTCTAAATTGGCATTGACATATCCCTCCCATGGTGCAAATCTACAAAGAATATCTGCAAAACCAACAAAGGAACGCTGGGCATGAACTCCGAGAGAGGACTGATTTGTCCTTGATGACTTCTCCAGAATTCTGATCTTGGTGCTGTTCTGCATTTTCATTTTTAGCTTCATCCCTTTGGTAAGGAAGAACAGGAGCTCTGTCCAACCATCTTGATTTAGACAGTTAAGGCTTTGATTTAATAACCAACAGACTTCTCATTATTTCCAAGAGAGAAAAAGAAGTCTCTCAACCTCGGGGTGTTCGTTCCAAATAGCAGGAAGAGATGAAATCACAATAAGGGGTCATGACACTTCGTGAACTGGCTGGATTGCTGAAGCCTCATGACCTGGCCTGAAACAATGGAGGTGATAATATGGGAAGACACAGCTACTATAGACGTTAGGTCATATTCAGGCAAATATTTAGTTAAATAAGCCCTTATTAGGTACAGCTTCTACATGCTAGACACTTAACCATACGTTTACATATACTTCCTAGATGTGTATGTTCCTTTGCAATGGAAAAGCATTCATTTCAATCTCAGAAATGCCATAAGACATATGTAAAGAGGATATTATCCACATTTTAGTGATGCTTCAGTGAGCAGAGATCAACTGATTCCAATTTCATTAAGCATCTCTTGTTATTAATCAATCCCAAATAGGAACTAATGATGTCCTCATCATCAGTAGACCATTTGAATAGATCCAAAACTAATGCATTAACAATAATAAATTCTCAAAGGCCAATGTATTGATTTTCACATATCGATGTGTTGGGGAATGCCCACTCCTCCCCTCAAAAAAACATTTTAGGGGCCAGCCTTGTGGCCTAGCAGTTAAGTTCAGTGTGCTCTGCTTCGGCAGCCCTGGTTCCATTCCCAGGCATGGACCTACACCACTTGTTGGTGACCCACATACAAAATAAAGGAAGAATGGCACAGACATTAACTCAGAGGGAATCCTCCTCAGCCAAAACACAAGAACAAAAACAGAAACAAAATATTTTAGTGGTTCTAAGTGGTTTTAAAATCTTGGATTATTTTCCTCAATCAGTTCTTACATTTTTCACTACTTCATACTATTTCTCACAAAGATTTTATCTTTACTCAATATTAAAGCATCATGTGCATACCTCACAACTCTCATAGCCTGTATTCCATGAGCATAGAGTACGAGATTAGGGCTTATGTAAAGGTAAATTAATTGGAAAGTGGTACCAGGGAGGAAGAATGAGAGACCAAGAAACTAAAAGGAAGAAGGTAAAGATGGAAGAAAGCTAATACAAAAAGGTGTTATCTAGCTGGTTGTCTGTGAGCAACTACAGTGTTTGATCCAATCAGGATCTTCTTAAGACCCTGTAGACCACGTAAGAGATTCATCTATCACTTCTTGTCCCCCCCATGTTTAAGAGTTGATCCATGAGGCATTAGTTCCCTAAATTTTGGAGTTGCACATACATGAATGTATCGGTTCTTTGTCAGAGTCAGAGCAACTTCTAGAAGGGAGAAATGAGGCTCTCCGAATATTAGAGGCAAAGTGCTTAGTGCTAAAGAGATGGAAGCCTGAAGAGAACATTATGCCATGACAGGGCTCAGCGGCCAGGCTGAGAGGAAGCTGTGTCTAGGAAGTATCCAACGCAAAACCATAGCCATGGCCATGTGATAAATGTTTGACATTTACACCATCACAGAGCGAAAATTACTGCCACTTAGTTTACAAAATGTCTTTAAACGATCCGAATAGTACCCTGCTTTATTTTTCACACATTCCCCATGCTCTCCTATTGTTGGGGATGTTAAGATATTATTTCTGGCATAATGGAGGAAAAGAATGTGCAGGTCTCCTCTGCCCTCACTCCACTCTCATGTGTGATGTTGTGTCATTGCTGCGTTGACAGTAAACAGCAGGATAGACAAAAATGTTGATGCATCTCTCTAAACTTTCCTTCAGAAATATTTCTTGTTTTTGTCTCAATTATTCAGTCTTTGATGAACACTTTTCCTATAAATATATGATCAATGCGGGCAAAGGAGTTGGCAAAATTTGATAAAATCGGACAATGCAAACTAAAGTCAATTTGATGCTTGAATTAACCAAATAATTACGAACCCTCTGCTTCTTCCTGCACTATGAACTTTGCCTAAGAATTGTGCTTAGGGATTTATGCATGTGGATACCAATCACTGTAAGGAGTTTCAAAGAAAAACTATATATAAAATACATGTAAATTCTGTTGAATTGCGTCTAATTAAAAACATTCATAGTGTATATAAGTGGCATAGTGATATTTTGTAAATTGCTAAGTACCAGAGAAATTCCTGGCCAACCCAAGTAGTTACTGTATTCTATACCTAATGCTTGCAAAGATTTTAATTCATCCAGGGAACATTTGCATGCAGACTATAATAAGTAAGCAAGCTTTGTCACTACTCTGATTAAAGGAATTGATTTGACTTTAGGAAGAGTGACTTTAATTAGCTGTGCAAATGCCATTAATTCCAATTAATCTTCTCCCACTGTCAAGACAAAAATCCTGGGAGAAGATAAATTGCAGCAAATCAATATAACCCTTGTTTTCACCAGGAACAGGTGCTCGGGGAAAGAGGAATGTCGTTAATGAGTGTCTATATCAAGAAGTATTTAAACAAGACAGTAATTCAATGTGAAAAGCTTCTAGATGATTTTTTATATCCTATTTATATATTCCTTAATTGCTTTCAAATGGATAGGAAGTATTTACCATAGAGATTTTGAGAATTATTATTATAATTCTATGGAGAACTATAGTACAAATTCAAATCGTCTTTGCCACTATAGGAAATATAAAGATTAAGACATATGTTCAAATGCATTGTGCTTTCTGTGTGTTTTTAATTCAAATACAAGTACAGTTGGTTAATATGGCAGCAATGATTAATAGTTATTATATCAAATCAAAACATCACAGTAAAATATCAATGAGTATAATGACAAAGCAAAAAATTTTCATACACCAAAGTCAGAGAGATTATCCATGTCATTACAGAATATTGAAAAAAATATATTCTTAGACAACATATATTTTCCAAGCTCTGTTCCTTATTAATTTCCCTATCATTCATTTATTCTCCAGTCAATTTGGTTTTTCTCTATTGAAAAAAATACGCTAAACTCATTCCCACCATTAGGGCCTTTAAATTTGCTTTTCTTCCATCTGGATCCTCTCAAGATTCTTCTAGCAAACATCTCTCCCTATGGAGATTATGCCAGCTACAGTGTCCCCCAGCCAGTCTGTCCCTTGGGGAGTTTGTCTGTAGTTACTATTTAGCACTTATCATATCTGAGATTGTTTACTCTTGAGTTTTTCTTCTATACTTCTTCCACGCTCCATGAGGCTACTTTGTAGACATAGGCTTCAGATTACATGTACTGTACCTAGTACAGTGTCTGGCCCATAGTGGCACTCCATGTCTAAATAAATAGTAAACAAACGACCAAACCATAAGGACAGACATCTTCTAAAAAGTAGTAAATAACGTTGACTTGTGGATCAGGGTCCCCAAGGCTTCTTTCAGGCTCAATGATTTGCTATGACTCACAGGACTCAGGAATGCTGGTAAACTCACGGAAACAGTTTATAACAGTGTAAGAATAGAGATTAAAATCAGCAAAGGGAAAAGGCACATCAGATGAAGTCCAGGAGGAACCAGGAGCAAATTTTTAGGTGTTCCCTCCCTGTGGAGTCTCATGGGGGCACACTTATTCTCCCAGCAGGGATGTGTGACAAAATGGGCAAAGTGTTGCCAAACGAAGGAAGCCCACCCAAGCCTCGTGTCTAGGATTTTTATTGGGGCTGGGGGCAACACCCACCTGACTGACGTCAGCTACTCAAAACCCAGCTCCTAAAGAAAACACAGGTGCTCACCATAAATCACACCACTAGGATAAACTTATCTGGTCACGCTTAGCAGGCACACAAAACACTCTTCTCAGGCGGCATATTCCAGGGGCTCCGAGCTTCTCCCCCAGAAGCCAGACAAGGGCCAGTCCTTAGGACAGGCCCTTCTTTGGAATGTGCAGGTTTTTAGCCATCCAGGCCTGCTGAGTTAACACTTTCCTGAGCAGCTTACTTGCCACATCTGCACCCAGCTGGCTTGGAATTCTCCCGGATTATCTGAAGTATCCTGTTGCAGAGCCCCTAATATCCTCATTTGCTGAAGATTAGCACAAAGTATGATCAGATTCATCAGACTCTGAGCCCCAAGGGAAATAGGATCCCAGGGCACCGGGCCTTCTGTTTGGTCTCTAAGAGATGTCCAGCTTTCCAATCTACCCCCAACCTAGGTAATTTTTTTTATTGTTGTCATAATAGTTTATGACATTGTGAAATTTCAGTTGTATATTAATATTTGTCAGACACCATATAAATGTGCCCCTTTACCCCTTGTGCCCACCCTCCACCCGCCTTGCCCTGGCAACCACTGAACTGTTCTCTTTGTCCATAAGTGTGTTTATATTCCACAAATAAGTGAACTCATATGGTGTTTGTTTTTCTCTGTCTGGCTTATTTCCTTTAATATAATGCCCTCAAGTTCCATCCACGTTGTTGCAAATGGGATGATTTTGTCTTTTTTTACTACTGAGTAGTATTCCATTGTACATATATAACACATCTTCTTTATCCAGTCGCCAGTCGGGCACTTGGGTTGCTTCCATGTCTTGGCTGTTGTGAATAATGCCACAATGAACATAGGGGTGCATAACTCTCTTTGTACTGTTGATTTCAAGTTCTTCGGATGAATACCCAGTAGTGGGATGGCTGGGTCATATGGTATTTCTATTTTTAATTTTTTGAGAAATCTCCATACTGTTTTCCACAGTGGCCGCACGAGTTTGCCTTCCCACCAACAGTGGGTGAGGGCTCCCTTTTCTCCACAACCTCTCAACATTTGTTGTTTTTTGTCTTGATGATTATAGCCATTCTAACGGGCATAAGATGATATCTAAGTGTAGTTTTGATTTGCATTTCCCTGATGATTAGTGATGTTGCGTATCTTTTCATGTGCTTGTTGGCCATCTACATATCTTCTTTGGAAAAATATCTGTTCATATCCTCTGCCCACTTTTTGATTGGGTTGTTTCCAACCTACATTTTTTATATTTGTCTTTATGTGCTCCTGACGTTTGATACTTTGGGTGTCGCTCCTGACTGGAACTGAGCCCTTCATCTGGGCTTTAACACCTTCCCGCCGCCTCAAGGTCCTTCTTCATCATCACAACCATTGACTGGATCTTTAGTTCTCCCACTCTCTTGATCCCTCCTTGTAGTCACATTAACTTCCTAGGCAATATCGCTTTTAAAACTCGCCAAAAAAGGACAATGACAATGAAAATCACAATGAAAACCATCTTGAGACGCTGCCTTCCTTGAACAACCACTCTGTCTCATGTCTCACCTCTGCATCGTTTTCCCAGATGGTGCACATTTGCCAACTAGCTTCCTCATCCCCCACTTATTCCTCCATCTCTAGCACTCTGGTCCCCTCCTCTGCCTTTCCACAAAATGGATTTTACCAAATTCTCCAGAACTCTCTACCAAAAGTAGGAGCCACTTCCCAATCTCAGCTTCATGATTTCTCTTTGATATTTGACTTTATGGGCCACTTCTTTCAAGAAGCTCTTTCCTCCTTCAATTTCTCTGAAACCATTTTATGCTTGTTCTCCACTCTTTCTCCACTGGCATCACTACTCACACTCTCCCCATCCGCTCTACTTATTCCTTCTCAGACTCCTTGTGTAGCCTCCTCACTTTCAAAACAGAGATAATAATACCTACTGCATGGGCCTATTGTGAGGAATTTGTGGAGGGAGAGAACTATGAGAAGCCACCTAGGATATCATTGTCACCACAGAGATGTTATCATTACTGGAATCCATAACTTCATAATTTATAGCAAAACCAACATAAATCATATGATTTATTTATCAATATAATTTCTCTTTTCTTTAGAAAGTTACATCCTATATAATCTTTGTAATATCAGTTAAGTCCTTATTTTAAAATTAGAAAGAACGAGGCACAACAAATATCAAATCAATTGCAGGATCACAGATCAGTAATAGAAGCAGAGAATGGAATGTTGACTTTACTGGGAGCACTATTGACTCGATGGCACCAACTGATCTTTTGAGTGATTGATTGATTATGGCTGTAAGCTCTTCTAGGAAAAGTAATTTACATAAACCATAGAACAGCTGGATAATGAATTACAGTTCTGAGCACACATGGCTTGTTCTTCCAGGGGTGGACAGAGCTCCATTATTGTATTTTATAAACAATGATGAAAGTTTTTCAATTTATGAGGAGAATGTTTTTCCTTAACATTTATACTCCACATTAATAAATTTATACTCAATAATTGAAACAGGCAAATAGAGGAGCTGAATTTGCATTTTATAAGAATTTAAGAGATTCAATTCATTCATTTAATATGTATTGCGTACCTTCTAAGTCCTTAACATTAGAAGTAGTATGTTTTGCACTGTGAAAGATACAAAGACAAATAAGAAATAATTACTTCTTAAATTATGCTTTTAAGGACTTCTCAACCTATTTAAAGCTCAACTTGTATTTCCTGGAAAAGCTCACACTGGTCTCCTTCCATTAGAGAAATCATGACTGAAGACATCTATTTCAAAGTTATCAGCAGATAGATGGCAGTTAAACTGTTTTAGAGGGAGATGAAGTCACTGAAGATATAATAATAAGGGAAACTGAAAATGAGGGTGGGCCACAGAACAACACTATCTTTTGTTAGGCGGAGGAAAATGAAATCTCAAATAAGATAAAATGGGTGGCCAGAGAGCCCACCCAAGGAGAATGACCAACGGTGTTTAATGCCACCAAAAGCCCAAGTAAATGAGGACAAAAATGGCTCATTGTTTTAGCAATGTGACAGCCAGCCCATCATTACAACTAAAATCAGTCACTCAGATGACCAGTCAGTGCAGTTGAGTTGTTAACACTCTCAGAGTTCTTCTGTCATGTTTTCATGGAAAGGAGCTGTGAAGAAGGAAGCCAAATTACAGGGGACTGAGTGGTGAAGAAGAAATGAGGCAGTGGGCACAGAGGCTCGTGGGTGAAGAAAGGAGAATTTGCAGGGCCTCACAATTGGATAAGTTTTTGTTATTATCTTCATTATTAAACAATACATGTAAATTAGATGCCATCTGAATTTCCTTGGAAATTTTATCAGTCATTTCAATCCATGCCTCACAGAAACAGGCGCAAGTCAATAGGTAGACATTATAACAGCCCCATCCTGTCCAGTGTGTCACCCATTCCCTGGTAGCAAAACCACTTTCACTTGGGGTAATTGTCTAGAAAACTCTATGTCATTCATACTCTTGTGTCATAATCGTCATTCTCATCTCCACCACTGGTTGGCTTTTAAAAAGTCCATGAAGAAGCAGCTTTTTGGGACACCTTGTCAGTCATTTTATAAACACGATCCCAGTGCACAGACTGGACAGTCCAGACAAGCACCACTCCTTGGAGAACCTACGCCGGAATATGCACTACCTAACCACAAGATTCCCAAATTGGAATAATAATGATATTAAACAGAACATAACACCTACTGTACGGCAAGCACTCTTGTCTTATGCTCTTTGATTCATTTAATCATCACAACTCTGTGCAGTGGGTGCTGTTATCATACCCGTTTTACAGACAAGGAAAGTGAAGTGAGGTAACTTGTGTACAGTCATATTAATAATAAATGGTCGAGTTGAGAATCAAATCCAGAGCCTAGATTATCCTCTTAAATCCTACACCATATTGTCTCTAGACAGGTGGAATGTGGCTGCTTTTAAATCCTGTCCCAGCAATACGACTTTGCCTATGTAGGTCAGAAAACAAGAAAGATGAAAAAACTGAAGAGCCCTATTTCAATCCCACAGCAGGGTCAAGGTTGCTGATGTGATCTGAGAGGCTGGAGAGAAAATTGATGATCGTACACATCCCTGGAATTGACATCAATGAAATTTGTGGTAACATAATTCTTAAAAATTAAATGCCAGCTGACTATATTGAACTATAAGTACTAGGCATGAAACCATTAAACCTGGAACCAAACTGTGTGGTCTTCAATAATTGATCTAACCTCTATGAGCCCCAGCCTGCTCATCTGTAAAATGGGGATAATAACTATCCACCAGCACTCTAGAGGCGGGGGTTACTACTTAACAAATGTGTATGAAAGCACCCTGGACGTTACCGAAATGATTTTTTTTTCAATCCTTCAATAGATTCTTTCACCTAAAATCCTTCCTTGTTTCATCTCAGGTCTTGTTCTTTAATGAAGTTATAAACTCTAAAATTCTGAGATAATTAACATTAAGACAGAGTTCCTAAAGTGGTGGAATATTGGAGATTTTACTGGCTGTATGCAGACCCCTTTGTCGTGGTGTTCAGACAACACTCCAGACCAAGCTTGACTTAGAGGAAGATGGTTTTCAAAGTAATTAGTTCCTAATTCAGATAACAAAACAAGGCCTTTTTCACCAATATCATATCGCTTCCAACACAACACCTGCTCATCTATACTGAAAGGGGAAAGTCTTGGAGGAAATATTATCAAGAAAGCTTGGAACCTTATGTCGTTTCCATTGTGTTTGAAAGCTTTTGGCATTTTATGGTTGTCAGCATCTATCCATGTGCCCTGAAGAGTTTATTCTTTAAAAGACAGGCATTTGTGAGGAATAATTAAATTGGGGATAGGTCTAAAGGCATACCTTTTAAAAAAAAAAAACTCATTTCCAACCATAGCCCTTTCTGCATGAAAGTGAGGGTTGGAGGGCTATGTTTGAACCTAAGCCTTAAGACAGCTTTATTTTTAACACGTGTTAAAATTTATTTAGTGGGGAAGGAAAAGAAAATAGAACCTACATATGGCCAACTGTGAGAAACAGTTCTGCTTTAGGAAATATTCTAAGAGAGAAAAGTAGAAGTGAATATGAAAGGTTTTGCCCCCTCCGAGTTCACAGCTAACCCGGTTTTAGTATCAGGCTCCCATGTACCTAATGCTCTCATAACAATTCCCGGCAAGCGAAACTGAGATTCAGTTAAAAGAAATGCAATTGAATAAATAAACACACGACCCAAATCATGATTGTCCATTATCTTGAGGATAATGCTTCAGGAACGTTGTCATAAGTTGTTTTAAAGTAAGTATTACGATATGTTTGAGAGAATTCATAAATTAATTTTTGTGAGTAAGGAGTTCCTTTAAAATATATTTGTAAAAAATAAACCTAGAGAAGTGGAAGATGCAGACATGTTACAACCTAGCAATGCCACATCTGCTATAGGAAAATTGTGCTCAGGTATACAGGAGGCATAAAACCCAAATGGCATTGTTGTAATTAACAATAAAATAGGAACGCAGCCTAACTGTGTGCCTCACTCAGGAAATGTTATGAAACACTGCACTGTACAGCTGTTCAAATGAATAAGTTAGATCTAAAAGTATCAAAAGAATAAATCTAAAGAAAATATTGAGTGAAATAAGTCAGTAGCAGAAGAATACATACAGTGTGATAATATTCCTGTGTGTACACCTCTACGTACATACGGAGCAAAATCACAGAAAAAAGAAAAGAAAAGCTAAGGAATATACAGGCCTTCTTCAGAGAGGGTGTCCTTCTGCAGAGGAAGTAATTACTGAGAGGACTGGGGAAGGTGGAGTCTGACACTTTAGGTGAATTTGTAACATTTTTTTTTTTTTTGATACATAAAAGACAAGCAATTATGATCAAATGTTAATGTCTATTTAAACTATTGATGAGAACACAAGTATCTGTTATATTATTTTCTGTTCTTCCTATATGTTTGATATATTTTTGCAAGTTAAATAATTGTTGCAAAAACAGTAAAAAAGGATACTAACAAAGACAATTACTAGAACTGCCCTAGTAGCGGCTTTAACACCTAGAAGGTGATACTTGTCTGGTCAGTTGCAAGGGGTTAAATCTCAAGCTCAAGTCCATAGTCACTAAGGTCCCTTCAGTTTCAAAAATATATGATTTTATGAAATAAATCTTAGAAAATCCTTTAGGTCAAGTTTAGTTTAGGGAAAAAAAAGACGTTTCTTTTGAACTCTAACATCCATGAAATTGTAACAGCTTAGGGGTCTTTTTTGGTTCTGTTGGCTCTAGGACTGTTCTGTTCTCATATTAGGAAACAGAGACAGCCACTGCTAACGCCTGAGCACCGTGGACCTGGCAGTACTCTGCGCTGATCCCCTGGGATCCCTTTTTGCCCTTTCGGTGCACCCCGCTGCAGCTGTTACATGCTCTTGCTTCTAAGACCAGCATCTATGACTGCCTGGGCTGTTGGAACCACTTTACCTCCTCAGATGGTCAAAAGCGCCTGGGAGGTGATGCCTCCCATGCCTATCCCAGGCAGCCTTAGCCAACAACGGATGGAAAATGTGAAAGCCCAGGTCCTCTCGGGAGAAACGCTGAGACATAATTCGCAACTCAGTGCTTCCCATGGGATCAGGCTGGGGCCGAGATTGGACCTAAATCTTTTTTTTTGGCCTCTTCCCTTTCCAGGTTCTGCTTTTTTCACTCCCTTACTGTTTTCTGCCAGGAACACTGAATACGTTATTTGCTCACATAATCTTGGCTCAGGGTCTGCTGAGGAAACCTGACCCAAAGCAAGCAATCAATGAACTTATTCATTATTTTTCATTACACTTCACACATTAAATCATTCTTATAAATTTTGTCATTCAAATGTGACCATCTCCACAGTCTCATGAACTCATCTCTAGGTATTAGGCAAAAACAGGGCTTTGAGCAAATTTCAGTAAATCTCAGTAAGAAACCAGAGGGTACTTTAGGACCCCTCTCCAGAGTGTAGTATTAAGGGATGAGGACAGTTCGTTCCCCCCCACGCTGTCACAGACCACTTCATAAGGCTTAAAATTTGAACATTCATTTCCAGCAGCTCTCGGGGAGAGATGGCAGAGGTTACAGTGCCAGGTGGTCCACTGTTGTGCCTGGCAGGTGATGTCAGCGGGTCTTGGCAGACATGGCGGTATGGAATGAAAGCAGCAGAAGTGCCCGGCAATCGTGCTGACACATTGCCAACGCAGAGGTACACAAGTGGCTGTGGCCCCGGTGCCCAGGAGAGGCAGAGATGCCTGGTGGGCAGACATGTTCAAGCAGAGGTAACAAAGCAGTGTCTGACAGACGCCATATGGCACCTGCTGGGCTGCTCTGAGAGCTCCTGTGAGTGATTCCTTGGATGAGGAATTTGCATGGGGCTGGAGGATGGCCTGCAGAGTTGCAGACAAGAGCCGGTGGAATAGGGTACCATTACTTTGATCCATGTATACCCTCAGCACGGAGGAACAGTTTATGCTTAAAGGGCTTGCCATTGGAAAGGCGGAAAACACAGCGTTTGAAGCCCTAGTCGCAATTATGTTTTCTAAAAAGCATAGGAGATGACATTGCCTCTGAGAAGCATTTATGCTTCCGAGAATGAATGATGGGTAGATGACTTGTACCTCGTCACCAACGTTTGCATTATTTAATGTGGGAAAAGGAAAAGAGACATAATTAAAGGATAGATTACGTCAAACATCAATGGCCAGGTTGTGATCAAAAGTCATAAATGTGAGCATAATTGTATGATTTTTCTCTGTTAATGTTAAATGTAAAAGGTATGTTGGAATTTCTCAAAGTTTACGAATGAGTAAGCAGGTGTGGCATAAAGATTCTTGATCAGACAAAGCTTCCTTTGGACCAAAGAACATAGAGCTGTAACTCAACACATTCTTCTACTTCCTCTTCTTTTGGCATAAAGGGCATTTTCTGATCATTTCAAATTACAGAACAAAGTGGATTAGCCACACTGCAACCTGAATGGAGAAACATGACTTTCCAAGGTTCTCATGTCACTTCACCCCATTGTTTTGAATGACTGTAACAGGAAATCGTGCTTATTGGCTCCCTTAGGTAGGGAGTTATCTCATATTTGAAAAGAACAGTTGTTGCTTTTTAAAAAATCAGGCTTGATTCCACTTGCTGATACTTCCATACAGAAAAAATATATAATTCATAAAGCCTTTGTTACTTTTAATATATATTTCATTGAAATGGGCATATAAATAAATGGTGAACAAAACCATGTCTGGTCTAATTTCCATGATATATCCCTGCTTTTATCAATGATTATTGTAGATGTTCTACTCTATGTTTTAATATATAACTTTCATACTTTCATTTTGGAGTTGTCTTCTATAACACACAGCAATTTCAGAAGTTACATGTGGTCTTATGCCAATCTGTTTAAAGCACGGTGCTTCCTTATGGTCTCTCTTAACAAGGAGTTTTTGATATCCAGTTGGAACATGCCTTCTGGAGATGCGTTCTGTTTGGAAATTATGAAAATAGAAATTGTTGATTTATCAACTACAATTCTTATACCTACATACCAAGTGTCCATACATTCTGAGAAAATATTCAGTAGATTTTTGATGGTATCCTGACAATAAAACTTTTATAATACTATTTCCCACTGGATATCAAACACAGGCCTCTCAGACATAATAATAAAATGAAAATCCCATTATAGAATTTATACTGTAGCATAATTGTGATCAGATGCACAACGACAATAAGACTAAATATCTTTCAGAATTCTGTCAAACATCTATCCTGCTAATATCAGTACATTAAGCACAGATTCCTCTGTGAGTTTTTGATTTTAAGAATGAAATCATGAGGATGTTGACTATACAACACAAGCCCATAAAAATAGTATGTTAACACACATATAAAAAATATGTACTTTTCAGGGCTGGTCCAGTGGCACAGCGGTTAAGTTTGCACATTCCACTTCAACGGCCCAAGGTTTGCCAGTTCGGATTCTGCGTGTGGACATGGCACCATTTGGCAAGCCATGCTGGGGTAGGCGTCCCACATATAAAGTAGAGGAAGATGGGCAGGGATGTTAGCTCAGGGCCAGTCTTCCACAGCAAAAAAGAGGAGAATTGGCAGCAGATATTAGCTCAGGGCTAATCTTCCTCAAAAAAAAGTACTTTTCCAGTGTACCTGACATGGTAACCTAAAGAATCAATAGAATCAGTAAAAATACCATAAACATTCATCTTTTCAAACAATAAAATGATGGCAATTTTTCCATTCTTTCATCAACTTCCCCTCACATCACATTTTCCACTATTCCATATGTCTTAAAAATTATCCATCTTTTCAACTTGTCGTAGGCGGGAGGGTTCCTTTCTAGTCCTTATTTCAGTGACTTTTGCGTAGCTGCTGAGCGCCCATTTTAGTTTCTGGCTTTCAGGATCTCCTACCCTAAGACTCCCCGCCTTTTTAGCAGGGAGAGGGGGATGAAGGCTACAACAACTTAAATTATTAGAAGTCTGTGCCATTTGAGAGACAGAATTGTGGGATACTTGTATACTACACAACATTCCCCATGTCATGGGTACCCCGCTGAATCCAGATCCAGGCTTGATCAGAGAAGCCTCACCAAGATCCGTGAGTTTTCAAGTGTCTCGACTTCCCTCTCCACATGTCCTCAGAATTTTGCCTCAGTGAAACAGAAGGGTCAGAAGAGATATTCTGCGTTCTGAATCCTCCTTTGATATTTACAAAGACAGGCAGTGGCGAATTGCCTGAAGGGATGTGATGTGAGACACAAAGCACCCTGTGGTTAGAGAAGGAGCTTTGCTGTCAGACAGACGAGGTGTGAATTCTTACTCTTCCACTTAGTAACTGTGACCTTGAGCATTCCACAATCAAGACTCCTTCCCCAGATTATATCCACCTAGAGCCATCATTTCATTTCACAGTCCCTCACACCACCAATTACCAGATTATATAATCATATATGTCTAAAGAGCCAGTGTGGTTTACAGACCTTCCTCAACTTATGATGGGGTTACATCCCAATAAACTCGTAGTAAATTGAAAATACTGTAAGTTGAAAATGCGTTTAATACATCTAGCCTACCTTAAGTGTGCTTAGAGTACTTACATTAGGCTAAAGTTGGGCAAAATCATTTAACACAAAGCCTATTTTATAGTAAAGCGTTGGATATCTCAAGAAATTTATTGAATACCTTACTGAAAGAGAAAAACGGAATGGTTGGATGGGTACGGAATGGTTGTAAGTGTATCGGTTGTTGACTGGCTGCGAGCTGACAGTGATCACGGGGCATCTGGGAGCTGTGGCTCGCTGCTGCTGCTGCCCTGCATGACAAGAGAGTGGCTTACCCCTTACCGCTGGCCTGGGGAAAGATCACAACTCAAAATTCAAAGTACAGTTTCTACTGAATGTGTCGTGCTTTTGCACCATGGTAAAGTCAAAAAATCCTAAGTGGAACCATCATAAGTTGAGCACTGTCCGCAGTGGGAAGTAGACATATTGTGATAGCTAATTTTTTGTGTCACCTTAGCTGGGTCATGGTGCCCAAATGTGTGGTCAAACATTATTCTGGATGTTTCAGTCCATTGCAGAAGTATAAAATAACATTGTGTTCAATTATATTCATGAGCAATATTGCATTTATTTATTAATGTCAAAGAATAAATGGCCTATTAAGTCAAGTGGCTATTTTACAGTACAAAACACCAAGACTGCCCAGTGTAGTGCTGATTTGCTAGTCATTTTTAAGTTGCTCATAGGTACTTAAAATAGTATTTGATAAATGAGATCCTATTTAAGTCAGGATAGCAACAAACTGCAGAAATACTATAATTAGAGCAGGATTAAGATAACACAGCATTAAAAATTTTAAATGTGTTCATATTTTCAAATAAAAATTTTTATTTGATTGAGAGTATTAGCATTCAAGTTAACGTCAAAGATTCAATCACGAAATAAATATTTTCCAAATGAGTGTGGATACCAGGAATAATCAAAAGACTTTTGTAACGGCTATTTGTTTAATGTTAACATGGGATTAAGAAAAAGAAATTTTAACTAGTTGAACAGATAACATTAAATGTGACTTCTAAGAAAGTGAATGCAAAAAAGATGAAACAATCAAAACTGTTTCACTACCTTCAATGCTAATTTTTAATACTTTGAATTACTATAGATTGATTAATTGAAGATATATTTAATAATGGCATTTATACACATCATTTTAAAATTATTAAGGACAAAATATTAATGTCTATGCATTTCGATGTTTTATTTAAAACTAAATTTGAAAATTACATAAAACTACCTAAGTGTTAAGACATTGGGTACTGGAGAGTCTGCTTGGATGGCCACAACAAATTACCGTAGCCTGAGTGCCTTAAACAATGAAGATGTATTTTCTCACAGCTCTGGAGGTGGGAAGTCTGAGGTCAGGGTACCAACCCCCATGGCTGGGTTCTACTGAGGGTTCTCTTTGTGGCCTGCAGGCAGCCCCTTTCTCACTGCGGCCTTTCCTCAGTGTTTGCCATGGAGAAAGAGATGGGAGAGCAAGCTCTCTGGCATCTCTTCTGCAAAAGGCACTAATCCCATCACGAAGGCCCCACCCTCAAGACCTCATCTAAGCCTAATTATTCCCCATGGGCCCTGTCTCCAAATGCTATCCCACTGGGGGTTAAGGCTTCAACATACGAATGTGTAGGGGGCAAAATTCAATCCAGAGCACATCCTTTCCCATAATTAAGGTCCTGGTAAAAAGATGCAGCACGGGTCCCTTCAATACAGGGAATGTTGGGTCAAGCCTTTTATAATGACTCCATCAGGACAGACGTTTTTCCTAAACTAAACAAAATTCCAGATTGGTAAGAAGTGTAAAGTTTCTACCCATACCAAGGAGAGATGTGGAAAAGAACAAGAGGTTTAACTGGTGAAGGAGAGAATCCAGAAGACTAATCCAGGCACTAGAGGGGGGATGATGGAGGCACTAGAGAAACAGGGTCTGGGGCACTTAGGGAAGCCTTCCTAAAAAGGCAAATCTTCAGTTCATTTTTTTTTTCCCCAAAAGTTTGTCCTTCCAAAAGAGAGAACATTCCAGTATTCCAGTGAGAAACATGAAGGCATGAGAAACAAGGGATTGTTTCTACAGAGTAGAACCTGGTGCCGATCTAGCCCTATCCTCACTGGGAGGGAAAGTGTGGAAACAGACAGATGAGCTTTTCTCTTCTTCCCCCCCCTGCATTCTTGGCTTCCATCTAGCAAAAAGATTCGCTTGGGTGTGATGTTGTAATGGTCGGGGCTGGAGAACGGATGGTAAGTGTAGGATTATTATAGAATAAATGCAAAAAGAAAACAAAAGTAACACAAAACTTCCAACATTCATGATTTGGCAGCAAGCCTGTAGACTTGAACCCATATGCTGAATATTATTACATACATTATAGAGACATAGAGATATTGAATGGGCACATAATTATAACCAGCAACTTGATACCCTCTATGAAGTTATATTTTTCTATCTGAGAAAACCCATCTCATTTGCTAATCATAAAGTTACAAAAAGGACATCCACAAACAGGTGAGCAGGAAGAGGGACCAGCCAGATCAGTCACATCAACCAGGCAAATTGCATCCACCAGAACTGGACAATGGAGATTAATGAGCATACATTTCTTTTGCACGTCTTAATCTCTGTTGGAATTCCAGTGCCTGTCTTTGTTTCATTTAGTCATCATCAGCCATTGTTAAATGAAATATTATATTATTCCAGCTAAAAGTTTTTTCTTGGTAGAATTTTGAATTTGAAGAAGCCCACTTGAGCCTGAATGATTAAAAAATGAGGCTATCAGAAAGAGTCCGCGTTATTTCAGAACTACTTCACTCCAAACCAGGGGCACATGGGCGTGAGATGGTCCTCTTTCAACCTTCAGCAGATATAGACAAGGATAAAAAGAGGAGAAATCGTTTCACCATGATTATTCTTGGCCCTTGGTATCTAATGTATAGCTTCTTCCTGGTCACAAAGGTATTATAATATTGGCAGTCTAGAATCCTAGAATCCAGTGAATCATAACTATAAGTTAAAAACTCAGACATGGAGGCATAAATCTGACAAAACAAACATATCTAGAAAATCCAGCCCTTACTACTGACCCATATAGAATTATTAAAAATCTGAAATTTGATCTAATCATTTGTCATTAAATAATAACAGTTTGAATCTCAGTAGAATTTAGTGTTTTTAAAACATATCAAATTTATAACATTCGTTACTTTATTTGATGCTCACAAATTATTATAAAGAAAGGTAAGGAAGGCAAAAGCCTCTTTAATAGATACAGGTACTGAGTTTCAGATTAAGCACTTTCCAAGATCACGCAGTTAGGAATTGTTGTGCAAAGGTCTCAAAATCGAGTGCCCTTACTCTAAGTCCCACGCTGACTCTATGAGGCATCACCAAAAGTCCAAAGAACAGAGAGGCTTCTGGAAACAGATAACTGGGCTGGGGCTTGGGTGAACCAAGTCTCTGTGTCCTGAGTCTACACATCATTTCATTTAACAAACATTTGCTGAGTACTTACAATGCAAGAGGCAGATGATAGCTCTGAGAGAGATCAGGATGAAAGGAGATAGGAGCTCTGTCCTCATTATGCTTATAATCTAGTGGAGCAAGATAGACATGCATGCATTTCATAATATCAGACAGAATATTGTTGATTTTGCAATGAGTAAGTGTGGGTTCTACGAAAAAATACAGGGGGATGGATTCCATCTTGGGAGAATTAGAGTGGCTTTTTGAAAGAAGATGCCTTGGAGCTAGGCTGTTTAAAATTGATTGAGTTTTGGTTGGCTGAGAAAGTCAGAATGTTTTAACTGTAGTTTTCCATCTGGAAAATGTGGATAGTAGCATTAGTCTTGCTCACCAAATGTGAACAAGCTAATGGCACACAGGATTACTCAGAGCTGACTTCTAATTAAGTTATTAAGCCAATTTGGTAATTGAAAGGAAAAGAGAACCTTATTGACGAGAACTTAGATACAATCATTGTTCTGCTGTGTTCCACAAGAATATTCTAAGAACGACCGTATGACAACCTACAACTCAAACAGCATGTCTATTGTGCTAAGAAGTAAATTACAGGGAGGTAAAAACAAGATTAAGAAGGACAAAAGTTAGGCCATGTATGGTTTAAACATTAAGTACAAGAAATATAGAAAATTGTTAAAACAATTCTTTAA
This sequence comes from Equus przewalskii, assembly GCF_037783145.1. Classification (NCBI taxonomy): domain Eukaryota; kingdom Metazoa; phylum Chordata; class Mammalia; order Perissodactyla; family Equidae; genus Equus; species Equus przewalskii. The sequence goes on from NC_091852.1 coordinate 46,861,915, forward strand.
AAAAGTATAAGAAGTATAGAAAATTGCTAATTAAATAGATTAAAAAATTCACAGAGGAAAAATTAAAATTAATAAAATAATGAAAAATGCATGTACAGAAACAACACCGGAAAGCTAAACATTTAAATGACGGAATTTTTTTCGACTTTCAAGGAAAAGAAGAACACATAAGATTGATTAAATCTTGCAAAAAATATAAAAAGCAAAGTTTAAGCTTATCGATGTATTTATTTTCACGTATAAGTTTTAATGTTTTTAAAAACATCAGCAAACAGCAAAGCTAGCATGGACAATCACATAATTTCTTAGCCAGGATCTCTGAACTGAAGGAGGTCCCAATGAATGGGACATCTGCAGAATAGTTAAAACAAAACCAAACCTTCCTTTTAAAAAGGTTGGAGCACATTTTTCTTTACCTTTGACCTACTCGCCAATTCCCAAAATATATCAGAGAAAAAAAAAGACCAATTCTTGCAAATAATTTTTATGGAAATAGGTAAAATAACAAAACAACCATCACTGACCTTGTATCTTTAGCATTAAATATTATTTTTTGTTTTGTTTCTTTTAAAACCACTGCTTTCTAACTCTGTAATCATATAGTCGGGTTCAGTGAAAGACAGCTGGTGAAACTTTTGCTCTCTGATATTCTGTTTTATTCTTTGTTTTTAAATACAACTTGAGGGGCCGCTCCCGTGGCCAAGTGGTTATGTTCCCGCTCCGCTTCAGTGGCCCAGGGTTTAGCAGGTTCGGATCCTGGGCACGGACATGGCACCGCTCATTAGGCCATGCTGAGGCGGCATCCCACATGCCACAACTAGAAGGACCCACAACTAAAATATACAACTATGTAACAAGGATATTTGGGGAGAAAAAGCAGGAAAAAAAAAAGAAGATTCGGCAACTGTTGTCAGCTCAGGTACCAATCTTTAAAATAAAAAATAAATAAAACTTGAATATCCAATTATTCTTTTAATGTTTTGTCCTATTATCTTGCTATTTAATCATTATTTGTTTATTTGAATTCTTTCTAAATTTATTTCTTTAAAAAAACAAAGTGAAAATCCCTCTTTGCCACTGCCACTGGCCACACTCCATTTCCCCTCAGGTCCAGAGATAACTTTATTTGCAATAATTTCTGCCACTAATAGACAAAACATTCCAAACAGTCACTACCATTTCAACACGGGACTCAGAACCCATTCTCAGTGTTCCTCTTTATGACGTTACTCAAATCCAGGAATTCTTTTATCATAAGAACATTCATTAAATCTTAAATAACGTCATTGGGTCAATAGGCATGTGATTTGAAGAGATGCAAAGAAAGAAGTGCTTGCTCTTTATATGGAAGCTCATAAACTAAAAGGAATGCTTGCCCACCGTCTAAAAGGATGCAAAGTAGGCCTATTCCCTGTAACCTTCCCTACCTTTTCTCAGTGGATTCACTGTTGTCCATTTAATGCCCATTTCAAACCCTGGCTTCCACATCTCTATATTCAACCCTTTGACAACCCAATCTTTCTCTCTCTCTCTCTCTCTCTCTCTCTCTCTCTCTCTCACACACATACACACAAACACATGTGCGCGCGGAAATCCTACGTGTTCATTTCCTGCTAAATTCTGGCGATCCCCCTCCAACTTTTGAAACCCAACTCCTGATGACTTTACAACAATATTCTTCCACTTACCTCACTGTTTACTGCTATTTACTTAAATCAAAAGCCATACTCTCACTTCTGGGTCAGTAAATTAGTAACTACTACAGTTAAGGAAGGGACATACACACTACTTAATGTAGTTAGAATTAATTTTAATTTGCATGTTCAAATTTCATAGGATTATTATTAAGAATTAAATAAAATTATGCCTGTAAAGTACTTTATCACAAGATACAGGACATACTAAGCTCTTAACAATGACTTCTACTACTGCTCCTTCCCTACTACGTACAACAATACTAAGGGGTATCCATCACTGGAAATAGAATTATAACACATAAAAAATTATTGGTTGTATGAACATAATGATTAATTACATTTTTTTTTTTTTTTTGCTTGTAAGTTCTGAACTCTATAAATACACACGGAAGTTTTGAGACAAAAATATAAGCTTAGTCGTTGGTAACTCAGAGCTGGAAAACACATCTTGGGCTTGTTGCAACAAATATCTTTCTACTTATTTTTGTTCCCTCAGTTGTCTTATACATTAGGCCCTGGCCACCCCGTGGGCAATGGCCAGCTCGCTGTGCAGAGGCAGAACTGGCCTGACCCCTCTCTAGTGTCATAGAAGCAGTAGCAGAGAGGAAGCACACATATGATCAGTGGCAAGCCATATAAAGGAATGTGAAGGGAGGCGAGGAACGAGGGTGGTGAGCATGCTGACTTCTCCCCATTCAATAGAGTTTTTTCCACTCTTTCCCAATCATTTATCTCTGATCACATTTTCTTCTACAAAGAAAAATGAGTGTGGGTTGAAAAAAATCATAAGCTCTCTCCCTCACATTTCCCAGAGGACTGACATTCCTATTTTTTGATCAGACGAAGGAAAATAGGAACAAAGATGGCTCTCCTACAAAGCATTTTATTTACAAAAACAACAGCAACAAAATCTTTTGATCACTTATCTGCCTGATTCATACTGAGTAAATTTTCCAGGATAGTTTGACATCAGAGCTGTGGAGAGATCCCTGCAGAGTTCCTCCCCTCGTAGACACCATCTCTTATTCATGTGGGTAACACCAGTGTGATGGGTTGGCCCTCCCTCTGTCACTGGCTGATCTAATTGATGAATGAGAAAATTGAGATATAAGGAGGAACAGAAGGTTTGTAGGGTAAAATGTATGATAGGAAACTTCTCTAGACTCTAAAGCATGTACTATATATATGGTAGAAAATTATTACAAGAAATTCCCACTGTACATAATGCTTACACTCTGCCTCTACAAGTAGCCAAGAGCTTATGTGTCTTCTCTGGTCAAATGGTCCTACATCAGTCATGAATACAAATTGTGCGTAATATCTCATTTGTACCAGCAGATTCCCATTTTGCTGCCATGATTTTGGGAGTCTTCTTAGGTTCACCATTTGTCATAACCTAAGTAGCATCTAAGAAAGCTATAATTTATACCAACAATTTCTTTTTATGTGAAGCATCTTTTGAAAAACTCTTTCCAAGGAGAATTTATCTCATATCTCTTACTTTTTTCCACATTCCTCTATTTTGAGGAAAAATAGGAATTCTAAAGGGAGTTGAAGTGGAAAATTATTGGTTTTGGCTTCCAAGAATCTGTTACCTGTCTATACAAATAATCCATAATCAATCTATAATCAAAATTGGGGTGATTTTATTACATGAACCAATCAGAGGACTACAGCCCGGGAGAAGTAACCTCCATGAGAAAGGAGGCACTCCAGAGAAGGGGTGTGTACAGCATGGTTGTATTCCATTTTGAACAAGGAACATACATCAGATATGACAGGAATACCTTTTTTTTTTCCTCTTCACAACAGTCACAAGACATTTTGCTCCACACAGCAGGTCAGTGGTCACAAGATATACACAGGGGGTCAATTTGACCCCAGTTTCTGGGAAGAAATTCTTATCTTTAAAGAAATGCTGATGTGGGGAGAGACTTTCATCCCTATCTTTATGGGCATCACTCTTTGCTTCGGGATACTGTAAGTGTTTAAAGTAGATGTACAATGCATGCTCCACAGGCCATGTCAAGCCATTGTGGAAAAACAAGGGCAGGCCAAACTAGTTTAAAACCAAATGGCTTCCTCCTATGCCTCAGTGTACATTAACTTTTCTTACTGCTTTTCATTTATTCCATCATACCCAGTTTTGGAAACTATACCCCAATTTTCCACTGGGACACCACCCACTCTGACTTCTAGTTCTGGGATTTCATGTAGTCCCCCCACCCAGATCTGGAGGAATGGAGCATATGATCCAGGCCTAAGTCATTCTAGACATCATATTCCCCAAGTCAAGTTGATTAGTTCATGGAGACACACATCCCTGAATCTATTGCAGTCGTCTTGCCATCAAAAGGAGACTGAGAAGAGAAAGAAGAGTCAAGACAGAGGAGCTGCCTTGTAGATAAAAGGGAAACTGAGAAACAAACCCAAGGAATGCATATGTCTTATCTAATGGCTAAAAGCCTCACGGCTTTCTACATGCTGTTCCCTCTGCCTGGAGTGTTCTTTCCCACAGAATCCCATTGCGTGCTCCCTCACTTTCTTGAGGAGCTTCTACAAACGTAATTTCATGATACATCTTCTGTAACCACCTTACCCTGCTTTTTCTTTCAAAAACTTTGCAAAGAACTGCTATAATGACATAAATGTTTCATGTTTATTTCCCTCCTCTACAGAGGAAAACTTGCTTGTTTTCTTCACGGCTGTATGTTTGGTACCTACCACTGACCCTGAAATATAGGAATTTAATAAATATTTATTGTAAAAAAAAAAAAAAGTCTGCACCTGATTTGAGAAAGATACAAACAGGCAGTCTTTTTAAATAATTTAAAAAAATTAAAACCACAAAAGTTGCAAAAATGTACTAAGAATTTAAGCATTTCTCTCATCTTGATTCTGGTGCTAAAATCTTGCCACACCTGTTCACCCCCCACCTCTCTATATGCATCTGCTTCCTTTGCCAAACCATCCATGAGTATACATTTTCTTCCCCAAATAGTTGACACCTTACACAGCTAGCTAATGAATAATTTCATATTAGAGGAAAAGCAAAAATAGCAATATTCCTACAAAACATCAGGATCACAATGAGCATCTCAAAAGATAAAGCAAAAGAGAAAATTATAGTCAGACATTTTCCTTCCTATCTATGTGGGTTTAATGAACAAAGGGTAACAGAGAGTAAATCTGAATGAATATTAGGCTCTATATTTATTAGGTAAGTGGGATGGTGAAAAGATGATTTTGCATAGTGGGTCACATTGCTGGGTTTTTAATATTCATCTTCATTAATTATATTGTGCATGTGCATACCAGGTGCAATGGGTCAGAGACAGATTTCTTATTAAATGTCTCAAATGTGGTAGCCCCCTTGCTCTAGTCCTTACCCCTGGGGAGCCAGGGCAAGTATCCCAAGCAAGTAGCTGGACACCCCAGAGGGGAGTCAGTAGGTAAAATTATCTTTCTCTCTTTATTAATGGGAAGGAGGCAGTTGTTCTGCTCCTCTCCTAAAAGGGGTATTTTCTTACCCCAGTCTATCTATATAAAAAAAAATTTCTTAGTGGTTTCCAGATTTCCTTATGTGTCTCCAACTTTTATGATCTAGAGATGTTTCCAAATTCTAGGCTGCATCCTTTTTGGCAAGTAAATATCTAGAAAGACAGCCACTCCAGTCTTCCTGGCATCTTGACTGTGATATTGTGATTTATAATAAGAAATACATATTTTATTTGTCCCCTTTTCTGGCACAGAGCTCCTAAAATCTTCGGAATTTCCTGAGTGACGGAGGATAAAGGTGTCTTTTGTTACTCTAATGGAGTGACTTTTGGACTGCATCTAAGGACAGGGCCTGGTTGCCAATGGAGCCAACTGTGTGATTAGAGGGTTAGAACTTTCGGTCCCACCCCCTGACCCCTGGGGAAGGGAGAGGGGCTGGAGGTTGAGTCAATCCCCAACGGCCAATGATTTAATCAATCATGCCTGTGTAATGAAGGCTACATAAAAACCTGAAAGGAAGGGCTTTGGAGAGCTTTCAGGTTGATGAACCAGAATGCTTCCAGGTGCCCCTATGTCAGACTCCAAACTCCAGGAGGATGGATGCTCCTTTGATTGGGACCTCGCCCTATGCCTCCCTTCATCTGCCTGTGGATTCCCATCCTTTAATATCCTCTGTAACAGACCGATAATCTAGTGAGTAAACTGGTTTCCTGAGCTCTGTGAGCTGCTCTAGCAAATTAATTGAACCCAAGGAAGAGGTTGTGGGAACATCCGATTTATAGCCAGCTGGTCTGAAGCACAGGTAACAGTTTGACTTGCAAGAGAAGAGGGCAGTCTTGTGGGACTGAGCCCTTAACCTGTGGAGTCTGATGCTATTCCCAGGTAAAAAGTGCCAGAATTGAGTTGGATTGTAGGTCACTCAGCTGGTGTTGGAGAATTGCTTGATGGTGTGGGAAACCCCTCCCCTCACACACACGTTGGAAGTGGGTACATAATGCTTTATTAGGGTTTCACCTAGAGATCTTGTCTGGGCTGTAACCATTTGGTCCTTTCTAGGAGATTAGAGGGGTTTTATTATGGTTTCAAATCAGAGCAGTTAACAAAGGCTACAGATCCCCTTCTCATGATATGTGAAGGTTCTCAGGAGGCTAAGGTCTAACATGAGCACTGGGGAATCCAAGGATATTTCATTTCCCCACACATGTTTAAATAAAGGATTTTTTCTTTAAGTGAATAACTACCTATAATTTTGATTGCTTTTGTATAATTTTCTAATCAGCTCACTTATAGCAGCTTACAAATGAAAGATTTGACCTATATAAAACAGATTCATAAGAGTAAGGTTTTAAACCCGTTAAAGCACAAAATTGGATTATTATCTCTACAAATAAACCCTATAAAATTCCTAAGGGATAACAAAACTATATAATTGTAGTAGGTTTATTGAGTGTGGGTAATGTCGATATTAAAGAAAAATGGTCAGTATCATAAAAACAGTTGTCTTTTAGTTCCAAAGCCGTCATTTAACATTCTACCTTGCGGTGCTGGGAGGGGACTGCAACTCACACTTCTCCTTTGCTGGTTAGTTTCCTGGTAGGCTCTGCCAACGGAGGGCAGTGGAGGGAGACGGTAAAGCTAGAGGGGGAAGCAGGGACTCGTGCCTGTTACCCACTGTTACTGTCAACATCAGCCAGCAGTGGTCCTGTACCCTACAGCAGTGGTTAGCTCTCAGCAGTGGATGGTTCCAATTTCTAGTATTTTTTCAGACTCTCCAAAAGAGCCTCATCCTACCTCTTGAGATATACAAATAGTAATCAGACAGTATCTGCCCTTCAAAGTCTGAGACCAGGCTCTGAGGTGCTGAGGCAGCAGGACTGGTTGGGCAGGCTCCCTCCTCCGGGGTCTGGACGCCAGCTTTGTTCCCCGAGCCTAGGAGGTGGTAGACTTTTCCCACTGTAACCGCTGTAATCCCTTTTGCCTAGTCAAGTCTCCAACATGGGTTTAAACAATTTCCTATATTAAATCCTTTCTTTAAAGTAATTGGTATATTTCCTTTTTCTGACTTGACAATGACTGGTAGAACAGTTAAAAATCACTGGGTCTCGAATAGAGGAAATAACGTGAGCTTCAAAGTCAGTAAGATAAAGATTCAAAACCTGCCACCAAGATGAATTTGTAATATGATCAAGATTGTATTTACAAACCCTGAGCCTGAAAATATACAGATTCAGTGTCAAGTAAGCCACTATCTGATGGTCATTCAGGTAAAATGGCTTACATAATTTAAACCTCCTCATTTTTCATGTGAAATATTTGGACAAGAAGATTTATTTATCTTGAACTCCAAAATTCCATTACACTTATTGCAAATTTTTCAACGATATGCTAAAATATAAGAAGTCACATATGAAAAAATTTCTAATGGAAAGAGGTTTACTCTCAGAGGCAGCAACATCAAATGTAGTACACAAACACACACACACACACACAGGGACTCAGACTTCACAAGATTAAACAGTACCCAGTAGTTAATAGATCTGGAATCACCAGAGTTAACCATATTTTTTACTCATAATAAGACAAATTAAATTAAACTATTTTCTCTTCACAATTAGAACTTCAAGTGAAAGAAGAAAGTACAGGGGCTGGCCCAGTGGTGCAGTGGTTAAGTTCGCATGTTATGCTTTTGCAGCCCAGGGTTTGCTGGTTTGGATCAGGACATAGACCTGTGCACCTCTTATCAAGCCATGCTGTGGTAGGCATCCCACATATAAAGTACAGGAAGCTGGGCATGGATGTTAGCTCAGGGCCAGTCTTCCTCAGCAAAAAGAGGAGGATTGGTGGTAGATGTTAACTCAAGGCTAATCTTCCTCAAAAAAAAAAGAAAGAAAGAAAGTACATCATAGATATTTCACACATATCTGGAGAAGTTATAATAAAATCTTTGTTATTTGAAATTTTCACTTATTGTAAAAGACTTTTCTCATATATTTTCTTCAAAATGTATTAAAACCAAGATAAAAGAAGTTCCTTTCGTCTTTCGGGCATGTTGTGTTTATATGTGGTACAATGATCAGTTTGGTGAATTTTCTTGCTGAATTATTGTATTCATTAAATGCTGATTCAGGTCAATTTTATATACAATCTGTCTTTTACAAGAGATAACAGCAAGTAAAATAAAAAATACAGAAGTGCCCAAATCACCTGCAACAATAAGTCATTTACCATATCACGCACTGAATTCTCACAACTGATTTTTTTCCATTTCCACATCTTCCATTTCCAAAATGTCCCCTTTTAATGAATATTTCTGGACTAATAGCCTGATAATTTTAAATAAACCACTGCTTAGGGCTTCCGTTTTTCATTTTGACCGTGTCTGAACAGTCTCTAAGTCAGTTTTCTACAAAAACTTAAGAATCTAAACCATGTTCGGGTCTCTGCCAACATGAAAGGAGTCTCCATTCTCCTGAGAGGCTCTGACCCTCACCTTTCCATCGTGGAATGGCCTAGTTTTTCTTTAAAGAAGAGTCAGTACAATTCCTTGTTTCTTTTCATTTCTCATGATTTTCTGTTGAAAATTGAACATAATAGGGCACACGGGAACAGTGACACATGGAAATTAGTCTTTGAGTGGTGAACATGATGTAGTTATACAGAAATTGAAATATAATGATGTACACCTGAAATTTATGTAATGTCATAAGCCAACATTACCTCAATTAAAAAAATACAAATAAAAAATAAATAAATAATGTGTTGAGGCTACTCTGTAAATCAGACCGTCCAATCCCCAGGTTTTGGTGGTGGTGTTGTCATTGTTGACGCTGCTGTTGGCTGGTTTTAGTGACTTTTCTGAACTAATCCTGTTAAGTCTGTATTCGTGTGTGTATTCGCGCGTGATCGATGAGACCTCTGCTTGGTTAGCTTGGTGCTCAGCTGATGACTGGACAGAGATTCCGTTAAATGCCTTGTCCCTGTCAGTCTCCCCGCCCTCGCTGAGGGGCTCTGTCTGTGTCTTGGGGACGCCTCTCATGCTCTAGCAGGCAGTTCATTCCTCTGCCCCAGCCTTCATTTCCATTTCTACAACTGGAGAGTCCATTTACGCTTTCCAGAATCTGTCCTAACATTTGCTTTGAATTCCACCTATCTTTATTTTCCTTGAAGAAACATATTCATACGGTTGAGATTATTTGTTTTAACAGACATCGTGGTCACTATGAATAAACACGTGTGCTCACGTTGGAGAGTTTTTAAGGCTAACTGATCTTTGCAAAAAGAGAGTAACTTTCAAGGTAAAAATCCATGTAACAAAGGTGTGTATTTTTTAGAACTTTTTTTATTGATACTGTTAGAGGATTGGGTAGATGGCATTATTGATCTTTTCTATTTCTGACACTGGTAAGAGAATTCTGGGAACTCAACAAATACTTGTCGACTGATAACTTGAAAGTTCTTACTCTATCTCCAGGGAACCAAACAATCCTTCTACATCATCTTTATTCATAGAAATACACAGTGTCTTTTCCTTTGTGTTCTGTTTACAAATCCACTTTGAAAGCAAATGTACTATGATGAACACACAACACAGACTTAGCTATAATTCTTACATTTATATGTATGTGGATCAACTATAATATATGGATGTTTGTGTTTGTATGTATATAATACTGGAGGTGAGATGACAAAAAGGGAAAGGGAATGTCATGATTTGTCCTTAATGATGTCATATTCCAATCTGCTTTTAAAAGCCAACTTTGCCTAATGTATAGTCCTTATCAGCATTGAGTATCTGAGGAAATTGGATAGGCATTTATACGCGCTACAAATTTTTCATTCATTCTGGATTTAGTTCCCTTGTTAAAAGATATTTTTTGGGGTAAATTGCCTACAGATAATTTGTATATCTCAACATAACTTTTATTAGTGATGAAATCAATACCAAGACAGCATCATTGGCAATAAGCCAACATGGATATTGTTACTGCCTAACTAAATTTGAACCCTAACCACCCCTCCCAAACCACTGTTGAATATCCTTGCATTATATGTCCAGTGTTTTGTTTAGACACCCATACGCACCATTTATAGTTACATGGAATTTCACACGTGTGTATGTGAAAATTCATTTCAAATCAATTCATCAAGAAAAGCAAAAATATTGCCCCCAAATTTAGAGATGTTTCTCTGCGTCTCAACTCAGACTTTCCTTCCTTCTGAAATAATAAACAACAATTGCCAAAAATAAAAAGCAGTTTTGAAATTCAGGCTTGCAAATCCTTCTTTCCCTTTAGATTTTCTGGGAAGAAATTGGTTCTTTTGCTATCATTTTTGAAAGCTCAATCCATATTCTACTTCTTAAATATTTCCTGGAAAATTTTTGCTGCAAGAATGTGAACATTTTTAAGCATTTGTCCTTTCTCTCAGGTCTCAATTTATTCCTTCTTTAATTTTAACCCCTTCTGGTTATGTGACATTAGCCATATTCGTTAATGACCATGAGCCTCAGTTCTCTTCTGTAAATGGAAATTGTATTGGCAATACAGGCCTCAAAACACGGTTGGAAAATTAAAAAGATCCTCTTTTATTTGTGCTTGACATCCAGTAAGGATGAAATAAATATCAGCTTTCATCAGTATTATCATCACCAACTGTGTTCCATTAATCGATTCAAGTTTTCTGCTATCATTAGATGCCAGGATGTTTCTTCCCCAGCTTTGTTGACGCAAGATTGACAAAAATTGTACGTATTTAGGTTGCATATCATTAAGTTTTTAGGTGTATAACGTGATTTAATATACGTATACATTGTGAAATGATTACCACAATCAAGTTAATTAACACAGCCATCACTCACACAGCTACCTTTTTTATGTGTGGTGAGAACACTTAAGATCTACTCTCTTAGCAAATTTCGAGTATACAACACAGCGTTGTTAACTATTATCACTATTCTATGAGTTTGATCCTCAGAACTTCTTTATCTTATAACTGAAGTTTGTACCATTTGACCAACATCTCTCCAATTCCCCCGCCCCCCGGCCCCCTGGTAACCACAGTTCTTATCAAAAGAGAGGCGGCTCTTTAGACTCCTTTTGTTTAAAATTAATAGTGGGTTTTTTTAAGTCATAAACTTTCTAAACCTCATTTTTATTAAGATTTCAATCTACAAATCTTATCTACTTTTTAACTTTGGCTATTTCCGTATATAAAAAAGAACATTTTACTTATTCTTCAAACAAAATTGGATTGTTTCAAATTAAAAAGACTAAATTCCCTTAAATGCTTAACCCCATACATAATTCCTTAAACATTTTAAACTTCGATTATAGATTTAAAACATTTGATGTTCTCTTCTGACAAAACATAACCCAAAGAAGTAAAACACTTATGAGCCTTTAACCAAATCTTATAAATATAACAAATTAAACGTAGAGCAAATCAATTTATTTTAAACATTCAAATAATTTATACATTTGTCAGGTTTTACCTTTTCTAACTTATCACAAATTTAATATCAATTACATGTTTCAAATTGGAAGTTTCAAGATTAAAATGCTAGATTCTCTGAACAGTGAGACATTCAAGAGTGAATACCAAGATTATCCTGAATTTATATAAAATTAATATTATTTACTTTATTTAGCCTACCAGCCCTGTACTTAGATATTTACCTGACTGATTTACATACTTAAGAAAACAGAATTACGTCTCAGATGGCCTACGACAGTATTAACCTTGAAGCAACTGTTTTCAGTCCCTGCTCAGCCCTCAGGTGGATAGAGTCCTTCCTACGTTTTTTACCTCTGGTCACTTATGGCATCTACAGGACGTTCTAGGTATGCAACTCGTCACAATCCAAGTTCAGATACATGATTTTATTGGACGTTCTTTTGCGACCCCACCCACGGGGCGTTCAACTGATTCGTTTACCGAGGGGTCGGACCCCATACCCCTTCTATGCTCTCCTTGGCTGCTCAACCAAAATCCACGATATTTTAATGATTTCTTAAATCAAGTTTTTGGCCCTACCTCTGCTCTCATTTTAATGCCCTACACTCATTATAATAGCTTTAGACATTTCTAATATTTCTAATTTTTTATTATTGGGAAAACACTTTTGTATCTGTATATTGCCTCATCTTTTATTATTTCCTTTGGTTGGATGCTTAACAATATTTAAGTATTCATAAAATCTTACCCTATAGACACGTATTGCAGCAAATTGTGCTATAGAAACACTTGTCGGCCGTCATCATTGCGGAAGACGTTGTGTTTAAAGTCAACACTTGAGAATAGACCTGACTTATCCCTGGGGAACTGTGAAGTTTTGCAAATTTTGCATAATCCACGTTGCACCAAGTATTATTTATGAACTGACCAAATGACATTTCCTCGATAATACTCTTTTTCAGTGATTTTAGGCATTATAACCAAATACAATTTGTTTTAAACATTACTAAACTCATAGCTTTTTGTTATTATGTACTCTTCAATGCAATGGATGCTAAAATGTACCTGCATGCATCTGAGGTTCCATAGAATATTTTAATATTAAAATGTGGTCTTTATATAAATCCTTAATTTCAAGGAGTTTACATTTTAGTGAAGGAATAAAATATACATGAAATGGACACCAAATATACTGTGGCAATAGGGTGCATTATATGATTCAGAGAAATCATTATAGCTGTTATTTCAAGGATTTCAGTCTATGCCGTACAGAATGACTATCATTTTCTTAAAATGAAAGAACACTGTGGTGAAAGCAGCTTCCTTGTCGCTGGTTAGGAACATCTTCAAACAAGACTTTTCATACATGGCAGTATATGTTGCACAGAAAGGCTATCGCTTTCTTACAATGAAAGAACACTGTGCTGGACCCGGCTTGCAGGTAGCTGTTTAGAAACACCTTCCCGTAAGATTTATCAAACATCCCACTACAAGTGTGAAATTGAAATAAATGTAATATATAATTGCTTAAATTTGAATTGGTCACTTTCTTACTAAAATTTAGCCTCTATCAACATATTTCAATCTATTCTTTTGTACAAACATGTGTGTGTTTATACTGTATTAATCAGGAGTGTCAAAATACAGCCCAAGGGCCAAGTCTGGCCACCTCATTTGTTTATTTATCGTCAATGGTCATTTTGCAATAGTGACATATTTGAATAGTGTAACTGAAACCGTATGGCTGGCAATCCAAATATATTTACCCTCCGGTCCTTTATGGTAAACATTTGTTGACCAGTTCCATTTACATTAATATTAGGCATTCCTGAAACAGTAACTCAAAACTTTTAGCTGTCCTAGCGTCTCAATGCTTCTGTAAATGATCATGGCAGCTTGCTACAGAATTGGTCTTATTCTCCTGGACACAATTCCCCTGGAATATCTACTCAAAGAACGGCAATTGTTGGGGCCAGCCTGCTAGTGTAGTGGTTAAGTTCATACGCTCTGCTCCAGTGGCCCGGGGTGTGCAGGTTTGGATCTCAGGCACGGACCTACACACTGCACATCAAGTCATGCTGTGGCAGGGTCCCACATGAAAAATAAAGATTGACACAGTTGTTAGCTAGATGACAATCTTCCTCAAGCAAAAAGAGGAAGATTGGCAACAGATGTTGACTCAGGGCCAATCTTCCTCACCAAAAACAAAAAAAAGAAAAGAAAGGGCAATTGTCTACATGATACACTTTTTTAAAGGGTGAAACTGCTCCCCTTTTTCCTTTCAGACTTTAGCTGCCTGAACTAATTTACATCCAACACTTAATTAGTTCCCTGACTGGCTCTCCTATACATTGTCATGGCAACACTTGGAAAATGGCCACTTGTAATTGCCTTTGAAAAAGGCTTGTTCAGAAAGGAATAAAATATTTCATATGGAAATATATATACGATTCTCGAATAGAGTCAAAATAGTCTTGGCCTCTGGGAGCTTACCACCTGAATATATTGAAGAGTTTGGAAATAAACTACTCTGTTCTAATAAACCGCTGATCCTTCACCATAAAGAAATACTTATCTATGAATATGGAGTGAAGAGTAATTTTCGTGCCACAAAATCTTTAAACATGAGCTTGATTCAAGATTTCTGCCTTTTTGTGTATTTTTTTTAAGTATAAAGGTCAATTTATGGACATATATTAAAAGCTCACTCCTTACCCTGCATTAAGAACAATGAATCAGGGGCCTGGCCAGTGGTGTAGCAGTTTAAGTTCGCACGCTCTGCTTTGGTGGCCTGAGGTTCACTGTTTTGGATCCTGGGCGCAGACCTACACACCACTTATCATGCAGTGGCAGTATCCCACCTATAAAAGAGAGGAATGTGTGCAGGGATGTTAGCTCAGGGCCAATCTTCCTCACTAAAAAGAGGAGGATTGCCAGTGGGTGTTAAGGCAGGGCCAATCTTCCTCAAAAAAACAAAAAAGAATACTGAATCAAAGTGGGCATGATATTGTCCCTACCTCTAAAAGGTTTATATGTTTATAGAGGAGATGTGTATTTACTGTGGTCATTGTGAGGGAACAGCTACCCTAAGTGCTGCAAGAAATGTATTTGTCATGATGGGAGCATAAGGGACTCACTTCGACTAGACGATTGGAGGGGGTCCATTGAGAAAGTGACATTAAGCTGGACCTTGAAATATGGGCAGACCTTTTTTGAAGTGGAAACGAAAAAAAGATTTCAGATCAAGAGAACAAGTAAATCAAATATCCAGACTAGAGGTGAATGTTTTCAGTGTTACAAACTTCCAGATATAATGTGGTTGCAAAATGTTATCACTAATAATATCCCGGTCAGTAATGAAATTATTCAGTCAGTCTTGTATTCAAACTTAGGCTTACATTTTTTTTCTTTTTGAGGAAGACTAGCCCTGAGCTAACATCTGCTGCCAATCCTCCTCTTTTTGCTGAGGAAGACTGGCCCTGAGCTAACATCCAGGCCCCTCCTCCTCTACTTTATATGGGGGACGCCTGCCACAGCATGGCTTGCCAAGTGGTACCATGCCTGCACCCGAGATCCAAACTGGTGAACCCCTGGCCGCCAGAGTGGAACGTGCGCTCTTAACCACTGCACCACGGGGCGGCTCTGGCTTACATTTAAATGCTAGTTATTCATTTGCAAAATAAAATTCTGATTTGAAGAGCTCATTGAAGTTTTAAAAAAAGAAATAAAATAAACAAACAATTGATCTCTCCATGGTATGGTTTTAGAGAAAGATTAAGCTGCAGCATTTAAAATATGACATCAACAGTACAATGCTTTTTCTCATTTGCCTTACTAGACTCCTCCTTTCTTATATTCTGGATCCCACTTTATTGACTAAATACATATAATAGTATTTGAGGTTACATGCTATGAGTGTCACAAACACATTCTCTCATGTTTAAAATGAGAAAAGAGGCCGTCCTTACATTTTCTTAAACCCTATTTCATAGACGAAGAGCTATTTTTTTCCTAGGAGATACTGATCTCACATTACAACATGTGCAGCACAGGATCTGCACAGGGACAGAAGGCGCCTCCCGCTCAGGAAGCCAGGGGAATGCAAGGAACCACGATACCATCTAGTGTCAGCTACGCACAGTCTCTGCTAAGACGGAGAGGAGTCAGCTAGATTAATGTGGAGAAAATAACAGAAAACAAAACCTGTGCCCTCTTTCTTAAACAATCTGAGAAATAAACGTGTTGTCAAGCACTGACTGCTCTACGCCCTTTCCCATCTTTTATTTATTTATGAGCCAAACTTGTCAAGGAAAGATATCAGTCTCCTCAGTGTGTAATAGTCTGCCATTCTGCTGTTAAGACTGACCCCACAAATAATAGCCCATCAGATGACTAAGCCGTATTTCTTCACAGTGTGCTCTGTGGACTGAGACCAGGCTAGCCCACAGTCCTGTCACTCAGCAAAATTACCTAAGGTGCAATTCAGCAATTATTCACCCCTGCTGGTGTTATCTACATGGAGGCTGTTTCCATTGATTCTTGTCCCTGGTCCTTCACTGCCGTCTAAAAGTTGACATGACGCCCAATTAGGCTGCGTTCCTTTAGGAAGTTGTGTGTCTCTGGAAGTATTTAATCCAAACTTAAATGAGGTCTCCCGCAGGGAATTTGTCAAAGGGAGCTGCGTCCTTTCTTAGACTCCCAGTGAACCAGAGCCCCGTCCTACTGATTTCTCTCTCTCCTGAACGTTGCTCTACTGGTTGCTCTCATTGATTGGACATACAATAAATATTCTGAGCTGATTTATAATAAAACAGCTCTTTTCTTTTTTTTGTACACACGATTGTTTTCACAATAGGATTTTGAGATCTCCGACTTCAGAGATCTTTGACTCACAAAAGTTTGCCCACAAAGTCACTCAAAACAGTAACTGATATCTGGCGTCTGGCTTGGAATATGTCCTGTTGGACTAGAATGATGTCGATATGATCTATTCTTGTGCTGTAGCAGATTTTACGAGAGCTCAATCCACATCTCTTCTAACGTGTGTGGACAACTTTGAGATACAATTGACACATAATAAATGGCATGCATTTAAAGTGTGCAATTTGATCACTTTTGACATATGTGTACTCACATGAATCTGTCGTCACAATCAAGTCAATGAGCATTTCCATCACTCCCCCAAATCTGCTCCAGTCCCTGTGCAACCCCTCTCTCCATCCTCCATCCTCAGGAGTTATGGGCTGAACCACGTCCTCTCTAAATTCGTATGTTGATGTCCTGACCCCTAGTCCCTCAGAATGTGACTGCTTTCAAAGACAGGGCCTTCAAAGAGGTGATTAAGTTATGGTGAGGCCATCAAGGTGGGCCTTTATAGGACTGGTATCCTATAGGGGAGGAAATTTGGGCACACAAAGAGACAGCAGGGCCATATGTGCACAGAGCAAGGACCATATAAGGACTCAAGGAGAAGGGCAGCCATCTGCAAGCCAAGAAGAGGGGCCTCAGAATAAAATCAACCCTGCCGACACCTTGATCTCAGACTTCCCGCCCCCAGAACTGTGAGAAAATAAGTTCTGTTGTTTAAGCAGCCAGCCTGTGCTATTTTGTTAGAGCAGCCCTAGCCAACTAATACACCAGACAACAGCTGACTAGCTATCTGTCACTGTGGGTTCAACTGAATTGTCTAGAATTCTGTGTAAATGTACTCTCTTTGGTCTGGCTTCTTTTACTCAGCATAATTTCTTTGAGGTCCATCCCACTGTTGCTGTTTCAATATATTCCTTTTCATGACTGAGTAATATTCCATTGAAGGGGTATGTCACAGTTTTTCCTCCTTTCACCTATTACTGGACATTTGCACTGTATTCTGGTTGGAAATATTACAAATAAAGCTTCTACAGACATCTGTTACCAGTGTTTTTATGGCTAGGTGGGATTTTTTGTCTTGGATTGGAATGGCTGGGACATATGATACATGTACGTATAGCTTTTTAAGAAACTGCTAACCTGTTTCCCAAAATTGTCATACCATTTTGAGAATTCCAATTGCTCCATATCCTTGCCAAAAGTTGGTATGGTCAATCTTTTTAAATTTTAGACTTTCTAATAAATGTCACTGTGTTTTTAAATATGTACTGTTGCTAAGATAGTGGTGTTGAGCATATTTTCATGTGCTTATTTGCCAAAAGTATATCTTGTTTGATGAAGTGTCTATTCAATTTTTTTTGCATTTTGTATTGGGTGGTTTGTTTTCTTACCAGTTTGAGAGCTCTTGATATATTCTGAGTACAAGTCCTTTATCAAATAGGTGATTTGCAAACATATTTTCCTGGTCTGTGGCTCCTTTTTTGCTCTCTATTAATGTCTTTCACAGAGAAGAAAATTTTAATTTAAATCAAGTCAGTTCAACAATTTGATGTTTTATGGGCCATGGTTTTTGGTGTTACATCCAGGAAATCTATGCCTAACCTCAGGTCAAAAAGATTTTCTCTTCAATTCTTCTGTAAGTTCTATAGTTTTAGGATTTAAACTTAGGTCTACAAGGCATTTGGAGTTAAGATTAGTATATGACTTATTTTGCTTTTATATGTAGAATCAATGAGTTTAATAATCTTTTCTGTCTAAATTGTCTGCCACCACACTGACTGCTTCCAGACCTACCTACCTCTGCCCTCCATCACATCCTTGATCCAAGCTTTAGCCACCACCCCCTCTAAGTCATCGTGCTTCTTGCTGTGTCAACAATACTAAGACAGTTCAAACCCTTTCCCTCCAGTTCCTTTCCTTCACATATACACAAGTTCAAGTCTCTCCTATTAAACGTAAAAGTAAAATAACACTGGTTTGAACCTACCTAGCTTTCTAACAACTTTATACGAACTTGCCTTGTTCTTTCCCTGCAAGTTGATTCTCAGGGGAGAACTATTTTCTCACTTTCCTCTCCTCCAACGCAGCCCTGCCAGCTTTCTGCCCTAGTCCTTGCACTAAAACTGCTCTTAATATCAGCCCTTGAGATTTCCTTTTGCCACGTGCACGGGCCCATTTCAGCTGTCATCACGCAGGCTCTCAGAGGAGTTTTCACTGCTGACCTTTCCCACTAGTGGGAATTTCCTTGGCTTGTGTGAATCCACTTGGTTGGGTCTCCTCCTGCCTGTTAACCCTCCTTAGTCTTCCACATTGCCTTCCCTCCTTCTCTCTGTTACTTGAAACATGTTTCCCCTGGATTTTCTCTTTTTATTCTATACACTTTACTGGTGATCATACACAAAATTAAGGTTTCTACTGCCACCTTTAAAACAACGAAATTCCTATGTATATTTCTGATCCCGACTATTATGATCAGACCTACCAAATCAACTCCCTGCTGTTTATTTCCAGTAGGAATGTCAACTGCGATATATGCCAAACTTCACTCATTTCTTTTTTCACCGAAACATGTGGGTCCTTCTGTATTTCCTGTGCTTGTAGATGGCTTAGCACTCACCTTGTCACCTAAATCAGAAACCTGTGATTCGTCCTTAATCACTTCCTGTCCTCCACTCTCCCTTTCCTGTCCGTGTGTGATTAACACACATCCTGGAAATGTAGCTCCTTCCTTCCTGTGCATAGAGTCTTCCATGGCTCACTAACGTCTAGATGAGTATTTCTTTCTTCCCTAAGCATATGCTTCCAAAATAGCCCTTAACACATTGTCTGATAATTACATTTTTATCTATTTTTTCCACTGCTACACTAGAGGGCAAAGCCAGCTCATATTTTCGTTTATACGCTTAGTGCCTAGGACAATGTTTGGCCCACAGAAGGTTCTCAACATGTTTGTTAAATGAATAATCGGTTTCTCTCTTTTCCTAGAGAGTCTTAGTCAAGTAGAGATCATTTGCAATCAAAGCTATAGAAATTCCCCTTTTTCTTTTAGAAAATAGGCTTTGGGTATGTTCTAATCTAAAGACTTTGATTGAAACTGGAAAATACTTCCTGAATCAGGTGTGATAAATGGCAATTTGATACACTGAGAATACAGCAAATGTTCAGCCCCTCAAGGTTTGGAGTACATTCATAGACTCAGAAGGCAGTAATGGTATTCAATCCTTGTAGATGTTTCAACTAATTCTAAAAAGGTAAAAATAAAAATAGAAAACAAATGCCGCTTTTGCTATCTTGCTTCTTGTTCTTTATGATTATAGAAGAAAGACTTGATAATTTAAGACGTAGTTATTTTATTTCTAATCATTTGTTTTGACTCAATGGTTAATGGTTGGGCATAACTTAAAAATTAGAATAATACATGTAAACTTAAGAAAATAGTTTATATGATATAAATCACTAGTCTGATATTCTCAAAGTACTTTGGGAAAAGTGTATTAAGTATAGCCTCTAACCTTTGGGTAAGAAAATATAGAAAAAGGTTAAAGAAAGTTAAAATAATCATAATTCCTAAGTTATCTTATTTCCTATTATTTTTATCTTACTGTTCAATATTAACGGTCCTCATCATCATAAAGTTGTCAGTAAGGAAATGAAACACTGAGTCTAAGACTGACAAAAGTCTTGATAAAAGGATACAGAATGAGAATTCACATACTAAAGCCAACTCTTCCATTTCAATTACTGTCTGAAGCCAGCCAGCACTCATCACCACGATGACCTCTGAAAACGTAAAAACGAGGATGCAAATATGGATTCTACTGCTTGCTAATTGTGTGACTGTAGGCAGATCATTAACCTCTGACTCTCTATAAATTCACTTGTAAAGGGCAAAACTAGTAAGGCCTATTTAACAAAAGAATTTAATAAAATTTATGTGCCAATAAAGATAGGCTGGGCTATGCTATGGCCACTAACAACTCCAAAATCTTAGTAGCTCAAAACCACAAGTTTTATTTCAGACTCGTGCTCCAGGTACGTCATAGGTGGGCAGCTGACCATTCTTCTCCACGTCACCCTCTCCCCAGAAGCCAGCCTCACATATTCACAATCTGGAACATACCCAGGCTGCCAAGGAAGGAAATGGAAGTGTGGCAAGATGCATGTTGACTTTCAAAGCTTCGACTCCCATGTTGAAGTAACACATGTCACTTCTGCTCATATTTCATTGATTATATTTCAAGAGGACAGAGAAGTATAATTCTACCATGTGCTACAGAGGGTAGCCAGAAACATTTATTTTATATCAATGTTTTATATCAATATTTCATATTATAACATATATGACAGCACTTGGATAAATTCCATGGTACTGGATAGAGACTAATATCTGAGGGCTTACTCTGCTCAGGGCACTCTGCTAAGGGCTTTGTTCCCGTCACCTTATTTAATTTTCATATTGGCCCAAAAGACAAGTACCTTCATCTATCAGACACCGCTAATGGCCTTCCTGTTATGTGAGCTAAATAAGCCTGCTCTTCTTTGAGCTGATTTCTAAAGAGTTTTCTCTTATTTTCACCTGAATCATTCTTAATGGATGCAATTTATATCCCCATGGTTTAACAACAAAACAAAATGAGTCACAGAGAAGTTATATACACTGGCCAAAATAACAAGACCAAGTCATGCAAGAGCTGGAACTTAGATCTATAACGGCCTGACTCAAACTAGGGGATCAACAAGGAACTATCCTATTGATTCTAAAGAGCTATGATCAAACCCTTGTTACTTGACGTTTCAAAACATATGTGATAATCAAGTTACTAGTAAAATTTAAGTATCACTAAGGAAATGAGAAACTCTTGATGTTTATAAAATAGAGTTTGCAGAAAATACATGCTTCAGTTCAGTGTATCTAAGTTTTCTTATTGCTATAACTTGGGCAGTGTGATTTCATTGTTTAAATATATTTTTTAAGGAAAGAGTAACAATATAAATGAATATAGGGTAACCAGTATCTTTATTAGGCCTCAGTTCAAAATACTTCAATGGAAGGATGAGTAGCATCCTTGTATATTTACTCTGGTCTTTCAACTGCCCCCAACCCATCTCTAAGCAATAGCTATTTACTCTTAACCTTAAGTTTTGGGAAAATAAATTGAACTTATTCTGAGAATTTCAGTGTAGGGACTGCCAATGATATTCTTAAAGTTGGTTGTGTCACATAGTCTTATTTTCTTAAAAAGCTCCTCACTGGAAGATTCTGTGATGCTAATTGAATCTTAGCCTCTGTACTAATCCACCTCATTTCTATTAGAAGTTTTACTCATTAAAGAGACTGGATAAGCACAGAAAATACAGAATTGGGAAGACATTGAAATTGACTATAATGAGTCAGCGTGTCTATCTTTCCTTTATTATCTTCAAATGCCAAATGAAACTTTCAGTAATTGGCACTGGCCATTGTCGGGTTTCATGATCATTTCACATTTGTTCAAAAGTCAATTGAAATAAGGGCCAGCCCAGTGGCGCAGCAGTTCACTTCACATGTTCCACTTCAGCAGCCCAGGGTTCCCAAGCTTGGATCCCGGGTGCAAACCTATGCACTGCTTATCAAGCCATGCTGTGGCAGGCGTCCCACATATAAAGTAGAGGAAGATGGGCGTGGATGTTAGCTCAGGGCCAGTCTTCCTCAGCAAAATGAGGAGGATTGGTGGCAGATGTTAGCTCAGGGCTAATCTTCCTCAAAAAATAAATAAAGGAGTAACATTTTTTTTTAAAGTCAATTAAAATAATTGACTTGGTTAAAATAACTGAAGGTCATCTATAAACTGATATATCATGTATATGTGTGTGTTTTCTCTCTATGAAGAACCCCCTACAAAGAATTTTGGAGTCCTTTGTTATATTTGAGGGAAAATAAAAAGCAAACAAATAATAATAACAAAGGGAAAAAATATTGCGAAGTCATGTTACATTATTTTTTATTTGCTCCTAAAATTTAGACTGGTAGTTCTAATGTTCATTTAGTAAACTTTCACATACAAACTTACCCCGGCTTTTTGATTTTAAGCCACTTTTTACCCAATTAAACGTTAATTCTTAAGGGTCAGGAATCATGTCTTTCTGTTTCAAAATTATGTCCCCTCTACCTATGCATTGAGTACAATGTACTCAATAACTTGTTTTAAATGTTAAATATGTCTAAAACTTGATTTCAGATAATAGGTTCACCCTGACTCACATTCACATTTTCACACACCTCCCCTACTTCACAGGTCAGTATCTGTGTAATTAAGAAAAACAATAGCTAAATTTCAATTATTTATGTTATTTCTGCAAACTAGTATTTTTTAAGGGTTTCTTCACAATACCAATGCCATAATTGGAAATCTTAAATAAAAGTAACAAGTTTTATGGACATATGAAACTTATTTTTATCATATAATACTATTAACAAACTTTGAAAGGAAGAAAAATGTTTATGGGGCTAAGAATAGATTTTAGGGAGACTGAATTTAGCAATCACATCTTTTCCTTGACATGAAAGCCAGTACCATTATTTTATAACCTACAAAATACATAAGATTATTTTATGTGAAGATTAACTTATAAAAATGTACAAAACTCAACCACTTATTTGTTCAAACTACTACAAATAAATAATCATACAATTCTAATTAATAACTTTTGCATTAGAGTTGTATGGTTTATCCAAAATGTTTTCCATTTTCCATTTCTAATCATCCAATATTCCATTACATACATATTCTAATGCACACACACAAATACCATGGATCGTCTTCCCCTCCTTTCCTCCTCATTGCCTTAATCATCACTATCACCCCTGTCACCACCTCTACCAACCCTCAGAAATAAGGTTTCAGAAAAGATAAGTCAGAATGTGACTTATCAAGGATATAATCTTGACCACTTATATGACAAAACATACCACATTTTTAACAGTTGTAGATCGTTTTCAACAGGAGTGGGACAATGATCCTTCTAACTTCTGGCTCCCTGAGGAGGTAGTTGCCACATGAAACATTTAAGATCAGGAATATCTGTGAGATTGTGCTAAGTATCTTCTCTAAGGATTCAGAGTACATTTCTTTCATTCTCCAGACATCCTTTGGTTCAACTGAAAGAAAATTCCTCTTGGAAACACTTTAGAATAGTGAGACCCAGTCTGAGTCAGACATCACTCTATAGCAAATTGTATTCCTATTACTCACTATCTTTTAATTTTTTGAGAGCTGACTCACTGTTATACGTTACTCACTATTATTGAGAACTAGATAAAACAAAAGATTAGTTAATTTGGTGATTCCATTATTGGTGTACTTGTTATAAGGAAACATGAGTGCCTCTAAGATAAGTGCTGATGATTGAAAAAGGCAATGAAAATATATTGCACGTCGGGCCAGCCTGGTGGCCGAGTGGTTGAGTTTGCATGCTCCGCTTGGGCAGTCCAGGGTTTCACTGGTTCCGATCCTGGGTGCTGACGTGGCACTACTCTTCAAGCCATGCTGAGGCGGCGTCCCACATAGCACAACCAGAGGCATTCACAGCTAGAATATACAAGTATATACTGGGGGGCTTTGGGGAGAAGAAGGAAAAAAAGAAGAAGAAGAAGATTGGCAACAGACATTAGCTCAGGTAGCTCAGGTGCGAATCTTCAAAAAAATACTGCAAGTCACGTCTCATTGTTCTACGCATTTTGGTATGCTGAGGATCAAACTACTGGCTCAAAACAAAACCTCAAGAAATGTCACAGAGAATGTAGGCAGCGTGGAGGCAGAATTGACATCCCCCCAAGATTCTGATCCCCTGGTTATTCAGTCAAACACTAGGCTAGGTACTGCTGTGAAGGGACTTTGCAGATGAAATTAAGGTTACTAATCAGCTGAACTTTAAGTAAGATTATCCTGGATTGTCTAGTGTGTTAATGTAATCATATGAGCTCTTAAATGTAGTAGAAGAAGGCCACAGAGACCATTCCAGAGACAGCAGAAGAGCAAAGCAGGAGAGAGGAGGTAGAAGGGAAATTTGGAGAGACTTGAAGTGCGAGAAGGACTCTCCCTGCCCGGGCTGGCTTTGAGGGGGGCTGTGAGCCAGCAGTCCCTAGAAACTGAGAGCAAATAGCAAGGAAACAGCCTTCAGTCCTGTAACCACATGGAACTGAATTCTGTCAACAACCTGAATGAGCCTGGAGGCAGATTCTCCCTCAGAGGCTCCAGATAGAAACGTCCTCTCGCTACTGTCCTGGTTTTGGCCTCGTAGGACTCCAAGGAGAGAACCAACGGAGCCACAGTGTGTCCTGGCCCAAAGAAACTGTGAGATAATAAACTTGTTCTGTTTTAAGCCACTAAGTTTGTGGCTTAAAAAATTCGTTAAGGCAGCAATAAAACCCTAACACCGGCAGATCCCCAATAGTGTGTGTGTGTACGTGTGTGTGGTCACACAGTATCCACCACACTCAGAGCAGAGATTGGCACATAGGTTGCAATGCACAAATATTTGACAGAGGAAGTTCGTTAATTGCAGCAATTACATTAGCGCCTAAATTATTCTAAGGATAGCCAGACTGTTGATAGATATTGGCTCAGGTGTAATCAAACCATCTTTATGACATTTCTAAACTAAAGATATTAGTAGTTTTATGTTAGAATCAAGTGACACATAGATCAGGAAAAGACAAAAGTTAAAGTCCTATCAGGGATGGCTATTTCCAAGAGACCCAAGCTATCTTATTCTTCAGATTTTTGAAGGATCATGTGGAGGTATTTAGGCATGTTAATGAAAAACAGAGTCTTTGAAAAATAGTCAATATTCCTCTGAAAAAAGGTAAATATATTCGTAGAATGAATTCTTTTAAAAAATGAATATAGTCATTCACAAAATTAGAAATGCTATGAAAGAACTCAATATCTCTGTTTTCATAATTAATGTAGATTAAAGCCAGAGTCATAATCATTATTCTCCAATTATACATTTCAAGTAGAATAGAATCTGTTAAGCTGCCGAGAACCGAGATACTCAATCATAAAGTGAGGTACACTAGGTGAAGAATGTATGACACACACAGACACATAAACACGTGCATTCCCCACCTTCAGAGCCGGCTTCTGTGGTCCAGCTCCTAAGAGAAGAGCTAAAAGTAATATTCTAGTAGGGGCTAGTTGTCTGACCCTCCCAGAGCTAGTGGATGATAACTTATCTCCCACGTAACTCTGGTCAAGTTAACCATACATATGCAAGGCTATCTAGTGCCCAAATAGTCTGGAAAGAAAACACTAGTCTGAAGAAAAGACACTACCCTCCTCTCCTAATGTATCTGAGGTCTGGAATGTGACCTGCTCCATTCACCCTATGAACATTCACTCTATGAACTTAACGTCACTTGAAAAAGTCACATCTGAGAAAAGAAAGAGGAGCTAGCTGGTTCTTAGCCACACTAGAGTGAGGAGATGGCCAAAGGGCACCACTGCTCTTGGGTGCACTAGGTAGAGACCTCAACATGGGAGGGCGCCTCTGGAGGCTGCTTGGAAATGTAGCTCCGTCTCAGCCCATTTCTGTCAAGTGTTCTCCCAGGACACCTGGTGCTGCACGCGAGCTAACCAGAGCACAGAAAGGATGCCTAATGATAGGGAGCTGCAGACTGAGGCCACGTTTAGCCCAGTGCGGAACTGGAGACAAATGACATCCCCACAAGTACGTACTCAGGTTTTTTTTGTCTGATTCTTTTTCTAGGATGATCTCAGTTTAGGTGGGCAGCTGGGGAAATAAACTAGGGGAAAGGGGAGAATCTTAAAGGGTTTACATGTGCTGAAAATATTGAGAGAAGGGCAAAGTAATTCTTGCCTGTCAGATTATGTTTTGCTGCTGCTGACATTTCGCCTGTTAACTTCCATGAAAATTCTAGGCTTATGGCTCAAGTGATTGATATAAAATAATGGATTGAGAATTTTTTCTTTCTTATGATACTACTCCCCACCCAAAGATAGCCATTATCTGACCTGTTTTTTCTCTCTTCTTCTATCTCACAATTAGACTTACACATGAACTCTTAAAACCCAAGGATCATACTTTGTCTTGTTTTCACATAGCAGGTAACTCAGTGTTTGACAAATAGAAGGTTAAACATTGAATTGCATTCTAATTATGTACTTCTGGAATTAGAAAACCTGATAATAGGAGAAGGGAACCCTTCTTCTCTCTTATCTCCCAGGTTCCAGTATGCTTTAGCCCAGGGATAGCAAATTTGCAGAACCCATGAAGATTCTATCCAATTCAGCATCCATTGCAGACATCGCTAATCTATCACAATAGTTTCCCACTGAAATGGCAGCAATGTCCATCTCAATACAGACATCCAGATCGCCACTCTTAACTGATTATGTAAGTCACGTGAAATAAAGACAATATGCTCATCATGGAATGTTTTATTTCCTAAGGTATGAAGAGTAAGGTACGGACACAAACTGGTAAGTGACTGAAATGGAATTTGAATCCAATTCTATGTAGATCTTTAGCTTTAATCTGTCTACCCTATCACATTATGATTCTAGGCAAAATTAAAAAGAAAACCACGAGACTATTTCATAATGTGTTCCAACAGAGAACAGTCTCTGGTTTCAGAGATAATTGGTTCATCTAGCATCTTTACAAGCTATTATTTCTGTAGGCTGGACATGATTACTTTGGCTCTCTGTGTTCAGTTTCCTCATATGTAGAATAAAATAATCACAATACCTACTTAATTGTGCTTTATTAGGAGTAAATGAGATAATACAGGTAAAGTGTTTAGTCTAGCACCTGACACCTTGGAAACGCCCATTGGAAGTTAACATATATCATTATTATTGTCACCTGCTGCACTGTGTGGAGGAAACCAAGAACACAGTGCAAATCCTAAGATGGAAATTATGGCTGTACACTAGAATAATCAAAAGCCAATTACTCACCTCAGAGAAGAGATCCAGTTAAGCGTCATGAACGTTTTTCTCTTCACTGGCTCCAGACATAATCTCCTATCATAGACAA
Organism: Equus przewalskii; assembly: GCF_037783145.1. Lineage (NCBI taxonomy): Eukaryota > Metazoa > Chordata > Mammalia > Perissodactyla > Equidae > Equus > Equus przewalskii. The sequence continues at coordinate 46,889,475 of NC_091852.1, forward strand.
GTGCTTAAGGTCCTTTGAAATAGTATGTAAAAGCCCTATGCTCCTAAAAGAACTCTGGAAATGTATAATTGGATAATGTCATACATAATGGATAATGCACACTTTATTTGTTTGAAAAGGTGAAGAGTTTTGTTGTATCAGGAATCACTACAAGCCCGTAAGGAATGAAGACGGAAGCGAATTCCTCTCTCATTTGCTTCGGGCAGTCAGCATGACTGGCAGTGCTGTGTACATTCCAGAGCGGCTGTTGACAATGCATTGGTGAGCACTGCAGGGGAGTGTCAGCATTTAAGAGAAAAGCAGAGCTGGTGCTGATAAATTAGAATGGGAAAATAAGCATCGTGAACCCCCGAGAGTTCTGTAGTAGTCAGTCAATGAGAAAGCAACGGATCAGACATTCAGGGCACAGGACTGCGCTACCATGCTGTGTGCTGTTCTTGTGAAGAAGCCTATTAAATGACAAGGGCGACACTAAAAAAATACTGAAATCTCACCAAATGCCTGTCATCTAGTGTTGAAATATAGCCTCACGGACATGAGCTACAACCATCTAAAGAAGCTACAGGGGCACATTACAAGTCGTGAGGCGATCTCGAATGCCCTGGGAATTCTCGCCATGAGGAGTCTTTTCAGAAAGGGAGAATTAAGCTCTATTTCTCTTCACCTTTGTGCAGTTATTCCTTTTTAAACTTTGAGGAAATTGCGTTGCTGTCAGCGTCTAGCAATATAGGACAAGTATGGACAAAGTGCAAAAGAAAGGAAAACTGACAAGCAGCACAAAAAGGTGATTCTTACTTCTTAAAAGGAAACATATCAGGTCAGAAAATCCAAACAAGGGGTCACTAGAGTCATTCTCCACACGAGAAAACCAAAGCCAGAGAGGTCACATGAGTCGCATAGTCACTGGCAGAGCCGAGACTGAACGTCCAGTCTCACTGCTGGCTTTAAGATGTCACACCAGTGCCGCATGGCAATATGAAGCCCATCCTTCAACTCAGTGTGGTCGGCCAGATTCTAAGAAGGCCCCAAGATTCTCACCTCCTGATGTAACACGCATTTTCCATGTACCCTATGACCCTCCAGTTATTCAGTTTAAAACTAGTCTAGGTGTTGCTCTAAAGTTTTCCAGATGTAATTAAGGTCCCAAACCAGCTGACTTTAAGATTGGGAGAGTATTCTCAGGGGGGTCTCACCTGTTCAGGTGGGCCCTTAAAAGATGCTAGACTTTCCCTAGCGAGAGAGAGTTCAGAAGCATGAGGGGAATTTGACATAAGCAAGTACTGCGGACTGAATTGCCTCCCCCACCAAATTCATATGTTGAAACCCTAACCCCCATTGTGACTGTATTTGGAGACAGGGCCATTAAGGACGTAATGAAGGTTCAAGGAGGTCCGAAGTGTGAGGCTTTAATTCAATAGAACCAGTGTCTTCATAAGTAGAGGGAGACTCACCAGAGAGCCTCCTCCCGCCGCAGCACACAGAGAAAAGACCGCGTGAGGCCACAGCAAGAAGACGGCCATCCACAAGTCAGGAAGGGAGCTCTCCCCAGAAATCAACCCTGAGAGCACTTTGACCTTGGACTTCTAGCCTCCAGAACTGTAAGAAAGTTAATTTCTGTCGTTGAGGCCAGCCAGTCTGTGGTGTTTTGTCATGGCGGCCCCAGCAGACAAACACAGGAAGATTCTCTATCGCGTGTTTTGAAAATTGAGAAGGTCAGGTGACAAGGAATGTGGAATGTGGCCTCCAGCTGACAGCCATCGAGGAAACAGAAACCTCAATCCTACAGCTGCAAGGAACTGAATTCTGACTCAGTCATCTGAGCTCAGAAGAGAACCTCAGGGTCCAGATGGGGACACAACCGACTGACACCGAGATTTCTGCCTCGTGAGAACCTGAGCAGGGAGCCCAGCCGGGCCCTGCCCAGGTGACCGCCCTATAGACCTGGGAGCTAACAAAGGGGTTTGTTTTAAGTTGCTAAATTTGTGGTAATGACTTCCAAGTGACAAAAAACTAACACACCCAGCAGTACTAATTCTGTTTTCTTTTTTAAAACAGCTTTATCGAGGTGTAATTGACATACAAAAAGTGCATATATTTAATGTACGCAATTTGATAAGTTTGAATATATGCGCACACCTAGGAAACCATGACTACAATAAGGTGATAGACATATTTTATATTTTATCCCTCTATAGCCCTCCAGAAGTGAAATTCAGAGATATTTTTTAGTGGGTTGCCCAATATTTTTCTGGAGAGAAGCTACCTTTTGCATTTCTTAAAGTCATGCATCTCAATGTGAGATGTGAGGGGTGGGCTGCGGACTCATCTGCTTCCTAGACTGTGAAATGGGGCTGACAGCCTCAGGACACGCTTTTCTCCCCAGGGGTTAAGCTTCAGGCTCACAGGTTATTTACTTCACAGAAACTGGACAGGTCAATGTTGATATGTATTTTTTGCAGCTCCTAGAATATTTCAAAATACATTTTTGATAGCCCATAGGCTTGAGAAATTAACTCAGATAGGACATTTTGATTACATTAATAAATTAGATACACAACTGTGCACAGTGACAACATGGGGGAGGAGGGAGTTGAGTAGGAGGCTCTGAGTTCCCTAATGTGTCAGTGCCCTGAAGTACCTGAGTACCGGAGTACCTGAGTACCTGAGTACCAACTGATAGTACAGAAAAAGTTCAATGATGATTTAATTTAAAAGTTCCCTGAGCTTCATCATTCATGTTTAATTATAGTTAGTTCATTAATTACCTTCTTGAGAAGTGAGACTGAAAAGAGAATTAAATGGCACTTTATAAAAAGCTAATTTTGCAAACAATGAAATGAAGCCAAATATAATTGATAATTGCTGTTAACAACTGGCCCCGAGGCATTCTTCTTTAGAAAAACTGTTTAGACTTTGATAACATGAGACAACAGAGATTCCCTTCATAAGTTTAAATAAGCATGAAAAAGTCAAAATAAAGACAATTAAGCTTTTCACAAAATTTGGCTCAAGCTAAAGGCAGCAACTTGGGCAACATAAATTTTGACATTGTTTCTGGAAAAAAAATATGGTTGTTGATGACCAGATTTGAAGTTGGTAAATAGTATACTTCAGTTATCACAAAAACAAGGATTTGAAAAAGGCAATAAATCTCGTGCAACTTTTGTGTCTTTTTGAGGTAAGCATAACTGTCTCAAGCCTTTCTTCCTTAGGGCTTTTCTGTGGCTTTTAGAGTTTTCAAACTGGAACCACACGGTAAACTGAGTACATGGTTTTAAAATATCATTATGGAACACCTAGTTTGTGACAGGTACGATTCTAAATGTTAGGGACGCACTCATCCTTCACTCAAACAGCTTAGAGTCCAGCAGGAGACAAACATGCCAACACAGCAGAGCACGTGAAGGGCCAGGCACAGAGTGACTCAGAAAGAAAGGGCATGTGTTCCACCTGGGGTGGCCAGACAAGACCAAACAAAGACCAGAGTGTGGACGGTGTAAATAGCACCTTGCTGGGCAGACTGGGTGGCGTTGAGACACTAACAAGGAAAAACATCCAGGTTGAGGAAATGACCTGGGGAAAGACTGGCAGCAGGGGGAAGGGTGTGGGAAAGCCTCAGGTCAGGCAGCTTGCAAACCTTTCCTAGAAGAGATTCAGAGGTTTTGAAAAGGATTTTGACATCAATACACGTTTTCATTAATGTATTGACTCAGTCAACAGTCAAGTATTTCTGGCTATCCATGTGCTTGACTTTGGGCTCAGGTGACCAAAATTTCACCAAGACAGTCTTTCCCTCCCGGATCTTACGAGGCATCAGGAGACAGGCAGGAATGAGGCAAAAACAGCTGGGGCAGCTGTTGCTCTTCTTCCAGCATCTCAGAGCACAGGCTTTCTTTTTAAAGTAGCAAAATGCCATCCTTGGTGGATGAATCGTCATGGGTCTAACCCATCACTGCAATCCCACCTCTCTTCACCCGAATGTCTTTTCCAGCCCACCCTGCAGCTGGGAATAGCCAGAGAGAAAGTTAATACTTAATGGTGAAGGATCCTGGGTGTGTTTTGGTGTTATATTTGCACTACACATTATATTATGGATACCACACACACGCGCACACATATAGATCTCCATGGCATATATGACTATGCTTATATGTATCTGTAACAAATATCCATATGTTCTCTCTTCCACATAACGGTTCTGGAATTATCTGCTTAAAACTGCCATACCAGTATCTGTGTAAACATCAGAGCCTGAAGATCCACAGTCCCATGCCACACACCATGTGATAATAGCACAGACTTAGAGCACCATTTCCCTCTGCTGGCCCTGCTCAGGACATACTCTGCTCTGTCAGTGCCTCCTAAGAAATTCTTCTCAGATCAGGGCCTGTCTTTGGTAAGACCCAGCAGAGCACAGTGGAACTGTTGGCTTGCTTGGTGCATAAAACAGTCCTTACTGTTACCTAGAAATAAACTCTATCCCTAAGCTTAGATACGGTGAAAAATAGCTGCTGCCTTTGGCCATTGTTTTATTGTTGATGAATCCCTTTTTCCAGGAGAATCTTGACTCTCAAACTCCTGAACTCTCTCTTTTTTTTGCTGAGGAAGATTTGTCCTGAGGTAACATCTGTGTCAATCTTCCTCTATTTTGTATGTGGGTCACCACCACAGCATGGCTGACAAGTGGTATAGGTCTGCACCTGGGATCCAGGCCCGTAAACCTGGGCCACTGAAGCAGAGCATGCTGAACTTAACCACTATACCACAGGACTGGCCCAAGGACTCTCCTCTTTTTTAATGATACCAAGTTTGAAAGCAAAGATCACCATAATGATAACAATGAGTGACACTTTCATCATTGATACAACTTGGGTGTTGTCAAAGATACATCTGCCCTTCCACCAGTCAGATCCAACTTTGTCACAAGATTGGTGCCCGAAACACACTCAGAGAAATGTACTGACTTTGCTTCTGCCATCACTGTATTCCCCTGTATCCACATGACCCTGCACGTGGGCTCAGACCATAACACAGTCTCACCCACTGATGCTCAGTAGGTGTGCTGGATTCGATTCTTCCTCTTCACCTTGGGTTATTTCCCATCCTCAGGAGCCTGCTAAGGTTCCCTTTTCTTGAAGTACTGAATTTCCTTCTTTCTGCAGCTTGCCACAAACGTGAAAGCATTCTGAGCAATAGAATAGCACAGACTTAGAGCAAAATATTCACCCTATCCTTTCCTGTCTCATTCCCAGTGAAGTCTTCCTAACATCAGGGTGGAGGGCCAGGTGTCACTTGTGGAGGGACCAGGCCCCATGGGAAATAACTTCAGCCTGAACCTGGGAGTGAGTGTCTATGTATATGCCAGCCCCTTTCATCTTTGAAGCATTGAAATGGTCTGGGGCTGGAGAGAAGAAAAGATTCTTTCTCCCATGGCAGTCTGACCTAACTGTTGTAAAGAGTAGCAGAAATGAATGCATTGTGTTATACACATAGGAAACAGAATCAAAGGAAAAAGAATCATTTGGTGTATAAAAGAGATAATAGTAAGAGACACTCTGGATATGCCCCAAATAACTCAGAACGCAGAATATCCTATTATGAGGAAAGCAACTTCCACAGCAAAAGGAATTAAGCGTAGTCTCTCCCAAAATGATAAGTAAATAACCTGTCAACACTTTGGCCACTGAAAGAACGAATAGGGCGGACATCAATGATACATTAGACCAGAGAAGAGAGCACAAGGAAAACTAAGCCTGTCATGGTAGGTACTCCAGCGGTGGGACAGATAGAAGTTCCACCTTAACATGAGAGTCGCTGTCAAATTGCTCCAAAAAAAAGTTCTATCAATTTGCAAACCCACTAATAGCATACGAGAGTGAACAATTCTCCCCCCTTCATCTGAGCCAGATATTACAGTGTTTTAAATGTTTAATAATAAGATAAGGCTATTTTGCTTTATTTTTATCTTCAACAGCTGGAGAGACTTTGCATACATCTATTGATAATTCATATTCATTTCTCTGTAAATGAGTAAAAAAAATTGGCAATAGGTATGGCAAGAATCATCATTGATATTAATAAGAAGATTCCACCATGCTCCCTGAGGCAGTTCGCAGATGGGCACCATGCTAGGTCAACAAGTCTCCCGAGGAGCCCACTCTTCTTTCTAACATTTGGAATCGAGGTGATGGACATTCTGATAATTGGATGCGTTATGTAAGAAACATCTGCTCCCTCTATCAGCCACTGCTTGCTTATTGTTTTGTGTCAACAAATCTGTTTATGTCAAGATGCCTGATTAGACCCAAGGAGAAAGAACAGGGCTTGATTCAGGATATGGGTATATTTATGGTCTTTAAATCTAATTGTTTCCTGGTAACAAAAACAAGCACAGGCATTATAATTGCCTCGTGTTCTTTCTGTAATTGCTTCAAATCCTTTTTGGATGTAGCTGCAATCAGCTCTCCTTGACTGGGAGCCTGTCTAGAGCCAATGAAGTTTGTATTCCCGAGGTTTAGAACAGTGCCTGGCACAGGCAGTTATTAATAAGTATTATGAAATGGTTTCTAATTATATGAATGGGTTTAAAAGAATTAATATAATAAATTAATAACAATATGTAAGTGACATCCAAGACTATAAATTCTTCTGAACATCACAAAAAAAATCTCTCCTGACAACTCTTTTTTCATGCAGTTGAAATTCTAAAAATGTCATTCTATTGACAAAGTGCTTCCCTCTCCTCATTATTCATGACAATGCGTCCTTCCCTGTCACTTTATGGGTAGACGCTATTGGCATTTTTCTATAGAAGCATTTGCAGGGATTAAGCATTCTCACAGTTTGGCGCATTCTTTGATAGAAAAATGTGCTGCATTGACCTGATAGCTGTAAAATACTTGAGATTTACGGTCTTTCTTTTCTGTGGATGATGAGAAATAGTTCCTCTTTGCTAAATAGTGAAGACAAATTATTTTTCTACAAAAATACTATCAGTCACGGCATTTATCTTCTTGATAAATATGGAAAATAATCTTTATCTTTAAGAACTTCATGGAAAACAGGAAACTCAAGGCCAGTAAATACTTTTAAAAACTCATTAATCTTTATGAATTGAAAATAAATCCTATTGGAAATGTGTTATCACTTCCATTTTTAAAAAGCATTCTTTTCTGACTTTATTTTTTATTACAAAGGATACAAGATCTCATTTTCTCTAATTAGAGATTATAGATCTATTTTCAAAAAAAATGAAAAAACATATATAACTTATCACCACCCAGGGATAAAAGCTGGTAACAATTTATTTTTTCTACATGTGAGTATATATTTATGGAAGAGAGAACATTTTGTGAATTCTATTTGCAACTCTGTTAAAAAACAAAATTGTTACTTCATGACCACGTTCCCATGTCAATAAACACTGGTTTAAAAGACATTGGTGGGGACTTAATTACAATTTATTTAACCATCTGCCCACTTCAGAAAATTTAGATTGTTTACAGTGTTTGGTTAAAATAAACAACTACAGTGAATATTTATGACTCTGCATTCAGTCCGGCCTGAATTTGAAACCCAGCATTCCTACCAAATGTTTACATGCTTTGCGGTACTTCCTATTTATTCTCCTCAAAAGGAGGTAGAATAATTTAAAAACCTTAAGTGCTTAATACCTAATATCAAATTTTTTTCCCAGAAACCTATGCATATTTACATTGTCATCTACAGTGTATGAGTACACCCATAAGACGTAATATTTCATTTTAATAATGACGTTTCTCCCTGGAAACTCAGCTACTGACTACATTTTCAAGTAAAGACTATAACACATGCTTGGTAGAATGTCTTGTGTGGAAGCATAAGTATATAGCACATACTTTTCCTCCCTAATGAGAAATGGAAGGCCATTTTTAAAGATAAATTAAAATCATATAATTATACTTATAAATTATGTAATCATCTCTCATGCCCCCAATACTACTCTCTTGCTTCCCAGAGGAAATAAATTTATGTTAGTTTGTGTATATATGCACACACACATATACACTCTCTCTATGTATATAAATATACACACGCTCACACACATACACACACGTTAGATGTGCTTGCAGTAGCTTTCCTTTTTCCGAAATTGGGATCACATTCAATGTAGTGTTCTGTCCTTTTTGCTACTTAACATTGACCACTTCATGGATACTTTTTCGTTTGATTTTTATAGCTCCCTTCTGATTATGACAAAATTTTTTCTTATCCCAACACATCCAGTTCACATCTCCCAACTCAGCAATCTCAACTCATCAGAAAATAAGTATTTTGAATTTGCTGTAGACTCTTTCCATTTCCATTCTCATTGGCATCATCCAAAAAGGCCAAGAATTGAATACAATGCAAATTTGTTTTTTCTTGTGAAGCTGGCTTTACTTTGAATTTTTAAAAATAGTTACGTGTTATCCACAAAATTACAGTGAAATTAGTTTCTCTTGGATTTATTTTAAAAGGAAGAGAAAGGCGTTTTGCACTTCGTTGTTGTTGAGCTGTCCTTGGATGGTGATTTGGAACAGTGTGAGGAGGTGAACTTCTTTGTTTAGTCCCTTCAACTGAACTGAGCGCCAGCATCCTCAGAGCAGATTATGAGCCTTTATTTTAATCAGTGAGGATGCTGCACGAATGAGGGAATGAAGCAGGCGGATTTACTGTGTGGATGAACCTTGAAAACATTACGCAGAGTGAAGGAAGCCAGACACAACAGGACACCAGCTTGTGTTCTTACTCTTCTAGTTGTGACATCATTTTCCTTATCACTCTTAAAGCATCACAGGCTAAAAAAGTAAAGGACATAACTAAACATTCTCCAGATGTGAGGAATTCTCCACAAGCCGCAACCACTAGCCATAGGTGCCCAAAACAGACACCTGTGCACTACCCTAAGGCACGCCATGATGGATATCCTCTAACCCACCCTCTGTCCCCAGTGACTGTCCCAACCCCGCCTCCTGCTGGCCCTACTCATCCCAAAGGCTCAACTTCCTATAGGAGTCGCACCTGTATCTCTTGCCCACAGGTGTTGCAGGACACACCTTTCAGCTGTGAACATCTTTTCCTACCTATTCTTCCTGTAACTTAGATACCAGCCAGATCCAGGGGACCAATATTTCTACTGAAGGAAGCTGGTCCCAGAACACAGAGTCCTGTGGCTTCTAATCAGCGACGTGTCACCCACCAGTGTCAGCACTTGAAAAACAGAAACATGGTCAGTGTTGTTTTTTTCTGAGTATTTTCCTCCCCGTTCTCACCACTTCTGTCCTGGGGATCAGCCGCAGGGTCGGCCAAACTTCCGGGTTCTTGATCTAGAGCCAGTAAACATTCTCTTTACATTTAACATATTCGATCATTGAAAGCACATGTGCGAGGAAAACAGGCAATCGAGAGCAGAGTGCGGGCCCAACCAAGTGCTCGCCGAGAAGCATATTCCCTGAGGAATCCCACAAAAAGGATCAGATGGAAGCATTTTTCCAAATAGATTTGTTTTCTTATTTATAAACTATTAAAAGGGGAAAAGAGCAAATAGATCAAAAAAACTAGAGAAGGTGACAGGACTTCAATTTAAAATATATTTTATTACAAGATAATGCAAATGATTTACTGAAAATACAAAAGTGTAGGAAGTAAAACTCAAATATTTCTAACTTCTTTGCATAAATATACTTGCTAATCATTTTGTCTATACCTTTCCAGTTTTGTTTTTTCTCAGAACACATCATTGTTTATATAAGCATTATTAGCCCTTTTCAAATGTCTCGTGAGCATGTTTTTACTCCTTTATTGTGTGTGTGTGTTTGGGTTTTTTCCCTTGTTAATTCATAGACTTCGTGTCATGCTTTGAAAAGCATTTCCTACTCTCAAGATTATATAATTTAGTTTTGTAATTTGTTTGTGGTAGTAGAGAAAGGTAATAGAAAACCTCTTTTTTTTATAACAAGCTTTTAACAGACACTGGAATCAACTGGCCCCTGGGAAAAGAATGACATTGCATTTAATGGAGCTGAACATGTTCAGAATCACCAAGTACAAGATCAATTAACCAGAAAATTGATAGCCCTACAAATTTATACTGAAGCCTCTCAATGAACCTACATACAATTTACGAGCAGGAGCACATGGCAAGAAGGACACTCACAGAAATAATCCACACATTTGACTAAGTCACATTGAGACTCAGAAATGTAGTCTACACAGACGAACACACGCAGGAAGCTTGGAGACTTAAAACGGGTTCTTAACTCTTCTCAGAAAAACTCATACTCAGGCATATCAGGTTTTATATATTTTACTTCCATTTGTATACACAATTTGTAAGCTGTATTCATTATAAATCAAGCTTTCTGATGTCACCTCCACAATGTCTTTATAATCAGTTAGCAATCCTAGACATGAAGCCCCTTTCTTGGTTAACAACCTTTCACACCCATCTCTATAAGTGCAGAGAAATACAATCATTTTTCAACTTCTTGCTTCATCTAAATTCCACACAATGCCTCTTGTAATTTGCGTCTTTCTGAACAACCACAGTCTGATGTCAGCTACGTTGGGTACCTTATCACTTAAATTATGATAAGGATGCCATCTCTTTTCATTAATGAAACTGTTAAATCAAATATTATCAGATTCAGAATTCTGCCACAGAACTTTCCATGGGTTAACATCAAACATTAGTCCACCCACTTTCTGATGGTCGCTTAAAAACTATGACTCATCTAATAATCCTGCCAAGACTTCTCACTCATGGCAATAGTTTGAGAAATTGCCTGTGGAAACACAGAAACACTGTATGTGCTGCATTCTCTAGCTTCATCAGCCTAAGAACCCGTCAATCTAAACCGATGAAATTAACCTTGCAATTGCTTTTTTGTTTATAGTCAAAGTTATAGAATGTTACTGTATCAAGAGAATTTTCTAAGAGTGGAGTTAAGCCTTCCAGTTAACGTTTTTTTCTTAGTGACTGTGTAAATGTCTCATTAGTATAAATAAATAATTTTTTCCTACTCAGTGTGATTTTACAAATCATACATGCTGACTAGAAACTAGAATGACACAGAAAAGCACAAAGAAATTAAAAATAATTCATAATTTCAATATCTGGAGTAACCTGTATTAACATTTTCTTGAACACCTATCTAAGTGTATAATTATGTTCATAGCTATTTATGTTCTTTATTTTGAATATAGTCCTGCCTCTACCAAGGGACACTGAAAAAAAACAAATGTACCAGAAAAAGCAGAAGTGAAACCAAAGCATAATGACATAAAAAAACTGAATCTACATACAGAGACCTTAAAGAATCTGTCATTCCAAGTATCTACAGACGCTGCTAAAGAAATCTTTTCTTTCTTTGTTCCCTACATTGCTCATGACAAATGACCTCTTCGGCTACATACTGGTTCTCGGAAAGCGTGTAGTACAATGTTGGCGCCAGTGACTTCTCTCTAAAGAATACCTTCCTCCCGGTAATCTGGTAACTCCGGGAATTAAACGCATTCCTCTTTGAGATCTCGATTTCAACTCCTTTGGATACATACTCAGAAGTAGGATTGCTGGATCATATGGTAGTTCTATTTTTAATTTTTTTAGGAAATTCCATACTGTTTCCCACGGCAGCTTCAACCTTTTACATTCCCACCAACAGAGCACAAGGTTCTAATTTCTCCAATCCTCACCAACATTTATCTTTGTTTTTAATTTTTAATTTTAATTTTTTTTTTAAAGAATGGCACCTGAGCTAACATCTGTTGCCAATTTTCCTTTTTCTTTTTTTTTCTTTTGTTCTTCTCCCCAAAGCTCCCCAGTAAGCAGTTGTGCATTCTATTTGTAGGTCCTTCTGGTTGTGCTATGAGGGACGCCACCTCAGCATGGCCCGATGAGCAGTGCTAGGTCCACGCCCAGAATCCAAACCGGCCCCGCGAAACCTCGGGCCACTGAAGCAGAGTGCACAAACTTAACTGCTGGGCCATGGGGCCAGCCTCTGTTTTTTATTATTTTTCGATCACAGCTATCCTAATAGGTACAAAGTGATATCTTATTGTGGATTTGATTTGCATTTCCCTGATGATTAGTGATGCTGAGCATGTTTTCATGTACCTGTTGGTCATTTGTAAAGAAATATCTATTCAAGTCCTTAGTCCCATTTTTTCATCAGGTTATTTGTTTCGTTCTTTGCTGCAGAGTTAGAGGAGTTCCCTATGTATTTTGTTTATTAACCCCTTATTAGACATAAGGTTTGCAAACACTTTCTCCAACTTTGTGGGTTGCCTCTTAATTTTGTTGATTGTTTCCTTTGCTGTGCAGAAGCTTTTAAGTTTGAGGAAGTCCCACTTGTCTAATTTTGTTCTTGTTGCCTGTACTTTGGTGTCATATCCAATAAACCACTGCCAAGGCCAGTATCTGCACTCCCATATTCATTGCAGCGTTATTCACAATAGCCGAGATATGGAAACCACCTAATTATCCATCAATACATGAAAGATAAAGAAAATGTGGTATATACATAATGGTATATACATAAAATGGAATATGATTCAGCCTTTAAAAAGAAGAAAATCTTGTCACATGTGCCAACATGGATGAAAGTGGAGGATATTACGCTAAGTGAAATAAGCCAGGCACAGAAGGACAATTATTAAATTCTACTTAGTCCTGATTCCACTTACTCTATTAAGTATCTAAAATCATCAAACTCATAGAAGCAGAGAGTAGAATGGTGGTTTTCAGGGACAGGGGAGGGGAAAATAAGCAGTTATTGTTCAACAGGTATAAACTTTAAGTTACACAAGATGAATAAGTTCTAGATATCTGATGTATAATATCGTGCCTATAGCTCTCTCTCTCTTTCCACTCCTGGAAATGAAAACTTACGCAAATCAGCAAATCTAACTACAAAAATGTTTGAATATCTGATAAAAGTAAACTTTGAACCATTAGCAAGAGAAAGCTTCTTAAGCAATGATAATTTGTTCACCACTTCTAATGCATTTGACTTTCAAGTAATAAACAAGTCAATTGGATGCAATAACCCTGAGGGGAATAGTTCTTTGAAAATCAGACTCTACTTTTGATGACAAGAGGCTTGAGAAGTAAGCAGTGTGATTAGGGCCTGGTTAGGATGGTGTACAAACAATGCATACCACACAAGATAAAGTGACTAAATTCTGGCCACCAGGTGGGACTTCTAGAACATTCTGCTTGCTAGGAGGCATTGAGGTAAAACCCATCCCCATGACTCTAGAGGAATAGGCATTTTTGGTGCAATTAAATTCTTATCTCAAAAGAGGTTATGACATAGCTTTTGTCAACAGCCAAATTCATTCTAAGAAGGTTATATTTTGGGACTAAGGATAAGAGACGAGGAAATAGGTGATTGGTTCTTCTTTTCGAAAGAATCTGATGTTATTAATTGTTTAAAATTTCTGCCTAACTAGGTAGTTAGAATTGATTGGATTAAGTGTTTTCCACCAGCTGACAATACCCATCTAGGGCACAATTACTTTTTCTAACTCAGGGACTATATGAAACTGGATATCTTCCTATGTCATATGCATGTGTCTAAATTCAGATGTCTATTAGACATTCAAGTGGAGGTATAGAGTAGGAAGTTATATATATATTAAAATTATATTTTAAAATATATTATACTTAACAACTAAATCTGGTGTTTGGAAGGAATACCTGATCTGGAGATATAAATTAGAACATTATCAACATGTAGCTGATATACAGAGGGTTAAAGTCATGGAACTGGATAGGATCATCCATGTGGTATGTGCAGAAAGAGAAAAGAAGAAATAGAAAGGGACCACCAGCATCCTACCTGTAAGAGAGCAGGGATTAGTGGAGGAACCAGGAGAGGAGATAAAGAAGAAGTAATCATTAACCAAGAAAGTTTTATGTAATAGACACCAAGTGAAGAAAGTGTACAAAACAGAAATGAGAGGTCAACTTTTTCAAACACCTCTGATAGGTTAAGATTAAAGTCCAAAGTAGTCACTGGGGTTTGCATCATGGTGTTCACCAGTAATGTAGACGAAAACATTCTGGGTGATGTTGAGGGCTGAGTACCGACAGGAATATTATGAAGGAGTGGAAGGATAGGATTTAGAGATAAAGTATAGAAAATATTTATAGGAGTTTTTCTGCAAAGTTTAGAAAATAAATGGATTAGCAGACATTTGAAGTTGGGTCAAGATAGATTTTTATAAAATTTTTCAGAAAGATGAGATTGTTAACAACATATTTGAATGCAATGGAACTATGTAGCAGAGAGAACGAAGACTCTGTGGAATCATGTCCTTGAATAGGAAGGAGGGCAGGCACCTGCTACAGAAGTGTTGTGACTGGCTTCAGATAGAGACAGCAATGCTACATCTCTGGTAATAGGCAGGAAAGTGGAGTGTGTGGTCAGTGCTGGATGTTTAGTGGATGTTTTCTTCTGATTTCATACATTTCTCAGTAAGTAGAAACACAGATCAATCATCAACTGGAAATGAGAATGGAGGAGGCATTGTGGGCTTGGGGATAGAGGTCCACATGGGAATTAATCAGCCAGGTGAGTGGAAGGGGGATTGCATGCATATCTGACAGCTTTGAATCCACTTTGTGAATGATTAGTCAGTACAGTGGTACATTTTTCTCCAACTGTATTCAGCTACCCCAGCGTAAAGGTGGACTAGATGGATGGTTGTATTTAACCAGGGTTAGAGTTTTTCCAAGAGCACATATGATGAAGGATCAAAGGGAAAGAGACTTGAGACGTACACAAGGTTGTTATTACAGTGATTTGTCATGAAATTTACTCTGGGCATAGAGGGAAATGAAGGCATCACAGTTGTGAGTGAAAGTAAAAAGGTGTTAAGACCAAGGCATTGGAAGTCCTGGAGAGGGCCACAGGATTGTTGGGGCTGGGTTACTAAAAGATATGAACTAGAAAGTAAAGAGGTGGTATCCAGAGAAGGATAATACAGGGAATGAGGGCTGGAGGTGGAGTGGAAAACAAGATCATGAAAAACAGTGACAGGAGCTAGGAGCTACAATTGTGGAGAACTGTGGGGCATGACTTAGGGGCTGGTAGATAAAAAAGAGGGGTAGTATGTGATGAAATCCTTACTTGAGAGTCAAAGCCAGGGATGTAAAAGGAGGAAGAAAAAAATGTTCTGAAGGTGTCAATGAGGACACTGATGATATCGGTTCAACACGAGGTTGACGTAAGGGAAGCCATATTGTAGGAAATAAACCATGTTGTAACTTTGAATGGCCTCTGATTAACTAAACCCAGACAAGCTCTGTAGATTTTATGGACCCTCGTAGCTGCTATAAGTGGATAACTTTGTTCTTCTGAGTTCCTTAGGAATGTGATGAATGATCCCCAGGCAGAGAGTCTGTGCTGACTACCATCATCAATGACAACTGAAAGATCAGAGTATAGTGCATTGCTCGGGTCTCAGCATATCCAGTAAAACAAAAGACTATCAGGAACTGAGACCAGATGTCTGCCCCACCTGGAGATCAGATGGAGGTCCCACTGGGATTAGGTCTATTTTTCAGGGACTGTTAAAATTTGGGTTGTCTATACTTCTTATCCTTCTGGTGGGACACTTGATTATAAAATGTGCTTTTAGATATTCCAAAACTGTTGAGCAAGACACAAAATTCTAATAATACAAAAATGTCAACATGAAGCTGGGAACAAGAGAATATTTCCAAATGAGTGCTAAACAGTTTCATTCCTCTAACCCAGATCTATGACCCAATTCATCAGGAAGTAGCTAGATCAGCTGTCACCCCAAATCCCTCAAGAATGAAGAATACCAAAGAATAGGAGGGATTAAAACTGGCAAAGAGTTAGTCATTGATGATTAAGTAGCTAGGAACTAAATAATTTTTTCCTTTTTGCAACTACTGATTACAGCTTTTAGCTGTTTAGCCCACCCATTGTTAACTGCTGTTTAGGCAATATCCTATCTGACTTCTAGTAGGTTCCTATTGATAGCATCTCCCTGGAGCCTGGGTCACCATGGTAATGGGTGTTTGAGCTGTTTTTCAGGAATTAGAACCCCTTTGTCCACTCCAGGCCAGTTGAGACCACTGACTCATCAACTGGGCCCATGCAAATGTCAGATAGGCAACCTTTTCATGTCAAGAGGCTAACAAGTCTGTCTTTGGATCATGCTCACACTGCCATTTTGTGAGCATGCGTCCTATGAAGAGGCATGGAGTCTGACTCCACTTGCCCACATCATCAATTATCTCACCTCTCCTCACCTCCAATCATCTATCTCCACATTTCAGACCACCTTGCCCCCCCAGCCCATAAATATCCCCGAGTCCTTGTTTTTGGGGAAGTGGATTTGAGATTCATGCTTTCGCTGTGTCACATGGCCACCTTGTGATTAAATTCTCCCTCTGCTACAAATCTTGTCATCTCGGTGTTTGGCTTTCTGGGTGGTGGACAAAAACGAACATGGCTTGTTAACACTGATACCCCCTCTAGCCCACTGGAATATCACTGAGGAAGAAACAGCCAACCCTGGAAAGTGCTTAGGGAAGCAGTACTTTCAAAGGAGAGTCAGGCCTGTAAGATAACTGCCATAGTAAGAAGGAGAAGATAACTTGCAGACATAGGTCAAGATATAGAAGACTTTTCTGGCAATAGAGAATTCAGTAGGACACAGGGCCAAGGGTTTCAGGAATTTGGGAAACACGGAGGAAGAAGAGGGAATAGGAAATCCATAGGACTTCATGGGGATTGGACCAGGAAATCCAGGTGTCCTTTATTGGCCGATGTAAGTAAAAAGGCCATAAGGCAATTTATTCTGGTAAGCTCAAGTCAGTGTTTATTGTAGGGTAGAGAAGAATGAGTTTCTGGAACTTTCTCTTCAACCCAGAAAATGGAGTAGAAATTTAACACATTGAACTTTAAAAACTTTTTATAAGAGAAACATCACTCTGAAATCAATAGCATATAATTTTTTTCTTGCATTCATTTTCTCCACCATACCAAATATTTCAAATTATATCTTACCAATTTTTTGACAGTTACTCTTTTTTATATTATTTTCCTTTTGTTAGAAAACTTTTATGAAATGTTTGGGATTCTTTCATTATGAGAAAATTATATCCAATCCATTTAAAATTTTACATAAAATATTGCAGATAAAGATTAAATTCTAAAATATTTAATATAAATCAGAAAGAAAAAAGATAGCCCAATAGATAAACAAGCAAAGGAAATCCATGAAGGGTCAAACCCAAACACTCAATAAACCCATGAAAACTCTTTGAATTTCAATAAATTCAATAAGACTTTGAATCCCTCAGATTGAAATAAAAAGAGGGAAACGTTTATCTCAAAGATTTTTAATAAAATGTGAATTTTTAGAGTCATTGTAGCAAGCAAACTGCAATAATTAATGCAATTTAATATGTTTCTATCCCTCGACCCAGCAATTCTGTTCTTAGAATTTCAACTCGTAGAAATAAAAGCAGTAGTTCACAAAAATGTGCACACACTGAGGCACTTCTGGGATGGTAGAGTAAGGATGTACAAAATTCTTTTCATCTATAAAAGGAATGAGAATACTGGCAAAAAATTATCCAAATCAACTTTTTAAAAATTCTGTAAGTTAAGCAAAGCCTTGCAAGAATCTGAGGAGCAATCTGTTCGCTCTCTTTGTATTCTAACACCCAGAGCCTCCCATTGAACCCATTAGAAAGATGGCCGAGTCTTGGTAAGAACAGAGCTTTGTAGCATTTTAATCTGTGCTACTCCCATCGCTGCTCCGTAGGCCCACAGTAGCCTGGAAAACCAACCTCACAACCATAATAGTTATACATCAGCTCCCAGCAGCCACTACACGTGACAGAGCAGGTTCTAGGCTACCCCAAAAGGCCCATCCCCACAGAGTACAGTTATATTTAAGCTGTCTGAAAAAAACCCCTTCACAGCACTTGTGTTTTTTTGACCTGCCTCAGAACTTGGTTAGTGCAAACAGTCCTATCCTCAAGGCATTTGTCAAAAACCATCAGTGGCATCTGCTAACATCACAGCTGCCCAAGGTGGTAGAACCAGTTGGGTGAAATAAATGTCTTATCACAGAAATTAAAAAGAAAAACTGGTGAATGAGATTCCACTGGGGGCTTTGAAAAGCTCAGACATATTCCAGGGGATGCAGAAGTCCATATGCACAAGTAGGGCCTCTCCAGTGCATGTCCATGTCTTTTCCTGTGCATGTCCGGGAAAGGCGTGTAAAGGCCCTACTCTCTCTCCTCTGGCCGACCTCAAGAGCCTATGCAAGTAGTAAGTGAAGGTGAAGACAGACAGTGAATACATATGAAAGGAATATAGACTTTTAAGAATTAGTTCAGCAAATTCACTAAATGAATATTAACAGCAATAAGCAGTACAAAAAGAAACTCTAAGGAGAAGGGAATCAGATTTCCAGGGTTGCAACACTGTATGTTCAAAATGTCTCATACATGTGAGAAACACAAAGAAACAGGAAAGCATGGCCCCTACACAGGGAAAGAGCAGTCAATAGAAATGATCTCAGAGGAAGCCTATTTGGTGGAATTACCAGAAGAAAAAAATCAAATCAGCTGTTTTCAATATTTTTAAAGAACTAAAGGAAATCATTGTTTAAAAAACTAAAGGGGGACTTCTGGTTTCTAGTTCTGTATGTCAGGAGCTGGAAGTAGCCACTCCATTCTAACAAGTAAAAAGCTGAACAGATTGAAAAGAAAAAACAGCTCTTCTTGGATCAGGAAGAGAGGGGAGGACATAGGGGAAACAGCTGTTCCACAAGATCAGAGAGACAGATGGCCAAATCCAGGGAGTCACGTCTTACCAGAGCAGAGCGCTGGAGTCGCGGAAAAGTACAAAGCATCATTGAAAGAAATTAAGGAAGACTTGAATGAATGCAAAGAGCTCCCATATTCATGGATTGGAGAACTTAGTAATGTTAAGACGACAATGTTCCCAAATTAATCTAAAGTTTCAACCCAATTGCTATCAAAGTCCCAGTTGGCTCTTTTTCAGAAATTGACAAGCTGATGCTAAAATTCATATGAAAATGCAAGGGATCCAGAAGAGCCAAAACAATCTTGAAAAAGAAGAACAAAGGAGGACTCATATTTCCCTATTTCAAAACTTGCCACAAATCTACAGAAATCCAGATGCTGCAGCACTGACATGAGGGTAGACATATCAATGGAATATAACTGAAAGTCCAAAAATAAACCCTTATAGTGGTGGTCAGTGTATTTTAGACAGGGGTGCCAAAACAACGCAATACAGAAAGCATGGTCCTTTCCACAAATGGCGTTAGGACAACTGGATATCCACCTGCAAAAGATTGAATTTGGACTCCGAGATCACATTGTATACAAAAATTAACTCAAAATTAATTGAGGAGGGTACTCGGGGTGGGTAGGAGTAGGCAAGAAATGTTAAGAAGGCTATACAGAGGAAGCAACGATTTGGCAGAGATTTGAAAGTTTCAGTGTAACTAAGGTGGAAGAGCAAATAGAACTGTGTGTAAAGACCTAAATGTAAGGTCTAAAAATATTAAACTCTTCCAAAAAAAGATAGATGTACACATTTGTGATATTGGATTAGGCAATTGTTTTTTAGTTATAACACCAAAAACCCAAGCAGCCAAAGAAAATATAGGTATTTTTTACAATTTTTTAAAAATGTATTTGGAGGACATTGTCAAGAAAGTGAAAAGACAACCCACAAAATGGGAGAAAATATTTGTAAATTGTATATCTTATAAGGCACTTATATCCAGGATATATAAAGAATATGTAATTCAACAATAGAAAGACAAATAACTCAGTTTTTAAAAGAACAAAAGATTGAAATAGACATTTAATCCCCAAAAAAGATACATAAATGGGCAATAAGTACATTAAAGATACTCAACATCATTAGTAATTAGGGAAATGCCAATCAAAACCACAATAAGAGATTCCTTCACACCCCCATGAAAAAAGACAGGAAATAACAAGTGGAGGTGAAGATGTGGAGAAATCGTTCTTACATGCTGTGGTATTTTAAGAGTGCAGTCACTTTGGAAAATAGTGTGGCCAATCCTTA
The DNA here is from genome assembly GCF_037783145.1 of Equus przewalskii. NCBI lineage: Eukaryota > Metazoa > Chordata > Mammalia > Perissodactyla > Equidae > Equus > Equus przewalskii. The sequence continues at coordinate 46,909,619 of NC_091852.1, forward strand.
AAAATTTAAACATAGAGTTTCTATATAATCCAGCGATTCTACTCTTTGGTATTTACCCAAGAGTATTCACAGTAAATTTCCACACAAAAAATTGTACACCAATATTCGCAGTAGCATTATACATTATAGCCAAAAATGGAAACAACTCAAATGTCCACCAACCGATGAATGGATAAAAGAATATGGTGTGTTCTTACAATGAAACCTTATTCAGCAAAAAAAAGGAATAAGGTTCTGTACATGCTACAACATGGATGAAGTTGAAAACATGATGTTAAGTGAACAAAGCCAGTCACAATAGGCCACATATTGTATGATTTCATTTATAGAAAATAATCAGAATATGCACATCCATAGAAACAGAAAGATTATGGGGGGAAGAAGGTGGGAAGTGAGTGCTAATGGATGACAGTGTTCTTTTATGGGGGAATGACATGATTCTAAATTTAGATAATGGTGGTGTTTGCACATATCTATGAATATACCAAAACCCACTGAGTTGTATACTTTAACAGGTCAGATTTTATGATATATGAATTATATTTCAACAAAGCTGTTATAAAGAAAGTTTGCACATACCCACACATACTCACTTCCTAAGAACACATGCACATTCATGGCAGTCCATAATAATGCAAATATGCACAAACACCAGGATGTTTATGACAGAAAAAAAAAAAGCCCTAGAGAAAAAGGAGCCTATTAAAGAACTGGAAAATTATGGAATAAATTGTGGCACATCCATTCTATGAAAATTAAGCACCCATTAAACAACATCATGTTAAAATACCAGACAGGGTAATTGTCATCAGGGTAAAGTGGGTAAAGCTGGATATAGAGAAACGTATGTAGTACAACCCCATTTCTATAAATGAATAATGACAATGACCAAATGTGTGTATATGTACAAGTATTTGCATATGACTACATGGCATCGATGACAGGTTGTGAAATACTAGTCTCCTGGGAAATGAAAGAAAGAAAGAGACAGGTTAGATATGCCAAGAAAAAGGAGATCCTAAAAATTTTTCCTTCATATAATCCCACATGTGACATGATTCCATGCATACACGTACTATTATGTATATGCTCATATTCACATAGATATATGTTAGAGGACAAGTAGAAAAATATCAATGCACAGTGTTTCAAGATATTGAGATTTCAGGATATTTTGATTTTTGTGTTGTTTGATTCCTTTTAATGATGATTTATTACATGTAGTCAGAATTCGAAAGGATTCAACTATTTTTCTCAGTGAAATTAAACAAAAATTATGCATTTGAGTGTATTTGCAGTGCCTTGATTTGTATAGATTAGCCTATTTTCTCTGTGCCTTTGACTAGGGAAAAAGATTTAACAAGAGTAGTAAGAATAGAAAGACAGTGTGGTATTTTCAATACTCCATGTTACACAGGCCACAGTGTCCCTCCTTCATCTTGTCACACTGGGCGTACAATTTAACCTCTTGCAATCTGTTTCCTCACTGATAACCTAACTATCAGATGGTCCAGATGCCATGACTTTGAATATTCCGAGTGTGCAGTATTACGCCGGATGCTTTGCAAATAACTTCCTTTCCCGTGAGTAACTTCATATTAAAAGTCAAAATCTCTAGCATGTTAATTTAATATTTTCTTTGTCTTTGGAATCCAATAAGTTATGATCTTGACTTGAAGTTTTTAGTGTGGTTAAATTACTCTATTCACATACAAACTAAGGAACTCTATCAAATATTTGTTGCATGAAATTCGATTACAGAAATAAGTGTATTGCAGGTTTGTTTTTAGTTGTGTTAAACAGAATAATCCTTTAACATTGGAGTTAAAAGCACCTCTGTTAACGAACGGTTCTGTATTTGCTCTTCACAGGCTGAGTTAGGTTTCTGGAGAATCAATTTGGTTATGTTTCTAAGGAAATCAATGGCTTATAGGTTGAACTGGAGAGAAAGAGGTCAACACAGGCTGAAGCAGTCAATATATGACATCAGTTGTGTAAGGACCCGGAGGTTGTGCTCATGCAAGAACAGGATTCTAAAAGAGGCAGGATTTCTTATTGTAAACATGTTAAAATTCTACTCTCTATAAAGCTATGATTATGATTTTTAAAGATCACCCTCAACTTTTAATCAACTCTATGACAGTCAGCCTGATGATATATTTTTAAAGTACCCAGAGCTGTTACCTCGGCCTTTAAGATTCAGTTAAACAATACTTCACCCACTCCTCTGGGCCCCCTCTCTGTGCTCCTTGCACTCTGTGTATACCTCTCTAATCATATTTGGTATTTTTGTATTGCAAATATTTAAAAAATTGAGCCAACCTGTATTTATCCCTCACTGGAAGATCTTGAAGGACAGAGACTTATTTTTGTTTTCATTTTTGAGATGCTTTTACTTATTTTAGTGCCTGTGTCATATTAAAAAAGTAATAAATATTAACCAAGTTTATGAATTAACTAATTTCATACAAAGGAATGAATGAATCTATATACAAAATAAAGAAAGAAGCAATCAACAAATCAATGAATACTTATCAAACTGTAATTAGGACACAGTTTCAAACACACTGTTTGGGAAAGAGAGAAGAATGGCTGACGAGTGGACAAAAGGTAAGTCTCTTACCATCTCTGGGCTCACTTCTAAGGAGACTTTGGGAGCAGAGTTAGGGCACCATGCTGAGATCATTGTCTTCACTCTGAAAATAGGAAGGATACTTGAAAATTTAGCTGATGACACTTTATCAGTGAGCCACAGTGGCCTGAAGACAAATATCCCTCCCCACAACACACACACACACACACACACACACAGAGTCATCATCTTCATTTTCAACCGTGTAGGGCAGCATGGAAGAGTAGGTGTTCTGTCCTCCATACCATGAGGCACAGGGCTGAGAAGGAAAAAGAATAATTCCACTAAATAAGAGTAGAATAAATAAAATAGAATAAAATAAGAAGCATTCTTAGTTATATAATATTGCTTGGACAAACACCTGCGTAGACACCATTTATTGCTTGTATTTAACATAATTGAAACTATATTGACAACATCGATTCATGCAGAGAAAATTGGGAAAAATGAATAGAAGACGAGGATATATTGCCTGAACTCTGAAGGCTTTTATGTTATGGTAACACTTTTTTTCTTTTTGCATTTTAATTACAGTTCTGAGGTTTTCAAATGCCAGAGTAGAGAAGGAGGTAACGTGAGGTATTTTTCTGACATCACGGATTGTAATTAAGAGTCAAATAATGCTATAATGATAGCTAAGGCATACTCAACACGGAAAATCAGTGGTTGCTCATTCGTTTTGAGGTTGTTGGGCTAAAGTTGACTTGGTGGAAGAGGAGAAAAATCCCAGGTCACTCACTAGCACACAGGTGACTGCGATGATGCCACTGTGAGTGAGCCTACCTGCATTACATGGCAGTTCTTGTTTTCCATGAATATTAATCTTTGTTGACAATCCTTTAACACTGGAGTCAAAAGTACCACCACAGACAAACTCCGCGAACTTCTTTATCAATGTCAGCTTGCTTCTGACAATCTGACCAAGTGCTTTATTTCTCCTTTACCCTTGACTGTTTGAATGGACTCAGAGATGCAATCTTATCCTGTCATAAATATGAGCAGAAGCAGTGGTGTTGTGATTATCAGGGTCAGTTAAAAAGGAAAAAGCATTTTACAAGGATAAAAGTGTATTTGGATGACTCTCTTATGGTTGCAAAGGTACATGTCATTTGTTTTGTTAGGGTACCTGTTAGATCTCTGAGATGTCAATCAAATTGCTAAAAATACATTTTCCTGCTATGGTCTTTTCCAGTGATTCTCATTTTTCCCCTCATGATAAAATATCTAAAATTACCATTTGTCTTATAATTAATATCCAAATACCCTCAAAAAAAGGTATTAATAATTTGATCAATTGTCTTTCAATCTTTACTGTTTAGGTTAAAGTAAGTAATACTAATTTAAAAAGTAGGAGAAGATGAAATTTCTATTCCATGTATCTAAGATAATGATTGCAAAATGTTTCTCTCCTTGTAACACTCTCTGATAATGTAAAATATTAATTTGCAAGATAATTTTCCTGTAGCTGAAAACTTATTTACCAAAAATACTTCTTTACTTACAAATACTATATACATAGACACACATCCATCTATCTACTAATTCTACTAAAATAAGATGCTCATCAATCACAGGCATCATATGCAAATAAAACACTGATAAAATAGAAAACAATTGCTTAAATACCAAATTTTATTGGCTACTACTAAGCCTCTTTAAACATCTTAAAAGTCCTGCTTCAATAAGATAAACAAACAGAGGGACATGACCAAAAAGCCAGTAAACGAGATTTTAGTTCAACGTATAGTCAAGAGAATTAAAGTTTTTTAAAAAATGTCAGGTTTGCAGGGCATTCTGTGGTACAATCCTCTTTCGTAGTGTGGACGATTCATAAGGGGCTTTCGAGGAAAATCACATTTCACAGGTTTTGTGTGAGAAGTTGAGTCATTTGGAGCGTGAGCTCCACTATATAGCCAGTCTGAGCCACCAGGTGAGACCACTGAAACGGCCTCCTGTTTCTCTTCCCCTGCAGCCACACACCTCATCACAGCCCAAATTATTCTCCACATATTACATCCAAAGTAGTTTCTCCAAAACCATGTTTTATCTATATTATTCTCATGCTTAATGTCCTTCGATGAATTGGCAGACTCTAGGATAAAATTCCAAACTGGTTGAAGTTGCTTTTGAGACAGACTGTCACCTGACAAGTCTCAGCTACCTCAAATCTCATTTCTCCTGAAATGCGCTCTCTCTCACCTCCCAAGACTTCCTATACGTTTCTTATTCTGGTCCTCCTGAGCCAGTTCTCCCTGCTGCCAGGTCCCCGACCCTGCACCTTGTCCTCCTAAGACAAAGGTGAATCCTGACGGCATACGCTCCAACAACACCCTGCATGTCTGCTTTATCACACCCACGGCTACAGGAAGAGCTTGTTTATTGTTAGTTTTTCATACTAAAACAAACATTCATGGGACTAGGAAAGAAAAACGTCTCTGTGTTATACACTAATACAACATCATTGGCTAGCATAGTGCTGGCACATAGGAGATGGATGATAAATATGATTAGTCAATGAGTGAAAGAAAGAGAGCTTGCACTGAGATTGTCCTACCAATAAAATCCTGCAAACAAGTAGCCTGAAGTCATCAAAGAACCCAAGGAAAGTAGAAAAGGTCCAGCATTCAAATCTCTCCAAAAGTTTAATATGATTGAATCCAAAATTGGCATTAATACCAGAGAGTAGCTGAAACAAGACAGTGGAACAGTGTATTAAAATAAAATCAAATAAAATAACATAAATGAAATTAGTTGCCTGGTATATTTAATATATATTAAAGACTAGTAGGGAAGATCAGTTAGTGGTATGCTACTTTTGCAGAAGATATAACTGAGGAAGATTTGCCCTGTGCCCGCTTGTGTGCCAATCTTCCTCTATTTCCTGTGTGGGTTGCAGGCACAGCTTGGCTGAGAAGTGGTGTATGTCTGAACCCGGGAACCAAACTGGCAAACCTGGTCTGCCCAAGCAGAACTCAACCACTATGCAAAGGAGCTGGCCCCCTTAGCTGACTTTTTAAAGGAGATAGTTTAACTCATTTCAAACTCTCTGCATAACCTTGACTCTTAGCTGAGTTCGTGAAAATGAATGTTTTGAGTTTTCCTTGCCTTAATACAAGTAGTGCATGTATTTCTTTATATACTATAGATTTGGAAAACCTTGTAGATCACAGAAAATATTGATTTAGAGAATCTCAAATTTGATTAGTTACTGAAAGAGAAAGCCTTGTGTGTGTTTGCGTGTGTGTGTGAGATTTTTCTAAAACACTATATTTTAATCTGGCATACTGGGTATCTGCCTGAGTTTAATTCTTCTTTATTGGCATAGGATGCTGCTGTCACTGTAAGACACATTTTATCATCTCTTTTTGTTTGAAGCTTCATATTTTTCTCTGGTGTGAATCCTATTTATTGCTACCCCATAAAAAGCATGAAAATGAAACTTTGTCAAAACCTCCTCAACTTGTCAAAAATGTGAAATTGCTCAGGTTATATTTTCCCCAGAAGTCAGTCATTTAAAAAAAATTGATCATCTATTCTCATTTCAGACTACAAAATTCCAATTCACTTCTGAGAATAGACGAGTATAATTTTAACATGTATTGTTTTCCATTAACTTATAATTCATTAAGAATGTGTTAGAATGCACTCAAAATGTACGTAAATTTAAAAAATACTCCATATTACTCAAAAAGCCTGTTTAGAATATTATAAAAGAGCCAAAAATCATTTTGATTACATTCTGGATTTTACTCCATTAAAAACTGAAGGCTAGGGAATATGTACTTAATGAATAAAATTGAAATATTTCATTCAACTCTCCCTTCTGCTAGCTGAATTTTCATATACATGTTTCACAAGAACTTCCAATAATAGAACTAGATTCGCGGGCACTAGCAGCAGTACACAGGCCATTCCTAGGATAGACGCACGATCAGAGAGGTTTATGTCTTAGCCCTGCCAGTTGCCAGCTGTGCGTTTTTAGGAAAGTTGTTTAATCTCTCTGAGTTCCAATTTAGTTATCTGTAAAATGCAGATGGTAATAACTCTTTGCAAAGCTCAAGGATTAAATAAGTTCGAATGTTTAAGTGCTCTGTGTAGTATTTGGAACTCAGTAAGTCATCAATAAATGATATTATTAGTACGATTAATATTATTATTAACACTATTATGTGTAGAGTGGTAATTAAAATTTATACCTATTAAGCCCGATGTTTCCTTTCAGACCTGCAGGGATACTAGTATTGTCGCCTCCTGGAGGCTCATTTTATTCCTTAGCCTCCTCGCCTTGTTACAGTCCCAGCATCTGTAGCTTAACCACAGACTACCAGGGAGCCTCGACAGCTACAGGCAAACCTCTGATCCGAAAACTCCTTGCTCCTGGGTTCCCCTGTTCCTGGCTCCCCCCAGCCATAAATACTCCATGTTTGGACCTGTCCACCACCTGGCGGTTGCTCACATAGTTGTCAGATATCTCCATTTGCCAGACTGGCTTTTCTTCAAGTTCTTGGAGCCGAGTCTGTCTCACTCTTACCTCCCAACCACCCCAACAACCTATCCGAGACGGCTCTCCTGCATCTTAGCGCCACCTTGTTGGATGCAGCACATGAGAGCTATTTGTATCAAGGGAAGGAAATCCTTCACAGTAGTTTTCACAAATGTTGCCAAGGGTCAGGGTTGATCAGAAAATCCAGAATGAATTATTTCCCTGTCTTCAAAAAGTTAGCCCATCCTTGACTTTTAATTTAATCATCACAAAATCTATGGAAGGTAAATAGTAACTATTTCCAATGTATAAAAGAAAAACTGCTAAGATTTCCTAAAATTTTTTTATCTATGTTCTTCAGCGATATTGGTCAGTCATTTTATTATCTCGATCTGGTTTTGTTATTACAATTAAGCAAGCCTCAAGAAAGGATTTTGGGAAGTGATTCCTCCCGCTCTATTTCCTGAAAACTTTTTTAAAGAATTGTTATTATATCTTCCTTAAATGTTGGAGAGAATTCACCAATAAAACTGAGAGAATATGTTGACCATAAATTAAATTTCTTTAATAAATGTAGAACTACTCAGATTTTCTATTTTATTTTGTGTCATTTAGGTAAGTTGTCTTTGACAAGGAATTTTTTTGTTTCATCTGATAAATTTATTGTAGTCATAATTCCCTTTTATTCTTAATATATGTAATTTTTGTTTTCTTGTTTTCTACAACAGTCTTGGTATATTTCTGAAATATTCTTTTTTTCATTGTGGTAAAATAAACATAACAAAATACATATAACATAAAAATCATCTTAACTATTTTTAAGGATACAGTTCAGCAATGTTAAGTACATTCACATGTGCGTCGGATCTCCAGAATCTGTTCTTCTTGCAGAACTGAAACTCTGTGGCTATTAAACAACTCCCCATCCCTCCCACCCCAGCTCCTGGCAGCCACATGCTAAGTTCTGTCTCTAGGAATTTAACTACTCGTATAAGGAGAATCATACAGTATTTGTCTCTTTGTGACGGGCTGATTTCACTTAGCATGATGTCCTCAAGGTTCATCCATGTTGGAGCATGTATCAGAATTTTATTCTTTTTGAAGGTTGCATAATATTCCATTGTATATAGACCACATTTTGATTAACCATTCATCTGTGATGGACACTTAGGTTGATTCCACCTTTTGGCTATTGTAAATAATGTTACTATGAACGTGAGTGAACAACCATCTCTTCAAGACCCTGCTATCAATTCTTTTGGGTATCCCTAGCAGTGGAATTGCTGGATCATGTGGGAATTTTACTTTTAATTTTTTGAGGACCTGCCATATGTTTCCATATGGCTATACCAATTTACATTCCCCCAAGAGTGTACAAGGGTTCCAACTTCTCTATATCTTCACCAACACTTGTTATGTTCTGTGGGTTTAATTTTTTTATATAGTAGCCATCCTAATAGGTATGAAGTGGGCTACATTTATTTTTTATTTTTTCTTTCCTGTACCAGGCACCATTCTAAGTGATACGTATATTCCTTAACTTATTTAATATGCACAACAATACTATAAGCTAAGTATCATTATTAGCGCTATTTATAGAGTATTTGTGAGTGTGGTTAAGATACTTGGAAACATCTTTGTCCTTCAAGACTGAACTTTGAGTGTTGGTAAGCATACCAGAGCCCCCTTTAACCAAGGTCTAAGGGCCTCACTTCTGAGGTAACCCCCTTCTGAGTATTCTTCCAGATGTCTTGTGTATTAAGAGTTTTCTCCACTCTGGTTGTTGGGTGAGTGACTTATTCTTAGACCTGTACAAGCTCCAGAAGTTGCTCTGCCTTCTCTTTTACAGCTGTTCTTTCTCTGGTCTAACATGCTAGTCCTCACCCGAGAATGTGAGGAGACCCTCCGCATCCCGAGAGCCCTGACGCTGCAGAGCCCTCCTCTCTGATCCTCTGTCTTGCACATTCAAGCCAGCCGGGTCTCCCTACATTTGCAGATCTGCCTTTTCAACTCAGCAGGACCCCTGGCCTCCCTTAATCCAGGGAAAACGTGGGGCACTCATTTGTTTCCCCCTTCTCAAAGATCACATCCAGTACGTTTACTATCTGAAAATTGTTATTTCGTGTATTTTGCTCTATTTTTTAATTACTTAGAGAAGGAAGATAGACATTCTTCCTCTCAGTCCACCATAGACAGAAGTGAAATCTCCATCCAAGATTGCTAGGATTTTTATCAGTTTTCAAAGTCAATTATGTCAATTTTCAGACACTTGGTTTTTAGCACAATACCTATGATATGTCAAGATTCAACTATTAGTGGGACCGGCCTGGTGGCGTAGTGGTTAAGTTCATGTGCTCTGCTTCACTGGCCTGGGGTTTTCAAGTTCACATCCTGGGCATGACCTAGCTGCTCGTCAAGCCATGCTGTGGTGTCATCCACATAAAATAGAGGCAGATTGGCACAGATGTTAGCTCAGCGACAATCTTCCTCAAGAAAAAAGAGGAAGATTGGCAACAGATGCGAGCTCAGGGCCAATCTTCCTCACACACAAAAAAAGATTCAACTTTAGATTTTTAAAAACAAACAAAATCACAGCTTTTATAGTGAAACTCATATCTAATACTGGGGAATCGAGGTGAGGGGAGTGAGAAAGTTATAGACAAATTTTAAGTCTAGTACACTTATCTGTATAACAAAGAAAGATCTGAAAAGTGAGGAAAATCACAGTTTCTATCTCATGGTTTGCTGTGAAGATGGCATGCAATAATGTCTGTGAATGGCTTGGTACACTGTCTAACATGGCTGTTCCCAAAGTGTGGTCCTCAGAGCTCCGTGGGTCTCCAAGACCTTCTCGTCTAGTCCACTAAGGCAAAAGTCTTTTCATAATAACACTTGGATATCATTTCCCTTGTTCACTCTGTTGACATTTGCAGTGATGGCACACAATCTACGCTGTGACAAAATGAGAAATAGACATAATAAGAACTTTTGCCTTCTAAAATATGATGGTTGTCTTTAAAAAAAATAGTTGTATAATAGTTTGAGTTGAGAGGTGAATCAAGTCCTGTTTTTTGTGGAATACTGGTTTTACTTAAAAGAATGACAAACAGACAAAAATAGTTATTAAAACTCAGGTATTTGACATTTTCTTTAAAATGAACAGAAGGAGCTTATCACTTTAAGGAAAACAATTGACAAGTATTTGTAACCAAAGATATAATTCAAGATTTCAAACCAAAATTAGGATTTTGGAAAACTTGTATCTGCCACAATGAACTCAACATGTCAACACTTAGAGAATTTTCTGCTGAGATCAATAGTGATATTAATGTGTGACCTTTTGATATCGTCTAATGAAATGTGTCAGTATTGGGTGGACGGTATAATTCAGCAGACCAATAATTTCCAAATGACCAAAATCATACACAGGCAGAAGACTTCTGGAAAGGGCAAGGGAGAACAGGGGATTTTAACGCAACAGAGTAGGGAAAGTTCACTGACACAGTTTCAGATTCTGCACTGCGACTCACCTTTAAGAAACCACCTGTTCCCAGGTTTCCGTTTAGTATCGAAGAAGAATATTCTGAGTTATGTAAAAGATTTTAAAATATCCTTGTCTTTTCCAGTCACATGTCTGAGTGAGGCCGCATTTGCTTCCTGTCCTGAAATAAACGTGCTGCAGCATATTGAATACAGAAGCTGTTATCAGTATTCAGCTGTCTTGATTCAAGACAGACAGTGAAGACATGTGCAAATATACAAAAAAACAATGCCACTTCCAACTAACCTTTTTCTTCTAAACAGATAGTTATTTTTCATATAATTTGCTATTTAGGGCAACTTTTAGTAGTTCAATACGAACATTTCAAAATAAATAAATTCATAAATATAATAAAATGCACAATACTTTAACATTACTTAAATTTATTTTTGAGTTTTAGCTCATCTTGCACTGTCATCCTTCTAATCAAAATAATTGACTCTAACTACAGGCAAGAAGCCATCCTATAACTGGGAAACACAACTTCGGAGAATCTTTAAAACGCTCTGTTATGCCCTTCTCTCTTTTCTCACCACAGACTCTGACACTCATATTTTGATCTTTTAAGCTCTCTGACCTGGGAGATTCAGCTGTGACAGCTACATTGTTGAAAATCCAAAGTGTGATATCACCAATATTGCTCTGTCCATGTCATACTTCTAAAATAGTTCTTAAGCGAAATAATAAATAATAAAACAACCAAAAGAGAGAAAGAAACCAAGACAATGAATGCAAGTATCTTCTTAAATAAATTCATTGACTGCTGAGGGGGGAAAAAACCCAGCAAAACAACAGCCAGAAAATTAGCCAAAAACTGAAATAAAACAATCACAGGCTACCACTCCATTTTGCCATATGTTAAGTAGGCTTTTAAAATCTAGCAATTCCTAAAATAAGACACTGAAAGTCTTAAATAGTGCTCAAAGTGAGAAATGAACATTTTGTGGTGTTATACTTTTTTTGGTGAAGTGTGGGATTGAAAATGAATATCCTCAGCCACTGAACCGATAGCGCTTTCTTTACAACATGCTGTATTTACCCCAGCAGGTTACAGCCATAATCTTTAGCTTCTGACATCCAGAAAGAAAAATTTTCAGTGCCAGGAAGAAATGGTGATGAAAGAATCCATGTGGTTATATTTTAAAGTTTGTGCAAGTATTTCTCTAACAAGAATTCAAAAGCAAATCTCTGGAAATCTAAAATAGAAAAATATAATGAAAACGGATTTTGGGAAAGCTAAATTATGTTTTTGACCTAATGCCTGCAATGTTTTATTTTATAACCTTGGGAAAATTTTACTAATCCTTTGGAGCCTTAAATCTTCTGTCTGGTCAAATAAGATTTTCATCTCCTTTTTTCCTTGAAGACTATAGATGTTTTTGGGTTTTTTAGGGGTTTTTTTTTCTGTGAAGATATAATACAGTTAAAAACTATTAGTCGATTGTCATTTGTGTGTGTGTGAACTTCTAAATGAGAAGAAATAAGATTAAAATAATGAAAGAAAGGAAGTACCTTGCACTTTTATTAGCCATTTTTCTGGTTTTTAAGTTCCATCTATAGGACAGATTTTTATTATAAAATTTTACCTCATAACATACATATTTATAACATATACCATTATTTGGGGTATTTAGTTCACTTTTAAATAGAATAAACAATCCTTTTGCTTACTGATGCATTACTCAAAGTGCTTCATTTTTGAACTGTTAGTGATTCCCTTAAACAAGTGTGTATTTTTGGCAGATGTTTAGCATAGATAAACTTCAGATTTATATTGCCACCACAGAAATAGAGAACATCTGGCATTTTGGAAAACAAAGCTTTCTTGATTTATTTAAGTATAATAAATGTATTTACGTGACTGTGATTCTGAATTTTATAGTAAAATACTCTAAGACTAATGAATCTGAGAATAGCTTAAATATCCATTCACTCTCCAGCTTCACTGGAATGACTCTCTGATCTATTTTTTTCTTCCTTTTAGCTATTCCTCTAATTCATTGCCTAATTGCCTAAGATATAAAGAGGCATTTTGCCTAAATGAAGCAACATCAGTAAAACAAATGAGGCTAGACTTTGAATATGATATCCATTTTAGTGCTTAATCAATTTTCCACAGAAGATTCTCTCTGAAGGGCCCCATTCCCTCGCCCATTTCTTTCCAACAACACTCACGTACGTATTCTAGAAGCCTCTTACTTGATTTGCATTTTAGTGAAAATAAGCTTATGCATGGGAAAGTTAACAAAGTTTAAAGTCACGTGGCAGATAATTTTTTTAAAAGCATTAAAATGTTACCTGAGTTTCCCACCCTAAATTCCTCTTTCAACAATATTCGTAAAATAGTTTGGTATGACTAAATAAAAGTAACATCACCTGCTTTTGCACTGAACAGAACAAACATATCTGCAAGCTTCCAGGAGGATAATCAGGAGCTACTGCCAGATTTCATTGGAGCTTCTAGAGCAAGGGCGTCACAGAAGACAAAACAAGCAGGTGTGACTACAGTCTCCTCAGGTCTGCTTCCTATTGATTACCACTCATTAGCTAGGTTTTTTTTTTTTTTAATATACTCCTATGGCTTTTTTTCTTTTTAAAGATTGGCACCTGAGCTAACATCTGTTGCCAATCATTTTTTTTTCTTCTTCTTCTCCCCAAAGGCCCCCAGTACATAGTTGTATGTCCTAGCTGTGAGTGCCTCTGTTCTTCTATGTGGGATGCCGCCTCAGCATGGCTTGATGAGCAGTGCCATGTCCACACCCAGGATCCGAACCAGTGAAACCCAGGACAGCAACCTGGAGTGTGGGAAATTAACCACTCAGCCATGGGCCAGTCCCCTCATTAGCTTTTTAACAGGAACTTTATCCCTCTGATTCTGTTCCTGAGTCGTGTTACTGCATCTAATAGGGTCCCAGTAGAAAATGCAAGGTAACTACAGCGAGGTTTTGAAGATAATTTAATGAAGAGACCAGTTACGAAGATGGGGAGAGGAACCAGTAAGACATTTTGAAACGTGCTGGGACAAGCAAAAGCAGAAGCTGTTGAATACAGCCACAGGGGTCTCCAGCCTCAGAGTCCTCGAGGAAGACGAGCCTGTGAGAGTGACAATGCAACACAGTCTCGCCAATAGTATTTTTGGGGCCCATGTAAGACACAGTGCGGATTATATGCAACTTGTTGGCTGCATTGGAGAAAATATGGAGACCTTAAAATACCCATCCAGTCAGAAAAAGAGAAGTTCTCCTGCCCATCTACTGATGATGCCCATGCTAGAAGCCACATGTAGTGCCAGGTCATGCAGGGGAAATGAGTCCAAAACACTGACGGTTCAGTCTTCAGCAAAGACCCATCAGGCTTTCTTCCTTCACACTACGTAGTTCCCAAAATTTGCTCATCAAGTTTGCAAAGGTTCCTTCCAACTGCAGTAGGGAGCAAGAGAATTCTTTTTCTACTGATTTTGTTGCCATTAGGGCAGAATGTAAGATGCTTTTAAATTCTTGCCTTTATGTATTGTAGTCCTGATCTCTCCCTTTCTCTCTCCCTTTCTCCCTCTCTCTCTCTCTCTCAGTCTGCTGCAATAAACATAAGTTGTATTGCGGCAAAAAAGTTCTGGGTCTAACAGAGTAGGGAAGGAAACGATAGGAGCCTGATGAGAGTTGGAGTCATAGAAGTCCGTGAAAGGAGATATTTTAGAGAGAGAATCAGAGAGCCAAGGCCCAGAGCAGGTAGAAGAAGAAATAACCAGTCCTTTCTCCTCCTCACTCTGATCTCCCATTGGCCAAACTCAGCAGGAAGAGAGGGATAAAAGAAGCCCTGATGATGCACCTGTAGGGTCAGCCCTGGAGGCACAGAGCAGGGCGGAGAATTTACCAGGGGAGGAGAGGCAGACAGAGAATAACCAAACCAACTAAGTTACCAAAACTGTTGTCATTTTGTAAATCTGATCACATTATAAAGTCAAAAGGGTAATTCTGTACTTAAAGAAATTCAGGAGTGAATCCTCATTTTAGGCAAACTTTCAATTATTTTATTTTTAAAATATTTTATATCAATATGCAAAATTGTTAAACTTCCAAACGTCATGTAAAGGAAAAGAAATTTCTTTTAAAATAAGGCTTCTATTTTCCCTTTTAGAAAAAGACCTTTTGAAAAATACTGGCTTCAATTTCTTCACCTGAAAATAATATTATCAAGTGACCACTAAATGCTGTTACAGAGCTATAGTTCTAATTTTAAAACATTGAATAATTCCTGTGTTACCAAATCTCCTGATTCAGGGTCGAGCATATTTTCTTAAGTTTTATGCGATATATAAAACCATATTGAATGCTATGTAACTAAGCAGTTAAGTTAAAGCCTTGTTTGTTTCTTGCTTTTTTCTCTCTTGTTCTTTTTAACTCTTAGTATATTTGCATAAAGGATAAAATATTAAGCATTATAAAATTATAAGTACATACATATGTAAAACTATATACATACCTATATATCTATATCTAGAGATATGGCCAGATAACCCCCACCAGATACAAGTATAGAACATAAGCTAAAGTTTGATTCAGGCTTTCTCAGTCCTGTTTATAAGAGACTTATGATAATGAATTGCTCATTTTGGGCTCAAGAAACAGTCCTTTGGTCCAACTTATCCTTGTTCCTGACTCTTTGAGATCGTCCTCCTAACATGCCTGCTTAGACACAGCGTTCCAGGTCTGGCTTTTATCCCACAGCACAAACTGGCACAGGCGGAGGGAAAGACCAAGGCACCACCGTTTAGCCACCATCACAGTAAAAATTGATTCAGGCAAAGAGCATCAACAAATGTTAAAAAGCAAAAGTGCCACAAGGAATAGGTACTTATCTGGCCTCAAAGTATTAATTGTACAATATATTTATTAATTACAAAAGAAAATAGTAACTTTACAGTTCAGAAACCCCAACTGATGAGAGCTAATGTCATCAGTAACTCTTCCTCATATGATGGACTGAGAAGAACACAACGACACGTCTGTGGTATTCCCGTCAAAATTGAATGCATGAACTGAATCACGAGGGAACATCGGGCGAACCTGAACCGACGGTTATCCTACACAATATCAGGCCAGTACTTCTCAAATATGCCAATGCTATTAAAGACAGAAAAATGAGGAACTGTTCCAGAATACAGGAGAACACAGAGACAGGATTCCTGATTGCCAGCACAGTTTGGAATTTTCTTTCAATTGTAGAGGATAAACTTGGGACAATGAAAAAACTCTGAATGTGTCTCGATGTTAATTCCCCAACTGTAATTATTATACTGTGGTTGTGTAAGGGAGTGCTCTTGCTTTTAGGAAATACGCACTGAAACGCACCCCATAAAGAGACATGAACCGTTCCACACAATGTGATATGAATTATATAACAGCTGACAGAGAGAAAGAGGGAGAGATGTATATGTGTGTGTACATAGATATATATGTAAAGAGAGAGAGAAGGAGAGAGAGAAAATCGCATTTGGAGAGTCTTGGTAAAGGAGTATAGGAATTCTTTGTATCATTCTTGAAAATTTTCTGAAATTATGTCAAAATAAAAAGTTAAACGGCAGGGGAAACGTGGAGAACTATGGCAGAACAGAAAAAAACTAGTCCTAGTCCTAAAGCAAACCAAAGACTGTGTAATGAAGTTGCTTGATCAGGAGTCGGCAACGTCCATTCTTCCTAGCACACGGCACAAGGCAGAAGCTATTCTCTCTGTTCTAACAAAATCAAGGAAAGGAAAAGACCTCCGGGTAGAACGACTGGGTGATGCTGCAAGAAAGCAAGATCTAGGTAGGGGCATCGCCATTCACTCATAGTACCTCATGCCCCCTGGCACACAGGCTGTGAAACCACTGCCCCAGAAGGAGCCAGGCTTGCTGTGACAATGGGTGCTCTCTGTTAACAGTGAGGAAGCTGGATGCCCATCAAAAATCCCCCTCAGTACCTCGCTCTTTACACTACAGCCTGTCAGTGGGAGCCCCGAGAATAGTTGATATAGCGTTTCCAGCAGCAGGACAGAATGAGGACTCTGAGTCAGGCTTAGGGTGTGATAAAGAAAATGCAGTTCCAATTTCTTCGCAGCCTCACCAATACTTGTTGCCTTTGTTTCTTGATAATAGCCATCCTAACAGGTGTGAGACAGTTTCTTTTATTTCTTTTTTTTTTTTTTTTGGAGGAAGATTAGCCCTGAGCTAACATCTGCTGCCAATCCTCCTCTTTTTGTTGAAGAAGACTGGCCCTGAGCTCACATCCATGCCCACCTTCCTCCACTTTATATGTGGGATGCCTACCACAGCATGGCTTACCAAGCGGTGCCATGTCCGTACCAGGGATCAGAACCATTGAACCCTGGACCACGGAAGTGGAACGTGAGCACTTAACTGCTGCACCACCGGGCCGGCCCCAAGATGGTTTTGATTTGTATTTTTCTGGTGATTAGTGACTTTGAACATCTTTTCATATACTTGTTGGCCATTTGTATATTTTCTTTGGAAAATTGTGTAAGTCTTCAGCTCATGTTTTAATCAGGTTATTAAATATTTTTGCTATTGAGTTGTAGGAGTTCCTTATATATTTTAGATATTCACCCATTATCAAATATTTTCTCCAATTCTGTAGGTTGCCTTGTCACTCTGTTTATTGTTTCCTTTTCCTTTATGTTGGTTAGGACATGGAGAAATTGGAACCCCGGTACACTATTGGTAGGAATGCAACATATATTGCAGAAATACCATATATCCACTTGTAGATATTTATCAAAAAAAAAGAAATCATGATCTCAGAGAGACATTTGCCCTCCATGTTCATTGCATCATTCTTTAAAATAGCCAAGATGTGGAAACAACCTAAATGTTCATCAGTGAATAAATGGACGTAAAACATGTGGTATATAAATATAATGGAATATTAGTCAGTCTTAAAAAAGGATATCCTACAATATGCAACAACATGGATGAAACTTGACAACATTAGGCTAAGTGAAATAAGCCAGTCACAAAAGGACAAATACTGCCCAATTCCACTGATATGAGGTATTTAAAATTGTCAAAGTTATAGAAGCAGAGAATACGATGGTCATTTCTAGGGACTGGGGGAGAGAGAAACGTGGAGTTGTTAATCAATGGATATAAAGTTTCAGATGAATAAGCTCTAGAGTTTGATGGACAACATTGTGCCTATAGTGACAATACTGTACTGTACACTTATAAATCTGTTAAGAGGGGTAGGCCCAGTGGTGTAGTACTTAAGTTCGGCCATTCCACTTCGGCAGCCCAGGATTCATAGGTTCAGATCCCAGGTGTGGACCTAGCACCACTCACCAAGCCATGCTGTGGCCACATCCCACATAAATAAAGGAAGATTGGCAACAGATGTTAGCTCGGGGCCAATCTTCCTCACACACACAAAAAAATCTATTAAGAGAGTAGGTCTCACATTGTGTTCTTCTTACCACAAAAAAGTAAAATTGAAAATTAAAAGATCCATTGAGCTGCCCCCTCTAAAAAGGAAAATAGAGAAATGTGTTAACTTTTGGACTAAGTTTCTGTGATGGATCAAGAGTGGTCTCAAATTCTTTATGACTCTCCCATGAAGTAGAAAGGTATCGGGGAGAGGGGTATTTATTTTATTTTTATGTTTTTCTCAATGTTTCTGTAAGGGGCCTGTCACTTCTTTGACCAATAGAATACGGCAGGAGTAGCACTGGACCAGCTTTCCACCCAGCCTTCAATAGGTCTAGCAGCTTCCGCTTCCTTCCTTTGAACGCTCATTTTGGAAGCCCTGAGCTCCTGTTAAGAAATCTAATCACCTGCTGGAGAGACCAGGTGCCCAAAGCCATCTGGAAAGGGAAAGAACCTGAGACTACATGGGACAGACGCTGAGCACCCCAGCATCCCAACTGAAACTAGCCTTCCAGTCCTCCCCTCCAAGGCACCAGACATGTGAGGGAGCCATGTTGAATATTCCAGCCCTGCTGAGCCCCCAGATGGCTGAGTCCCAGTTGATAACATACGGAAGAGAAGATCCACCCAGGTGAGCCCAGTCAACCCTCAGAATCACAGAAGGCCAAGAAATGGTTATTGCCTTAAGCAGCTAAGTTTTAGGGTAGTTTGTTACGCAGCAAACAAACCCATAAACTTATATTCACTCACATCGATAATTATTTCATTCACTCAATAAGTATTTTATACAGCATTTATTAAGGAGCCCAGTGGTAGACTCCTTGCTGATGATTTCTGTCTAGTTGGAAAAAAATATGAAACACATAAGAACATATCTACACATCTCTGATATGTGCACCCAGAGCGGGGTGTGTGGTGCGACAAGAGGAGTTTGGACCCCAGCATGAAAGTCAAGGCAGTGAAGATTAAACTGAGACCACAAGAGGGGTGGGGAGTAACTCGACATGGTAGAAGTAACCACCTGGGAGAAATCATTACAGTGGTTCAGAGCACGGCTCAGTGAAGACCAGGAGGTTACTGTGCCTGGGGCTCAGGGTACTGGGGGATGTGCGGCCAGGTGAGACCACAGAGACGGGGCCAAAACTAACTTAATAAACATGCGAACAGGGACTGTCTCATTTGCCTTGCATCTTTAATACCCAGCACATTTCCTGATTCATAGATGTTCAATAAATGCTAAATCCTTCCAGGAAGGAAGGAGAGGAGCACGGGAGTGAGGGAGGGAAGCCGGGAGTAAGTTGTTCTTTGCTCTTGCACCGTGCTTACGCAGGAGTACGTTCTTATTCAGTGCTCGCCAAATTTTGCTGCATATTAAAATAACCCGATTTTCTTTTTAAATCCCCAAATCCAAGCTGGAC
This sequence comes from Equus przewalskii, assembly GCF_037783145.1. Taxonomy (NCBI): domain Eukaryota; kingdom Metazoa; phylum Chordata; class Mammalia; order Perissodactyla; family Equidae; genus Equus; species Equus przewalskii. The sequence continues at coordinate 46,929,107 of NC_091852.1, forward strand.
CCCACACCTGATGAATTAGGATCTCTTGAGTGGGACTCAGACATTGTAGGTGATTCCAACGTGCAGCCAAATTTGAGAAGGTATTCCCATCAGTCTATGCTCCTCTATGATAAATGGAGAATGGTGCTCCCTGACTAATTTTCTACATAGGACTTGCAGTTTTAAAGGTCAGCAAATTAATCTAGGTCCTAATGCAACCAGACATTGGTAAGAAATGGGGAACAAAAGACCAGTCCTATCATTGGCTATTACTGAAAATATAAAATCTAATTTGAAAAATATGCCTCCATGCCTGCATGCTAATGCATTTGTAAGTAGACTATGTAGTGGTTATTTACTGAAGCATTTGCTCAGTGGAATATATTGAATAAATATGCAAGCATAAGGGAGCAAATCTGGTTAAATGACAACAATGTCATGGACTGTTCAATGAACAAATATTTTTGATCATAGGTCTCAGCATCAGCCAGCACAAAAATGTAATTAGTGTTCCAGTTGATGGTTGTATCATTGCCAATAGATTAGAAATGCTAATTCAATTACTAAATCGGTAATAACTGAAAAATAGCTACAAATGGACACATTGTTTTCAATAGTTTATAGAAGACAGTGTTGATGTATATGCTGAGTAATCTTGTTCAAGTTTCTCACTCACTGTTGCCTATTCTGGAGTGTTCTGTGAAAAGTGATACTGCATAACTTCATCAACTTCATGGGGAACTATTCTGTGGAGAATTTGAATATTAGAATTTCCTAGCACTTGCAGCATTTTTGTCTCTCTCTTTCTCCATTCTGAAATTATACACACACACACGCACACACATATATATATATGGTTTGATGCTTTGAAGAAATAAAAATGTCTGCCATTTAAAAACAAAAAACTACATAACTCTATAAATACTATACCTGTGATATTAGTCACCTCTTAGACGGAAGCCCTGTGTTCTAATAGAGAGCCATTTTCATAGACAGTATTAGTCTATTTCTTGGAGCTCTAGTGCCCATGGCAAGACAGGTCCTTTACCTAGGCTGGTAGGTTATGCTTTCATTTTTCCTTTAATCCAGGAAGCCATTTTGCCTTCATGGATGTAGTATATGAAATTAACCATTTAACAGTCTCCAGCTGAGTTTCATACCCGTGTAAATTTAACCCTGAAGTGGGTCCAACTCTTACCTACTGATTAGATGTAGGTCTACATTCTTCCCCTCTGTGTGTCATGAACTGGAAAACAGACACTGCCACAGCTAGGACTTTTGTCAAGCTCCTTTCCAGTTTGATCTCCCTGGTGTCTTGGTGCCGTCCCTCTCTCTCACGTACACTTTCCGGCATGCCACATGAGCATCATGTTGACCTCCTATTAGGGGCTATGTCTGTGCCATGGAGTTGGCTAGGTGTTGACATGCATTGTTAATTAATCTTCATGACAAATCTGTGAGACGGACACTATTATTCTGATTCAAAAATAAGGAAATAGACTCACAGGGACTCTTAGGGACTTGCACAAATTCCCTGAGCCAGAAAAGAACAGATGATGAATCAGAACTTCCAACCATAAGTCCAGTGTTATTTAACTGCATTCCAACTGGAGGGCATCTGATTTACTTAATTAAGAAATTGTCCCCAATATTCACTTTAATGGGTTAAAAACTTGGTTTTGAAAGACTCCATCACCTGAAATGATGCTGCTGAATCCCAGTTCTCATTTCTAGATATTTACTGTCTTTCTGTTACAAAAAGGAAGTGCATCACCTTAAATAAAAAATGGACCACCTGCTTCCCTTGCTATATCATTGCTGCATTATGGCTATTTTTTTTTTCTGTAAATTTTCTTTATCAGGTTTTTTGTGTGACATTGTAATCTCCCTAAAACAATGGACTCAGAAGTCAGGAAGACCAAATTCAAGTTTCACTATCTCCTGCCTGGGTGACTTTAGTCAAGCTCCTTAACCTCTTGGGGTCTCAATGTTCTCATTTGTAAAATAGTGTTAAAAATAGAGCCCAGAGTCCAGTTTATTGAGTGGTAGAGAGAGCTAGATAAGATAATGCACATAAACAAATTAGTACCGTGCTCAACAATACTGTTGTTGGTGATGATAATAATACTTAGAGGAAGTGACCCTTCATTGAATGAGCTTTGGGTGAATTTGTTTTAAGCAAACTGACATAACACTTGACTTCACCAGCTTTAACCCAAGGATTGTCTCACTACAATTTCTTTCTTTCTCTCTCTCTCCTCTCTCTCTCTCTTTCCTAGTTTCTCTAGAGCAAGAACCACACCTTTCTCCTCTTTCTGTCTACCACAACTATGACTGTACATAAAAGCAGTTAATTAAGTAATACATTACGAAAGAATAACTAAATCTCTGAATCCATGATCCCTATGCTCCCAGGCCCCCACTTCAGCCAACAGCATCCTTTCCTGACATATCGTGAGCAGCTCCCAAACAAGGTGCCCTTTCTCTAATTTCTCCCCACCACAGATCCACATACTGTCCCATAGCCTAATAGAACTTTCCAAACATATGTTCTGTTTGTATTAATACCATTAAAAACTCTTTGTTCCACTCCATCAGCTACCATACAAATTATGCCCTCCCTATAAAAGCTTTTTATCACCCTGGATTTTTAGCAGTATGATGGGCTTTTTGGTTATTTGTTTGCTTCTGCATTTGAACTTGTTATCTTCTCCTCTCCTTGGAAGATTATCCTGATGCCAACTCATCTCCCCTTTGATTCCACTTTCCCAACTTACATAAATCTCTTATTTTACAATATAACGTTAATTAACTTTTCTATCTCTCCTTCCAGTCTAGATGTCCCTCCTACGTGCATCTGTTACACCCTCTACATGTCCTTTCATTTCACTCATCGCACTTGTATTATAAGTTCCACATCTCTCTTCTCCACCAGTCTGTAAGCTCCACAGGGACAAATCCAAAAAGTTTGTCCTATTTGTCTCAATTTCCCCAAAGTCCAGCAAAATGCCTAGCACTTAATAGAAATCCAGGACATACGTTTATAAAGGAATAAATTAACAAGTAAATAAATGCTCACCAAGGATATTAAAGACAATTTATATTTCACATTCTTACAGACCTCTCAGAAAAGTTCTAATCCTTCCCGAAGAGTCACTTCCTGGAAGAGATCCCAAGGGAAAGGCAGGGAAGCGAGCCAGTACTGCAGGCTTTCACTACAGTCTGAAGACTTCCTTTGCATGGAACTCAGAATCACTCAGTTGTGGCTGATTGTCCTCGCATGCCTACCACAGCACATGGTTGGGTGGAGACATCTGGGGCCAACCTCTCATGGGAAAGTTGTCCTCAGACATGAGCAATTAATATTCTACGATCTGTGATTGTCTTGATACATATTTGTGACACATTTGATTACTGATTACTGATTCATTTAGCTTCATGGTAAGCAAATTTATATTAGACAAAAGAAACCTGATTTCCTTCTTGTTAAATGTGAGTATGTTCTTGGGGACTTCACATCTCAAGTGTGGCTCAACGCCACAAATAGAAGTAATAAAACGAAAGGAGAAATGAGAGGCACCAAAGGTAAATTTTTCATAATGATAATAACAATAATGGTAGTACAGGTATTAATGGTATTTGTAGAAGGAGTGTACATTTTTAAGTATATACTATAGGTCATTTACTTTGCTAAAATCCTTTTGTATATTATGTTATTTAATTTTCTCAAAGTCCTTATGAAAGGTGTTCTATTATTTTCCCCACTGTACAGATAAGTAAACAGGTCAGAGGGAGTAAGATACCACCAGCCAAACAGATCATTAAATATGGATAATAGAGATGCAAACTGAGATCTCTCTGCTCAGATATAAGGCCCAGACTTCAATGCTAGTTGGGGATAACAGCTCTGGGTCCAGATCCTAGTTATCCAAGACATGTAGCTCCATTTTTGGCAAGGAATTAGTTCATTTGCTCCACCTCCTTTGGAAGCCTGAAGACAAGTTAACTGAACGCAATCTCATACAGACTGTTTTTTAAAAAATAGGTTCAGTCAGGATCTATGATATGCACTCCAAATTGGACAGACAACAATACCATTTTACACAACAAGAACGCTGAGTATGTTTACAAATAACTGTCTAATATCAACCAAGGTAATAGCATCTTGTCTTCACAAACCCACAGAGAACAGTTATATCTATCTCAACATAAGTGCTTTATGTTAGCACAATAGGCAGTAGTTCACTTCTTTAGAGTATCCCTAGATACATCGTATTTTAAGTGACTGTCAATATTCCCAGCGTCTTGTAGCTTTAATGCTGCACTTAGGTTCTAAGTCATTGAATAAAACGAGATCAATCATTATAACGAGATTTTTCTGTTTTCTTTCAATAAAAACAAAGCTAAACAAAACACTATCTTAACTACAACACAAGAAGTGTCTGATGTTTTTAAGAACACAGAACTGGTTTTTGGTTAATAATCATTTCTGAAACCTTGAAGGCTAATACGTTTTTCCAAGATTTTACGGAATGGCTTTAGCCATTTTTATTGGTGAGCCTTACAGCATGTAAGAACAATTTCCAGTGTTTGCAAAGAAAAGACAGTCACCATCATACTGCATTGTAAGAACTGGGTAGTAATGGGTCTCTGTCTCTCTCACCTCCTCTGAAGGACGTGAGGACCACAGATGGGTCAGAACCAAGATCTTCCCCAGGGTAAAATGTGGACTGAGCTGTCATATCCAGTTCAGGACCAACATGGAGGAGTTTTAGGAAGCTAGATTATTTTCATGGATCCTCAAAACACCTTAAGTCTTAAATCAAAAGTTGCACCAAGGTGATTTTTGTGTTATTTGCTGTTTTTCTTTTTTTCACATTTTTAAAATACTCAACCTATATCAGGCAATTTGGCAAGTGCTTTAAATGGTTCATTTAATTTTAGTTCTCCCCTAAGTACATGAGATCCAATAATTTGCCTAAGGAGAGCGGTGGGTAGAGGATTTAAGCTCTGTTCCTATGACTGTGGGTCCCCAGGTCTTACCTACTTTACTCTTCCGTGTCCCAGATCAAGATGTATGAGGTCCAAGAAGGAAATACAACATCTTAAGCATCATAAGTGCAAATTACAAAGCAACAGTCATATGAAAAAAAAGGGCGTAAAACTGACCTGAAACCAGATTGTCCCCAATTGTTTGTTAATTTGTTGTAACAATGAACACCTGTTACCTGGCATCCATTGGCGGGGATTCCCACAGGAGACAGGGCCATCTTGGTGTGCTGAGGGATACCTTTTCCCAACAGAACTAGTTGGAGTACCAGAAGAGTTTAATGATCTTTCCTTTGGATACAAGGATGTGTCTGACGGAGGCAAAGCCAGATCCAAACTAGCTGGGTCCAAATCACGGAAGCAGATATCTTGCTTATTTTCAGAATAATGATAGTCTCAATGTGGTTCAGATATTTAGAGCAGAGAGGCAAGAAGTGAGATGGAACACTGAACAAGAATGTGCAACAAGATACGGACATAGCAATGATGCTCTTAAGACAAGCATGTTCCAAGAAACTTGCCCATACAGAAGTGAATGTTGAAAACCATGGAGTATATTTTGTGGAAAAAGAGCTGGACCTTAGGTAACAAGTGACGAGAGATGGTAGACCCTCAGTGATTCTAAGTTCCACATGGACTCAGTGCTACTTGCTCAAGCCACAGTGCTGAGTGTGATGCTTCTGTCAAGAATTAAAAAAAAAAGTGAAACCACAACCTCAGTACAAAAGATCTCACAAGGGCTTCTAAATGGAAAGTATTAGGTTCCTAAACAGAAAGAAAATAAAGGTGTATATACATAAATGAAAGTAAACTGCATAGATAAGTGTATTGAAGAGAACAAAACTAAACCCAAACTTATATTTAAATCATCTCTTTTAAATGGTCTAGGAAAGAAACATTTATCTTCAGTAGGGAATGAGAGAAAGGTTGTTTGACTGCATGGCTTGTTCAGTTCAGTTCTGCTTTCTAGAAACCTTCACAATACAAGAAAGGTTAATAAGCTCCCCTGGTGGTAGCCAGGGCACACACACTAGGGAGGAGGAAGAATGAATTCTTCTCATTTCCATGCAATCTGCTTATCTTTTCACTCTAATGCAACATGCCAAGTGCTCCTATTATAGTAATTTACCATAATAGATATGGTGAGATGACCCGGACACCAGGCAGAGCAATGGATGTGTCTATTTCTCAAATAATTGAAAATCAGACCCTGAAACATTTTCTTTAGAAATGGACCATTAGATTGTCTACACAGCGTGGTGACTAGTGGAATAATTAAGGAACAATGCCACCTGTATTTATATATTTCTGGGCAGGTACAGCTGACAGTATAAACTCATTTTATGGGATTGCTAAAACAGCTGGAGGAAAGAGATAAAGACATTTTATCATTTTAATTTGCTATCACCTAAACATAACGGCAGTGTAGCAAAATTGCCTGGGATTATTGAAAATAATCTGTCATCAGAACTGATGGTATTTACCAGAGCAACCTCACTAGCAAACTTCAGTCTGTTCTTGGGTTTGAAAAATAAAAATCTACTTCATGCCATGCGAAAATGCCCTTGGTTCTACCTGTACTGATAAATTATAATAACATGAACAGCAACAAGAGAGATTTGGGATAAAGAATATTATTCTGCAGAAAAACAAATAATTATCCTGGAAAGGTAGATCAAAAGGAAGTCTATCTGACTGTCTGACTTAATAGAATTACCACTTACAGCCCCATTTATACCTAGGCTTCAGATGTATCTTAATGCTTATTCACCAAAACAAAATGAAACAAAACTCTGTTCACGTAATTCTTAGCATTTGTTAAAAGCCAACAACCTTGATCAACTCAGTAAAGAGATAAGTTGATTCCCAAACCTTCTTGTCAGTTTCAAGCTAGATCATTTTTACGTCAAATTTTGTACCAAACAAATACCTTGAGTGGTCAGAGACAGACTCTCAGTCAGGATGGCAACATAAAAATTAGAGTAACTCCAGCAGGGCTTTACACTGGGTTAGGGGTGGGGAGGGTACTGGTTTGTCTTTTCCATTAAGGGGAGATGAACCTTTACTCACACAGACCTGAGGACCTCAGACACACAAGTCCTATTGTGCACCATTTGATGAGCCACAGCTCTGTAAGAATATCCCCCACGTTTCCTTGGGTTATTGCTTCTTCCTTGAAATACCAATAGCACTGACTGTTTGTACAACTCAGTTAAACACAGATCATAATCTGTTTTCATAGTCACAGAACTCAGAACGATTTTTGGGAGAAGGGCAGCTGGAAATAACACTTGGGTATTGTGTGGCAGATGTTGCTCACGAACAGAGAGCTACTGCGGGGAAAAAGGCTGGGAATTGAGAAAATTTTCCTCTGACTTCAAAATCTCTTCATAATTATATTGTTGTTTGTGTCAAATGCCTAGATAGGTTTGTAAGGAATCTGGAATCAGGGATAAGGTTTTACGTATTTCTGTTACCAGGCTCTACCTGCTCAACGGTGCTTACAAAAACCGTGGGGTGGAGATGGGGCTGTCAAGGAAACATGGTTAGCAACTAAAAGAAATGTAGCTAGAAAGTAGTACTTGGGGAATTTGACTTTGTAGCATTTTAGACTTCAAGGGACATTCAAAGTCATCTCATTCAACTCTCTTATTTTCTTTTTAGTTATTATTTATTGTTTCAAAATAATAAAAGTACATAGTTTTAAAAGTCAAATTTTAAATGTATATAACAAAATATGAATTTTGGCCCTCCTTCCCATCCAGTGCTTCTGTCCCGGGGATCATTCTGCCACCCAGGAGACATGAGGCAATGTCCAGAGATGTTGTTGGTTCTCACTGTTTGCGGGGAGGGGTTTGCTCCTGGCGGCCAGTGGGTGGAGGCCCGGATGCTGCTAAGCACCTTGCAATGCACAGAACAGCCTGCCACAACAAACCTCAAGTAGCGCCAAGGTAGGGAAACTCGGCCGCAGACCCCTCCCAGGACGCGGTTACTTTCTACTTTTAAGCTGTTTGCTTTGACCTTCACACATCTCCACATTTCTAAATGACATGCATATCCTGCTATCTTTTGTATCACCGATTAAGCATATTATCTATTGACTCTAAATTATGATGATGATAATTCAGTTCTCATTTACTATCATAGTCTCTGCTTTTCCACCACATCCTCCTGAAATATATTCAAATTGTTGGTTAAATATATATTTATTTATTTATATATAATATAAAATATAAATTAATATTTATATATTTTTATATAATATATTTATATTTATATTTATTTTATATATATAAATATATATATTTAACCAACAATTATATATATTCACACACATAAATACACACACTTATTTGTATAGGATATATATATCCTATACAAATAAGTGTGTGTGTGTGTGTGTGTGTGTGATATATATATATATACTATACAAATATTATTCACAACTGAGCATTGTTTTTGATTACTTGTTTTATTTTTTTATCATTAATGTTTCTTTGTACCTGTTGCTAATTCTTCACATACTTTCCTAATGTCTTAAAGTCTTTAAATGAAACTTTAAACCTGGTCGATTACATCATTTACACTATCAGTTCAATTTGTTTAAAGATACTCCTCTGAAACGTCCATGCTCCTGCTGTTTGATGGCTTCTCTCTAATTCTGATGCACAGCCACTATCTGGTGACTTTCCTGTGCTTGGATCCTCAGAATTTCCTTTGTCTTCCTTCTGGTTTGATCGCCTATTTTCTGGAGTCTGTGCCTTCCTCTCCCTTGGTTTACTCTCTTGTTTCGAAGGAATGTATCCATCCTCCAGAAGTTACATCTGGTTCAAAAGTCAGAGCAATGTCAGAAATCTTGCTCATTTTCTCCTCGACAGGACAGAATCCTGAATCAGACTGATCCAATCTGGAGTCACTGTCTCTCAGGTTCAATACATTAGAATTACTTGGGTACCAATTAAATCAGAATCTCTGGGTGTGGTACCCAGGGGTCAGAAGTTTCCAAAACTCCTTAGGCAATTCAGTGTACAGCCAGGATTGAGAACTACTGATTTATTTGCTTCATGAATATTTTAAAATCCCCACCTTTCACTACTAGATCCAGAAGTAACTGGCGCTGCCTCTTCGTGTATAATTATTTTGATTATACAATGTACATCAGGATGTCTCTCAGTCTTTCCCACTAATAATTGAGTATTTGTTTCTACAGAGTCTGATAATCAGTCACCACTTATCTCTCTGTTTTACATCTTCCAATATCGTGTTCTTGTTTTTTCCTTTGTTGCTCTTGAAATTTTAACATTGTTTTCTATTGACAATAAAATCCCATTGCTGTTAGTTTGGGTGGTTTAGGGGAAACTGAAGGTCTTGGTCCAATCCCCCGCCTCCGTACGGAACTCGTATCTGAGATCTGAGAAGTCCAAGGACTTGCCCAGGGTCACATAGTCCATAGCACAGTCAGGACCTGAAACCAGGTTTCTTGTCTTCCAGTTCAGCATTTGTAAGCTTTCCATGGACCATCAGATCTACTTCCCTAAATTCTTTAAAAAATATATGCTGATGACTCACAAAATTGTAACTCTTCTGCAAACACAGGATGCATATATTCATATGCTCAGTAATATTATATTTGTTGCTTAACATGTGCAAGGCATGATTTAGATACTGGGGATGCAGCAGAAAATCAGACCAAAAATAATGGTTCTATTGGAGCTTCCAATTCAGTGAGCAAAGATTAAAATTTTAACTAATGAGTAAATTTGTATATTCAAATAGTCATGAATATATGGTAAACTACATACACACATGCGTATATAATAATATATCAAGTATGAATACTGAAATTTCCATCTGAATATCCTATATTTCTCTCTTTATCTCAAAATAGCTGAAACTATATTCATTGACCACCCGCTAAACAAAGCAAAATAAAACATCCACAAAAAACCCTCCTCCTGCTCCTCTTTCGCCTTTCCTGGTCATGAGCGCCTGGCACTGATCCTTCAAGACGTCACGTCCTTCACCCACCATATTCAGTCAGTCTATAATTTCTGAAAACTTCTCCTAATTCTCTCTTCTTATCTATTTATTTCCAGTGTTCCTGCCTTGTTTCAGTCTATTATCATGTGTGAATTAAACTACTGCTGTAGTCTAATAATAGGTTTATCTGTTTCCAATCTTAAACACTCCTTTTTTCCTTTCTCCTTATTCCTGTACCTTATTTGGTACCAGTCACACTGGAAGATACAACGTGTGTACCTTCCCACACACACATACGCCACTGCTCTACTTGAAGGGCTACGATGCCTCCCTGATCCCTCCAGAAAAAACCCAAGGCTGCTTGTTACATCATGCATAGCCCTCTGTGATTGGTGTTTCTCAATGGGGTCACTGGCGCATCGTTTGGAAACCCATGGAATCATTTTAGGGAAGCCACAATGATTGAAGGGTGTCAGCAGTGTTAATTGGGATGGGAATGGGGATGCTACTTGTGCAGGGCAGACTTGTAGAAGGAAGAATTGTCATACATCCCCCACACAACCTTCACATGTCTCAGCAGACATCAATATAGGAGAAAACCATATTTAAAATGGTCTGAACCTAGAAGTAGCTTATTTTTTCCTCAAAACAAGTTATTTTTAGACTATTTTATACATATTTAATTTTCTTGGAGTGAAACTAAAGGTAAATTGAGAGAAGATGATACTTCGTTTTGTTAGAACTTCATCAAGGGTTATTCGCCGTTTTGTACAATGCATCTCTTGAGCAATTCCTCTAATGTACTTGAGTTGCCAATACAACAGGTGTATCAATCTTGTGTTAAAGGTGGCTCTACATATTAGCACAAACATCTGACTTCTTCATTCTGTTGTCTAATATGGTCTTTCCCAATCATTTACTGAATTAGGCTGGGTTCCTTGGGAAATGGACTCTGAAATTCTGATATTGTGCTACAGGAGGAATATTGGGGGTGCTCTCAAGGACAACTCTTTTAGGGGTAAAGGAAGCAGAATTGGGCAAAGGGAGATGCTGAACTGTAGTTTTGTTGCAATAGAGGATTCAGCCTACCCTATCAGGAGGTCTAGAGCCATGCTGCCTTGAGGAAGGGACTAGTTCTTTAAAACCACGTCTATGACTCATTGGTGGCAGATTGGCTCTTGTGATCCATTTTTAGTTAATTTTTGTATAGGGTGCAAGGTATGGATCAAATTTTATATTTTTGCCCAGGGGATTTGAATTGTTCTAGCACCATTTGATGAAAAAGACACCCTGTCTTCACTGAATTGCCTTTGCACATGTTGTGAAAATACATTGCCTATATATGTGTCAGTCGATTCTTGGCCTCTATTTCCATTCCATTGATATATTTGTCTATTTTTACATTGATATCATATCGTCTTGATTACTCTAGCTTTATCACATCTTGAAATCAGACAGCATTAGTTCTCCAATTTTGTTCTTTTTCAAAGCTCTTTTGGTCATTTAGTTGTTTTGATTTTCTTATAAATTTCTTATATATTTTAGAATAAGCTTGTCAATTTCCAAAAGTTTCTACTGGGATTTTGACTGGAATTATATTTCATCTATTAATCAACTTGCGGAGAATTGACATCTTAATAATTTTGGGTCATCACACCCTTCAACGCAGTACATCTCTATTTGGGATTTCTTGATTCCTCTTAGTACTGTTTTGTAATTTTCAGTGTGCAAGTTTCTCATATAGTTTGGCAGATTTATTCCTATGTATTTCATATATGTTATCTCTACATGTTTTTTTCTAGCATAGAAATATAATTTTGCATACTGATCACCCACCCTGCAGCATCGCTAAACACACTTACCAGCTTTTGCTCAAGAGTCCATGAGATTTCCTACATGTCTTATGAATATAAAGACAATTTTATATTTCCTTTCCAATCGAACACTTTTGTTTTTTTCTTACCTTATTTCACTGACTACAGCCTCGAATCTAATGTGGAATAGAAGTAGCAGGAGTGGACATCTTTGATTTGCTTCTGATCTTAAGGTGAAAGCATTCAATCTTTAAGCATTAAATATAATGTTAGCTTTAGATTTTTGTTTTTGTTTTTGTTTGGTTATTTTCTTTTAAGATGTTTTTTATCAGTTTGAGGAAGATCTCTTCTATGCCTAGTTTTCTGAATGGTTTAATCCGAAACAGATCTTAGATTTAGTCAGATGTTTTTCTTTATTTACTGTAATGATAATATGTTTTTTCTTTTTTAGTTTTTTTATTATAATGCATCACATTGATTAATTTTGAGATGTGAAACCAACTTGGTATTCCTCTGATTAATCTCACTTGGTCATGATGCATTATCTTTTATATTTTATACGTTTATTATTAGATTTGATTTACTAAAATGTTTTTCGGAACCTTTTGTATCTATATTAATGAGGGTTATAGGCCTACAGATTCCTTGTAATCTCTTTTTCTCATTTTAGTACCTGAGTAATGCTTGTCTTATTAAGTGATTTGGGAAATGTTTCCTCCTCTTCCGTTGGTGTTATTTCTTCCTTAAATGTTTGGTAGAATTCCCCAGTGAAACTATCTGAGGCTGGAGCTTCCTTTCTGTGGAGATGTTTATCTACAAGTTCAATTTATTTTATAGACAGGGAGCTATCAGGATATCTATTTCTTTTTGAATGAGCTTTGGCAGTTTCTGTCTTTCAAGGGATTTTACCCAGGTGGATTTCCCCAGACGACTCTCATCTCAGTCTCCCCTCCTCAGGGAGGCTGTGAAGCTCCTCCTGGGTTCTCTTTCCTTGAACCAGAGCCTAGAACTTTCTCAAGGCAAAAAACCTGGGCAATTGAAGAAGAGTGTTCACTGTGCATCACGGCATGGTCTCCAGTGTCATGAAAACCATTATTTCACATGTCTTGTCTGCTTTTCTTTTGGTGGTGTTGTTTCATGTAAGCAGATAAATTCAGACCTTGTTCCTCGATCTTGCCTAGAAGGGAAAGTCACAATTGACTTTGAATTACATCAAAAAATAAAAGATTGATTGATAGATTTAGGAGTTGATACCATGGTGGCTATGTGCTAAAATAAGTTAATAATAGAATACAGATGTTAGATATACAAGCATTCACTGGAAAATTATTTCAGTTTTTTTTTGTGTTTGATAATTTCATAATAAAACATTAGATAAAAGTTATCAAGTGAGGTTAATCAGAATTACATGAATCATATAAATTAACTGATAGGAATTATTATTTATTCTTCCTACTAAGGTTCATGAGATTTATCCTAATCTTAATAAGATGTGTTATTTAAATTTGAAAAAAAATTATGTTAGCAAAAATGTTTTCCATCTGTTTATTTTAATTTCATTTTGGCCTTTGAAATTCTTTACCATAATGCTCGTTTGTCTAGCTTTCAGACTTCCAAGGAATTTCACTTGAGTTCCAAAAATTACTGTAATAAATCTCATATATGTTGGGAAATTTAATTCTTCTATTTCCAAAGTGACAGCTCATTTTTAATTATTTGACTCTCAATATGGGTCTGGTCTCCTTTGGAAAGAGATTAAAATTTTCTGAGTTTGTTGGCATTTAATAGTTTCACGCAAAGATTGTGTGACTCGATTTTATTGAATGTGAATGCCCATAGCCTTGCATCGAACATAAGTTATTATGAGGCAAGCTACAGGTCTTTAAAGTCAGGCTTTGTGCTCTGAGGATATTAGATAGAATTGATTTGTAACAATATTTCACAGTATCTTTGTGATAGAATGTGTTTTCTAGAAGCAGGATTGCTGTGTAATTTGGATTTTCGTAAGACTAACCTAAATCCACAAGATATAACCTCTGCATACGCCTGTATTTTAAGGCAAGTCAATGATGAACAAATGATATTTGTAACATCAAAGTTTTGAACATTTCTTTAGATGTGGGGGAGCTGCTTCAATAGCTTTCTTGGATCTTGAGGGCGAGCTCCAATGCAACCAATGTAATTAAAGATGCCACTAAATATAATGTTGTATGGAAGCTGGTTTTTCAATTCAAGAGTGAAGTTAAAGTTAAGTTTGCAAGGCTTAAATTAATGGCACCAACATTTGGCCAATGCTCCAAATCAGAAAATTAGAGTCATCCCACTTCCATCATTTAGTCACCAAATTCTGTAGGTTATAATTCCCAAATAACTCCAAAATCTGTTGTTCACATCTATCTCCATTGGAGATGCCTTGATTTGGACCTTTCTTGACTCTCATCTGAGTGATTTCAAGAGGATCTAAATGCTCCCTTTGTCCTCTCCCAAACAATACAAGGTTTTCATGGCTCGTCTCTTCATCTGACCTTCTTTAGCCAGTGCTTTGAGGATTCAGTGTCACATTGTGGCAGTCTCTGACCTGCCCCCAAGCCCAGGAAGAGCTGGCTATTCTGTCGCCTATATTTACATATCACTGAATATAGTCCTTTACTATAGTCCTTGTGTTATTGCATTATTTGTACTGTGCTTGTCTCTTCTGAAGGGCAACCATGAGGTTGATCACCTCTCTGAATTCAAAGGATTTGGTCAATGCCTGGCACATAGCAGGCAGTCAGTGTCTGTGAACTGAACTGAATTCCAAAGTGTTAGCGGTATCTTAAATGTCTCAGTTCACTCCACCCATCAGGAGTGGAGAACATGACTAGAACCGACATGCTGTGCTCCTGTCACTCACTTCCACTTCCATCCCCAGCCAGGAGATGCGAGTGCAAACTGTGTGAAATTAAAAAATCATAGTGCAGAGACTTCAGCGTATGGACCATTTGATTATTTTTATCCCAACAACCTTATCAACATGCTTTATAACAAGGAAACTATCCAGCCAAATTTAAAAGAACAGGAAAAAAGATGTTAGTGAATTATTTCAGGAATATAAAACTGAAAGATATGCTTTGTCAATTTTCTTGGAAGATATTCTCCAAACTCTCATTTACTGAAAAATGTTAAGAATTTGGATATTTATGCCAAAACGTTTGCCATGGTTGCATATCAACTGAAACTATTTTGTTTCAGTTTATAAGCATCTCTGATGATAAAAGATCTTCTCCAATATATAATATAGGATTCTTTAGAAAAATTGCTTTATTTTTTAAACCAGTTGCTACACCCCAAATGAACTCGAAGTCATTATGAATTTAAAACTTCAGCATATTATTAATATTATTAAACCTGAAAATTATTTTTAAAAGTTACTTTTTTCATTGCTCAAGTAGTCTATCCATGTCTCAAATCCAACTTTAAAGCTATTTTTCCACATAATACTATTTCATATGGATGTTAATTTCTTCTATAGTTTTCAGAATGATCCCATGAATAGTTGAATGCAATTCAAGTAGACACTTTTAACATAAATCACTTCATTGTGTAATGAAACTATTTCATTCATATAATAAAGCTCCAATGAATATCTTTTTTTTTTTTTTGCTTTTACAATTATTTGGGTTTTGTCCTTAGGGCGTATTCCCACAAGTTCATTATTATATCAAAGGATATCACCATTGCATGGCCTTTGATCTATTTTGCCCAGTTTCGTGAAGTGAGTTGTGCCAATTTATTCTGACTCTCGAGAATGGAGGCATACCACATTCCTGGGCCCCTCTCCTAACGCTCTGCTAAGGAGCAGACCCTGACTCCCGGTGCCTCCTGGGCCGCATCTACCTGGGGGACAAACAGGCAGGAGAAGAGCCTGAGAGGGCCTCCCTGCTGCGTTCACCTCCTCTGCTTTTCCACTTTTGCCTGCCCCTCTGTTGAGCTTCATTACTGAGGCTCTCCTAGGATACAGACAAGGAAATCTTAAGAGCTCCTTCCTGCAATGTTCCCTCTTCCTGGTCCTCTGACTAAAGAGCCTTTTCCATCTGTGACTCTTCACAACTCCAGGAGGACAGATGTCTGAGCAAAGAGATATGGATGGCAAAACAAACAAATAAGCAAATCAAATGAAAAATAGAATAGAATAAAATAAAATGTGTCCAAAGCGTGGTCATTCTTCAAGCTTTGATATCTCTGCCCAGACCACTTATTCTCCTTAATTTTTAGACACCTCCAGTAGTTGCTTTATGATTTTGTCTAAAGGTTGAGCTGGTATCAGTGGGAGAGAGAGAATGCAGTGAACTTCTTCCTTCTTTACCGGAACAAGAACCCGTCAAGATTTAATTGGAAGGTGTGAAAGTGAATTTTATCCTTTGTGTCACTACTGGATGTCAAAGACAGTGGGCTGGTGACAACAAATATTTGGTTTGGGGCTAGTTTGATCCAGTGACTATGAGATTTAACATTGATTCATTTCTTGGATATGTGTTATTCTAGAATTATAGCAGTTGGACAATTTAACCTCATCTTAAAAATGCAATATAAGAAATATATGTGTGTCCCCCCCAACCCCCTTATGTCGGAGCCCAGATCCAGGGTCAGTAAATTATTTTTCTGTGGAGGGCCAGAGAATATTGTAGGATTTGGGTGGCATGTAGCCTCTTTTGCAGCTGCTCAATTCTGCTGGAGAATGCAGGCAGTCACAGACAACATGCGAATGAACGAGCAGGGCTAGATGTAGCCAGCAAGCTGTAGTCTGCCGACCTCGGGTTTAGAACAGTGAATCAACATCTTCGTGCCCTGGTATTGATCCACTAGTAAAGTTGTTACAGTAAAAACCCATCATAACACTTCATGGGGATTCAAAAATTTCTATTGAATAAAATGTGCATTTGTCTTATTTTGAGGTAAGTAGTACATGGCATGAGACTGAATCTCTAGTAGGCATGGGTCCAGGTTCTGGGGTTTCCAGGAGCCACTTACCAATTATTTTAATTTACATTTGCTTTGTTATTTATGGGTGTGTCCTTCTTGTGAACTGCTCATGAATTCTCATGAATTAAATGGCCTAAATTAAAATTCTCATATACAGTATGATCCTATGTAACCTGAAAAAGTAAAGGCTTTCTAATTTCATTCCATAGGTAAAAGATACAGGACAATAACATTTAAGTTGGCTCAAATCAAGAGTTGGCAGATGCCAAGTTGCAATGTCACCTTACTAGAGACAGAATTTTAGGAGGTTTAAGTATTTACGAGCATTTAGTAAGAAATTATTTAAACTCCCATTTTTTTGTATGGCATTCCAAACAAGAAACAGACTGTATTTGGCTTTTTGACTATGGGACCACATGGAAAGTAAGTTCTTCCTGTCTTCATATGAAACTCAACTCTAAAATGGGAGTTTTGCTTTTGTCAAATATCTCCACCGAGTGCTCACAATTACAATTGTCCTAAGTTGAGGCGATTCTGCATAAATCAAGGACACTCTCAATTTTTCAAATTCATGATTCAAAATTGTCTAGTTCGATTAACATCATGTAATCTACCATGGTTCTATCACGTGTATTTCAGAAAACAGCCACGACAGGACCAGAAGAAATTACAAGACGAAGCATAAATTTTGGCAGGAGAGAGATCTAAGGAAGAGGTGATAACCCGAGCTGTACAACCATATATATTTTACTACATAAATATGAGGAATATCTGTGTGGCAGTTCATGCCATAAACGATTCACCCCACAGACACTCAGCAGACAATTCCCTTGGAATATTTACAGTTCAAGAAGGAAAAGAACCCAATATAAAACTGTGCCAAGTACTTTAATAGACGCTTCATCAAGAAAAATAATTGCACAAAAAATGAATGTAAAGATGTTCAAACACAGAGAAGAGTTCTATATAGAAGGCAAAATTTGTCTTAAAGGAATGTGGGATGAGGATAAATGAAATTGAGATGTAAGGCCTCAGGGTGCCTCCTGAAGTTGTGAAGGAGGTGGGCCCTGTCTCTTGTCCCCCAGCTTACGGTCATCTATTTCTCTGACCAAAAGTGACTTCAAATCATATTTGCCACTGCTCGGAGAAGCAGAATCACATACCCATATGCCTCCCTTTCTTAAAAAGATGAACTTAGAGTATGATTATAAGCTGCACTGAGGAGCAGTTTACTGGCTGTATAAAATCACAGAACGCCATAAGAGAGCGAACCAGTGTTAGACCGTGCTTTTTCTATACTGACGCTACAGAAGCAACTTTAATTATCATGAGTGAGAAATTATAAGATTCTGCAAAGAATGATGGTATTAATAGTCATAAAATTCCCATTGCCAGATGAAATATTGCTCACCTGTGCATCACGCTTTCTCAGTAGATGGACCATACAGCATTTTAGGAATTTGAGGGGCTCAATAGCAAGGCTTGTGAAAAGAGATTTACAGATGGATTTGTTCTGAGAACTTATTCTTTCATGAAATCCTAGATGTCACTATATGGGTCGTATGTCTTAAAATTATCCCTCTTGTCATCGTTATCAGAAAGAAACGGAGAAGATTGAGTCACTAAATGCATTATTGTCCCCGAGATGTCAAGGCATGCAAGGCCCTGAGCCTCAGGAATGAAGATTACACCCAAACCCTGCAGCGTCTCGTCCTTTCTAACTTCAGTTAGTATGATCTGAGTGTCTGGACAGATTTTCACTTTGGATGAAGTAAGCCTAACAGGGAGCTTTCTTTACAACCCTAGCAGTGTCCTTTGGTTCCTTTCTCACAACATTTTAGAAAAATACCAATGCCCCTGAAATGATGTTGAGTACTGGAAAACCTGTCACCATAAACTATTAGAGAAGGATTAAAACATGTCCATCCAATCTCTATATTCATTTAAATTTTGGTGTATTAGTTATTGGAGAATTTAACTCTAAGTTTTCTCATCTGTAAAATGAGCATACTAATAATATCTACTTCATTGAGATTATGTGAGAATAGAGTGGAGGAAATATTAGAATAAGCACAAGAACAGCTGAAGGAGTGATAACTTGCCTTGGGGAGCAGGGATTGGATATGAGAGCTAGAAGATAGAGAGATAGATAAAGGTAGACAGATATAGATATTTCTGGATCTGGAAATATGAAGGGCTTTACATAATAGAAAAGAATAAAAGTGATACAGAAGGAAAAGCATGACTAATACATTAATACATAGCTAGAAAGGGACACGGCTAATCCATTGTGGAAGAACATAGGGTTACAGGTCATGATGCTAGAAAATTAATGTGGGGTACAATTGTGAAGTGTTTCATAGCCTTACCGAGGAGTTTGACATTTGTAGTTTGCATGAAAATCCATAAAATATTTTTAATGAGCAGAATGATATGAACAGACCTAGGATTATTTGATGACCTTCCCAAAAGCACAGCAGTTTTGGCAGAACAATGATGGAAATAAGTCATATGGCTGCATTGAAGTAAATCTGACCAAGCAAAAATCAATTCCAAATAGACTGTAGATCTAAATGTAAAGCGTCAATAAAGCTTTAGAAGAAAATATGGAATGTCTTCATGACCTTGGGGAGGCAAGTATTTCTTAAAGTGCCACAAAAAAGCACCAACAATAAGGGGAAGTTTTGAAAAATCAGTCTATTAAAATTAAGAACCCTCATTCGTCAAAAGACAACATTGAGAGCAAACAGACAAGCCACAGAGAAAGAAGAAATTTTTGATATTTATATCTGGCAAAGAACACACAGCCAGAAAATAAAAGGAACTCTACAAATCAATAAAATGTACATAACTCAACAGAAATCAGGGTAAAAATATGCATGTTGATGACATAGAAATTATACTCATAGATACGTAACATAAAAATGTGTACATATGTTCACTAAAAGACATGTCCAAGAATATTTAGAATATTACTATTAACCAAATGTCCATCAAAAAGGATGAATTCTTATACATATACACAGACAATGGCCTCCTACACAGCAACGAGAATAAACAGCTACACGTACCGATAATATGGGTAAATCTCAAAAACGTGACATGGAATGGTAGAAGCTTGACACAGAGTACATCCTACTTGATTCCATTTCTATAAAGCACAAACCCAGAGAAACTAACAAATGGTGTGGAAGTCAGCATAGCGGTTATCCTTGTGGAGATGGGCATGGTGATTGACAGGAGGAATGGTGAGGCTTCTGAGAGCCTGATGGTGTTCTGTCTCTTGATCTGGGGCTAGTTACATTTTATGTTCACTCCAAAATTCATAAAGTAACATTTAGGATTGGTACACCTTACTATATGTATACTTGAATAAAAATTACCAAAAAAAAAATCAGAGCAACATCTACTTCCAGCATTATTATGGTTAACTAAGTATTCTGAAAAGTCCTCCACTGCAAATGCCAAGATACTGGAGAAATTACAATGAGCATTTTTAAATGCGTAGCTGAGCTCACAAGAAAGTGCAGGAAATACCCATGGAACAGATGGAAACAAGGAGGGAGTGGAAATCAGAGACAGGCTGCTTGCACTCTGGAGACTGTGCTGAACCGAGGGCTCACATCTCCTTGGAATCCAGGTTTGAGATTAAATTGCCTCCCTAAGTACCAGTGTGTAGGACCCGACTCTCCTCTCCCTCTCATTGATAGAACCTTGGGATAAAAATGTAGTTAAAACCAAACCGACAAAAATGGAAGGAATTCCCTGTAGGAAACACATGTGTGAGCCTCCTTTGAGTGTTTCCCTCAGCCAAGTTTCCCTGAAACACGAGCACTTCCCTGGCTTCCGTTACTGACAGTAAATGGGCTTGCTTTCAGCAGTCTTGCGATTCACATTCAACCCACCATGTATGAACACTCTTTTGTTCTCTAGCCCCATTTAAGGTACCAGGTGACCTTCTGTTTAACAGACACCTCATGTACATCTAATTCTGAAAGACAGTAATACTATGAAAGAGTTCTACACTGGAACTCAGCGGGGGGAAAGAACCAACAGTCTTACCATTTCCACTAATTCTGTGATGACCTTGGGTTAGTTACCTGAACTCTTTGGGCCTCAGTAACTTCGTTTGTCAAATTTAGTTGAGTGGACACTGATTTTCCAGGCATTATCTTTAAAGAGAGAAGAGCATCAGCTTTGGGATCAGGCCGACTGAGAATCTGTCTCGGCTCTGGACCAGGTAATAAACTGATGTAAACATACACTGAAACGCCAGACTGTCCTTAGAGAGATGAAGCAGATTTGTGCTTGAAATGGAAGGGTCATCAAGACATGTTGTTAAGTAGTAAAGAGCAGAGCAACATGAATACCATTTTATTTATTAAAATATATGTTATGAATAAAAAATATATTATCCAAAAATTTCTTGAAGTAGCTACATAAATCAAGATTCCTTTGTGTATTTAAAAGAAGAGGGAGTATAATTTTCCTGTATCTATTAAATAATTAACACGTGGATGTATAGCTCTAATTATTTTATAATTGCAAATTTAATTAAAAATTTTTTCAGTGGCTGGCACAAAGTTGTGATTAAATAGAATTCAGTTCCCTTTTCAGGAGCAGTCTACGAAACTACTGAGTTTTTGAGTTAAAAAAAAAAACTCTAAGAATGAACACTTGAAATTAGTGGATTATTTGACAATGTTGTAATAAATTATTAAAAAATCAAATTTTACAGTGAGTCCTATTTATTCAGGATTGGATGGAGCTTAGGTGTACCATCAAGCTTGATCAAGAAGAGTTTGGGTAGAGATAGAGGCAAAGATAAAGGATTGAGCCATGTCACTTTCTTTGGGAAAGAAGGCTGAGCTAGAAGAGGTGATGAGCAGATAGAGGCAGAGCAGGATGAAGGAGGTAACTGCAGCATCTTCTGAGAGTGTAGAGGCAACCAACGAGCACCCCTGCTGGAAAGATGTAGAAGCTGCTAAAAGAGACGGTACATTTCCAATACAGCTCTCTAAGTGACTAGAATGATGATAGGGAAGTGGCATTAAATAATCTAATATAAGGATTTTAGTCTAATTGTCAAATTCAATTTAAGGTATAAAACATAAGGTGTTCCAGAGAGAGAAAATTCTTAAGTATGAGATTTTCTGATCGCTGAGGAGCTATTTAAGAGAACCCCATTTTTGGAGGCACATAGTCCAGAAAAATGCACAGTCAATTTTTCTGGCTATGAGACTGAATGAAATAACCACCCCGGGCCCTGAGTGACATAACTTGAAATGAGCCTTATTTTTCATAAGTGTCCCTTTAGCCACAAATTCTAGTTGGCTTATTGAAGGACCCCGTGTCAATGGTGCTGTCTCTTTGTATCTTGACCTTTCATAAAATAGCCATTTTAGCTCTTTTTAAAGAATGTTCTTTTCTCAGATTTATTAGATCTCTAGTATCCCTCAAAAGTTCTTGAATTCTTATCTTTTTTTTTCTTCAACCATGGTGGTTATAGATGAATACGGGGACTACTGTCATGGTGTTAGGTAAGGAAGGCCTTTCTTGGCCTGACAGGAAACTAAATAACCTCAAAAAGATGAAATATAGCAAATGCAAATGGTAACACATTCATAGCCACAACTAACTCCAAAACTCTCTGAGCAGCAGTCAAAAACCAATCATAAGCTCAGAGGAAAATAAATATCTTCAGAAATGACAAAAACCTTACCAATAAATATAGACTAGGAAATGTCTTAGGCAGACATTTCTAACACTAAGAGCACTGCTGAAAATCTGAGAAACAAAGTCATTAGAATATGTACAAATTCTCTAATGAATTGAATTAAAATTAGGGTGGTGAACAATTTTTCTTAATGTGAGGATAAAAATTCTGAGAGTATGCATTTTAAAAGACAGTCAAAAGGCAAATTTTTAGTACTATATATCAAAATTAAGTTGTAAAATACTTCAATCAGAATTAAACCTTGATTATCCTCAGGGACAGCAAGGAGCAAACATGGCCGTCAGCATCAGATTTGCATGAGGAGATAACACACTTACTGAGACCTTCAGGAGAAATAGAGTAAGCCAAGCAAAGGGCAATGAGTGGGTGGCAAAGACTGGTAGTGCTCATGAAACCCACGTTTCTCTACATTTCCTAGCCTCCCTTGCAGGTAGCTTGGTGTCGTGTGACAGTTGTAGCCAATGATTTGTTGGCATAAATGGTGTATGCCATTTTTAAGCTTTACCTCAAAACTCCTACTCAGTCGTCCATTTTCTACCTACAGTGAACATTGAGACAAAGTGTCGATGACATCGTGACATGAAAGGAGCTTGGATCCCTGAACGTGGGGGACAGCCCCACAGGAGAGCCACCAAACCCACATTGACTGAGACGTCACCAAGAATAAACCTTTATTCTGTTAAGTCATTGAGATTTTGAGATTTATGTGAAAAATTATAGGATAGTCTAGAACAATGCTTCTGGAATTTTGGTAGATATAAAAATTATCTAAAGACTTTGTTAAAAGATAGGTTTCTGGGTGACCTCCCCACATATTCCGATTCAGGAGATCTGAGAGTGAGGAAACTGATTCTATATTTCCAACAAATTCCCAGTTTTTGTTTATGCTGCTCGTCCACAGAACACATTGGCCTAAACATTCTGAATAAAATACTGGGAGTGGAATTAGGCAACAAAGATGCGAGATCCCGAGGCATGAAGGAGCCTCAGCTTTACATGTCCCGGGAACTGAAGGTAGATGGGTGTGGAAGAATTATAATAAGCAAAGATTATGAATCAAGAATGACACTGAAAGTCTTAGCTGGGAACCTTGAGATCAGATTGGCACCAAATCAGAGTTCCCACAGCAAGCTTGTAACACTAATTCAATATTAATTGAACCACTAACATTTCATGGTATTGATGGGGTGTGGGATTTGTTCACACACTTGAACATCAACATACTTGTTTCCTTATACCTAGAGGTCTCTGGTACAAATTGAATGGATTCCGAAAAACCCAAAGTTTCAGTGTGAATGACATTTTGTTACAGAACAGCCTTACTCTGGTTTGAACAGCCTTACTCTGGTTTGCAAATTAAGGCTGAGAAATGAGGAAGGAGCCAGAGTGGCATCAACTTTGAAGCCACTAGAGACCTCACGCAGAAGCGGTGGCAGACTCAATGAGGGTGACGATGATGATAACTCCCGTGGGCAGATCATTGCCAGGAGCACTGTTTCTCAATACCAGCTGCACATTAGACTCCTGTGCGGAGCTTTAAAAATTACTTTGTCTAGGCCATTCCTAGAGATTCTAATTCAATTGACCTGGGCTAAGGGCATCAAATATATCTTGTCATACGTTTAAAAAAACTCAGTGGATTTCCATAAATGTTCAGAGCATTTTAGTCTTTAATATTTTCATCCTGGTTCCTAAAATCTCAATGCTAGTCATCTCAAAGATTCAATGTCATGAAGCACTTACCCTCCTCTCCTCCCCAGCACAGTCCAGAGCAGAGGCTGTGGCAGCTTAGACAGGAGAGATACAGGGGAGGGGAGGGGAGAATCTGTCGTACTTGCTCCTTTCCATTTTTCCCTCCTTTCCACATGCTAGCCCTGATATTGTTGAGATGGATGTAAGGTAGAGGATGCACGATGTCTGCTTTGCCCACTGCTGGTGATGTGGCAATTCCTATTTCTATTGGTTGTAACTTCTTGTCTTGCTAACACTTGTGTGGCCATCACTCATCTCTATGTGGCATGCCTTTAAATGTGTCTCTCATGCAGGGGCATTAACAGGCTCTTCAGAAAGCCTTATGAGGTTGTCCTCTGCTATGGGCTGAATTGTGTCCCCCTAAAATTCATATGTTGAAGTCATAACCCTCAGGACCTCAGAATGTGACTGTATTTAGAGATAGCGCCTTTAAGGAGGTAATTAAGGTAAAATGAAGTCGTATGAGCTGGCCGTAAACCAATATGACCAGTGTCCTTATAAGAAGAAGAGATTAGGACACGACACGAAGACCAAAGGGCAACCACGAGAGGACACAGCAAGAAGGCAGCAATCTATAGTCCACGGAGCGAGGCCTCAGAGGAGACCAAAACCTCCAACGCTGTGATCTGGAACTTCCAGCCTCCAGAAAATAAATACCTGTTGTTTAAGCCCCCCAGTCTGTGGTTTCTGTTGTTGTTATGGAAGCCCTAGCAAACTCATACACCCTCTTTATGGGAACTCCAGCCCCTCAGGAACAACCCCTGTATCCCCCCTCAGCCTTCACTCAGTGTGGACTAACTAGACATTCCGTATTGTTAAAAAAGAAGACACCTTTGCCCAGTGAGATGTCTTGGGGAAAGGTTGACAGAATTACTCACGTCGTTGTATTTTCCACAACCTCCATTCAGCCCACGGGAAATCCACATGCCAAGAAATAGTAAATGAAAAATAAAAGACTACATCACCACCACTCCCCTCTCAGCATCTGCATCTTTCTCCACGCTCTGGAGGTTTAAGGACTCTATTCCAGGGGCTGGCAGTCTTTTAGACAGGAGCTGACCCAAGAACCCTAAGTCCATGAACAGAGAAAATGGTGCAGACACCCCAAGCTTTATGTGCTCTTCTCTAAGGGATCCCTTATCTTGCCCCTGGTAAGAGGGAATCATATCTCCTTATGAGTATTCTGCTCTTTTAAAAAAGTCAGCTTCTATATATAGGCACACAGACCCCTGTCCCGATTTCAAACCCTGTAGATCCCTGAGGGTTCAATATGGGTGAATCTCAAAAAAACATAATGTTGAGTAGGTACACAAAAGGGTACATCCAGTATGATTTCAGTTATACGAAGATCAGAAAACAAACAAATCTACAGGGACTATAGTCAAAATAGGAGATAACTTTGGGGGATTACTGAGTAGAAGAGGGAGAAATCAAGGTTTTTGTGGTGCTGGGTAATAATCTAATATTTTGATCTTTGTAGTAGCTAATGGTTGGAAGATGTTAAAAAGGTGATATTGGGTAACTCGATTTAAACCTGTTTGGGTCGAGATTCACCAAATTGAAGAAAAATTGAACTGTATGAGTCTGATTAGAGAACTTGGTTAGGAGGTACTTTTCCTGAGCACCCAGGAAATTTCAATAATAATTTAAATTTCATGATAAATTATTAATTAATCTATTAACTTCATTAATAATTTTATTAGCTCTAATATACTCCATATAAGGAACAAGGAAGATATCAGAATTGTTAGCTGTGAGATCTTCAGCAAATAAGTTTACTTTCTTAATATGACTCACCTACAAATTGGGTAAGTCGCCCCTGTAAGCATAATGCCTGTCACCTATCGTTAAGCACAGTGATCTAAATGAGATACTTTCACGTAAATCAACAAGCTATCTAATTTCTGGTCATGTGCTTGATTTTACTTAAATTAATTTTCACTTTTATTTATATATAATTATGCTTTTTCACATTTTTCTACTGATCTTTACTCTTTCTCAGACATTCTTTAAATCACTGAAAGATAAGAGACTATCATTCTCCTTGAATGGGTTTTTCCAAGGAAAATCTCCAATCAGTAAAGGGAAAAGGTTAACTTTCATTATATTAAATTAAGAAAGTAGATTTAAAAAATTAGTGGCAAGAAAGCAGACAAATATAAAGAATAAATTTAGAAAACATTTTGCAGTGGGTATGGCACATAAATTACAACTTAGCAAATTAATTTAAAAAATGGAAATAACTAGTTCAAATATTATAAAAACTCTGTAGTGGGGCCAATGTTACAATAAAATAAATATGTAATAACCATAAAAGATTTATAAATTTGACCATGTAAAATAAATTTTAAAATATGAAGGGGCGAACCACAAAACAAACAAATAAATAAATCCTACCATTAAGAACATCAGAAGACCACAGGCTGGCCCAGTGCCATAGCAGTTAAGTTCCTATGCTCCACTTTGGGCGGCCTACCATTTGCTGGTTCGGATCCTTGGAGCAGACCTACATACCACTTATCAAGCGATGCTGAGGCAGGCGTCCCGCATATAAAGTAGAGAAAGATGAGCACAGATATTAGCTCAGGGCTGATCTTCCTCAGCAAAAAGAGGAAGATTGGTGGTGGATGTTAGCTTAGGACTAATCTTCCTCAAAAACAAAAAACAATGTCAGAAGACCATTTGCAATTACTTGCAGGTACATATATTCAAAAAAATTTTCAATCTAGCAGAAAATTGGATAAAAGTATAAAGTTAACTCATATAAGAATAAATGTAAATGCAGAATAAGGTTATGAAAATTGTCAACTTAATCATTAAAGAATAAAGTAGCTATTTTTTCAACTCTTGAGTCTGGCAGAGATTTAAAGAATAACAAAAATGCAGTATCAGAGAGCCTGCAAATTAGTTTTTTTTTTTTGGAGAGCAATTTTGAAACGGCTACAAAAATTTTTGCTTGTCTTTCAACCACAGATTCCAATTCTAGAAATTCTAAAAACAATATGCTTGCATTTGCAATATATGTTTAAGGATATTTCCTGCAGAATGTCTATGGATCCACTCTTGGGAACAACTCATAATTCATAATTCAAAATTATTTTCTGATTTATAAAGTTCATACGGTACATATATTATGCAGTACCGTCAGAGGCATTTGAAGAAGCATTTCATGACCAAACAACATTAATATGTCTGCAGCAGAACTTATCAATATTTACACTAAGTGGAATAAATATAGACTATAAATATTTTCAAGTAAGTTCTGGTCATGTTTTGACACCAAATGAATTCAGGTAATATTAGGTTTGACTTCCAAATTAGTGGAAAAATGCTTTCAACATTAAGTGCTTTTGGGTTTCAGCATTGCAGGTGAGGTTCTGTGGATCTGTGTTAGAAAAATATCTGAAAACTAAACAAATGTTCATCAAATAGTTATCTTCAAGTTATGGTTCTTCTTAACATGTATACCAAGTAAGCATTTTCAAACAGTTGCAGAATCCACACTTAAAATATAAACGCCCAAGATATAGGACAAAGGAAGATAATCTTCAGAGTAGCAGCGTTATCCATTTCTTTCATACAGCAGGGTTTCTGGTGACATTTCCTTTCTTTGAGAGAAATAATTGGCATACAAGACTTGAAGGAAACTGGGAGGGAACATACAGATTTTATAGGTTTTCCAGGGCCTTTTTTTGATTCTTAAATCCTTCTTCTGGTAAATATCATCTATTCTATGTATAGGTAATAAAACATTATAGTGGATCAAGATAAATGTGAATGAGCAAAGCTGGGTGACGGTAGGGACAAGGAGGGCTCCGGGATATCATCTCCACGAAGGTAGAAAGAGTCAGGTGTCAAGGATGAATGTAAACTTAGTCCCACCTGAGACTCCAGCCTGTGACAGGGCTGTTGTCTGGGTGAACCTAAAGATCTCTGATTTGAAAGGCACAAGGCCTTGAAACACATCAACAGTAAAGTTTCAAATTCTCTAATATCCAAATAACGTTGCAAATCAAGAAGAAAACACAAAAAACTTTAGAAACAAGTCAAAAAACATGAAAAATCATGTACAAAAGAATAAGTTAGTGATTCCAACATCTTTTTAACTCTCTTTTTTCTCTGTGTTTCATTTTAAGTAGTTTCTATGACTCTGTCTTCGAGTTCACATAAGATGCCAAACCTCCTTCACGATAAGGCGTTTGTAGGCTCAAACTCCAGTAAAGATTTTTACTTCCAAACAGGATGAAGTTACTAGAAGCAGATTTACCCTCCCACCTGAAACAACCGAAAATGGAGAAGATACGTGAAACAACAATTTTCAAGACACTGGACGTCACATGAAAGGACAATGGTCAGTGATACATGGGAAATGAACACGGTGAACTCTTCGGTAGCCCCCACCTACTGCTCTCAGAGAGATTGCAAGCTGTTGTGCCAGGTGGTGGAACTGCAGCCTGAATAGAACAGGTGGGACTAGAATTCGCAGGATTCTCCTCTCTCCAGAGGAGGCAGCTACACAAGGAGAGAGGCCAGAAAGCTGCAGAGACCTTCCTCTGATTGTTTGCTCACATACGTTTTAGAATATCTTCACTGCTTTGTAAGTAATATGTCATTTTTTTCCCTTGGCGGTTTCTGAGAATTTTTTTCTTTTTATCACTGGTTTTCAACAATTGGATTTTGATTTAATGTGGTTTAGCTTTCTTTATATTTCTTATGCTTGAGTGTCATCGATCTTCATCGAGCTTATAGTTTTCATCAAATTTTGAAAACTCTTGATGATCATTTCTCCAAACATTTGTTATTTTCTCTCTACTGCCCCACCTTTGAGGCTGCTATTATTTGTATTTTCAGCTGCTTGAAGTTGTCCTGCAGCTCACTGGTGCTGTTAATTTGTTTATTTATTTTTTTGCATTTTCTTTTTTCTCTGAGTTTCATTTTAGCTTGTTTCTACCCTTATGTCTTTAAGTTCTCTGGTGTTTTTTTCTTTCTCAATGTCTAATCTGCCATTAATCCCATCTTAGAAAATTTTCTTCTCATATATCATATTTTTCATCTCTAGAAGTTCAGTTTAGGTCTTTTATGTTTCTCCTATGACTCTTAATTTATGAGCACATCAAAGTGTTATAACTGTTTCAGTGTCCTTGTCTGTTAATTCCAACATCTGGGTCAGTTTCAATTGATGGATTTTTATTATCATATAGGTTGTATTTTCTTATTTGTATGTGTGGTACTTTTGGATTGGATACCTGATATAGTGAATTTTACCCTATTGGGTGCTAGGTAGTCTTTCATTCTCATAAACACTCTTGAGCTTTGTTCTAGGATGCAGTTAAGTAACTAGGAAACAGTTTGATCCTTTTGGGTTTTGCTTTCGAGATTTGTTAGAAGAGACCAGAGCAGTGCTCAGACCACCAATGATTCCGCATTGGTGATGCAGATCCTTCTGTGTACTTTATCAAATGCCCTATTAATATAAGGTTTTCCAGACTGACTGATGGGAATATATATTATTACTGGTGCTGTGTGAATACCAGAAATGGTTTCCTCTAATCCTTTGGAATGGTTCTTTCCTGGCCTTGGATAGTTTCCCCAAAGGTACTTTAATGTTCTGAAAGGAAAACAAGGATTGATAATCTAGAATTCTATAATCAGCAAAAATATCTGTCAAAAACAAATATGAAATACTTCTTCAAAAATGCAAAAGCTGAGAGACTTCATCAGCAGCAAACTCTCACAATAAAATTGTTAAAAGAGGTACTTCAAGCAGGATGGAAGTGATTACTGCTATAAATCTAGATCTGCACAAAGGAAGGAAGAGCATCAGAAAGGGCGACTGCAGTGGAAATATCTAAAAGATTTCTCATTTTTAAAACCTCCTTAAAATATAACTGACTGTTTAAACAAAAACAGTAATGACGTAGTGTGACATTTTTGCCCAAATGAAAGTAATCTGTACGCAACAATAGCACAAAGATTGGGTGGAGAGAAGTGGAAGTTTACCATTGCAAGGTTCTATTATGATATGTAAAGTGGCATAACACCACCTGAAAGTAGACGGATCAGAGTTATGTAAACTATAAACCTTAAAACAGTCACATATGAAACAAAGAGTTGGGGCTGGCCCTGTGGCACAGTGGTTGAGCTCGTGCACTCCATTTTGGGGGCCTGGGGTTTGCAGGTGTGGATCCCAGGTGCAGACCTACATACCACTCATCAAGCCACGCTGTGGCAGCATCCCACATACAAAATAGAGGAAGACTGGCAGCATGTTAGCTCAGGGCCGATCTTCCCCAAGCAAAAAGAGGAAGATTGGCATGAGATGTTAACTCAGGGCTGATCTTCCTCACACACAAACAAAAAAAGCTAACAACAACAACAACAAAAAATCCAAAGAATTATAGCCAATAAGCCAATGAAGGAGATAAAAAACATAAAAATACTCAACATGAAAGAAGGCATAAAACTTGAAAAATGAAAATAACAATACATGGGAGAGATAAAAATAGCTATAGAATAGTAAAGCAAGTCCTAGCAGTAATCACAGTAAATTTAAATGGCCTAAGTAATACAATTAAAGAGCAGACTTGTCAGATTTATTAAAAAGTAAGATTTAAATATATGCTGCCTCCATGAAAAGAACTTTAAATACAAGGTATAGAATAGGCTAAAAAGTTAAAGGATGAAAAAACATATACCATGCCCATACTAATCCAAAGAAAGCTGGAATGGACATATTAATATTAAAAAAAAAAAATATTTCAGTGACTGGCCCAGTGGCGCAGTGGTTAAGTTCGCACATTTCTCTTCAGCAGCCCGGGGTTCACCGGTTCAGATCCCGGGTGCAGACATGGCACCACTTGGCAAGCCATGCTGTGGTAGGCGTCCCACGTATAAAGTAGAGGAAGATGGGCACGGATGTTAGCTCAGGGCCAGTCTTCCTCAGCAAAATGAGAAGGATTGGCAGCAGTTAGCTCAGGGCTGATCTTCCTCAAAAAAATAAAATTATTTCAGAACAATGAATGTTATCAAAGATTTTTTTAAAAAGTTAATTTCACAATGTAAATTAATCATTTTCTCAAGAGGGCGTAACAGTCCTAAACTGTTTATGCACCCAAAAACAGGGCTTCAAAATACACAATAGAACTCCAACGGGGAATAGTAAATTCACAATTATAATTAGATATTTCAATACCCCACTCTCAGTAATTGACAGAAAATTAAACATGAGACCTGTAAAAATATGGAAAATTTAAACTACACAATTAGTCAGTTTGATCCAATTAGTGTTTGTACAACATTCCTCCCAACAGCAAAATGCACATTACTTTTAGGTGCATAAGAAACATGTAACAAGACAGACTATATTCTGGACCATAAACTAAGTCTCAATTAATTTTTAAAGGATACAAGCCATATATAGTATGTTCTCTAACCACTAACAGAAATTAGAAATCAATAATGGAAATATCTTAGGAAAATTCCTCAATATTTTGAAACTAACTAACACATTTATAAATAAACTATGGGTCAAGAACAAATAGAAGGGATTTTAAAAATAATTTTAAATTGAATAAGAATTTACAATATCAAATTTTATAGGATGCTGCTAAGCACTATTTAAGATAAAATTTATAGAGCTGAACCCCCTTAATTAAGAAAGAAGAGAGTTATTGGGCCAGCCCCAGTGGCCTCGTGGTTAAGTTTGGCACACTCTGCTTCAGTGGCCTGGGTTCAGTTTCTGGGGGTGGACGTACACCACTTGTCAGCGTCCATGCTGCAGTGGCAGCTCACACACAAAATAGAGGGAGATTGGCCAAATATGTTAGCTCAGAGCAAATC
The DNA here is from genome assembly GCF_037783145.1 of Equus przewalskii. Classification (NCBI taxonomy): domain Eukaryota; kingdom Metazoa; phylum Chordata; class Mammalia; order Perissodactyla; family Equidae; genus Equus; species Equus przewalskii. The sequence continues at coordinate 46,961,219 of NC_091852.1, forward strand.
TTCCTCAGGGACAAAAGCAAAAAATAAGATGAGAGTTCTCAAATTAATGGTCTCAGCTTCTACCTTAAGAAACTAGGAAAACATGAGAAAATTAAACTCAAAGTAATTAGAAGAAAAGAAATAATAAGAATCAAGACAGAAATGAATGAAATAGAAAATATCAACGAAACAGAAAAAGCAATGAACTATTACTGATAAATGCAACAACATGAATGAATCTCTAAACAACTATACTGAGTAAGTGAAGCCAGGCCAAACAAACAAAAAGAGTGCAAATTGGATGACTCCATTTTTATAGAATTACGGAAGATGAAAAACAATTCACAGTGACAGCAGTTCAGTGGCTGCCTAGGGGTGAGGAACGGTGGGGAGGGAAGGGAGGAAAAGATCATAAAGAGGTAAGAGAAAACCATTGAGGTGATGGATAGGTTCATCGTTTTGATCAGGGGGTTGGTTTCATGGCCATGCACATATGTCATGACCCATCAAATTCTACCCTTTAAATATGTGCCTTTTACTGTATGTCAGCTATTTCTCAATAAAGCTGTTACCAGAAAAACTTCCCGGAAAAAATCGAATGACAAATGACATGTGCACACCGTTATTCTGCATAAGGTATAAAAACAATAAATTCAATGCAACCTAAATGTCTAGGAACAAGGGACTTGTTAAATTATGCTCATCCAACTCTGTAGAGAAAAACACAATATCTGTATGCATGGCTAGGAAAAAATTTCCATGATATATTGTTGAGAACACACACAAATCCCTCAAAAATAAAAATAAAAAGCAGAACAGTGTATATTTTATGTTTCCATTTTTGGTATAAAAAAAGGATAGACAAGGAACATTTGCCATATCTACATAAGAAAGTAAAAATATTAGTTAACTGCAGCATGGTGACATGGGTGGCTGAAGATGAGAGAGTGAGGGTGAATTTTTTTTCTATATCATCCTAATCCTTTCAATCTTTGAAATATGTAAATGTCTTACCTATTTGAACATATTTTTAAGAGCCCTGGCAATAACATATCATACTAATTAAAAATTAGTCAAGCTTTGGAATCAGATAGCTTGTACTGTGTGATTTTAGGCAACTTAGTTAAACATTGTCTCTTAATTTCCTTAAAAGTGTAACACAGATAATGACAGTATCTCCTCATAGAATTAAGAGTATTACAGGAGCTCGTAGAAGAGGACTGCCACGACGGTAAACACGCTGTGCGTTTTAGATATTATTATTGGCATAGGTTCAGTTAAACACAGCTGTTGTTAAAGAGGGCTGCCTGATTTGCTTCATGTGCATCAGTTATAAATGTCTCCAAACACATGCCGCTTGATTAATCTTATTCCCATCTCTTTTCTCACACTGGCCTGACTCACTCTAGAAAGCAAGTTCAGTGTTTACAGGAGCACATCCCTTGTTTCAGATAGATGGTGCTTCAGAAGCGGATGAGGGCTCTGGGAAACAATTTGTCATCTTCCTCATTTTAAAGAACCTTACGATGTGTTATCATTATTGATTGTGCCATCTATTATGAAGGTAAACTTCAGCCCAAATACATTACTCAAAACTCTGAAGAGTGTAGTCTGAATAAATATGTATTCATATATATTCATATTTGTTCATATACATATATATATGAATAAGTCAATACACATTGACAGACACAGACACATCCCAAGGAGGAGAAAGAGCTCGGAGAGTTCAGTGATTTGTCCACGGTCACACAGCACATTTAGTAGGAGCCAGAAAATGAACGTTTGTCTGCGTGGAACCCAAGTTATCATACATTGTAGTATACAACCTCTAATTATTTATATCCCCTTCTCTTTCCCAATATGCAACATACATATAAGGGTTCACATCCATTTTACCTTTCCTCAGAGGAGTGAGCAGCTCTCATTCCTAGCTTACAAACCAAAAACAAACAAACAAAAATCTCAGGGACATGGAGGGTCGACCAAGTTTATAGAGCAAGTGACAGGAAGGGGGGAAGAAGATCTCAGGTTTTCTGACCCCACTCCTTTCTTTGTTTTGACCTGTGTTATCTACTCTTTCTTCCTCTTGACCCTGAATAGGCCAAGTAGAATCAAAGATCCACAGAATCTCAGACAGACCGGACTCCTGCGCCGCCCACTCCAGAAGTCCCTGGGGTAGATGCTAGCGGGTCAGTGATGTGCTCATCTTTCTAACTTCATGAAGCTAGAGGTTTATGACGAGAGAAGAAGAAGAAAGAGGAAGAGGAGGAGGACAGAGTCAAACCAATGTCACACGCCGCTCATAACTGTATGTTCTTTCTGTACATTGCGTTACGATGCTAAATCGTCAATGAAAGAAGTGTCTACACCAAGTTTTGAGGATCTAGGTCATCATTTGCTTACTTCGTTCTTGATTCCTGTGTTATATATCGCAATGACTTATTGTATAGACAGATGAGGGTAAATTTTGTCTCTTCAAAGACCTGTGGCTGAAAGGCCCTGACTCTCAGTGCTTACGGCGTTCTCGAGCCAAGGGTAAACAAGGTGTGTACCAAGTGTCTGACAGCAGTGTGAACATTGATGTGCTCCTAATTTTGCAGAGTGTTCTTTTAAGTAGCATCAATTTACTCCTTCTCCAAGAAAATGAAAATAGCTAAAGCTCATCTGTGCTGAGTCGTTTAAGTCTCAAAGACTGCGCTAACTGCTGTGTGTGCATTATTCCATTTAACCCTCAAAACAACCCTCTAAAGTAGATATCATTTTCATCTCCATTTAACGGATGAAGCTATGAGGCACAGAGCAGTCAACTAACTCTCCCAAAGTCACACAGTGGACAAATCTCTGATTTGAACCAAAGTATTCTAATTTTCCGGTACTCCACTCTCCCTCCTTGTCTATGAATCAGAAATTAGTGTGCTTCTCCTAAACAACGATTTTCTGTATCACATGGACACCAGGATCTGTGAGATTTACCAGGATCTCATTGTAACCCACAGAGGTGACAAAGCTTGTTTCTCTAGAGTTTTAATTTTAGATCTCTGTGCTAGTTATTTATTAACACGCCTACTTCCTAGATTTCCCTCGTTTGTCTTTTTTTCTTTCTCATCCACCTGTCATTGGTGTTATCTTGCTGTATTTTATGTATTCCCTTCTGGCTGCCTTACATTCCTTTTGCAATAAATATACACGTATATACGTCCATATCAAAGCAGTCATCTCAGAAACAGGGTGGTGAGTGGTGACATATGAGTTATAAACCTGCAATTAGCGAGCAATTACTTCATTATGTTTCCATCATTCCCTTTAATTAAAAATACATTATCTGTAAAGATGTCTGCAAAATTACCACTAATTTATCATAAATTAAGGATACCAGATCCCTGAAGTTTGAAAAAAAGTCTTTATATTGATAGAAATAAATAAATCCACCACTTAGCAAAGCCAATGAGGCAGCCAGAACCGACCCTGGAAAAGCAAATATCTCCAGAAAAATCCTTGGCCAATTCATCATGTACGCTAAATTTTCATAGGGAAATTAAAGAAGTGGCTCACCAAGACCACACAGTGAGTAGTTCAGTGTTGTCAACGTGGTCCTCAAGGGGTGGATTCGAGCAGCCTTCTACATATCACTTCCTGTCTCATAACTGATCTCCGCCCCACATGTTGAGTACGGCATCATTTCCTCTCCCTCCTCTTTAACCAAATAAATAAACCATGGATCTGGAATTTAGGTTTTAAAAGGGCCTTATAGATAATGTAGTGTAATCTCTGTATTTTGCTAAAGAGAGGACTGAGTTCCCAGGTGGGTAAATAATTGCCCAAGATCAGACGGTTTGTTAGACTCAGTCCTGGTGCTACAATCCAGGCCCTGAACTTTATTTCTTTGATATTTCTAATACAATCACAGTGCATATTTCCCAGAAAAAGCTTTTGATTCTTATGGCTCCTGGGATATTTTACCAAATCTCAATTAACTCTCCAGAGTATAGCAAGCTTGTCCACTCAATCAGTTAATAGTTGTACATTTTCAAAACTGTATTTTCTAAAAGAGAAAGAAGAGGAATTTCCTGGAAACTTCATTCTACATGTCTGAAATTCCATCTAATATGAAAGAGTTGAGGATCAAAGCTCAGTATACAACATCACAAAAGTCCTCAGCCACTGAGCAGTTTCAATTGCCAGTCACTGAACTGCCACTCAGCTCTTTTAAGGTTTCCAGCTCAATGAAGCAAGTTCACTGCGGCGGGAGGAAGCACGTGGAGTGGGTGGCTTTCTCCACATGAAAACAACTGTCTTATGCTATGGACTGAAGGTTTCTGCTCCCCCTACAAATACATACATGAGGCCCTAGCCAGCAATGTGATGGTAATGGAGGCAGGGCCTTTGGGTGGTAACCAGGTCATGGAAGGTGCAGCAAGAATGGGATTCAGGGCCTTAGAAGAAGAGACACAAAATCATTGATCTTTCTCTCTACCATGTGAGGATACAGCAAGAAAGTGGCCACCTGTAAACCAAAAAGAGGGCCCTCGCCAGACACCAAATCTGCCGGCACCTTGATCTCGGACTTCCCAGGCTCCAGAACTGTGACATATTGATGTTTGTTGCTTAAACTCCCCCAGTCTATTGTATTTTGATATAGCAGCCAAAACTAAGACACTTTTTAAAAATTCACTTATTTATGAAGGGAATGGGGTTATTAGAAAGGCCCTATTTATTGGAATATCAAATTAATGATAGTGTCAGTGGAAGACCTTCCAGAAGGAAATCTTATTGAGGGAAATTTTTTTGTGTGTGAATGAACAGGGCTAACAAATTGGAATGAGGGTCAAAGGCAGGGAAGATACAAGTATTTAGATTGGCGGAAGTTTGTTTATGTTTTTCTTTTCAGTGAAAACTAAATCAGTATTTTAGATATATTTTCTTAATCAACAGAAAAGATACTAAGATTTAGATTTCACAAAGACTACTTTTTAAAGACCAAAACAATATTTTTAAATTTACAATTTGATGGGGAGAAAATATCCAGTTATAATGGGAAGGATTTGCCATCAGAGGTAGCTGAGCTGGCTGTGGGGCTTGAACGAAAGTGCAGGCACCCCAGACAACAGCATGCTTTTGCCTTTACTTGATTTTCAGTGTGTCCAGGGGGATTTTTTTTTTTTAATTGTACAATTCCTTTGGGATTAAACTGTTAATTTTCTTGTCCAGAGAGACCAGACTCTCTTATTAGTCATTATTTAAAGCCCTTGAATCTCGGAAAACAATAAGCACGCAATGAGGATTTATAAATAGAAGGTCAGCTCTACGCAGGACTTAATGAGAGGAAGCACATTAAGGCAGGTGCAGCTGCTGCTGCTATTTCAGTGCAACCTGCTTGGCCATGTTTTAAACTAGTCAACAGACATCTCCAGCTCACTGAGGGGTGACAAGTAGATGGAGAGAAAATGAAGCTGTCAGAGGCACCTATAATTTGTGTCTCTCAGATCTAAGTCTGAGAGTGGTCCTCTGGATTTACGTGTGAAAGTGGGAAGCCCTGGTTTGACTTATTTTACCCTGATGGATGCACGCTGGACGTAGAGAACATGTTTGGTGTTTTACTTATAAATAACCTCATTTTATCAAACATATATCCTTAAGTAAAATGTCATTTCCCCATGAAAATTAATGTTAACTTATCCTACAGTTCATTCCTCATTTCACAGTAACTCTATAAAATTATTCTGTGAGATGTAATTCCAGTCCAGACCAAGTAGAATAACGGGGATTGGCACTACTCTCTCACATAAAAATACTAAATGAAATGGGCAAAATACACGAAGCAATGATTTCAGATGCGGGAAATCAAACAGCAGAGGGCAGTGACACCTGAAAAAGGAAAACACACTGAACCCTGCGGCCACCACAGCTTCAGAATGGAGTGAGTTCCCAGGCCACCACAGGATGAGGAACCCCAGGGGAGCCCAGCACTTTCATAAGGGAAGGAGCGGGAGTTGGGAGTTCAGAGAGCCAAGATTGCTAGAGCCTACCATTGCAGAGAAGTGGAGAAGAGAAGGCAACACGGAGGGGGGCGCTGGAGATTTCCAGAAGATTCCCATCAATTCCTTAGTTACATATTGAGCATACATGTATAAGGAAACTACCCAAGACCAGGGGTAAAAATACTCAAAAAGATGAAAAGAAATGATGTCTGTAGGTCACACTGGGTTGGAATTGTTCATACTCTCAACAGCCAGTGAAGACGACAGGTAGGGTAGTAGGAAGGACTGGCCCTAAATGAAAGGTTCCTCTGACTCTGCCTAACACAGCCTGAGAGCAAGCCTCAGAAGGATGGCACTGTTTCAGAGGAAGGCAGACACGTGGCATCACAAAGCTCGGGAATATTTACAGGGAAAAATAAATGCACTTATAATTACATGTATTTATACAAAATACAGAAAAGGTAAAATTTATAACCAATAAGGTGGAGTTAAATTAATAAGTTAGAAAAATGACACAGATGGGAGAATTTGTAGATAAGGATATTTTTAAAATTGTGATAACTATATTACACATGTGCAGAAGGTGGCGGAAAGTTGAGACTGTTAGAGACATAGAAGATATAACAAAGATAAACCAAACCTTAAGAGAGGAAAAATAATATCTGAGATAAAAGTGTACACTGGATAGGTTTAATGGCACATTGGAAACTGTAGAATAAAGGGTTAGTGAAATTAAATTATAGCAATAAAAAAATTTAAAATGCAAAACAGAAAAAGAATGAAAAAACGAACAGAGTTATGTCATGGAAAAGCTTCAAGCACCCTAATATGTGTACAATTGTAGTCCCCAAAGGCAAGAGGAAAGAGAGAGAACTAAAAAAAATCCTTGAAGAAATAATGGTCAAATTTTTCCAAATTTGATGAAAACTGTAAACCTACAGATGTAAGAAGCTCCAAAACCAAAAGCAAAAGAAACATAAAGAAAACTACACCAACGCAAACCATAAACAATTTTCTTAAAAGCTGTGATAAAGAGAAAATTTTAAACGCAAACCATAAACAATTTTCTTAAAAACTGTGATAAAGAGGGGCTGGCCCCGTGGCCGAGTGGTTAAGTTCGCTCGCTCCGCTGCAGGCGGCCCAGTGTTTCGTTGGTTCGAATCCTGGGTGCGGACATGGCACTGCTCATCAGACCATGCTGAGGTGGCGTCCCACATGCCACAACTAGAAGGACCCACAACGAAGAATATACAACTATGTACTGGGGGGCTTTGGGGAGAAAAAGGAAAAATAAAATCTTTAAAAAAAAAAAAAAACTGTGATAAAGAGAAAATTTTAATAGAGAGAAAAGCCACATTATATAGAGAGAAACAAAGATAAAGATGAGTTGCTTTATAGTAAGTAAAACAGTATGGTTTTGGCTTAAAGATGGACACTCAGATAAATGGAACAGAATAGAGAGCCCAGAAATAAATCCACGCGTGCATAATCAGCTTGACAAAGGTGCCAAGAATACACAATGGGAAAAGGATAGCCTTTTCAACAAATGGTGTTGGGAAAACTAGATATTCACATGCAAAAGAAAGAAATTGGACCATTTTTTTACAGCATAAACAAAAATCAACTCAAAATGGATTAAAGACTTAAAGATAAGATCTGAAAATATAAAACCCTTAGTTGAAAATGAGGAAAAGCTTCATGACATTGGTTTAGGCAGTGATTTCTTGGATATGATACCAAAAGCACAGGCAACAAAAGCAAAAATAGACAAGTGGTACTATATCAAACAAAAAAACTTCAGTACATCAAAGGAAAGAACCTACAGAGTGAAAAGGCAACTTAAGGATTGAGAGAAAATATTTGCAAACCACATATCCCATAAGGGGTTAATTTCCAAAATACACAAATATCCTCCTACAATTCAATAACAAAAACAACAAAAAACATAAAAATAACTCAATTAAAAAATGGACAAAGGATATGAATAGACTTTTCTCCAAAGAAGACATACAAATGGCCAACAGCTATATGAGAAGAGGCTGAACATACTAATCATTAGGGAAGTGAAAATCAAAAACACGAGACATCATCTCACACCTGTTAAGATGGCTATTATCAAAAACAAAAGATAACAAGAGTTGATGAGGATGTGGAAAAATTGGAACCCTTGTACAATGCTGGTGGGAACCTAAAATGGTACAGGTGCTATGGAAAATAGTGTGGATGTTCCTCAAAAAATTAAAAACAGAACTAGCATATGATCCAGCCATCCTACTTCTGGATCTATAGGCCGAAAGAATGGAAATCAGGATCTTGTAGAGATGTTTGCACTCACATGTTCATTGCAACATTATCCACAGTAGACAGTACAAGGAACCAAACTAAATGTCTATCAATGGACGAATAGATAATGAAAATATGATCTACAGTGTATATATAATGGAATATTATCCAGCTCTATAAAAGAAGGAACTCCTGCCATATGTAATGACATGGATGAATTTTGAGGACGTTATGCTAAGTGAAATAAGCCAGCCACAGGACAAATACTGCATGATTCCATTTGCATGAGGTATCAAAAATAGCCAAACTCATAGGAACAGAGAGTAGAACGGTGTTTGCCAGGAGCCCAAGGTGGGGAGAAATGGGGGCTGCTGTTCAACAAGTATAAAGTTTCAGTTATACAAGATGAACAAGTTCTAGAGATTGCCATACAACATCGTGCCTATAGTTAATATTGTATTGTGCACTTAAAATTTTGTGAAGAGGGTAGATCTGATGTTGTGTTCTTACTATAAGAGAAAAAAAAGTCTTTCTCAGACACACGAGAGGTGTAAGAATTATTCATGAACTGCAGACCTGTACTAAAAGGTAGGAGCAAGAATCAATGAAATAAACAGTAGAAATACAATAGAGAAAAGCCAATGAAAACAAATGCTGATAATTTTGAGAAGAGCAGTAAAACTGAAAAAAAGACAAAAACAAAATACACTCTAGCCAGACTGATCAGGAATAAAAAGAGAAAAGACACAGATTATCAATATCCACTATGAGAGCATGACATTTCTGTAATAGTTACAGATATTACAGGGTTAATAAATCAAAATAATGAATAAAATTAACATCGACAAACTTTACAGTTTAGGTGATATGGAAAAAATTCTCAAAAGACACAAACTAACAAAGCTCACTCAGACAGTTAGAAGACAGATAACCTGAATACCCTTACATCTTAAAGAAATTGAATTGGTAGTTAAAATTCTCTCTACAAAGGAATCCCTGGGCCCAGACGGCTTCACTGGGGAACTCAAAATAGCATTTAAGGAAGAAATACTACCAATTCTGGACAAACTCTTCCAGAAAATTGAAGAGGATGGAATATTTCCCAAGTCATTGTATGAGGCTGGAATTTCCCTGATACCCAAACCAGACAAAGACATCACAAGATAACAAAGTTAAAGACAATGCTCCTAGATGCAAAAATAAATCCTCAACAAACTTTAGTAATTTGAATACAACACATAAAAACAACACTACATCATGACCTAGTGGGATTTGCCTAAGATATGCAAGCTGGTTTATCATTCAAAAACAGTAAATTTTATTCACCATTTTAAAAGAGAAAAAAAATATGATAATTTCAATAGAAGGAGAAAAGACATTTGAGAAAAATCCAACATGCTATCCAGGCAAAAACTCTCAACAAATTTGGAATAGAAATAAATTTTCTCAGCCTGATAAAAGACACCTATTTAAACCACTGTTAATATTATATTTAGCAGTGAAAGACTGAAGGTTTTTATCACAAGATCAAAAGAAACACTTTAATGGGGGATAATATGGGAGAAATTAGGACAGGTTCACAAATCTCCAGTCTAACCTCTAACAGACCGCCGTGCCGGCATCCTCAGGACTTGCACATCCCACACATTCACACAGCTCTGTACAGAGTGTTGGGTTATGAAAGACTTTGAATTGGGTCATATTATGTTGGGTTTTTTTAATCATAAGTATTTTTTCAATGAAATGTGCAATACGGCTTGATATTTTCTTTAAGAAATCCAGTCTTCCCCATTAAAAAAAAAAAACAGTGGAATAGCCTAAGACTGAGAGTAAAGGGCAAAAGAATTTTTCAACTTTATTGAATATAGAACATCCACGTAAGAAGAATCCTTTAGTTTTAAAATGAGCCATAATTTGGGAACACCACATCATAACTAGATATTCCTTCTGGAGACTTTTGAAAAACTATTCATATGCTGTGGCCTCCTTGATGAGGCAGGAGACAGAGAGGTTACTGGGAGCCCAAGTGAGAGCTGGGTGAAAATGTTTGCCTGACTAGAGATGTGTTATTCAGTCCAGGGGCAATAGCCAGCTGATGGCAACCCAGTGAGGGGGAAACTGGGGTAATAAATATCACAGTCTCACTCTTCTCTCTTCCTCCAGTGTCCAATTGATGTCACTCATTGGCTAAACCTAATCAGGAAGCCAGAGGACAAGATGCAGTTCATAGAAATCAGCATCTTCACATACAGAGAAGGGTAGAGAAGGATGGGAAGTGGATGTAGAGAAACAAATAGAAGCTTTCTGGTCTAATCTGCCCCTTTTACCCTATCAGCATTCTATCCTTTGGATCGGGTCAAATATGTGACTGGACAGAGTCTCAGGAACTACAATATTACTACCGTCATGCTCCCACCTAAAATCTCAAATATTAGCCATCACCAGGGCCCTTCAATAAGGTAGGGTTAGGGAAAATGATGAAAGACAAATGACATGAACTATAACTGCTTCTGCCTGTTTTTCTACATCCTGTCCCAAGGCCCAAACTGATCCTCATGGCTATCTTTTTCCACCATCCTTCCCAAGTTGCCCTTAGCCTCTGCCATGACTGTGGTTGAATGGGCTCATATACTTGGTAATGAGATCCAAAATTTCATTCAACTATTAGTTATGATAGTTGTATAAGAAAGTGATAAGTCATAGTCTTCCTTGCCCCCTAAATTTAGCAGCAACCCATTGTCCCCTGCTGATCAGTTTCAATCATTCCAGCCAATAGATTAAGTCCCTTTTCTACCTATTGTCAGGGGGACACCAAAGTGGCCAGGAGGGTGTATTAGCTTCCAATTCAGTAGAACTATGACCGCATTTCCCAAATACCCTGTGGAAGCTTCCACCATTGTACACCAGGACCTCTGAGCACACTGAGATCAACAGTGAAAAGCACTGGTATAGCAAAGGTTGGGGCCACTCTCATCTGTACTTCTGGGTTCCAGAACACCTGCCCTCTAGCTACGAGAAAATGGTAACACACATCCATGGTTTAAAGCGTGTATTACTTCCCTTAGGATAGCTTAGGTGACTTAGCCTGAAGCCAACCATTTCAAGAATCTCGAGCCAGCTGCTTCTAAATGATGAAGCCTGTTGTAAAATTAGTGATTTCTGTGGCTATGAACCATTGTCATACTTCCCTTTGTTGTAAAATTTGATCCCAAGTCAGAAGCAATGTTGTGTGGGATAGATGGGAATCAATACATCATCCTGCTCATAGGAAAATCCCTACGAAGCCAAAGTTTAAAGCCAAGGCTTTATGAAGAGTTACCACGGGCATCTTAGCCATTTGTTTGTTAATTTGCTTGTGCTTTCTGGACCTGCCAGAATCCAATCTCATATATACCATTTCCATTTTAAATTGAAATGCTGCTTTGTATGTCCAATGTTACATTTCACTTGATTAAGTACTCAGTTTTTGATGAGTATTTGGGGTCACATAGTCACTTGGTGTCTCATAATCAAAAGGATTCAGTCTACTAAGGCCTAATAGCAAGTGAGGAGCCACTTTGCAAATGGAGGACAGTTGTTACAAAATAAATCATGTCCTTACTGCCAACTCTGGGGAGGTTTGAGACCTGCCACAGGCTCTCAACAGCATCTTTGTCCAAGTCAGACACTTCCAGCAACAATGGCTCGACTGAGTCATGAGCTCAGTGGTGGAGCAGCCTGCATCCAACCTGGACCTGCTGCGAAAGTCCTTTCCTGGTCCAGGCCCCGCTTAAAACTGTAATTGATTGAAGCCACACACCCACACGCTGTTTCTGTTACCTCAAAAATCCAAAGCAGCACCCCAAGGATTATTCCTCTTTCTTTGTACTGTTCAGTACAAGGTGTAAAAACTAGTTCCTCCCTTTAGCAAGGATATCTTGACATAGCACTAGACTCTAGAAAATTCAGGATTTTAAAGATCTTGTCTTTCACGTACATTTATTTCCCATCCTCTGGCAAGCACGTGTCTTAACAAGAAATCTAGAATGCTCGCTTCAACAGGTCCATTTAGTACAATGTCTTTAATGTAATAGATGAACTGGGTATCCTGTGGGATATCAAGATGATTAAGAAACTTCTTTAATATATTTTAACTGAAAGCAGAAGGGGTGGCCTATTTCAAAGATAAGACAGTAAAGATATATCCTTCTCCCTAAGGAATGTTCCCTTATTATTAGGGTTGAACAACAACAACAAATATGTATTCTAATTTACAGTTGGAGAGCTATCAGCATGCTCCAATAAAGACACCATATCTGAAACTGTCCAATTACATCTGTGACTATATACTATAATTCTTCCCAACTGATCTGGCTTTTGCACTGGCCAAAGAGCGGAGGTCAATGGAGAAATGGGGGGAATCACCATCCTTGCATCTTTCAAGACTCTAGCAATGGGATTAACATTTGTGCTTCCTCCAGGGATGTATTACTGGTTTGTGACCTTGGTAGAAGTTCTGGATGGGTAGTTCCAAAAGATTCTCTTTGCCTTTTCTACTGTCTTTGCCCCCTCCTTGGTCAGGGAAACAATGGAACAGGGAAATTCCTATTAATATTCTTTCTACTATATCTTTTGGGACTGGAGAAATAACCAAACAATATGTCTGAAATTCCACTGGCCATCCTTTTCACCACGCAGACTTACCCTCACAATGGGCTGCAGGTGCCTCAGTGGAAAGCTTCAGGAAAGTTTCACAAAATGTAACTGTGGCAGTGTTTCAGGATTCTTCTTCAAAGGGAGTCAGGTTCATGGATTCTGGATATGTACACCAACTTAAGTCTGTGAACTAGGCTAGAGCACCCGCACACTCGCTAGAAGAAGGTCTCTGCCCACCAAGCCTAGAAGTTTTCTCCTTATATATGTCAAGCACAGTATGCTGTAAGCTGCCCCAACTTTTTCCCCCTAAGGAGCCCATGATCAAGTAACCATCAATTAACTCTTGCTGTAGGTCAAAGTCTCTGAACTTGTGATGTATTGAACACATCTTGTCATTGATAGCTAAGTGTTCCTACTGGCCTCTACCACTCTGGGGTCCATTATTCCCACAAGATCAAAGAACCCATTTCTATTATAGCATCGCTCATCATCATCGTGAGCCTACAGAGCAGAGACCACTGTAGAGATTTTCAAGGATGTTGACGGACCCAACCAACACTTCTCTTTATGCTTGGTGAAGGGAGTTTCCTTCAGGCCCTTCCAGGTTGGTGCCTAATGAGGGAATGGCTGACTAAGTAAACAATAGATTCAATGTTCCCATTTCCTGGAACCTTGAGATTCCTTCCGCTGCGGTCTACCAGGGAAGTTCCAGCGTTTCAACCACACTGACTATAGGCTACCTCTAAGTCCAGGCTTCAATATCATTCAAACGAGCAGATGTTACCACCACTCCCAAGTACTCGGGCTGACACGTGAGATCTCACCAGCTAAAACTGTAGAAAGAGCAATGGAGTGAAAAATTTCAGCATGGATACCCATTGCTTGTGATCAGGCAGCTCCCAGTGACATGAGGCAGCACCTCTAACTGCACTTTTTAACGTCATATAGCTGCTTATGCTATGATCAGTCTCACGTGCCTCAGCATCATTTTATCTGCATAATATGACATAACTTTTTTTTTTTTTTTTGGTGAGGAAGACTGGCCCTGAGCTAACATCTGTGCCAATCTTCCTCTATTTTTTATGTAGGACACCACCTCAGCATGGTTTGATGAGCAGTATGTAGGCCTGTGCCTGGGATCTGATCCCATGAACCCCAGGTCACTGAAGCAGAGCACACAAACTTAACCAATACACCACCAGGCAGGCCCCAAGAAGAAATAACTTTTAAATCTTTGACAGTAAATATTTGTGGTTTCTCTTTGCCCAAACAAAAAGTATCATATCCCTTAGTAATAAATTATTTATGTGAAACTGTCAATTACTTACCATTTTCACTGATCTTTTCACTGAATCTAGACTTCTTAGTAAATTCTGTGCTTTTCAACCTTATGACAATTTTTATGGGAGTGTGTGCATGACAATGTTAATGACTTTTATGCATTCACGTCTCTTGATGCATTTCTTTGTCTTAAATTTTTTCTTCTAATTTATGCACACTTCAGGCCTTTAAAAGTCTCTTATTTTCTCCTCCATTGACTTTCTTAGAAGACATTTTCACTTGATAATGAAGGAGAAAGGAAAGCAAGGATGCAGATATGTTTAAGCACCACACAAACGAGACGGGGTCCTGCAGGAAGAGAAGCTGAGGTGGGCTGGTGTCCTCCACAGTCTCTTACCAGGACTGAAAGCAAACGTCAGCGATGTGCGAGCTTGGCTTGTGAATTTGTTATAGCGGGTATTTTATTCCAACAGGGAAACAATTTTCTAATTCCTCATATTGAAGATTCAGAGAATAAAGGGTACTTATACTTAGCAGGCTATGGGACAGAAATCACTGAACTCCACCCTGAGAATGATTACAAACTGTATAGGATCTTGTTTGATGCATTAGGCTCCTTATCAAGGGACCTGACCCCTGTTCACTTCTACTTTCCCTCCTCATCCCGCAAATAACAAAAATTATTGTAGACGTGTTTCAGAACATCAAATTAATTAAATCACATCAGAAGTATGAAAATAAGTTTACCTTCTAAGAGTGAATACTTTAAAAGTAATTTTAAAATAACATTTTTTTCCAGATATGCATTTAGCTCTTCGATTGCTTATAAATATAAGACTGAGAAAATTGGAGAATTCCCAAATCTAATCAAAGGCACCAAAGTTTCTGAGCAGAAGTAGTATTTAAATATGATTCTAGGCAAGAAAGCGAAATCTAATTCATTGTATCAAAACTGTGTTAACATAGAGTCTTCACAAAGGGGAGACGCAATGCATGAAGCTTGGACCCAAATGAACCGAGTAGGGACGGTCACAGGAAGAATATACCAGCATTTATTTAGCCCTATGCAAATAACAGTGGAACTGGAAAACAAAAATGCTCTGATCCCTGAATATCCAAAGTTGGCTGTGAGACAGAAAAAAAGTCCATCAGGATTTTTATGAGCCATGGAAAGAGCCCCTTGAGAATTGCTCTGATTTTCTGCTCACTGAGCAATCATCTGATCACTGAGCCTTACTCCAGGAAGGCCTGCAAATCTCCCAGAGGCTGGCTCCTCATTGGTTTCTTGGTAGGATTCCATGTGATAGTTCAGAAAACGCTCTTTCACAGTCTGGCACTCACTGCTGTAATTAGGAGTACCTTAATCCAGGGTTTGCTAGTTAACCTGGCAGCAAGACGACTGAATTCTATCTCAAACAAGGTAAAAAGAAGACATAAGGGGGATCCTATCTGGACTTACAATTCTATCTTATGAAGTGAAATTAAAAAGATCGGAATATCTTTATTCCTTTTTATCTAGAATTAAGTCTTCAGGTTGAGGCTACAGAATGACCTGAAACACAAAATCTCTGTCTTTAATTCTTAGCACTAAGAAAGTGATGCCACTTTGGGAACCAAGATTATACGAACAATCAAGGATTCCCACTGTTCACAGCCTATTCAACACTCATCACCCCACCCCCTTCTCCTTACTTAAGAAACTCTGATTCACTCATGGAAGCAGGTATTGATCTTTCAGATTCAGGGAAAGTATCGTCCTTGCTGGTTCTAGTAAATAAATCAAGATTAGTCTAAGCTAACTGTGATAATAGTGTTTTCTTTTCCATGTATTTTCTCAGTCTCTCTTGACAGTATGCATAACCATGGAACACAGGTTCTGGGAAAATGGCATAAAAGGGAGTTCTTCTGGGGAAATTTTGGGAGAGACTCTCTACAGATAAATATCCACAACTTTCAGAAAGAAAAACTATTTTCCCTAGAACTTTCTTTTTAGCTTAAGATGTTGGGATGAAGATGTGCTACCTGGAGCTGTGACAACTATTTTTCAATAATGAGGCAATAAAGCACAAGAATGAAAAGCCAACACTTTGAGCATTGTAGAGCAGAAGCATGGAAACCCCGCATCAATGATGTCATTGAACCTCTGAAATAAATCTGGACATATCTACTTCTAGACTTTTTTTGCTAAGTTAAATATCCTTACATCTTAAGACATTTGGTGGGTTTGTAGTTATTTGCAGCTGAATCAATCCCAACACACTCAACTTGAAGCAGAGAGTGGGAGGAAATGTAGATAATAGTCAAATATTATTTGGACACTGCATTTGATAAAGGTTTGTGAAATCCATTGACTAGTCTTCTCTGCTCTCACTGTGTATTTAACTTTGTTTCATTTTCAAACAATATGATAAACTATCTTCTTAGACAAAAAAGAGTAGCCCCCAAAGACTGGCAACTGCTAGAATAAATGAGGAAGTTTTACATTTAAACTCATTTCAAATGG
This sequence comes from Equus przewalskii, assembly GCF_037783145.1. Lineage (NCBI taxonomy): Eukaryota > Metazoa > Chordata > Mammalia > Perissodactyla > Equidae > Equus > Equus przewalskii. Next base: position 46,977,881 of record NC_091852.1, read on the forward strand.
TTCTACAAACATAGTTTCATTAACACAAAGATCTGATTCTACCTATTATAAACAGAGATTTTAATCTCAGGTTCCTGAATCTAGGTCCTTGTTCTACTGCATGAAATCAGTGGAGAAGAGAAGGGTATTCTTAGTCTAGAGACCTTAACAAACCCACAGGGTTAACTTTTTGAACTTTCAGTTTGTTTGTTTCAAACTCCACCTGGGTCCTACTTTTCAAACCCAACTCCCCCATATGAAAAGTAATTCACTAGCATAATAATATCTGTTAGAAATGTATATTAGATCTATTTTTATGGTAAGTATTTCTTTTTAGTTAGTCAAATAATATATTAGTGCTCTCACATAGTTGAAAAACCAAGTAATACAAAAAAGAGTAAAGTGCCTGGAGGTGTTCCTACCAGGGGTACCTTTGTTGTAAGTCTGTAATTCTTCCAGTTCTTTCCTAGTTATTTGTTTACAAAAGCTTCACCTAAAGATACATTAAAGATAAATATATATATACATACATAGTTTTTGTGTTTTCTATTTCCATAAATGGTTCATACTATATACATCATTCCCTTTTCCACCCTAGATGTCTCTTCTTTAATTATTGCATAGAATTTCATAGTGTGCATGTACTAAAGTGTAACACCTATTGTTAGATATATAGGAGGTTTCCGATATTTTGTTTTATAAACAATACTGCAAGGAACATCCTTATATATATATCAAGTATAAGTGAATCTCAAAAGAAAGATGGAAAAATGGAATATTTGAGTACATATAGGTTAAGTTTTAATAGATGGAATTTGCCCAAATGGATATAAGTTTTATTGTCACAGAGAAAATTTGTGTATTTACAGCTTAATCACTTGATATTATCAGATCTTTCAATTTATGATAATCTGATATATGAAAGCAGCCAACTCAGAGTTATTTTAATTCAGTTTTCAGAAAGCAAGTGAGGTTAAGCATTTCTTCATATGTTTAATGGTAATTTACATTTCTTCTTCAGAGAATAACTTGTTCTATGCCTATTTTTTCTATTGAGTTTTTAAATTTTTACTTATTTTTAGTAGCTTTGTATGAACTCTGAATATTAACCTTTGTCTTTAATAAACAAACAATTGTTTTTAACCAAAATCTTTTATCCAAGTAGTCTTTTCTTTTTTATGGTGACTTTTGTCATAAAGAATACAATTTGGTTACGTCAGCAACATGGCAGAGCGAGCTGTTCTATTTATCTCTCCCCCTTCGAAAACTAAATGGACATTCACTGATCAGTGGAGGATAGCCGCACAAGCACAACAGGACAACTGAGAGATGCATGCAGCTATACATCTGAAGGTGGATGGACTACCCCCTGGGGAGGTGGTGGAGATAGATGAGCACTCTCTGGCTCCCAGGCAGCCCAGTACATGAGTGTAACTGCTCTCCTGGCTGGAGCACCCATAGAAACACTGTGGCCACTAAGTTGGGGGCCTTGGCTTGACTGCTGGCATGACTTGGCATGGCTGCTGTGATCCCACACGTGATTTCCTCCTCCTTCAGTGGGAGAGCAGAGATTGGCTCAGGCTTGGACCCAGTGGGGAGGCCCTGCCCACCAAGCACAACAGCTGGTGCAACCTAGGAGCAGACAGTGGTGGATTTGCATGCCTGAGCTCCCAGCTGTTGTGAATGCCCATAGCACTGCTGCAGCCCCAAAGGGGTGAGCACATCTTGGCAGGACTGTGCAAACAGGCAGCAGCAGCCCTGAGCCCCTGTGTGATCACCTCTGGACCAATGGGAGAGCCCAAATTCCCACCGTGGTCCCAGGGAGTGGCTCTGGCTCAGGTACAATCAGGAGGCTCTGCCCACCAAGCACAACAGCTGGTGTGACCTAGGAGGAAATGGCAGCTGATCTGCGCACCTGAGTGAATGACCTTCTGGCTGCCATGAATGCCCACAGTACCACTGTGGCCCTGAAGGGGGCAATGTGTCTTGGTGGGACTGTGGGAGCAGGTGGCGGCAGCCCTGAGCCCCCATATGATTGCTTCCCCATTTGGTGGGAGAGCCCACAGAGCCACTGTGGTCCTGACGAGTGGCCCAGGCTCAGACAGGCACAGCTGATAAGGGATGGGAGCAAGCTCAGAATACACAGCTCCTGCCAGCCCCCAGTGGTGGCAGGTGGAACCTGCAACCAGATACTGTCACTATGTTACAGCAGAAATCCACTCCATCAAATAGTATGAAGAAATATATTAATACTCCAGACCAGAAGGAAAAAGACAATCATCTAGAAATCAATCCTGAAGGCACAGAAATCTACAATCTAAATGACAGAGAATTCAAAACAGTTTTCATAAAAAGACTCAATGAGTTACAAGAGAACTCAGAAAGACAGTTCAATGAAATCAGAAAAAAATTAATGAACAGAGGGAATTCTTCACAAAAGAGATTGAAATTATAAAGAAAAGCCAATCAGAAATGTTGGAGATGAAAAACACAATCAATGAGATAAAGAAAAATCTGGAGTCCTAAAATCACAGAGTTGATTTATGAAAGATAGACTTAGCAGGGCCAGCCCCATGGCCAAGTAGTTAAGTTCCCACCCTCTGCTTTGGCAGCCCAGTGCTTCACTGATTTGAATCCTGGGCACAGACATGGCACTGCGCATCAGGCCATGCTGAGGCAGCATCCCACATAGCACAACCAGAGGCACTCACAACTAGAATATACAACTATGTACTTGGTGGCCTTGGGGTGAAAAAGAAGGAAAAAAAGGAAGATTGGCAACAGATGTTAGTTCAGGTGCCAATCTTTAAAAAAAAACAAGAATTAGCAATCTAGAGGGTAGGAATACATAAATGCTTCAGATGGAGGAGAGAGAACTAAGACTAAAAAGAAATGAAGAAATATCCAACTCAATTAGGAAATGCAAACCTAGATTATAGGTATTCCAGAGAAACAAGAGAGGGAGAAAGAAGCAGAAAGCTTGTTCAAAGAAATAATAGCTGAGAACTCCCCAAATATGGAGAAGGAGCTGGAATTACATGTAAATGAAGCCAATAGAACACCTAATTACATCAACGTAAAAGACCTTCTCCAAAGCATATATTAGTAAAACTGGGAAAAGTAAATGACAAGGAAAACATATTAAGGGTAGAAAGGCAGAAGAAAATAGTAAACAAAGGAACCCCTATCAGGCTTCCAGTGGATTTCTCAGCATAAACCTTACATGCTAGGAGAGAGTGGAATGATATAGTCAAAATTCTGAAAGACAAAATCTTTTCAGGCAAGAATACTCTATCCAGTGAAAATATCCTTCAGATATGATGGAGAAATAAAAACTTTCCCAGATAAGTAAAAGCTGAGAGAGTTCATCGCCACAAGACCCCCCTACAAGATATGATCAAGAAGCCCCTCATACCCAGAAAATAAAGAAGAAAGGGGTACAAAGCCTTGAGCAAAGAGATAAATAGGCAAACAAAATCAGAAAATTGCAACTCTCTGACAGAACAGAATAGCAAACATTTAATTATAACATTAAAGATAAAGGGAAGGAAAACATCAAAAATAAGTATAATCATTTCATTTTAAGCACAAACTCACAACACAAAATGGAATAAGTTGTGACAACAACAGCTTAGAAGGGGAAGAGAGTAAGGATGATACCTGCTTAGACTAAAAGAATAAGAAGCTATCAGAGAATGGACTATCTCACCTACAAAATCTTTTTCACAAATGTCATGGTAACCACTAAGAAAAAATCAGAACAGAGACACAAATCATAAACAATGAGGAAACTGTCATAAAGAGCCACCAAACTGAATTGGCAGTCCAAAATGCCAGGACTAGAAACAAGACAAATACAGAACAACTGGAAAATAACCAATAAAATGTCAACTTTAAGCCCTCATATATTGATTATCACTCTAAATGTAAAAGGATTGAATTCTCCAATCAAAAGACACAGAGTGGCTGGATGGATTAAAAAACAGGACCCAACAATAAGCTGCCTCCAGGAAACATATCTCAGCTCTAAAGACAGACACAGGCTCAGAGTGAAGGGATGGAAGATGATACTCCAAGTTAATGGTAAACAAAAGAAAGCAGGTGTTACCATATTTATATCAGACAAAGCTGACTTCAAGACAAAAAATACAATAAAAGACAAAAAGGGGAAGTATATAATTAATGGGACACTCCAAGAAGAGGACTTAATATATTATAAATATATATGCACCTAACAGAGGAGCACCAAAGTACATAAAGCAACTATTAATTGACCTAAATGGACACAGTAACAGCAACACAATAATAGTAGGGGACCTTAACACCCCACTTTCATCAATGGATAGATCAACCAGACAGAAAGTCAGCAAGGAAATAGTGGAACTTAACAAAAAACTAGGCCAGATGGACTTAATAGATATATATAGAACATTCTATCCAAAATCAGCAGAATACACATCGTCATCGTCTCAAGTGCACATGGAACATTCTCAAAGAGAGCACATGTTGGGAAACAAAGGCAAGCCTCAATATATTAAAGAAGATTGAAATCATACCGAGCATCTTTTCTGACCATAATGCTATGAAACTAGAAATCAACTACAAGTAAAAAGCTGGGAAAGTGACAAACATGTGGAGACTAAACAACATGCTACTGAACAACCAATGGATCATTGACAAAATTAAAGGAGAAATCAAAGAATATCTGGAGACAAATGAAAATGAAAACACACCATACCAACTCATACAGGATTCAGCAAAAGCAGTCCTAAGAGGGAAATTCACAGCAATACAGGCCCATGTCAACAAACAAGAAAAACCTCAAATAAGTAATCTTAAACTACACCTAACAGAACTGGAAAAAGAAGAACAAACAAAGGCCAAATTCAGCATAAGGAGGGAAATATTAAATATTAGAGCAGAAATAAATGAAACTGAAACCAAAAAAAAAAAAAGAACAATAGAAAGGATCAATGAAACTAAGAGCTGTTTCTTTGAGAAGATAAACAAAATTGACAAACCCTTAGCCAGACTCACTAAGAAAAAAAGAGAGAGAGAAGGCTCAAATAAATTTAGAAATGAAAGAGGTGAAAGTACAACAGATACCACAGAAATACAAAGGATTATAAGAGATGCAAAACTATATGCAAACAAATTGGACAATCTAGAAGAAATGGATAAATTCTTAGACTCATACAACTTCCCAAAACCAAAACAAGAAGAAATAGAGAATCTGAATAGACAAATCACAAGTAAGGAAATTGAAACAGTAATCAAAAACCTCCCTAAAAATAAACATCCAGAGCCAGATGGCTTCCCTGGAGAAGTCTACCAAACATTCAAAGATTTAGTACCTTTCCTTACCAAACTATTCCAAAAAAATTGAAGAAGATAGAATGCTTCCTAACACATTTTACAAGACCAGCAACATCCTGATCCCAAAGCCAGACAAGGACAACACAAAGAAGCAAAACTATAGGCCAATATTGCTGATGAGCATAGATGCAAAAATCCTCAAAAAATATTGGCAAGCCAAATATAGCAATATATCAAAAGGATCATACACCATGATCAAGTGGGATTTATACCAGAGACACAGGGATTGTTCAACATCCACAAATCAATCAATATGATACAACATATTAGCAAAATGAGGAATAAAAACCACATTTATCATCTCAATAGATTCTGAGAAAGCATTTGACAAGATCCAACAGTCATTTATGCTAAAAACTCTCAGCAAAATGGGCATAGAAGGAAAGTACCTCAACACAATCAAAGCCATATACGACGAACCCACAGCCTATATCACATTCAACAAGGAAATGGATTAATAACTTTAAAGTAAGACCTGAAACCATAAAACTCCTAGAAGAAAATATACACAGTACACTCTTTGATATTGGTCTTAAAAGGTTCTTTTCAAATACCATGTCTACTCGGGCAAGGGAAACAAAAGAAAAAATAAACAAATAGGGCTTCATCACACTAAAGAGCTTCTGCAAGGCAGAGGAAACCAGGATGAAAATGAAAAGACAACCCACCAACTGGGAGAAAACATTTGCAAATCATATATCTGACAAGGGGTTAACCTCCAAAATACGTAAAGAACTCACACAACACAACAACAAACAATCTGATCAAAAATGGGCAGAGGATATGAACAGACATTTTTCCAAAGATACACAGATGGCTAATTGGCACATGAAAAGATGTTCAACATCACTAATCATTAGAGAAATGCAAGTCAAAACTACCCTGCGATCTCACCTTACACCCACTAGAATAGCTATAATCACCAAGAGAAAAAAATAACAAATGTTGGAGAGGATGTGGAGAAAAGGGAACACTCATACACTGCTGGGGGGAATGCAAACTGGTGCGGCCAGTAAGGAGATCTCTTAAAAAATTAAAAATCAAAATACCATATGACCCAGCTATCCCACTACTGAGTATTTATCCAAAGAACTTGAAATCAGCAATTCAAAGAGATTTACACACCCTTATGTTCACTGCAGCATTATCCAAAATAGCCAAGACATGGAAGGAACCCAAGTGCCCACTGACTGACGGCTGGATAAAGAAGATGTGAAATACTACTCAGCCATAAAAAGGACAAAATCTTTCCATTTGCAACAACATGGATGGAACTTGAGTTAAGTATTATGTTAAGCGAAATAAACCAGGCAGAGAAAGACAAACACCGTATGATTCCACGCCTATGTGAAAGATAAACAAACATGGACAAAGAGAACAGATTAGTGGTTACCAGAGGGGAAGGGGGTTGGCGAGTGGTCATAAGTGGTAGAAGGGCACATATGTATGGTGACTGACAAATAATACTGTGCAACCGAAATTTCATAATGTTATAAACTGTTATGATTTTGACAAAAAATAAAAATATAATTTGATATAGTCAATTTATCAATATCTTCCTTTACTATTTTTGCTTTTGGTTTTAGTTATGCATGCTTTCTTTAGCCTGTATGTATATATGTGTGTGTGTGTGTATATATATATATATATATATATATATAATATTAATAGGGACAATAGTATTTCTGGAATGATTGCTATGCATTTGGAGAATAAATGCAATTAGATTTGTACTTTCCACCACACATAAAAAAATAAATTTCAGCTAGATTTAAAAACTGAAAGTAATATACATAATGTTAGATTGAGGCTGCACCTGTATATAATAGGAATCAGTCAGACCCAGCCAGCACAGTGTTGACCTGGCTTAGATTTAAAGCAGTACTTCTTCTGAAATTCTAGGAAATTTACACTGGAATCTCTAACACATTCACGTGAAACTCTGTCTATGTGCAAATCTAATCATCACATTATATGGATACCTGAGGCCTAATGTATTTTGCCCTTGCTGAAAAAACATGAATACAAGCACAAGACTTTACACCTGTATTTTTATGAACATAAGCTAGCTTTCACAGAGGAGAGGTCATGTATTCCACTGAGAAAAATGAATTTTGTAATAAACACATTTTGTTAAAAGAAATTTCTAGAGTCAGGGAATAGAATAGTAATTGATTTTTTTTAAGTGAAAGGAAAGAGTTGGCTTTATGCCATGTTGGATGACTCTAAGTTTTATACAATGCAATTTATTTAATTATTGGTACCAGCTTCCCAGAATTCAGTCATCAGAGAGTGGATATGTTGCTGAAGCAGGGAAACAAGAATAGGTTAAAAATGTTGTGACAGTTCTTTTTAATGGCTTCATATCCTGTAAAAGGCATTAATTTTCAAGAGAGTGATTATGGTTTGCCTTTTATGTACCATTATGTCTAATTTGTTTTATGCTCAAGCAGTGAAAATTATTTTCCTCCCTCCCATTTATGTGGCAAACACAAATGAATATTCAAGTAAAAAAACTCATTGGTTTAATTTGACCATTCTCAGCTTCACCATAAAAGTACATACTTAATCTGAACTAAGTGGGTAGAAATAATAACTGGTCTTTAAAGCACAGCAATTCATTCAGCTCCAAAAAAACTGATTCTGGGAAAAAAGTTGCCGTTCTCATTCCAGGAAGGTAAAAGGGTCATTGAACCTGGGAGAAGCCAAAGCAATAGTAATATTTAAAAACAAATGGCTTGATGTGGCCTTGGCCTTAAGGATTCCTCATGAGGAAGATGCAGGAAACCCGAATACCTGGGAAAACTTAAGTAGTTACATCTAACAAAACTAGGTCTGAAAGATCCTTGTTCAGCTGTTAAAATAATTGTGCATGTGGTTCGTCGTTTTCATAAATAAGCAAGTTCAGACCCATAATTGCAAGAGAACTGAAGGAACAAGGGGAGTTAAAGGTTTGAAGAGTTTTTGTTTTTGCTGTTTCCTTTCATAAATAACATAATGAGTGCATAAAACTTTGGTAGAACATAAAGTAGGTATCTTAATTATCTACATCAACTATAAATTTTCAGAGACCAGTTTTCCCGTTTTCACCAGTCTGGGGAACTTTCTTCTTTTGGGAAAAAAACAAAGAACCTGAACATAGATAACGCTATCCACCATGAAAACCGAGAGCAACGACACATCGTGCTGCCACTGTGCCTGGGTTCATTCCAGGAGGCATGAGACATAGATGTGATGTGAGATGATTGGCTTATCATGGTGATGCCTACTTTAATAAGTGGAAGTTTCTGGGAGACCAAGGATGTGCCCTATGAATTAAAAAATATAAAATATAAAACTCGAAATTGAATCCATTCCCAGGCTGCAGTGGACAACTGATTCCTTAGAGGCGAGATGCCCAGTGCTGCTGTTGACATTATTTTGTTTCTCATATCAACGAGTTCATCAGCCTTGATTCAGAAGCTTTTGTGTCTACTCTGTGAAGACGTACTTTCTGGGATGGATGATTCAAATGTGATTCCCACACCAGTGCTGGACCTAGGCAAAATTCCCACCATTTCTTGGGAAGTAAGAAGAAAAAGATACATGAGTTTTCAGTAAGTGACACTTCCTTGAGTTACCAAAAAATCATCTTACTCTGAGATAATATTTTTTCACATAGTATACAAGATCCCAGTTCTTATTTGGGAAAGATAATTGCAATTAAATTTTTTCCTGTGAAATATAAATATCTGGGAAGCACTAGTCGATGATAAATAAAGATTAGACCAGTAATTTTGGGAGGCTGAAGCAGGATTGGTAGATGTTGCTGCTTAAAACATAAATAAATAAGTTGCTACTTTTTGCTTTTTGTAGTCGAGGAAACAGTAGATCTGCATGTTGTATCAGTTAAGTAGGAAAAGTCCTTTGGGCAGAAAGAAAATGATGATAAATGGAATTCTGGATCGACACAAAAGAATGGAGAGCACTGGCAGTGTTAATTACATGGACAAATTTAAAGTTTTTTGTTTCTGGGCAATAAAACAGATCTCAATAAATTTTAAATAATTCAATTCAAAGATACTCTCAACAGAATGAATAGACAGCCACTGACTAAGAGAAAATATCAGCAAATTTCATACATCATAAAGGACTTGTATCCAGAATATATAAAGCATTCTCAAAACTGAAATAAGAAAACAAACAACCAATAAAAAGAAAAAGGGCACAAGTTTTAAATAGATGTTTCACTAAAGAATAAATATGGATGGGAAATAAGGACACAAAATGACGTTCAACATCATTAGTCTTCAGGGAAATGCAAATGCAAATTAAAAGAACAGCAATCCAGCACTATATATCTGTTAGAATGCGTAAAGTAAAAAGTCTGACCATATCAAGCATTAGTGATGAGGGGAACAATTGGAGGGTTCATGCACTGCTTGTGGGAAGGTAAAATGGTAGAACCCTTTTGGAAAACAGGCTCTTTCTTAAAAAAATTACACATACACCTGTCATAACTCAGACATTTAATTCCTAGATATGTGCCCAAGAGTAGCTAAAACATAGTTCCATACAAAGGCTTATACGTAAATGTTCATTGCAGCTATAATGGAAGCAACCCAAATATCCATTGACAGATGAATAAAGAAACAGATTTCTAATTGCTCTTTTCAGCTTCTAGAGGTCACGCAACCCCTTGGCTCAGGGCCCCTTTATCACCTCACGTCGACCTCTCTTTCCATCATCACATCTCCTGCTTTGGCTCTGGTTATCCTGAGGCCTCCTTTTATAGAGCTTTGTGTCCATCCATATAATCCAGAATAAGCTTCCCATCAAAAATCCTTAACATGGGGGCTGGTCCCAGGGCGGAGTGGTTAAGTTCACGCACTCCACTTCAGCAGCCTGGGGGTCGTGGGTTCGGATCCTGGGCACAGACCTACACACCGCTCATCAAGCCGTGCCATGGTGGCATCCCACATGGAAGAACTAGAATGACTTACGACCAGGATATACAGCTGTGTACTGGGGCTTTGGGGAGGAAAAAAAGGGAAGAGTGGCAACAGATGGCAGCTCAGGGCCAATCTTCCTCACAAAAAACATTAAAAAAAAAATCCTTAATTTAATCACATCTGGAAAGTCCTTCCTGCCATTTAAGGTAATATATTCAGAGGTATTGGGGACCAGGATGTGGATAACTTTGGCAGTCATTATTCTATGACAGGCTCCAACTAAGCCAGCTCCCTCACTCTGCAGGTGAAGACAGAAAGGACAGAGAGGCTGTGTGACCCACAAGTGTCACCAGAGCCAATGAGTGACAAGACTGGAATGGAGCCAGTTGTGTGGAGAAATAATCTTTCCATGACCCAGAATAATTCTAGAAAAATATAAGCATTTTAATGTTTTCCCAAACACTAGATCTACATTTTAAGTAAAATACTACCTGGTCAACAGAAATGTCTGTTAGACTTTACCCTTACAGAATTTTGCATATTTCTAAATAAATTCACATTTTCCCCTACTAAAATACAGCATGATAAAACCAAGCAAGTTTGCACGCTATACTAGGTTATGTTCTAGTCTATTCTTATGTACCATTTAAATAATATTTTTTAAAATAGAAATACCTAGGTTGAATACACAATTTTCCATTATAATAAATAATTATGCTTTTCTTTTTTGGTTTCCATGAGCATGGATCATCCTAATTCCATGAGGCACCAAGTGAGATAACCCCTTCTTGTCAGATGACGTGGCCTCTTTCACTCTAATAAGAGCAGTCTAAGGACACTTTCTCCACGCCTCAGAGGAAAGCATCTGTTTTTCTTCTCTCTCAAATCCACTGAATGAGGTGACCCTCTCCGGAGGTCAGTCCTTATCTTTTCCAAAGTGATTTCCAAAAGGCCTGGTTCTCTTCCTTAGTAAGAAACCATTAACTTCCCATTGTCACACAATGTCTTCATCCCTGTATTGTCTGCTGATCAAAAGACTTCTTCTCTAGCATATGAATTGCTTTTCAAGGATGGTAAGAGAAGTCCATAAAAGCATTTAACCTTTCTCAGCCCATTCTAGTAGAAGCTATAAGAAATCGCACCCTTTTATGAACGATTTCTCTTCTTTTGAATTTAGTAAGGTTTGCATGAGATCTCGCAAGAAAATCAGCATTTATGAACGTTCTGTGTATTTGAAAGAAAGAATGGTCAGAGCAGACATGTTGCACTGGAATGAATGCAGTGAAGCAGGAGGGAAGCTTGTCTTACTTTTGGTACTAATAGGGTGTTGTTCAAACACCCATTATGGAAGAAACAAAAAGGATGACTTTTATAGTGCCTCTGGGAGACCTTGACACAAGAAACAGGGTAAGAATTCCACCTTGTATGGTGAAGCCTGAAATTTCACATGCTGCTTTGACATCTGCGAGCCTCACAGGGCTCCTAAGGCCTAACCATGAGTTCCCCTGCTGTGCTCAGATATACGCCCCAGCCAGTGGGTAAGGATCCCTCCAGCTAGTTCCTCCACCAGCTGGACAGCTGCCCTCCACCCAGTCATCAGCCTAATGGGCTTAACTTCCCTGGCGGCCCACAGAATTATTCAAGTCAGCCAATCACATCCTCCCACAGAAACCAGGACGTACCTCATCCCCTTGTTACTACAAAGCTTGCCTCTTACAGACCCTCTGGCTTCACTCTGCTTTCAGGAGCAGCCCCCATGTGGCCAAGTACAGCACACAGTGTCCTCCTCCCCCGGAATATGTGTATTTGTGCCTAATAAACTGCTGGGAATCTCATCTGTCCAGTGTTGAGTGGCACATGCTTGGCCGTCTCCTGTTGTTGAAGGCAGGTATCCTTCCTCAACAATGTGGGGAAAGGAGGCCGTCAGAACATAAGCCCATACCTGCAAAGTCAAAAATATGCATTTTTAAGAGCAAATCTTTTTAAAATAACTTTTTAACTGAAAAATTAATTCCTTGCTGTCACTGAGAGAGTGGCTAGGTAAAATGTATATATGAACATGAAGGAATTATGTATGAGTGTTCATGTAACCACAGCATTTTGCAAGAAGACATTAAACAGATTAGAATAGTTATTTATTAGAGTGTTAGGGGAATAATAGGTGGGCACAGAGATAAAAGGGAACAAAGAACTAAATAAACAAGAGAGGGGCCTTGCATAGATCATACGCAAGAAGGTGCCATAAACTGAGGACAGGATAAACAAACCTTTCCTATCTGAGAAATCCCTGCCCCCGAAAATGTCAGTAATTCATGCACGTGGTGAGTGTGCGCGCATATTTAAAATGGCTGTTTGTTTTCTATCTTGGAAACCTATTTATTTTTATATATTAATCTTGTGACCAGAAACTTTTTGACCTATTTTCTGTTTTCTAATAGTGTTCAATGTCATTTCCTAGGTTAGGAATTTCCAGGAATGCAGCCTGATCATCTGCAAATAATAATGATAATCGTGGTCCTCCTTTCTCGTATTCACTCCCAATATTTCTTTCTCTTCTCTCATTTAAATGGCTAGTACATCTTAGTACACCGGGAGCACTGTTAAATAATCAATGACTGTGCCTCCCTTTTTTCCTGACTTTTACGAGAACGCTTCTAGTGCTTAATGATTAAGAATGATGCTGAATACTGTTTTATAAATATTCAACAGTATCCTTAATTATGAAGCAATAGAATTATTCCTATAGTCATATCAAAGGAGCATTTTATTAAGATATATTTTGTTTTGTAAAGAATGGAAGCTGGATTTTATCACATCATTTTCACGCCTCTGGAATTAATTGTGTGGCTTTTCTGCTTTTGCCTCTTCTTACAGTGACAGGTTCTTTTATTTATATTATTGCTTAGAAGACGTACGGTATATTCTATAATATGAAATGCAAGCAATCTAATTCTGTAGCTGTTCTTGGATCAACCTGTTGAGGGGGATTACTACATGGACATGTAAGTCTAATCAGAAAGAGATGGCAAATAAACTTTAGATGCCCTCTGATGTGGATATTCCAGATTCTTTCATTTCGCCCCCCAAAGAGTCATCCCTTTGGGACACCTGGCTCGGGCCTCAGCTGCCCAGAATGTCTATCACTATCATGGTGCCTTTGCTTGTGACACAGTTGCATTTCTTTGCAATCTATCAGCAGCACGGATTTCTGTTGCTCCAAGAGGACCTGTTTTGATGCCGTTTTTGCCCTGATTAGGAACTGCATGATATATTTATCTGCGTCTATACTATAAATTTTCTGCAATGCTTCCGTGACTTATTTAGAATTTGGTGTCTTGGAGCAATTACTTTGATATTATATTGGTAAACTTTGGGAAGGCAGAGACAGCATCTGTTGCATCTCCAGGGTCTTCCCAACATAGTGCTTGGTACCTAAAAGATGTTCAATAAATATTTGATTATTTTTGTTTGAATCTGTCTTGGAACATGGGTTTTCATGACAGAGGTTGTATGGTTAGATCTTTAGAAATGCTAATTTTATGGGGAACTCTGTCTCCTAAACTGCTATAAGGAATACGTAAAAATACTATCCTTTGTGTATCTTTTTCTAGCTTTATTGAGATATAATAGACATACGATATTGTGTAAGTTTAAGGTGGACAGCATGCTGATTTGATACATTTACATATTGTCAAATGATTACCACTGTAGCATTCGCTAACATATTGTCAAATGATTACCACTGTAGCATTCGCTAACACGTCCATCACGTCACACAATTACCACTCCTTTTTGGTGGTGAGAACATTTAACTCTCTCTTAGCAACTTTTGAGTATATAATACAGTATTTGCTAATTATAATCACCATGTTGTACATTAGATCACCAAAGCTTATTCATCTGATAACTGAAAGTTCATAAGGCCTTTCAAGTGATTCCATGGTTTAATTAAGATTTAATTACTCTTTAAAGTGAACAAAGGATTCTCATATTTTACTTCAATTTTCACCCAGACCCTTTGAAGTGAGCATCGTTAGTACCCTGCTTTAAATAGGAAACAAGTGAAAACCGCAGAGCTCAGCTAACTTACGAAAACATTAACTCGATGATCCTTGAAAAACACACTCAGCGATTTTAAGTCTCAGATCTCTGAATCTTCCAATAAATATGTATTTTTATAAAACACCCCTGCCCCTTTTATAGCCATCTCTAAACACCATATTTATAAGAAATAACATTTAAGATAAATACTAAAGCCAATCAGAAATCCAGAAGGACAGAGGAGATCACAAAACGACAGTGTTTGGCCTGAGGGCAACTACAGGCTAGTAGCTGTGTGTTATTGGTAGAAAACAAGTTTTGAGATGCTTGCAAATGAGAAAAAAATAGTATTGAACAAGTCTGATGAAGAAAAAAATCAGGTAATGCATTTATAAAAAGTCCTTCAGGGTGGGGCTGGCCCTGTGGCCGAGCGGTTAAGTGCGCGCGCTCCGCTGCAGGCGGCCCAGTGTTTCGTTGGTTCGAATCCTGGGCGCGGACACGGCACTGCTCATCAGACCACGCTGCCTCGGCGTCCCACATGCCACAACTAGAAGGACCCACAACGAAGAATATACAACTATGTACCGGGGGGCTTTGGGGAGAAAAAGCAAAAAATAAAATCTTAAAAAAAAAAAAAAAAAGATCCAGAAATAACCCCTCACATTTAAAAAAAAAAAAAAAAAAGTCCTTCAGGGTAGAGAATGCATTTTCATCTTTGCTTTCCTTACAGCTAGAGTAATTAATATTTGGCATTTAGAACATGCTCAAAAATGTTCTATTAATGAAAGAGTAAATAATCATAATAATTTTTCTTTCAAGTTTATATAAAACATTTTGAAAGTCACAGTAAAATTTCAAAATGTTTATGTTAAGTTCAGGCTATTTTTTAATTTAAAAAATTCATTGATCACTTAGCTGCAGTTAACTGAAATATTGTCCCCAATATACATCACTCAGAAGTCAACTTTCACTTGTTTCTTTTCATCTTCTTAAGGAAGGAGAAATACACAATCCTTGCCATGCAGAGTTAGATGTTTACCTCCTGAGTTTCTGTGACTTCCCTCTGGACTTTCTGCTCCTGGGGCTCCCATCTGAGGAATTAGATGGTCCCCTATGACCTTATCTTTGATGTGACCTTTCTCTTATGCCATATACATCTCAGAAAGGAAGATGTCAGTAGAAACCCAGACTCTGGATCTGAAAAGACCTCAGCTGGAGCTCAACAGCCCTCACTCCAGGTGTGGAAATTAAATACAGGTATGTGCACAGCAAATAAAAGAGAGATTAGCATCACTGTATTTTGAACTATATGATCCCAGATTGAAAGGAAACGTACGCTGAGTTTCTTCAAGTCACTCACAGAATGCACAAAGGGATACTGCAACATCCTATTGAATGGTCTGGTTTGTAATCATTGTTATTTATTTTTACTTGAGGTTTTAAATTGCAGAAGCAATTTCTAGGTTATTTTAGCAAGTCAAACAATTCAGAAGTGTAAAAGTAATATGCATAAATCCACACCTCCTTATAATTCCTTGAAGTAACTATTATTAATTGTGTGGTATGTATCATTTCACATCTTTTTTGATGCTTATATAAACTTCTACAGGCATCCTCAAAATTGCTTTCAAGTGTGAATCATTCTGATCTTGTTTCTCACTTTCAGAAACTTCCTAAAATTTCATGATGTCATAGAAACTGAGATCTATTTTAATTTAATGCACTAATTGTCTTCCAATAAACAAATTTTAATTTAAAATAAATGTGCCTTTTGTATTTTTTATGCATTCCATACTCAATATAAAGGAAATGTAATTCTACTTAAACAGTAATAAACTGCATTAAAAAACTGTGTTAATTTTAAAAGATATTAAATGAAAAATATGATTTGAATATCTACTGTAGACTTATGGTTTTTTACTACCATACAATTAAATTGGGATTAAGACAAGGACGTCTCTCTCACTGCTCCAATTCAACATTGTTTTGTATCAACATGAGATATAAGACAGCACTGGAAAGAAAAAAAATGACAACCTTAATTGCTAAGTTTTCAACTGCTATAAAAACCCAAGAGTCCACAGTTACACATTTGGAACCAATAAAAGTTCAGCAATGTTATTATTAAAGAACAATGTGCAAAAATAATTTTCTGTACTCCAGCAACAATTGATTAGATCTTATAATTAAAATAGATTGAAATGAATAGTATTGATAAGAGCAAACAAAAACAGCTATTTAAAGATACATTAAATCAAATGTAAGCAAAACTTGCACAGAGAAAATTTTCCTTATAGACATTAAATAATTTCTGAATAAATGGACAGTTTCCACATTCTTGGATAGAAAAAATTAAAATCTTATAAATGTCAATTATCCACTAATTAATCTATAAAAATCAAAATCCAAACATTTTGTTTTCTTTTGGAATTTCCCATTGATTCTACAGTTTATATGGAAGTCCAAAGGGTCAAGAATAATCAAGACACTCTTATAAATGAACACGGTGAGAGAAAGTGGAGGTGCTAACCCTGCCAGATCTCAAGGCTTCATATCACAACTGAGATAGGACGCTGTTCACACAGGTTTAGGCAATGGACCAAAAAAATGAGTGATATATGACAAAGGTGGTGTTATAACTAGCAAAAAGAGAATGGACTGCACAATAAATCATTGTGCTGAGACAATTGTAGATCTATAAGAAAAAATAAAATAAGATCTGATTCTTGTGCTTTAAAGACCTAAATTTAGAGCTAAAAACCTTTGAAAATTTTAGAAGATGTTTATTCCAGAACAGGCTTCTTGAATGAGCCACAAAGAGCACAACCATGAAATAAACTGTTGATAATTTTGACTCTCTTGATAACTTCTCTGCATCAAAATTTTACCTAGAGACATACAGAGGATTATTTACCTAGACCTGGAGAAACAGACTCACTTGAACAAAGAAACCTGTGTAAGACTGTTCATTGTACCATTGCTTGCAATGATAAGGACTGAAAATAATATGTCAGAGTCTATCCACAAAAGAATGGTTTTGTAAATTGCGGTGTATTTATATAACACAATAACATAAAGCAAATAATTGAATTGTAGGTAAGTGTTCGAAATGGAAAAGTGTCAAAAAGAAAATACTGACTGAAAAACCAGGTTGTAGGAGATGTGCGGTATGATACCATTTACATAAAAGTAATCCAAAGGAAAACAAAGACATATTATTTCTATTTCTTCACGGATAACTTCACAGGATAATGTGAAAGTGTTAAAATATTATTGGGCACATTAAACACTAATTTAAGACAGATTTCTTTGGAAGTGGAAGAAAGGAGAGTGGGAATGGGAAACGTTCAAATTTGGTGCAGCCAAGATCGGTTAAATGGGGGTTATGCTTATCTGTATGTTTGAAATTTTTCCTTAAAAACCATCCAACACAGCAAAACTGTCCTCTACCCTTGAAAGGAATAATACCTGTTGCTTAAGTTGCACAACAAATAATGCATTCAGTTTGTATTTGAGGACTATAGTGCACAATGTCACTATATTTGAAACTAAAATCATAATGAGCATAATTAGATGCCAAAATATGAGAGAAACACTAAAACCGAGACTTTACTGTGAGGTTGGTAGATTTACGTCTCTTCTCTTAAACTCAGTGCTGTGCATACCTGCACACCTACCATTAAATGGGGAGTATTCTTTGTTCTGTTTAAAATATATTCATTCAGAGGCCGGCCGGTCACGCAGCAGTTACGTGCACACGTTCGCTGGCCCAGGGTTCGCCGGTTGGGATCCCCTGCGCCGACATGGCACTGCTTGGCAAGAAGCCACGCTGTGATAGGTGTCCCACGTATAAAATAGAGGAAGATGGGCATGGCCATCTCCCTCAGCAAAAAGAGGAAGATTGGCAGTAGTTACCTCAGGGCTAATCTTCCTCAAAAAAATAAATAAATAAAAATAAATAAAATAAAATATATTCATTCATTCTCATTCTCTCTCTCTTCCACAGTCCCTTTTGCTCTCCTCTTCACAGAGAGTTGGCAAATAGCTTGAATTATAAACACTGGGCTCATTTCTGTGTGCTTCCACTTACCAGTAGTACTCACAAACGCAATGCTTCATTTATTCAGGCTTAGAAACCTGAACAAAGGGCCTTGAATGTCTTCTTTCATAATTACCTTCCTTGCTTCATTATCTATCTTGAAGACAACATTGTTCAAAAACAATAGGGTGGTGCAGTAGTTCTCAACACTGGTTTCTGACACTAATGAATACTGGGACTTTAGGCGGCAAAGTCAATAGCATTCATAGTTAACCTATTTTTTACTTTGTAGCCCTTTAGCACTGTTTAGATAGACTTGTTGACTCACCTACCTACTCTAGCTTACACACTCAAAAGCTGTAAGATGTTTTCATTAAACATGATTTTTCTGGATTCCTGGCCTGACATTTCATCATTACATTTGCCCAAAGCTTTGACAGGCTTTGTTACGTACGTGTGTGTGTGTGTGTGTGTATGCATTTACACTTATATATACCTATACATATCTATGTATATAGTATAATGTGTTGGTATGTTTGTTATACTGAAGCAAAAATAAAATGGTTAAAATATAAGGTGTCTATTATAACAGCATGTTATAGTAGAGATAAAATTTGGGTTGTTTTTTTTTTTTTTGACTCAGGGCTAATCTTCCTCAAAAACAACCCAACTTTTATCTCTACTATAACATGCTGTTATAATAGGCACCTTATATTTTAACCATTTTATTTTTGATTCAATATAACACACAAACCAACACATATATACCATATACATAGATATGTATAGGTATATATAAGTATAAATGCTGCCACTCCTCCTCTTTTTTTTTTTTTTTTTTGCTGAGGTAGATTGGCCCTGAGTTAACATCCATGCCCATCTTCCTCTACTTTATATGTGGGATGCCTGCCACAGCATGACTTGACAAGCAGTGCATAGGTCCACACCCAGGACCCGAACTGGCAAACCCTGGGAGACTGAAGTGGAATGTGCGAACTTAACTGCTGCACCACCGGGCCAGCCCCTAGAGAGAAAAGTTTTGAAAAATATTGATCTAGCCCAAAGATACCTATCTAATCAGACAGATAGCCACAATTCTACATCAAAATCTCTTTTAACCCAGTACATCATTACTAATTCATAGGGCCTTTCAATCATACCATTTTACACAAGACACATCCTTCTTTCATTTATCAGGTCTTTAAATATTTTTTTTTCTGGATTGGCTTGAGCTAACATCTGTTGCCAATCTTTTTTTTTTCCCTTCTCCCCAAAGTCCCCCAGTACATAGTTGTGTATTCTAGTTGTAGGTTCTTCTAGTTCTGCTATGTGGGATGTCACCTCAGCACGGCTTGATGAGCGATGCTAGGTCCATGCCCAGGATCTGAACTCTGAACCCACGAAACCCTATGCCACAGAAGTGGAGCATATGCACCTAACCATTCTGCTTTGGGGCCAGCCCAGGTCTTTAAATATTTTAAGACATTTCTCCACTCTAAACCTCATCCCAAGACAACTCCCACTTCCACAAAAACAAAACAAAATGACAAAGACACTTGAGTTTTCTAGTCTTTCAGTTCCAAGAGTTTCTGTTCATCCAACTCTAACCAGAGTCTTTCCCTTCTACAATTGTTTGAATTTCTGCATTAACTTTCTATCGCTAAACTTGCTTCTACTGATTAAGATTGTGGATTTTGGAGCCAGAATACCTGGATTTGAATAGAGTTTCTGCATTTTCCTATCTATGAATTCAAAACGCGTTGAGTCTCAATTTCCTCAACTATAATGTGGTGATGACAATGACACCTGCTTCAGTCGATTGCCATGTGACTTAAGTGAGTAACACCATTAAGGTTTTTAAAACTATTTAGCATTTAGTAAATACTTAATAAATTCTAGGTGTTCCTGTTGTCATGGTCACAGTAGCTTCCCCATTATCACTGAAAAAATCAGATTTCTCCTACAATCTGTAGGCAAAGCTACGCTTCTTGCGAGTCACTTTCGTTGTCAACATAAAAAGACAGTTCCTGCATCCACATCTACCAAAATCTTCTGCCTGTTTGCTTGACAGTTCTCGCCTTTCATCCATTTGCCTGGATTACTCCTTCTAACGTTCCAGTGCTGGTCAAGGTCTCAGAATACTCTCTTTCTACTGAAGTCTACAAAAGTACTCTCTTTGCCCTGTTTTTCTCACCAGAAGGTAAAGTCCACAGGAGCAAGAACTATGTCTGCTATTTTTACCAGAATCTAGAAAAGTCACCAATATCACCAGTAAGCCTTCAATAAATACTAAACAAGGAAATGACAATATGGTATGTAAATTCAAAGAGTTTAGGGAGTTTGTCTGCAGAATCTCTTGTATGGAGAACAAATCTGAATTGAATGAATAAAATTTGCAAACTATCAAATAATAAGGTTAAGAGAGTCAGACCACCTGGTTTTGAAATCCAACTCTATCACCTCTTAGGTCAATTCAGTTTCCTCATATGCAAAATAGAAATTATAATATTGCTGACCTCATGGGGTGTTGTAGTAAATGAGAGAACACGTGTAGAGCACTTTGAACTAGCCGTAACCCAAGGACTCAATAATGATAACCACCATCAGCATTAGGATTTTATTATTAAATATTTCAGTAGCATCTTCCATAAAATGAGAAGCCATCTAAACCATGAATAGATAAATCTTAGCGCTATCTCTAATGAACTATGGAACTCAAGTATTTTGGAGCATGGAAAAAAAAGAATATGTATCCAGATGTAAGATTTGTTAAACCTGCAAGAGCTATTTCAAGACTTCAGCTCGCTGTCATGATATAGGAACAGGGACTGTTTTTACCCTCCCTCCTTAAACAACTAAAGGACCAGACAAAATATATAAAATGATGCTTTTCAGACATTGGACAAAAGATAGCATGGCACAGTGATTCTCAAGACAAAGAAAACAAATGAGCTGAGCTCTAACTCAAAAAAGAGAAATATTAATGGTTACAAGAAAATTTGCTCAGTCGCAGTGAATTCAAACCTGTCTTTGTCTATAGGACAACAACACAGTCAAACATTTCTGATATTTGCTATTCTGTACACCAAGAGAAATTAATGCTCTTTAGTCAAGTTTTTTCACTTTTTACTCGATAGAGCTAATCTTCATTAAAGATATCTCAAGGGACTGTTAGGAGTGAACTTAAAACCAAGAAGAAATAGAATCCAATAATTTATCAAGTTCTTTTACCCATTAAATGTATACAGAAATGCATTACTGTAATTGTACTTTATATTTTTATACCTTCTCCAGATAAAGAATGTACATTCTTAAGAGTGAAGTTTTTACTTAGATTATACTATATGGAACAGTTTATCCCCCAATATAATTCAGTTTTTGAATGTGTGACAACACTTTTTTTTCATATTTTGGATACTATTAAGTACAAGGTCAGTGTCCCTCTTTCAACGTTTGTAGAAAAGCTTACCATTTGCATATTGTATATATGAGTGTCACCTTTTTTTCAATTTTTCTACTTATGTTTTTCTATTATCCCCATTCTAAAGTCTCTCATTATTGTTACCATTTAAAATTCCCAATTACCTTTAAAGAATCACAAATCATTTTTGGAATGTAGCTAGTACAATAGAGTGTGGTGGATTACGTTATTGATCCCAATTCTTCACTCTTTCCTGCACCCACACCTTTTGTCATGTGGTGTTCTTCCCCTTGACTTTGGGTTTAGCCATGTGACTTTGGGTTTGGCCAACTGGTTGAAGCAGATATGAAGTGTGCCAGTTCAGAGCTTAGGCCTTAAGAGGTTTTATCCATTTTGACATGCACTCTTGTGTTTCTGTCACTGCTATTGGAAGAATTTTCCTTGATAATCCACTGGTACAAGGCATATGGGAAATACAGACAACAGAACTGGAGCATGAAGCAAAGCCTCTTTAGCTGTCTTAGCCTAGATTAGCTGGCCCAGAAACATGTAAGAGACCCCAGCTGAGATCAGCAGAGGCACACCAGTCCCTATCTAAATAAGATCCCCTTGTTACCCTCATGTGAGTGAACTAAACAAACTGTTGAATGTCATTGAGATTTTTGTGACTGCTTGTTACACAACGTTATTATGGCAATAGCTAATTGATGTATACAGCATGTGTGTATGTACATGTGTGTGTGTTTGTTTTCTCCTAAGCTTGCTTGCTGTTTTAAATTCTGTTGTCTGGTTTGTGTCACCCATTGCCAGCTAAAATGGGACTGAAATATTAATGAATGTTAATCCATTAATAAATGGATTTTACCTGTTACAGATGAGAAATCCCATTGACCTTGGTTCAAGCGTTTGCTCCAAAGTCTATCATCCACATGATGTTGTGACCTTGAATGATCTTTTATCCCTCTGAACGTTATCTTTACCATCTAGAGGCAGTGGATGCTTGAGGATTTGGCCTCAAGCCCGGCCTCAGGATCCTCAACAGAGTCACAGGGTATGATCAGCTAATGCTATCTGTCATTACCACAAGGCTAAAAGAAGTGAAATATTTGCCAGGCACTTCCTTCTCTGCTCTAAATATAGCATGAGCCATCACCTCTTTGACTATTCCTTTTTATGGCTAACAACATATAACTCTTACACCTCATATTACTTAAACGAAGATTTCTATAAAAATCAAATGTATTATAAATAGCCAAAGTCAATAACATTCATACAAGTACCTGATTTAGAATCCCAGACCCACAGTATAGTCTATGAATATCATTTCATCCATCGCTCTTATTTTACACATGAGAATACTGAGAACTCTAAAGATTAAATAGTAATCCCATGGTGATACATTTATTTAGCAGCAAAACCCAAACTAGAAATATGCTCCTCATCACGAGTCCGACGCTCTAACCAGGAGGCCTCTCGAAATCTCTTGTGGTCTATAAGTCATTTCCATGCTCTTACTAACTACTGCTTTATGGAGCCTCTGTCCTAATTTATAGCCTGTTTTTCAACAGAGTAATGATAAAGAAAATGAAAGGATTTTACACATTTGGGAAATAAACTCACAGTTAACCAATAAACCCATATTTTCTACCTTACTGAATATGAAAGAGCAAAGACTGTAAAAAGTGAAAGTATCTTGCAATATTTTAATTAAAAGTCCAAGTATCTCATCATCTTTTTTTTTTTTTTTTTTTGCTTTAACTCTCTCTTGAAAGCATACGTAAATCTTACTTCAAATGTAACTCTTGCTTTGAGTTTCTAGAGAAAGAAGCTATATAAGAATTCCATAAGGGCTTAAATTTGTGATTCTTCCATGAGGAAAAAATAGATTCTGAAGTGTGTTTTTCAAGATGTGGAATAGGACAGCCTCTTAGAATTACTGTAACTCTGAAATAATTTTTTAAAAAATGAGTACAGTTTGCGGAATAAAGAGGAGCACAAGGGATCAATTTATAGTATCACTACGTACCTCATCTGGTACATGGCTCCTGAACTTGGTAAATTAAAATATTGGGTTCATGTCTCCACCTGATCCAATGCTGATTAATGTAAGAAATATTTACTGTTAACGAGATGTGGAGATAAGCCCCAGGGGAGGTTACGCGATGTAACAGCCAACTTGTCAGGTGGCTTCATTGACTTCCAGATACAGAAAAACAATCCAGAGAGGACACAGAATCAGATGTGATACCTGCTTCCGGGAGGTAATGGTGTATCAAACAAGGGTGAAAGCAAAACTGTAAGTCAGCTGTGCCTGTAAGAAAATGTGTTTTCTGGTGTTAGACTTCCAAAAGTGTTTTGGCTTGCCACTAGAGTTTTCTGATTATATTTGTATCAGACCATTGTTTTCTGATTAATTCTATCAGGATGTGTATCCCTCCCTGCAAAATCTGTGTTTGGGCACAAGTGAATGCATGTGTGCATGCATAGGCAGGTGCAGCACAAATGGGTACTAATCTAGCATTATTCTCTCTACTTCTGTAATGCATCATTTCTTTTGATGTGATACTAACTGCATAGATCTGATACACATAAGGTCCATTCTTTTGGTCCTTGGCCACCACCTGGAGCCACCACCAAAGCCAGCTATTCTATAGATTAACTCTTTTTTGCTTGTTTTGAGGAAGATTAGCCCTGAGCTAACATCTGTTGCCAATCCTCCTCGTTTTGCTAAGGAAGATCGGCCCTGAGCTAACGTCCACGCCCATCTTCCTCTATTTTATGTGTGGGACACCTGCCACAGCATGACCTGATGAGCGATGCCTAGGTTCGCACCCAGGATCCAAACCGGCAAACTCCAGGCCACCAAAGTGGAATGTGCAAACTTAACTGCTATGCCACCAGGCCCTCCCTGACTCTTGACAGCCTAGGAATCTAGGCTAGGAAACAAAGGATTTAAAGTGACTCAAGGCCAATACTGGAAAAGCACTGTTAGTGAAATTCACCAGGACTTTCAAAAATACCCAGTATTTGCCTAATGCTGTGTTGGATGCTGTAAACAGAAAGTTGAATAAGTCACAATATCTAACCTCAAAGAGTTTGCAATCTAGTAAAGAAATGTCGTAGGCTGTCCTGATGATGTGTCAGCAGGGTTGATTTGATCTATGAAGAGTAGAAAGCCATGAAATGAGTAGTTAAAGAGATTCCTAGGGTAAGGTGAAGCAAGCTTTTCATCCTTCCCAGCATTTATTGATCTTCTATTTACCAGTGTGCACCACCCAGCCCTGATTAGATTATAAACTCCATGAGGGCAGGAACTACGTCTATATTGATTATCATGGCAACACCAGTGCCGGTACAGTGTCTGGCACATTATAAGTGTGTATTAATTAGCTAAGAGAGGAAGGAATATACTGTCCAACTGTGAAGTTGAATTGTTCTGGCCCATGGGAAGTAGTTGGGCTAGAAAGCTAACACGGAAAGTGCCAGAGGTTTACAAAACATCTGACTGAATGATGATCCTTCCACAGGGATCTATCTGCATTGAGACACCTCCCCCAGCACTTTCTTCCTCACAGCCACCTCCAGTATACAAGCCAATCACATTTCGGGAACCAGTTTTTCCCCTAAAAGGAAGCCTGTCCTTGAGATAATTTTAGAAGACTTTATTCAGTTTCTTTATCTAGATTCCTGACTCACACAGTAATCTCTCATTCTTGACCTGTTGTTTACTGCGAAGGAAGAAAGGGACGTCGAGTGTTAATGTTCTGAACACTGGTTTCTCGCCATGTCCTCATTTTCTGTAGCTGTGAGTTCACCCACTCTAGACTGTTGTCCATCTCAGCTTGGAAAATAGGAGTGATGTGAGGGAGGGAGCACGGACGGTGGTGTCATTAAGCCCTACATGTGAAACTTGACTTTACCATTATTCAAGCTATAAGACGTGTTTATCAACTTCTCTGACCCTAGCATCATCGTCTGTCAGAAGGTAATATGGATTTTCCATAGGTTGTTTGAAAATGAAAATAGGTAGTGTATGTCTGATACATAGCAGGAGGCGAGAAATATTAATCCACTTTCTATGCCATGATGACTATCAATATCTGGGTATATTTCCAGTCCTGTCGGATTTGCCCTCACTGTTATTATTCAGAGCTTTAGTCTTGTCCTGCTCTCAGCGAATCTATAACTCATGCTGCCCACGTTTCTGCCTCAACAATAACTTTGCAGAATCGATTCACCATATCCATGCGACATGGTACAAAAATTACCTTAGAAATGTCAGTAAACTAGTACATAAGGCTGATATGCCAAAGAAACAGATTTGGTATGTTCTCAGAAGTGATTATACGGATCTCATATTTTCTTCTAAATCAAATAAATCAACAATTTTTAAGCCTGTTCCAGTTAATGTTGTAACTTTGTATTAGTGCCTTTTTCTAATTTGTGATAGTCAAGAGAAGGCCACAATTAATGCCGTCCTGTCTGAAAAAGTTCAATTACAGTTTAAGTGTTTCTGTCAAATCTAAGGTACTAGTACATAATGTTTTGTACCATCTTAACTGTTTTTAAGAGTACAGTTCAACAGTGTTAAGTATATTCAAATTGATATTTGGAATCACATTTATCCATCGTCTCAGTGGATAATACGTGTAACATGCTGATTTTGTTTGTCTTTGTGTTTTCTCCAAGAATACAGGAAACGTAAGAGAGTAAATTTGTTTCTGATAAGCTTTGACTTTAAAAACTAACGATGAAAATTAAAAGAAGGTTCATAGACCTAATGGTCATTAAAACTTCAATTCCTTCATTATACATATCTTGAATTCAGAAAATACACATTTTGAAGGAGGAAAAAAATTTAATGATCTCATACCAAAAGAACAGTTAGAGAATTTGAGAGTTGAGCCAAGAAAATCTTGTGGGTCTTCTCTAAAATTCCTAATCATCATCTAATTGGCTTTTTTTTAAACTAATGCAAGGATAGGACTTTTATGACTGAAAATGTATTCTATCTTTTAATTTTCTAAAAGAGTGAGCCTTGTCTAGGTGATGTGGCTAATTAGTGACTAACACTATATGTAGACAGAGATATAAATAGATATAGATATATAG
Source organism: Equus przewalskii (assembly GCF_037783145.1). Classification (NCBI taxonomy): domain Eukaryota; kingdom Metazoa; phylum Chordata; class Mammalia; order Perissodactyla; family Equidae; genus Equus; species Equus przewalskii. The sequence continues at coordinate 47,004,780 of NC_091852.1, forward strand.
ATGTCAATACATGTGTATCATTTCTACTTCTATAAAATGATTGTAGCACTCTCGGGGAGGAGCAATAGGCTAGCCTGCTGGAAAATATCTTCGCTTCCTCATGCGTGTAAGTTAACCTTTCTATGCTTAAGTCAAATTCTTCCTCATTCTTGACCTCATTCTGGGTGTCCTTTAGAAATCCTTTCCAAATTCGCCCACCTCCCCAAGCTTACCCTAGGGTGGAGCTAATTTAGATGCTCTTCCCTTAATTACAGGAGAACTTATTTCCATATTTGGTTGGTTGTGCCGCCAATCGTCCTCTTTTTGCTGAGGAAGCCTGCCCTGAGCTAATATCCGTGCCCACCTTCCTCTGCTTCATATGTGGGATGATGGCCACAGCATGGCTTGACAAGTGGTGCCACGTCCATACCCAGGATACGAACCGGTGAACCCTGGGCTGCCAAAGCAGAACAGGCGAACTTAACCACTGCACCACCAGGCCAGCCCCTGGCTTCTGTCTTTTTTAAATCAGATTTTGCTATGATATGTTCATATAGTTTTCATGATCTTTCTGGGGTTTTTTCCCTTGTCAATTCTAATGCCAGCTTTATGAGCAGTGTACAAAAATCTAATCTAAAATGGTTAAGTATAAATCAGTACAATGAACAATGAGGAAAATTTATTTATGATGTGTATGTTCACTATCAGAAATAAGATTCCAAAGAAAAATCTTCATTCCTAACATCAAGATTAAAAATTAACATGCATTTTTACTTCAAGTTTTAGTATTAAAGTTCCCTGAAATGGTCTAGTTTTAATCCAGAGACTATTATGGGGAACATCTGTAATAACACTGCTGTTTATAAAAGGTATTTATTCTGTGAAACCAAAACTATTCTTGAGGCTTATTGGCAGCATATGGACAATCAGAGAGTTTAGTCATAAATCATGGATTTTTTTTCTCTCCCTTTGGCATTATTATGATAAGCTGCCAACATTGAACATTGCTTAGAATACACTTGACATTCACGGACCACAGGAGATTACAAGATGGGGAAAGGGAACTTGAACTGAACCGATGCTTAGCAAATATCACTGGTCTCCTTTGGAAACTGTAATTTATGTTGTCTTATAGAGCAAGACAACAAATATTTTGCCTTTCTGGTTAAGTGGTGGTGCTTACTTTACTGAGCAGTCCTTTTGTTGTGATTAGATATTTAGGCAAATTTTAAAACCCTTTAAACACTTTAACTTGCTTTTTCTACTTTCTATGACCAAGGAATGATATATTTGTTAATAATAACTACTGTATCTGCTATTTGTTTGTTTTTTTTTTAAAGATTGGCACCTGAGCTAACAACTGTTGCCAATCTTTTCTTTTTTTCTGCTTTATCTCCCCAAATCCCCCCGGCACATAGTTGTATATCTTCGTTGCAGGTCCCCAGACCCAGCGAGTGAGCTCAGCCTCTTCCTTACTTGGTCAGTCTATAACTCAGCGGCATATGTCAGCACCCATCATCAGCCTGGAAGTTTCCCAGTGCAACGAATATTCAGCCCACTTAGAAGAGCTCATTCCACATACCCTGCAAATGGAAAAGACAGAATGCAGAGAGGGCCTCTCAGGGTAGGATAAAGGGTGGAAGGCTAGGATATATGTCAGTGGAAAGTGGTAGTTTTCAGTTCAGGGACTCAAACCTGCCACTACTTTTTGAAAAAATGCTATATCAGGTTAGGCCTCTTTTTTTTGTTCAGTTTTTACCGCTTAATGTTTTTTTCTGTGTGTGTGTGTATTCTTAACTTTTGTTTAAATAGAAGATCTTCCACAATTACACATACTTGGAACAGATTAGTTTCCACTTTACCATGTTCGACTAAATGGCCCCAAGTTCATGCTTTAGTGTAAATGTTTCAAGTACACGTTGTTAGACACAGAGGCAAAGACATGAGTCACAGAGATTAAATCAGGTGCTCAAACATGGGTGAGCTGTCCCGACCTGGCACCTTGGGCAGTAAATGGTTTCCAGGGAAGGTGGAAGACATGTTGACAGAAGACTATCAATGCAGTTGTAACTGTTCAAGTGAACACACCCAGCTCACTGGTCCCCAGCCAAGGCTTTAAGCAGAATTGGTCTAGAATATTAGTCTTCAAACATGTTTTGCTCGTAACCACAAAATTTTGAAAATCTATGTCTCCTTTTAAAATATATTTTTGAGTTGTCTTCTCACAATTTTCATTGTCATTTTAAGTAGTTGCGTGCTGAAATACTGGCATTTCCAAAATAAAATAGTTATAGGCTCTGGAGCAAAGCTGCCTGGGTTCAAATACTGTCCTTCACTTAGTAGCAGTGTGACCTTAGGAAGTCATTTCATCTCCTTCTGCCTCAGTTGCCTCATTTATGAAATAGGAATAGTACCTACATGTGTGGTTACTGGGTTATTATGATGTTTAAATAATTTCCTACATGACGAGACGTGGAATGTGCTGGAACATATATCTATACTATTTGAATATTTCCTTTTATTGTTATTATCTATTAGCATCAATTCTGTAAGTTTTTTCTTCATATATTTGGGGCTCTGTTGTTCGGTGAATATATGTTTATAAATGTTATATCTACATAATAGATTGACCCTTTTATCAGTATAAAAAAAGCTTCTTTGTCTCTAGCAACAACTTTTGTCTTAAAGTCTATTTTGTTTCATAGCTTGTAGGATATATATGTTCATCCTTCCTTTATTGTGTCCTTGAATATTAAGTGAGTCCCTTGTAGACAGCATTTGGTTAGATCATTTTTTTCAATCCATTCTGCCAATATCTGCTTTTTGTTAAAGAGTTTAAATCATTTATATTTAATGTAATTTCCAATAAGGCAGAATTTAACTCTGCCATGTTACTACTTGTTTTCTAAATGTCGTCTCTTCTTTGCTCATCAATTCCTCTAATATCTATTTCTTTTACATTAAATGCATATTTTCTGGTGGACTGTTTTAACCCTCTTGTCTTTTTATGATACTATACATATTTGAATTATCTTCTTAGTGGTTGCTCTAGTAATTATGATTAGCATAATAATTTATAACAATTTTGTTCAGATTAATACCAACTTAATTTTAATAGCATACAAAATCTTTGCTCTTATATAGCTTCAGGCCCCCTTTATGCCACAATTTTTGCCACAATTACATCTTTATACTTTATATCTACCAACATTGATTTATAATTAGTGCTTTATGCAATTGTTTTTTAAATCAGATAGGAATTACAAACAAAAATACATTTATATATTTTCCTATGTAGTTACCTTTACCAGTGTTCTTTATTTATTCAGGTGGATTTGAGTTACTGTCTACTATCTTTTCGTTTCAGCTTGAAAAACTTCATTTACTCTTTCTGTAGAATAGGTTTGCTAAATACTCTGTTTTGTTTTGATTTTTAACCTACAAATGTCTTTTTTTTATTTTTGAAGGATAGATTTGCTGTATATCAAGTTTTGGCTTGATAGGTTGAGTTTTTCTTTCAGTTCTTTCAATATGGCATTTCATTGCCTTATAGCCTCCATATTTTCTGATGAGAAATCAGCTGTTAATCTTCTTGAGCATCCCTCATACACAGTGAATTGTTTTTCTCTTGCTGCTTTCAAGACTCTATGTCTTTGGATTTCAAGGGTTTGATCCCAATGGGTCTAGATACAGATCTCTGACTTTATCCTTCTTGGGGTTCATTGTGCTTCTTAGATGTATGGATTAAGTATTTTCATCAAATTTGGGAAGTGTTCAGCCATTATTTCTTCAAATATTCTTTTTACCCTTTTCTCCTTCTGAAGATCCCATTAGGTATATGTTTTTTCTTCATGTTGTTCCACAGATTTCTGAGTCTGTTCATTTTTCTTTTCTTTCTGTTCTTCAGGCTGGACATTCTCAATTGACTTATCTTCAGGTTCATTAATTCTTTCTTCTAAGAGCTCAAATCTGCTGTTGATTCCCTCTTGTGAATTTTTATTTCAGTTTTCATACTTTTCAACTCCAAAATTCCAATTTGCTTCCTTTTTATAATTTCTATCACCTTATTGATATTCTCTATTTGGTAAGGTATCATTCTATTCTTCTATTGTTCATTAGACATAGTTTCCCTTAGCTCTTTGAACATAGTGAAAACAGCTATTTTAAAGTCTTTGTATAGTACCCCAATGTTTGAGCTTTCTTATGTGCAATTTCCATTTGTGGCTTTTTTTGCTGTGTATGAGCCATACATTCTTGTTTCTTTGTATGTCTCATAATTATTTATGAAAACTAGACATTTTAAATAATATGTGACACTGAAATCTCCAGGCAATTAACTTAGTGGTTAGATAATGATTGCACAGATTTCCTTAAAAATCTGAACCAATAAATCTCCCAATCTTTGTCCCCTTGGACTCTGGCTGTGTATGTTGGTACATACCTTTAAAGCTCAGTCAGACAGTTTACAGCTCTGCCTTGCTCAGAGTCTCAAGTTCAGCCAGAGGTGAAAATTTAGAGCCTTTTCAAGTCTTTACAACCCTGCGAATGTGAATGGTCTTGTAGTTTCCCAGGAATATGTTGGAGGTTTGCAAAGTCCAATGGACATCTCATTTCCTTTTGAGCTTCTGGTTAGTTTATTATTTGCTCCAAATGTTATCCATTGTCCCAGGCAGTGATCCTATAGAATACTCACCACTAAATGTTTTCTTAAAGTGCCCCCGGCAAGAGGGTTTTAACACTAGGCAAGTTTAATCAGGTTAAATAAAGAAAAATATTTTGAGTGGGCTTTTCAGGAAACTACCATATACGTCAAACAATTACAGTTGTTTGGGAATGAGGCTTTGAAAGATCTCTAGCTCAGTTCTGGCACCTCTGGTACTGGAAATGTGGCCTGTTATTTTTCAAGGCCACCCCTGAGCTATGGAACAGGGCATGGGATTAGGGTGAGTTAAAACATTACAAAGCTTGCTGTTTTTACTGAGATTCAGCCATTTTTCTTGAATAAACACTCCCAGGTTGCTACAAGACTTTGGCTAATTTCCAGAGCTTTGAAAAAGTTGATCTTGATATATTTGGCAGTTTTTTCATTGCTTTCGTGGAGGGGTGAATTTTCAGAGGTCCTTTACACTGCCATTTTTGCTGATGTCACTCACTTGCATTAAGGCTTTAACAAGCCTTGAGCCACAAGTGCACTGCAGCCTGGATAATGGAGCATATTTCTCTGGGAAATTCTCCACTGCCTCAAAACAGTTAGGTTCAGGAGTCATTTGATGAAGATTGCCTTTTATCCCCCCTAAGGGAACACTTGGCTAAAAACTTCAGCACTAGGCAGGACTCCCAAACCTGGAAGGCCAGGTGGATGCTGAATCTTTCTCCTTGGAAAACTCCTCAAATTTCTTATTATTATTATTGGTCTTTTACTCTGGGTTTCACCCTGAGCTGTGCCCATCTTGGAACATTTCTAAAATAATATGAGGCAAGACCACTTGAATTCTGCTGCACTTCTGATTATCTTAATGATCTTAAATATAAATGTAGATTTTGTAGCATTATATGTGGAACATAAACAATAAATAGTAATTATTTGACTTCTGTGGAAACTACAAATCATGATATATTGCTTGAATGTGATTTGTCTTTAAATTCATCCCAAGGGCTGGATTGTTTTCTATTTTACTTGTATCTTAAGCTGGCCTACTTTCTCAGGCAAGGTCTATATTTATATAGGCTACATCTATTTTCCCCTATACTGTGACCTCCCAAGTAGGCTCCTTAGTAAAGATTCAATCAAATCAGAAAATACCTTGGAGAGAAACACAGTAATAAATGTCTCCAAACAAGAAGTCACTTTTATCTAAACTGAACAAACAACTCTCCAAAAGGAGGACTTTCCACCCTTACCTCACAAGACATTTCCCTCTACACAAAAGTTGGCAGGAGCAAAGCCTCTGAACTTAGATCACACTCCCCAAACCAGAGGACCAAACCTAAATTTCAAAAATTCCAGGAAAACCATTCATCATCTAGTATCTGACAAAATGAAATCTCCCTACTTTTTAATACCACGTATATGGGGTTGTTCCTATTACATAATGTGACTTATTTCTGTCCGTGCTTTGTTTCCACCCATGCTTACATGTTTCTGAAGAACTGATAGCAAAAAGAACCTTCACTCAGCTCACCTTGACCTCAGCAATCAAAGCATTATGGACAAGTTATGGACCCTCAGGCTTGAAGTTTCACTTTGAAAATCCAACCGTACTTAACACAGATTCACATTTATATTCAAAGCAATGACAATTTCAGGGACCCTTGCAGGATGACTTTCTGTATCTCTGCTGCCACCACCCTGGTCTAACTGCTATCATTTCTTACTTGGTCAACTGAAGTAGCCTCTAAATTGATTTCACGGAATCCACTCCTACCATCTCGAGTTCACTTTCCAAAGGGTAGCCAGGGAGATTCTTTACAAACGCACTCTTGATCATTCCGCGTTTCTGCTTGAAAGCCTTCAGAAGATCCTCATTGCCCTTCGTATAAAGATCTGGCAAGGACCTGAATCAGCCACTCCAGCCTACTTCACCAGCTTGATTTTGGGCCACTCTCATTGCATTTTCTGACAACCAGCCTCACATTCCTATTTTTGTTTCTCATAGTACAGGCTTATTTTTGCCATCTCAGAGCGTTTGAACTTGCTCTTTCCTCCGTCTGGGGCTGGTTCCCTCTGTGTCTAATTAATTCTAACTCAACCTTCAGAGGTCATTTGAAATGTCACTTCTTCAAGGTTCACTGCCTGCCTAATCCAGATCAGAATTTTGTCCTTCTTAGCAATACTACAATTGTAAATAATTGATTTTATGATGTGGAGTTAGTATCTGTTTCCTCCAAAAGAATGTAAGTTCCACAGATGCTGGAACTTCACCTTGGTCATTGCTGTGTTCCTATTTCCCAACACAGAGAAATACTCAGTAGCAATAGAAGTGGAATGTAAAAATAAACTTTATGAGTGGAATTTATAAATGGAATGAAAACTCAAGAGTTCACAGAATGTTTTCACATAGTTTATCTTATTTAATTTTCTACCAAGAAAAGATCTGTATAATAAGTAACAATATTCCCATTTGATAGATGTGAAAACTGAGTCCTGGTCTGCCTTTTAATTTTCATTGTGTCTATATTCAATGGAACATCTCTGTTAACTTAGTAACATGAAAACTTTCTTTCATATATAGTAGAAATTATGTATCCATAATATGAATATCAGCATACAGGCCAATATACTCCAGATGAGAAATCAGGATGCATTTGTTATTTGGCTGTGTGTTTGAATGTGAGAGAGTGTGTGTGTGTATGTGTACAAATTTAATTTTATTTTTCAATCTAAATGTCATCTTTAAGCATTTACTCTGTTTCCTCTTCTTCCCTAGAGTGCTTAAGGCAATTTCTCCTTTGGTACTTTTATTAATATGCCTTGAGTAAGTTTCAGTGTGTTCGATCATGATATTTCTCTTCCAGTTTGCTCTACAATCTGCAAAATAGGCACGTCTGAAGCTTCAAATGCTTAAATTCTAAAAATAAGACTTGACATTTAGAAAGTAGGTCAAATGCTCTACTGCTGGTTGACACACGTCAATATGGCATTCATAAACAAGCTTAGCCATGAGCCACGACAAATGAACCTTTAAAATCTCTTTCTAATACTCTTTATATGTTTTTCTACTTAAAGGAATACAACTTAACATAATATTGAGCATGAAATGAATTTTAAAAGCCCAATTCATAGCCTGATTTAAATACTTCTAACAAACTATTTCATCAATTTTGTTGGCATTTCATAGGGGAAAGAATAGAGACCAGAATTTGAGTCCTGTTTCTACTTCCTAATTACCAACTTTGGGCACATTAGTAATCTTTTTTTTTTTTTGAGTTAATTTTCACATCAAAAAGAAGATAATAATTACACAAAGATGTCCAAGGACCCAAATTGCAATGATAATTACAGTATGCAAGTGAATTTTGAAGTCTCAAAACCAAGCTCTGAATTCATTGAATGATTAAAATGATATTAATGGGCCTAGCTAACTTACATATGATTTTCTAACAAGTTAAAGAAGCAGAAAAGCTGATTACACATCTCCTCTCTTGTAACTTACAAACAGACAACCACCCTCCCCTACTATTTATGGCCCATCCCTGCCTATGTGCAGTTTTTCCCTTTTCTGACAGTATTTTCTCAATCAAGTCAATGATACTCTTTGGGGTGATTACTTTAACCTAGATCTGTAATACTATCACTATTTCCATAGACACTGCTCTGTCATGTTTTTTTCAGATAACTCTCTAAGATTGTCTATCTATTCCATTTTGTACTACAGCCCCTGAATCACAGAATTCTTCTGTTGTTGCTTTGCCTTTCCAAAGTAATTGTCTATTTTATGTAATAATTAAAGCTTCTTATGCAATTTTACCTAAAATATTGGAAATTAGAGACTGCATGCATCTCTTAAAATTTGAGATCGAGGTTATATGTAGGTTGAGAAAAAACTGAAAAAAAAAAAAACCCGTTTCTGAAAAGATGTAGCAAAAATGAATCATGTTATTTGAATATAGTGACAGTTTCATGTCCTGTTTTTTGTGTGACCATTTATTTCTTTTTCTTGTATTATTGCACTGGCTAGTAGCCCCAGTAAAAAATTGAATAGAAGTGTTTAGAGTAGATATCTTTGCCTTACTCCAACATGATTTGTACACAGGAAATCCAAAACAATCTTCAAACAATCTATCACAATAAAAATAAAATTAGCAAAGTCATAAGATACAAAGTCAAAATACAAAAATCAATTGTATTTGTACACCCAAGCAATGAGAACTTAAAAAAGGGAATTTAATATAATATCATTTGTAACAGCATCAGAAGACATCACACACCTGGGAATAAATCAAAGGAAAGATTTACAAGTCCTCCACACTAAAAATTGTGAAATATTGCTGAAGGAAATTAAAGAAAATTTAGATAAGCAAGGGATACCAAGCACCATTGCTTTAAAAAACTCAATATTGTTAAGATATCGATTCTCCTCAAATTAATATATAGGTTAAATGCATTTCTCTATCAAATTTCAGCAGCCTATTTAGAAGAAAGAGACAAAATAAATCTAAAATGTATATGAAAATGCAAAACACCTGGAACAGCCAAAATACATTTTTAGATGAGGAAAAATATTGGACGATTTATAATCCAAGGGAAATGGAAATATATGCCCACAAAATACTTGTATATCAATGTACATCCTTATTTGTAAGAGCCAAGAACTGAAAATAACATGAATATCCATCAAAAGATGATTAGATTGAATAAAAGATAGAATAGTCACACATTCATACAATGAAATACTAACCAGCAATAAAAAGAATAATTATTGACTCATGCAACATGAAAAAAATATCAATAATAGTAGGTAACAGAAAATCAGTCAGACAAAAGAGTTCAAACCATATGATTCCTATTATATTAAATTGAAATATAGGCAACCTAATCTATTATGACAGTGTTTGCATGGGAAGGGAGTATGCAGGGTTTGGAAGAGTTATAAATTGGAATATTTAGGGGGATAAAAATTGTCTACGTCTTGCTTTATGCATGTGTTACAAAGGTTCATACAATTATCAAAAACTCAAAGTAAACAATAAGATTTTGCATTTTTCTAAATATGGATTTTATTTCAATAAAATAAGATTACATAATTAAATATAAAGCACGCAACATGGGTTTTGGAACAGAGTATTTGTTTTTTTTTTTAAAAAAAAAAAAAAGCTTAAGATTTTTCTGTGGAACAAGCAGCATATTGCCTATGACCAGGTGTAGAAATCTGAACACCTCTGCCTACTGCATCTTGGTATCAAAGTCACCAAGGAAAACACAACACAGGCAAGCACTGGATGGAACACCTTTACTCACACAGTGAAGAGGAAGAGCAAGATTGTCTCCAGTAGTGTGCACTGGTTTCCCATAGCCAGCAGGTCCCTCCTGGCAGGTGTTGCAAGACCATTGGTCTTCCTGCACCCCTCTTATGCCAAAGAACAGAGGACCTGCCCCCTACCTGCAGGGACAAACTTAGCAATGGGGTTGACCAAGTGCCATATGACACACGTGCTTAAACAGAACAAAGAGTACACATTGAGTCTGAAACAGGAAAAGATATTTTCATACAAAGTAATACATCCCATACAGGCCATGAGGATTCTGTCTCTCAGGAAGTGTTCCAGGCCCAGGGCTCATTCTTTTTAGACAATGGGGAGCAAAAGACTACATGAGAATGACTTTCCCAACATTTTCCTTTTCTCTAAAACCCATATGCTATTTTATTGTATGCAGGTACAGGATGTGGTCCTTGGTCAAATGAAATCTATGAGGTGAACTTTGCAAAGGTTCTGCTGCCTGCTAGCATAATTCAGAAAAACATTCAAAACTGAGGACACCATAGTTTGCTTTTTTTAAGGGAATGACCAGTGTGAAAATTATCAGTTTCCATAATCCCAAGGAATATACTCACATGCTAACACCATTTTAAGTCTAATGTCATTCAAATGAGCAATTTCTATTTGTGAGGACAAATGCCTTGAATAAGGAATTATGGTTCTTAGGGATGTCTGTAGCTACACTTGGATTGGGAGGATGGCTATGAGACACCATGACCTATAGTAGTCACTGTCACCGTATGTCTTTGCAGGGTCTTGTACAAATAATAAGCTTCATTATAAGAACTTTTTTTTAAAGAATGATTTATGCAAACAATCAGCAAGTTAACTTCATGGACCAGGAGTTAGTCATCATTGTTGTGTCTGCATTGAATTTGCTAAGTGTTATCTACATGTAGGCTTGTTGCTATTCTAAGCCCACGAGGAAGCGAATGTGACAAAAGGAAGATTCAGGTATAGATAAATCTGAGGAATCCCAAAGGGAAAGTCCAACTGTGCCACCAGGAAATCTGTAGTGGAAAATGTTGGAGCCTGTTCCAGATGCTCTCATATTTCTCTTTTCATTTTTGTGTACACTCCCATCCCTGTCTAGTTTTACTGTCCTTCCAAAGGCCAGCACCTGAGGCTCTTTTACAAGGTTTACTCTCCACTACTCAGGTCAGAATGATTTAAGTACCTTTGTCCTCAACTGAGAAAAGCAGTAAATTTGGGAGTACACAATCCCGGTTCCTTTGCCTCAAGTGCCTCTGTGGGGCCGACTGAAGCTACCTTCCATAGCATTTCATTTGAGATTGTCCCCTTATCCACTCGGTTTCCCTCTCTCCCTAACCAGTTTCCCCTGAGATAATTCCCTTAATAACTCACTCAGAGTCCTCATTCCAGAGTCTGGTTTTAGGGAACTCAACCTAAGACAGGATCCAAAGGCCCTCTGGAAATATGGACACTAATGGGCTATGGAAAGATCTAGACACAATGCCTGTTCATAGAGAACTATACATCTTCTAGCTGACTCTCACCTCTTAAAGCAGAGAAGTGGAGAAGTTTCACTCTTATACCAACAATTTCAAAAACTGAGAGCCAGAGGTTCCTATCCAAACTTTAACTTTAGGGAAGTTGAATCTAAAAGATCCTGAGAACTGCAACTCAAACCCCTGAATTGCTAAAATGTAGGCTGAGAGAGCAGCTTTGGTATAAGCCAATTGAAATCCCAGGAGATAAGAAGGGCTACTGGCACATGTTCTTTGCTAGGGTGATGAGACGAATTGGGAGAATGAGCCATAGCCCATAGGTATAGATTATACTCTGGGTTCAGTTAAATAATTCCTAATGGAAGACATTTAAAGGGACCTCAAAAGAGACTTCAGAATCCAGGCTCACAAACAAGGGCTGCATGGAGCCCCAGCAGAGCTATGTCCCTCACAAACTCCTGATTTCCTAGGTTAGTTAAAAGTTCATAAAAAGCACTATCTATGACTCAAACCATAAGTCGGTCCCCAGATAATGTAGAGAGTCAAAGGAAATTAATGCATACCATATCATAACAATTAGAAAGTCTGAATATTAAGCATGAACCAATTGGAAAAGAAATGGCACAGAAACTATGCAAACATACATGACAGAGGGGAAATGCAAAGAACAGTAGAAAACGAAGCCTGGAATAAAGTATAATCCAAGTGATGTTTATGTCTCCTGCTATTTGCTTGGTACAAACAACCCCAGGAGACAGGTACTGTGATTACAGATTAAAGAAAGATGTGGTAGGCAACAAGTCCAAAGCCACAAAGCAAGTGGAGGATGTGTGTCAACCATAGAGACAGGTTAATAAAATGGCAGGGGGGAAACACTGCAAAAAAAGAATCGACACTGAACAATGGTGATAAATATGTTTACAGAACACGGTACACATTATCTGCCTCAATATACAAGCAAACAAAAAACTTAAGTAACAGAAGTCAGGAAATGGAAACATTTTCAGAGGGCTAAGGTTTTCATCTTTCACAGCAATGAGTAAATTGACATTCTCTATAATTGGACTCTAGTTGGAATTCCGAAGTTCCAAGTTCTTAACACAGAATAAGTGGATGCATACAGGGTTTTAATATCTCCCACCATAAAAAATACTTAATGAAGTTTAGCAATTCCTTTGGTTCCACCTCACATTTTTCTTTATGTTAAATTCAGATAGAATGACATTTAATACATTTTAGAGATTATATTTTGTATCATTATTGCAATTTTTTATGCATCACGAGATGACTAGAATGGTGTTACCAAATGTTAACACTGTTAAAAATTGTGAGTGGTGGGATATTTCATAATTTGGTGTGGTTCTTCTTGGCATTTTTTGGTTTCATTTTATTTATATAAAGGAAATAAAGTCATTTTTTTTAAAATAATACAAGAAAAATAATTGCACTACCTTTAAATTATTGACTGAATTTTCTAATACTTAATTCAACAGAATTACAATATCATAATTTTCTAAAAGGTCCACTAGTGTATATAATTTCATCCCAATTGGAAATCCTTTAAGTCAAGTCCCCTGGATTCATTCCTTTTTTCCCTATTGATGCATCAAAAACAGAATTAAATAAATAAAATGTAACCAAAGCAATCAATGGTGCTGGTAAGAATGTCACTGAAATACTTCATCATGAGATATAGGCTGATTGAAGAGTGAAGGGCAGTGAAGCCAGGAGGTGATGACTTTGTCCAAACCTCTCTATATTGACTTTTCCATATCTTACCAAGCAATATGTCAAGCAGGAGTGAAGGGAGCAAGTGCATGAAGGAGGTAGGATATAAAATGTGGTCTGAGAATTTAGAGATCAACATTTCAGTAAAAACACTTCTTCGTGGTAAAGAAGATCTTAAATGTAGTTAGACGAGTGGATTGCTAAAGTGAAGGTGGAAGCGATCGGATCAGATGGAATCCTAGAGCTGTGTGGCTATGTTGGAATCATAAACTGATTAATTGTGAATGAAACAAAGAACTCAGGTGCCAAAGAACTTGTGAGGTGGACTAAAATTTTGCTTAAATATAAGGTGCATTACAGAACAAAGGTGTAAAATATCAGACGTGCACAGGAGCCAGAGAAATGCTGACTATAAATGACGCTTCAGAGTAATTAGGTATGAATGTGGGATGTGTGAGTGAGCTAGTGAGTGTGTGTATGTGTGTATAAATGAGGGTCTCTGAGTGGGTGTTCAGACTAGTATCGTAAGAGGAAAGATAATTAAGATCCAGAGGTAAATCCAATAGTCAAGGAAAAGTTTGAGGGTGTAAAAACACTTTAATATCAGTGAATTAGGATTTCAAGAAGGCACTCTGAAAAAATTAATAATGAGATCTGCAGGGGATTGTCACAACAGAAGGGAAGGAAAAAAACAGGATGGGGACAAGAATATGAGGACTTGGGCTGACCATAAGTGTTGAAACTCGCTTGATTGGTGGATCCACGATGGAGGGCAGAGGATATTAGGGGGATTGATCCAATCTGGAGCCCAGCACATTGCAGGTGCTTAGTAAACATTATTAAAAGAGTAAATAAGTGAACAAATTAAATATCAGCCTCAGAGAATTGGCATGAAGTTTTAATTTACTTTCCAGGGGCAAGCCAGGGGCTAAAAGAAACTAAAAATTATCATCAATTTTATATTTCTTGTTAAAAAGGAATGACAAAAGATTGGAAGATGTCAGTCAAAGAGAAAGATTTCCAAAATGACAACTAGGAGAAAAATGAACTCACTCTCCCTATAGAAGGTTTACATGAGGTGTGTGGGCAAAAATAGAGGGGGTGGGTCAGGAAGAAGAAAGAGAAATGGGGAATTTTCACCTTTCTTCATAGGCATTTGATGTGTGGTAATGATGCTCACAGGCTGCAAAAGCTTGGTCCTTGCTTATCTGATGATTCCTGTTAAAGGATAATGTCTTCATTTCCCACATAAAATTTTAAACTTAGGAAATCTTGAAGGCCTGAACCTTGGACTATTAAAATGGAGGAAACTAGTAAAGCTGTCTTGGAATTAAAACTAAAACAAGTTCCTTTTCAGTTAGTTGCCAGATGCTATTGGAGTTTGAGAAGATATTTAAAAATTCCACTTCATTTTTCGTCTCTCATGAGAAGGACAGTCAATGTGAGAGAAAGTTTATGTTGTAACATTCTTTATTAATCATCATTTTAAACTAATATATTTTGTATTTAGTTGCACGGGGCTTTTTAAAATTTAAAACACAATCATTTTATTATGGAAAATAAAGGACACACCAATTAACTTTCATGACCACCCAATGAAGCAGCTTTATTTCCATGGTTTCCTTCTTTTTTTTCTCTCTCTCTCTCTCACCATAATTTCCAACAGTGGTTTGATATCCTATTGAACATTTTTATTATCATTGATTAAAATATTCCACCACTGTAAATATTTATCTTCCCCTTCCCCTTTTATATTTAACTATTGTTAAAAATAAGTTTTTTGCAGTAAAATCAATTGTAACTACTATAAGTATTTAAAGGATACACAAAATAAAAAGACGCAAAATATGACATCAAAAACATAAAGTGTCAGGCAGGTAAAAATGTAGTGCTTTTAGAATGCATTCAAACTTAAGAAACTATTGCCTTAAAATAGACTGTTATATATATAGGTCAATATATATCAACCTCATGATAACCACAAACCCAAAACCTACAAAAGATACACAAAAAATAAAGAAAAAGGAATCCAAACATAACACTAAAGAAAACCATTAAACCACAAGGGAAGAGACCAAGAGAAGAAGAAAGGGACAGAGAAGAACTACAAAAACAACCAGAAAACAACTAATAAAATTGCATACCTATCAGTAATTACTTTAAATGTAAATTAACTAAATGCTCCAATCAAAAGACCTAGGGTGGCTGAATGGATAAAAAAACAAGACCCCATCTATATACTGCCTACAAGGTACTCACTTCAGATCTAAATGCACACATAGAATGAAAATGAAGGGATGGAAAAAAATATCTCACACAAATGGAAACAAAAAGAAAGCTAGGGCAGCAATACTTATATCACACAAAATAGACTTTAAAACAAGACTGTAACAAAAGACAAAGAAGGGCATTATATAATGATAAATGGGTCAACCAAAGAAGAGGATACCACATTTGTAAATATTTATGCACTCAACATAGGAGCACCTAAATATGTAAAGCAAATATTAACAGACCTAAAGTAGGAACTTGATAGTAACACAATAACAGTAAGAAACTTTAATATCTCACTTACATCAATGGATATATCATCCAAACAGAAAATCAATAAGGAAACATTGGCCTTAAACCATACATTAGACCAGATGGACTAATAGATAGATATATTCACACCATTCTATCTAAAAACTGCAAAATATACATTCTTTTCAAGTGCAAATGGAACAATCTCCACATGTTAGGCCACAAAACAAGTCTCAATAAGTTTAAGAAGATAGAAATTACATCAAGCATCTTTTCCAACCACAATGGTATGAAACTAGAAATCAATTACAAGAAGAAAAATGGAAAAAGCATAAACCTGTGGAGACTAAACAATATGCTACTAAACAAGCAATGGATCAATGAAGAAATAAAAGAGGAAATTAAAAAATACCTTGAGACAAATGACAACGGAAACACAACTTTCCAAAATCTATAGGATTTAGCAAAAGTGGCTCTAAGAGGGAAATTCATAGCAATACAGGCCTTCTCAAGAAACAAGAAAAGTTTCAAGTAAAGCATCTAACTTTACACCTAAAGGAACTAGAAAGAGAAGAAAAAACAAAGCCCAAAATTAGTGGAAGGAATGAAATAAAGTTCACAGCAGAAATAAATGAAATAGAGACTAAAAAACAAATAGAAAAGATCAAGGAAACTAAAAGATGTTTCTTTGAAAAGCTAAACAAAATCAATAAGCCTTTAGGCAGACTCATCAAGAAAAAAAGAGAGAGGGCCCAAGTAAATAAAATCTGAAATGAAAGAGAAACTACAATGAATACCACAGAAATACAAAGAATACTAAGCACAATTATATGCCAACAAATAGAAAACCTAGAAGAAATGGATAAGTTCCAAGAAATAATCTTCCAAGATTGGATCCCAAAGAAATAGAAAATTTAACAGACTAATTACAAGAGGTCAAATTTAAAAACTCCAAAAACCAAAAGTCCAGCACCAGATCTTCACAGTGAATTCTACCAAATATTCAAAGAAGAATTAATATCTATCCTCCTCAAACTATTCCAAAAAATTGAAGAGGAAGGAGTGCTTCCAAACCTATCTTGTGAGGCCAGCATTACCCTGATACCAAAATGAGTCAAACACCACACACACACAAAAATTACAGGCCAATATCCCAGATGTACATAGATGCAAAAATCCTCAACAAAATATTAGCAAACCAAATTCAACAATGTATTAAAAGGATCATACACTGTGATCAGGTGGGATTTATTCCAGGGCTGCAAGGATGGTTTAAGATCCACGAACCAATCAATGTGATACACTACACTAACAAAATGAAGGATAAAATTCATACAATCATCTCAATAGATACAGACAAAGCATTTGAAAATTCAACATCCATTTATGATAAAAACTCTCAACAAAGAGGATATAAGATGAAATACCTCAACATAATAAAGGCCACATGTGACAAACCCACAGCTAACATAACACTCAACAGTGAAAGCTGACAGCTTTTTCTCTAATATTAGGGAAAACACAAGAATGCCCACTCTTGCCACTCTTATTCAACATAGTATTGGAAGTCCTAGCCACAGCAATTATGCAAGAAAAAGAAATAAAAGGCATCCAAATTGGAAAAGAAGAAGTAAAACTGTCACTATTTGTAGATGACATGATACTATATATAGAAAAGCCTAAGGACTCTACCAAAAAACTATTAGAACTAATAAATGAATTCAGTAAATTTGCAGGATACAAAATCAATATACAGAACTCAGTTGCATTTCTATACACTAATAATGAGCTATCAGAAAGAAAAATTAAGAAAACAATCCCATTTACAATTTTATCCAAAAAAAAATACCTAAGAATAAATTTAACCAAAGAGGTGAAAGATCTGTACTCTGAAAACTATAAGACATTGATGAAAGAAATTGAAGACAACAAAAACAAATGGTAAGATATACCCTGCTCATGGGTAGGAAGAATTAATGTGGTTAAAATATCCATATAGCCAGAGCAACGTACAAACTCAGTACAATCACTATCAAAATACCAATGGCATTTTTCACAGAACTAGAACAAAGAATCTTAAATTTGTATGGAACCAAAAAAGACCCCAAATAGCCAAAGAAATCTTGAGAAAGAACAAAACTGGAAGCATCACACTCCCTGATTTCAAACTATACTACAAAGCTACCATAATCAAAATAGTATGGTACTGGCATGAAAACAGACACCTGGATCAATGAAATAGAATAGAAAGCCCAGAAATAAACCAGCACACACATGGTTAATTAATATATGACTAAGGAGGCAAGAATATACAATGGGGAAAAGACAGTCTCTTCAATAAATGGTATTGGGAAAACTTGACAATTATATGCAAAGGAATGAAACTGGACCACTGTATTACATCATACACAAAAATGAAATTAAAATGGATTAAAGACTCGAATGTAAGACCTGAACCCATAAAACTCCTAGAAGAAAACAGGCAGCCAGCTCTTTGATGTCAGTCTTAACACTATTTTTTTTTGACCAGTCTCATCAGGCGAGGGCAACAAAAGCAAAAGTAAAGAAATGAAATTACACCAAACTAAAAAGGTTTTGCACAGCAAAAGAAACCATCAACAAAACAGAAAGGCAACTTACGGAGTAAGAGAAGATATTTGCAAATCATACATCCAGTAAAGGGTTAATACCCAAAATATGTAAAGAACTTATACAACTTAATATCACAAAAACAAACGACCCCAATAAAAAATGGGCAGAGGACTTGAATAGACATTTTTCCAAAGAAGACATAGAGATGGCCAACAAGCACACGAAAAGATGTTCAATATCACTAATCATCAGGGAAATGCAAATCAACACCACAATGAGAACCACCTCACGCCTATCACCATGGCTAATTCATGGGGTTATAATGTACAGCATAGGGAATGTAGTCAATAATATTGTAATAACTTTGTGTGGTGACAAACGGTAACTAGACTTAACATGGTGATTATTTCATAATGTATAAAACTATCAAATCACTGTAATGTACACCTCAAACTAAGAGGATATTGATGTCAATTATACTTCAATAAATAATTCTTTTTATGAATATATCCATTTCCCTCATTCTAAGTAATTTCAAAGATTAGATTATGAATAATGGCATTATTTAGTTAAATTATATAAATGTGTTTATGACTCTTGAAACACATTGCCAAATTGTATAAACAGGAACAATCATTTGGAAAGCAGCCACAGGTGATAGTGATGAATAACCCTGCCAGCTTTTTGTCCAACCTCAGGAACTCTGAATCTGATGAATATGGCTTTCACATTTGCTAATTAAGGGCAAAAATGATTATTTGCATTACTTTTTAATAACATTTAATCCATCTTCTCTCCCCTCCCTTCCTCCCTCTCTTCTCCTTCTCTCTCCCTTAAGTATCTCTTACTTGTATTCTGAGATGGAACATAGCATGGCAGTGGAATTAATGGAAACAGTGATGTCAAAAGACCTGGGCTTGAAATCTATTTTGCCTACTTTCTTGAGTATTTTCTAGACTCTTCCACTAAACTATACGTAAGTCCAAAGAAAGAGGATTGTCTTATCCATCTTTGAAATGTCTGGCATTTAGTTTAGTATCTCTCACTAGCAGGGAGTGAATAAGTGCTTGCTGATTTGAGCTGTGCCCTCAGGTGACTTACCTAATTTTTCTCTAAGGTTCACTTTTCTGTAGAATGAAGCTAGCCTGATAAGGAGTCTAAAAGGTAACACAGATAGGACCTCAAGCTTTTCTGCTTACTTTCCACTTTTTTTTCTCATGGATTATGTGTTTATAATAATTGTAGTTTTCCCCTCATTTCCCTTTTTTTCTCATATGGATTGTTTTCCAGTTCCCCTTGTATGAGATCTCCTATATAATATAGCTATATAATATAGCTATTAAAAAACTTTTTGTCACTGACAAATGTTTCATTTTTTATGTTTGTTCAGTAATACCTCTAGGTAGCCTAACAAAGATTGGTACAATTTTCAAACTGTAAACTAACTTGGACAGAAAGTCCATTTTCACAACATTTGGTGGAAATAGGAACATGATCCAACTGTCCATTTGTCTTTAATTCACTTTTTTTATTTTAACCTCAGAGACAAGGAGACGAATTAAACATACCCTTCTGTTAATGAGGTGCCATTGTCATTGATCTGGTCAAGGCTCTGTTCCTACTTTATTTCCATTCCACTCATAACAAATCTCTCCTCCACCCTCTTCTGTGGACACCCACTCTGATGTATAAAGTATGTGTCCTTGTGCATGTCCTCATTTTGAAGTTTTTTTTTATATAGTTCACCTAGATTACTTATTGCCTAATTCCCAGAATATTCATCTTTTTGTTATATTGTGAGTGGTATTTATCAATTATATAATTTTTTGGTAGTTATTGCTGGAATACAAGAACACTTGTACTTTAGTTATTTTCTCTTACCCAGCCCCTTAAGCGAACTTTTTCGTTATATCTAATGCTTTGAGTTGACTACTCACGATATTTTATGTATGGAGTCAGGGAATATATGAATAATTACTTCTTCTTATTATTATTGCATCAACAAAAATAGCAATTATAATATAATTATATTAGCCATTGTTATTTAATTTTTTAATTTTAAAGCAGTATATTGAATAGTCTACAATAGAGTTTGACAATAACTAATAGTTTCGAATAAAAACCTTTTTCCAGTTTTGTCTGTTTTCAAATATGCTTCTTAGGTATGCTTACTAAATTTTAGCCAAGATCTTTACTATTTCTTGTGTAATTACCATTATTTCCATTCAATTAATTATATATCAATTATGAATCACATTTAATACTTCCTTACCATTACAGATTTTTCTGTTAGAGCATATGGGCTTATGATCTAGTGACCACTGAAAAGTGACACGTCTGTAAATTCCTTCACATTCTCAACTGAAACTTGAAACAAGAGAAAAGAAGCAGCCCATCCCAACTTTCAAAAATGTTACCATCCACTGAAGCCGAAGCCACAAAGAACGAGTCCACAACAGTTTGACGTCCAACACATAGTTAAGATGGTAACCAAATTGTGTCCACAAGTATCTGGGAGATGGAACTTGAGTGAGACCACATTTTCGTTAGCTAGTGACAGTTCCCTAGGAAGCTCTGGTGTCACCATTCTGATTTATTAATTGTAAATATGCAAGTACATTAGATACTGATTGGATCATCTCTTACACGTGTAAGAACAAATTTAAAAACACTTAGTCATTTTTCATCACCACTGATAATAATTCATCAAATGTCCACTATCAGTTCTGATAAAGGGTAAAGTGCCTCTACATCCCAGGAATTTTAACTACATCCTACGAGATGGGCTCTCACCAATCAGACACCAGGACTCCAGGAAGAAAACTGCTTTTAAATCTTGTGATGTTGGTTGGCACTGGTCACCACTATTAGTGGCAGTAGTTAATAAGTGCAATGGGTTTCATAGCCATCACTATCATTTGAATCTCTGCCGTGCACCCCTCCAAAATTGAAAAAGTAAGACAGAATCAGTACATAACCTGCTTAATCCTATTTACATGTTTAAAATAAGTTTTTAAAAACTATTAGTACTTCTTTTACATAAAATTTTCTAATTTGGCCTGAGATGAACAGTTTTTCTTCCTTTTATATTCACATATTAAAACGACTACATAATGACATTTATTCTCAGGCATTTAAGACCTACAAATTAAAAAAATTTATTTTTCCTTTGATATAAATTTAGCGTCAAACTCTACAGAAGCTTAAGTTTGAATAATTAAACACAAGATTGAGCTGTTTTTAAATCCCCCATCAGATAATGTTGTGCTCCCAATGTATTTCAAAATACGCAAATTGAAAATTCAACTAGAATTCTATGACTTGTATCACTATTTATCTCTAAAAGGAAACGTTCAATTTCAAAAAAAGTGACTCCTTTAAATTTTTCTAGGGATTTCCCATGGCCAGTTTCAGCCCTACACTAGTTAGAATTTTTAAATAAATTAATGGATGTTACTTGCATAAAAAAGTCAACTTATATCATATGTGCTCGGATAGGTTCCCTCACATGCAAGATTGTTCTCCTTTTTTATTATTCCTGGATGCAAGAGAAATAGGAGTCCGAACTAGGGGTTAGAATTTTTCCCTGCTTTAAATTAATGCTTTGATGCTCTCTTGGGAGAGGGGATAGGTTCGTAAGCAATAGGCCTTGCTCTCTGCACTATTAGTCATGCTGAGCATGAAATACATAGACGGAATCGTGCTCTCAGGACAGGGCCGGAGCAGTTACTTGGCTTATTTTTGGTGGGTCCCCATCCAGCCAAACTCTAATCTAAGGGCACCCATGGCCTTCACATCCACAACCAGCCACATCGGTTTGAAGGAGTTCTGTGCTCTGAGTGTTATTTCTGGGGACCCAGTGTTAAAGGGAAAGGAGATGGGCTTTGCTCCCTTCTGGATCCATGAAACTCCCAATAAAGGACTTGGAGGTGTCACGTGCTGCTTCTACTGCCGAAACAATTAAGCCTTGTTTTAAACCTGGTAGCTAATCCAGAAGTGAGTCGTGTGTATACACCACAAAGAAGGCAGTCACTGTGTCTTAGAACCAACAGAAAGTAAATGACCACTGTACAACTCCTTGTGTGAATGCATAAGGCCCTCTAGGTGAAAATATATCCTGAGAAAAGTGATCCACAGACAGACATCATGAATGTTTCCTGTGGCTGGTCAAGAACCTCCCAAGAAGTGCCCAGTGTCATCTACACCCTAATTGAATCTTGCATCCTTTAGCCACAGAGTTCCTCTCCTTTCTCTCTAGTCGGAACATTTAACTTAATAGACAGCTCCAGGAGTTTATCCTTCACAGTGTCATTAGCTGACTGTCTAATGGAATTAACCTCTTTATCTGTTGTTACATGAGATTATCTATTTATTTGAATTTCCCCACTATCAGAAGCACACTGACCCATGCAATTATTGATACAGAGATTTAATTTGGTTTCAAATTAGTTTACTTTCATGATGATAAAACAGGATAATGAAATGTGCATCCATATAGAATACACAAATAGAGAGCCCACAGCCTATTTATATCCATAATATAAACAGAACAAGTAAAGTATATGTATTAGTTTCCAAATGCAGCTGTAAGTTATCACAAATTTAGAGGCTTAAAATAACACAAATTTACTATGCTACAATTCTGGAGGTCAGAAGTCTAAAACAGGTCAGCAGAGCCACATTCTTTCTGGGAGCTCTAGAGGAGAATGTTTCTGTATCTTTTCCAGCTTTTAGAGGCTGCCCACGTTCCTCGGCTCATGGCCCCTTCCTCATATCACTCCGACCTCTGCTTCCATGATCACATCTCTTTCTCTGACTCTCATCCTCCTGCCTCCCTCCTGTAAGGGCCCTTGTGATTACGTTAGGCTGACCTGAACAATCCAGGATAATCTCAAAATTCTTAACATTATCGCATCTGTAAAGTCGCTTTTGCCACATAAGGTAATATATTCACCAGATCCTGGACCTAGGACGTGGACTTCTTTGGGGGCCATTGTTCTGTGTACCACAGACGCAATACCAAATCTAGTATTTTTCTGTGTGCATAATAATAAATTCTACTACCATATCTCACTTCCGCTATAGATGTGTCACTTGACATCTTTGCTGTCCAAGGGGCAGATGATAAAATAGGAGTGTTTTACTATATGGAACAGTGGAAAGTACATCAGCTTTGGAGTCAGGAAGTCTGCTTTCATATCCTGGTTTTTCCACTCAGCTAACCGTCTGACCCTGGGAAAGTTAGCTAACTTCTCTGATCCTCGGTTCTGTCATCTGTAAGATAAGGACAATAATGTTTACCTTGCAAATTGTAAATAGTTTTATCCTACAAATTATGCAGATTAAATGAGTTAGTATATCTAAAATCTGACACTTTGAATGTAGCATGGTACTCAATAAACGGTGGTTATTTAATTAAAATAATAATTACAATCAAACTGGAAGCCCCAACATCCCAGCATTTTCCCATTGCCTTTATATCTTCAATGAGGGTCGATTTTCTCATTATATTTCCAGAAATACTGTCAAGAATCCTATCACTATTCCCAAGTGAGCAATTTGAAATCTACCCTCATTGCATGTGTTGAATCGCACACGTGGCCTCATGCCTCACATCAGAGCAAAAAGGCAGTGCGCCCACCATGCAGCCAGGCTCCCCTGGCCATCCATCCCCTGCTTTGCAGAAGCTGTCCACACACCCCAACTGCTAGTTCATACAAATAATGCGGAAAAATAATTGCATGTGGAAAGTTATCCCAATTAACAATGGGACATACTATATATCTTTGTCAATGCATTCATTTCTATTAATCCTGTAGATGTCAACACACAGTGATGTGTTCAGAATAGAGTCTATCTAAATTGTAAATGGAAATTACTCATTCCTCCTAAATGATTAACCCATTGGTTTATTGGGAAATCTGTTTGAAAAAAATCTATCCTAGTTTATTTTTTGACAAATTGTAGTCTAAACTATTCTCCATGAAGAGAAGAGACTTAGGCAAAAACATTCTACAAATAACCATGGTGAAAAAACCTGATTTTATAGTCAGGAACTAATTAATAAGCAAGCTGTATCCGTTTTTAAATGCCACCTCTTAGCTGATATTCTCACAGAATCCATATCAAAATTTCATTGTGATGATCAGTTCAAAAGAAAACATTCTCATGGTATACTTACGATCATTGAATTTGGTTAAAACAGAGATTTGTTGCATTCACCCATCCCCTTCCTTTCAACTCGTTTCTTACTTTTTAATGAGCTAGATGTACTCCACCTGTTATTTTGATGACGCTATCAAGTGTGTGTTCAGCCTGGAAAGCAGAACCACACCAGGGAATTTAATTCAGCAAACCAGTCACAGAGTTTTCAGAAAAATTGAAAACACGGGAAGATGAGCTACCCAAAGATAAATCATCTGCAGGATGTTGCTGTTAGTCCTAAACTAGAGGGACAAAGAGAGGAAGAGATGATGATATCAGAGTCTAGAAGCCAAGATCATTAGGGAACTGAAACTCCAGTGAGGGGCTGCCCACAGGACCACCAGATGAGCCATATAGAACCAGCCACCAGCCAGGAGCTGGAACTGCAAGAGGGACCACAGGCAGCAGTTGGACTCGTGATGTGAGTTTCTAGGAGGACTGAGATCAAAGAGGAAAGAACTAGTGGCAAGACTGGGCTGTCT
The DNA here is from genome assembly GCF_037783145.1 of Equus przewalskii. Taxonomy (NCBI): domain Eukaryota; kingdom Metazoa; phylum Chordata; class Mammalia; order Perissodactyla; family Equidae; genus Equus; species Equus przewalskii. The sequence continues at coordinate 47,029,735 of NC_091852.1, forward strand.
GGAAGGAACTCAAATCATGGAAGAAAAGCCACTGCTAAAGATTCTCCCTTAAGCAGAGAGGCAAAGAATTAGCCTTGCTTCCCTTCCCCCACTCCGATCTCCAGCCCCTTAGGTTGACGGAATGTAAGTCAAAGTCAACGTGCAATGGAAACTACATTTGAAAACATAGGAGGGGAGTAGGGTAGAAAGTACACCCGAAAGTAAATAGGCTAGAACAATGACCCAGAGAAGATAAAAGTGGGTATGAACCTTAAAAGAAATCTCCGGTCTTGAATGGTTGTCATTTGCTCAACATTTGTTTCCCACTTTTGAGTGGAAACGATTACTGATTCGCTCTAATATGCGTTGGTATCATGATTATTAATTTATCTAAGTGTTGGCTATAAACCTTTAACTGTTCTGAGAAGTATTTAGTCCCCATTAATAAAAATTCCCCCAGGCCACTTCCATGTCCTGTGGCAGTGACCATCCCAGACTGGCATATTGGTTAAGCTCCTCATTTTGATAGGAGGACCTTAACATTGCCCTCTTCTCAGTTCTAGTTATCAGAAAATATGCATATGACCATCACCAAAATTAATAGCTACATTCACACTTCTTCTAACAGGGCCATGACAATGGTGGGGAATCGGGAGGCTGGTTTTGTGCCTCTTTTAAAGGAAAGAGAAACAAGGATCAGAGAGTTTGACTTAACTTCCAAGTCAAACAACTACTAGCAGGTAGTAGAACTGGAAATAAAATCCAATATTTATGAACTGAAATACTTTGTTCTTTTGTCTGCAGCACAATGTTAGAATACATAATTAACTCCAGTTACATCCTGGTAACTGCAAGTTCCAGAAGCTGATTTACAAAGTTAATTAAACAAGTGACAATGGTTGGGTAAGTGACTTCAGTGACACTATGAAGAGGCATCCACTATCATAAACAATTTTGACTTTTGAACTACTGTGTGGTTTCTTTACAGATAGAAGATAGAAAAATTAATTTTAACAAATATATTGATATACTGATTATGCATATTCAATCTGAGAAACCAATGTTATTATGGAAAAAAAAGACCTCTAAAAAAAAAGAAAAGTGGTTGCCTTCTATTTAAGCAGCATAAAATAAATGACAACATTTATTAGCCTTTACTGGTTCTTTCCTTCTTAGATCACTACACCAAAATCTTTAATTTTGTAAGGCATAGAATTTGTTAAATGCAACTTGTGTTCTTCAGAGACCTTTAGTATGATATTGATACAGATTCAACACAAGGTTGACATAAGAGAAGCCATACTGTAGAAAAGAAACCATATTGTAATTTTGCATGACCTCTGATTAACTAACCCAGAAATGCTCTGTAGATTTTACAGCCCCTCCCAGCTGCTATAAATTGATAACTTTGTTCTTTTGAGTTCCTTAGGAATGTGATCACCCCTGGGCAGAGAGTCTATGCTGATAGCCATCATCAATGACAACTCGAAGATCAGGAAAGATCAGGGTATAGGGCATTGCTCCAGTCTCTGATGCATATCCTGGAAAACAAAAGACTATCAGGAACTAAGACCAGATGTCTACCCTGACCCAGAGACCAGATGCCTCCTCCAACTAGGGACCAGTCCCCTATATAACTGGCCTGTAGTCTTTGTTCTGGAAGATGGTTCTTTCAGACGTTAGTCAGCCATCTTTCCCCTTGCTAACAAGCTGTAATAAAAAGTCCTTTCTCTCCTACCACCTTGCCTCTAGACTATTGGCCTGTGGCAGACAACCCTCTCTTGGGTGGTAACAGTATATTTTTCTAAATGACTGCTAAAGAGAGAAAATAAGTCATATTGTTTTTGCTTCTCCAAAGTTAATTTGATCTTCTATTTCATCTTGCAGAAAAACACATTCTTTTATTCATATGATAATTCAGTTTACCCTGGCAAATTATGTGATGATTCAAAAAGGCAGGATTATATTCAAATGTAATTATTATTTCTTGAGCATTTTCCCTCTTTGGTATTAGAATAAGGGTATCATTACGTGAATCACATAGCCTCATTTTTGTAAGGTTATCATAAAGCTAAAATAGTTGCATGGATATAGTGAAACATACACACCTACACATACTGATATACATACATGTGTGTATGTGTATATATATATATGCATGTATACATATGCAATTGTGTGTATATATATATATGCATGTATACATATGCAATTGTGTGTATGTATATCTTTTAGCTGCAGGTATGCACTTATGTTTACCATTGAATATAGAAGAGTATAGATAGAGAACAGAAATGCTGGGAAAATAGATACATCAAAGCTGTACAACTCAAATGGGAAGACAGAAGCATATTTAATAACTATCTGTGCATCCGTATGTGTACATATACAAACCACAGGGTCTGTACTGTTTTGACTTATGATTTCTCAGATTTACCTTTTATTGGCTCTGAGACTGTAGGAGTGGAGTGTGTGTACGTGTGTGTGTGTGTGTGTGTGTAAGCAACGCTTTAGCACTGTCACAGCAGCGATTGGAAATTGGGAATTGATTACAGAGAATGGGAAGTTTTTACCTGAGAGTTTTTGACCCAGAGCATCAGGAAAAGAAATATGAAATATTCAAGGACAGCTACACTCAGGACCAAATTATCAAGTTCGGGGCTGAAGTACAGAGACCTGGCTCGCCAGAGGTCCATAATTGCTCAGTCAGACAGAAAGCACCAGGTACTGGTCCAGAAAAAGAGCAACTGCATCTTTCCTCTCTTAACCTTTTGGCCCCAGTTTCACTCTTCTTCCCTTTAGGTCTCCTTTTGATGTGTGAAGAGTGCTCGTCTGTTTCTTTTCAGTGCAGTCTCACCAGAAATGGTGGATTCAGAGAAGTAGCCAGACAGCAGAACGTGGAACACATGAACAAAGGAGTGGCCTCCCACTGGTGGCGGGCGAGGGAGGCAGTGGTTGGAGGATGAGGAGTTGAAAATGAGTGACACATTAAAATGACACACAGCTTCCAGCTTCCTAAATATCAAAATATGGGTCTTTGTGGTCAAATTTAGGAACCAATAGCAATAACTATATAATTCTATGTTCTGGGTTTCTTTCCCTTCATGTTTCATGACGTGTTTAACCTTTATTTTTTTTTTCTCTTTTATTGTCTTTCGTTTTTAAATTATACTAGTGTCTTTTAATGTAAACTCAGTCAATTCATTTTGAAAGTAGTTCAGGCAAAGTTTATGAATATATTAACATGATTTAATATTATTGCTCCCCTCGACCCCACCATATCTATTTTTGAACCAAAGATCCCCACAGGTAAGTTTTTTCTTCCATTGGTCTATTATGGGTTTTTTCCACTCTCTAGATCCATTAATAACTACAGTGAGAGGAACGAAAGTGAGCAGTTCTTTCTTATTCACCAAATATGGGTCGTATATGGGCATTCACATATATTATTTCTAAACCTCTCAACAACTCTGTGAGAGGCAGTTACTATTTCTGTTTAGTTTTATAACAAAACAATAAGGAAGGAATGGTCGGTGTTGGGATCTGTAAATAGTGACAAATAAATGGCAAGCAATAAGATATATTGGAATATATGAGGAAGCCATTTGGTGTAAACCTAATTCAGCCTGACTGTTTTTCCAAAAGGGCCTGACATGGCCATTGAGCATGTACTGTATGTCTGCTTTAAGCCTTTGCTATGTTCCACAGACAAAAACAAATGGCCTTAAGATAAAGATGGAACTTCCCCCACATTGGATTTCCTTAGGGAAAAGCATCTCTCCCTAGGCTAGGAACTGATTGCTGTGCTCCCCTGTGACCAGCCAGCTTAAGACAACAGACCTGCTACCCTGCTGTGTCCATCAATCACTGTGCCAACAAAGCAGTCTCATGACTATTATAAAAGGGACAGTTCAATCATATGTGAAGCATACTCTTTGACAGTATATAACCACTCTGTACACCCCACTTCTTTGGTGCCCTTTCTTCCTTGGGGAAGGAAGGCCCCAGGCGATATGCTCCTCACATTTGGTTCATAATAAACTCACCCCAATTTTCATTTATAGATTGGTTATGGATTATTTTCATCGACAATAGTACATGTGAGGAAACAGACTGCAAGGAACTCTATAAAGGACATATTTGTTCAAATTCCCTGAGAGAGAAAAAAATGCAAATTCTACAACTCAATTTAGTGAAGAATCACTCTTCTGAGGTCTTCCACCTGAGGAATTCCCCTGCCAGGATACATGTGTGAAAATCTGCTAAGAAGCGGGCAATCTTGCTTGCAGCAGCCTCACTTCCGGTGATCAAGAATGACTGTGGACTAATAATATTTCTAGATATTCAAGTTCTGTAACCACAGGACCAGGAACAGAATTTGCCACCCCAAAATATGTCCCTTTGCCATAAAAATTATTTTAGGCTGAATATTATTTTAGGCTGAATATTTTTAAGAAATAGTAGACACAGAGAAAGCTCTGAAAACCTGGTAGAAGTTACCCATTTGTAAGGAAAATTTACATTTATAAGAGAAATCTCCATTTGTAAGGGTGCCTTGCTCTCTGTGCCAGGAAGGAGAGGAGGACTAAATCTCTAGACACTCTTACCAACAGAGAAGGCAATGACTTAAACCTGCATAACAACTCCACCCTGTTTACTGTGCTTTTCCTGGTAAACTCCATAACTGACCTCATCTTAAAAACAGGATGTTAGAAGTTATTTTTCAGGGGTGTGAGCCAGCCAGGAGCATGCGCAGAAGAGAAAATTTTGAGCTGCCAATCAAAACTCATCCTGCCAGTGTTTCTGCATGCCCGCCTGACCTCCCTGATCCCTTAAACCTTACCCCATACCCTGGATCAGGAGACAGAGTTGAGAGCCTTCCTTCTGTCTCCTTACCAATCAATTGTGTAATAAACTGCATCTTCCCTCAAAGACCTGTGCACCACGTTATTGGCTTCTGTGCACATCAGGTAGAGAAAGGCTTTGCTCAGTAATAGTTCTCAAAAATATTACCTCCCATGTGTTATAGGCCACACCAGACTTGGCCTAAGGGAAGCCACCTTATTGATGAGGATCGAGGCTGCCCCAGGGAGAGAAGCTCAAGGCATCCTGCCCTACATACCAATCTATATCATCCTCCAGGAAGTATAGGATGAACTGACCTGATTTGACCTGACTTGTATCCAAAGTTACATGACAACCCAGTAACCAGACCCCACGTGCACTGATACCATTTTAAAGATTTTTTTACATGATCTTTCCTTTGTCTTGTAAAGAAATAACTCACATACCTATGCCTTATGAATTTAGCCCTAATCCTCAACACATTGCAGCTCTTCACTCCCCATGGGTCCTGTCCCCATGCTATTCTCTGAATAAGGGAGCACTACTACCAGACCTTGAGAGTCCAAGAAATCTTCTTTTGACACCTCAGTTTGCCAAGCCAGCGTCTGCAACTCTGTATAACCTTTGCTTCTCTTCCCCCATAGGGAACACTTGAGCCTGTGCATAGTCTAGATGAATTTATAATCGTCCTCTGGGAAATATGCACATTCTACAGGTTTTCTGACTCCTGCTTACATATATACCTCCCAGCTGCGAAAAGGAGATAACTTTATTCTTCTGAGTTCCTTAGGAATGTGACGACCTTTGGACAGAGATTCCATACTGGTATCCATCATCAATGACAGCTGAAAGTCTTGGCGTGGTGACTCCCAGTCTGCAATGCCGGATGGTCAACATTCGTGAGCCCTCCTCTATAGCCCACTGGCCCTGTGTAACCACTGCAAGATTTTGCACCCTCTTAAGATGGTTCTTTAGGACACTAGTCTGCCATCTTCCAATCAGCTAGCTCATCGTTTAATAAAATCCTTTGTCTACTGCTATCTTGCCTCTCAAGTAATCAGCTTTGTCTTTTGGTGAGCAAATTGAGCCCTTTGCGCAGTAACAAGCACATATTTCCTAAGAAGCCACTGAGGAAGTGTTTCTACTAGAAGTAGAAAGCAAAAAACTACCAAAGAAAAGGAGAACACTAGTTCTAGAAAATAGCGCTCCAGAAAATAGGAGAGCAGCAAAGTTCCCAGATGACAGGAGTGAAGCTCTCGCTACTGGGCTGGTGGAATGGAGCACTGTAGGAGGAGGGTCTGCAGGCAAAAATGCAAATTATTATTCAATGATCTGGCCATGTAGTGAGCAGGCTTGAGAGACTCTAGGTATCTAAGAAACCATGTAAGTAAATATATGCGAAATTTATTGACTGCAGGTAAAACAGGGTGTTGTATAGGAAAGGAAACATAATTGGAAAATATTATTTGGCACTATATTGAATATAAAGTCATAATAATATAAATTCTCAAAATCAATTTAAGCAAAATTATGACATAATTATTTTTAAATGATAGTTAAAGGAAAATTGGGGTGGTTTAGAAGGTCAAACCCTTCTTGTCCATAGAAAGAGGTCAAATTAAATGACTAAAATTAATAAATTAAGAAATATTGATTAAAAACCTATATAAAAATATCGAGGCCAGTAATGAAGGAAATAGCTAAAAGTTTAATGTGGTTGCCTCTGGCAGGAGGGACTTGTGGTAGAAGAATGTGATGAAAAGAGACTGCTCTTTTTGTGTGTGCTTTAAAGATTTATAGAACTATTTGACAGTTGAAATAATCTTCATGTCTTACTCTGAAAAAAAAATTAAAATATGTAAAGTTATAGCAAAACACAAGTATTTTGCTTGGAGTTGTATTTAAAATTTGCTAGTAAGCCTGATATGAGATCTAAATTTTATTAAAATTTGCTAGAAAGCTTGACACATAGAAAAATCTCCATGCTGGCCAAAAGAAGCAAGAAATGCAGCTGTGTCTGTTGGACTTCGGTGGGGAAAGTAACATTACCTTCCCTAATAATTTGTATGCATAGCCCCTTCTTTCTTGCAGTCCCGGGATCTGAATTACACATGCTCTCATGCTGTGAAATGTAAATCCAAGAGACCAACTGAAAAAGTTTTGTTTCCAGATTGGTAGAGCTCCCAACTACTGGCAGAAACAAAAATGAATCATCTCAACACACACCCTAAGGATTCTGAAAATTAAAGTTCCACCAAATTGCTCATAACTAAATCTAGTAATCTGATGAGGAAACACAATAATCTAACAAAGAGTCAACAGAAACTACAGACTGAAGAATCAGACATGTGTGGAGCACAGATACTGAAAATATAAGAAACAAGGTACAAAATCAATATGTTTAAAGTGTTTAGAGAAATAATGGAGAAGGTTGCCTTATTTCTTTATGATATTTTCAATCAAAAATGATCAGGAATATTTTTAAAGGACTACAAAATATAACCACCAAAATTTAAGATTTACCTGACGTGTTTAAATGATAAAGCATAGCTGCAGAGAATACTAGCAAACTAAAAGAGGCATATGAAGAGATTATTGATAATGCAACTCAGAAACAAGAAAGCAAAACTATGAAAGAGAGATTAGGTGAAACCAATGACCAAAGAGAAGTCCTAATACCATTTCACTGGAAAGCCACATAGAATAAAGAGAAGGGGGCAAAACCAACATTTCAATGCTGCAAATTTTCCAGAATTGATTAAAAAACAATTTTCAGATATATGAGGAATAAGGAATTGAAAAATCTACTTCTAGTCACAGCGTAGTAAACTGCAGAACATGAAAACGAATGAGAAGACCTCGAACCATCCAGAACTTTTCACCACCAACAATGGAAGCTGAAGCCATTGGATGACTATACTCTATGGATTATCTACGAGGAGGATGAAACTACAGCCCCATATCATAAATGAAACATAGAGTAATTTTCTGTTTATTTCACACCCTACGCAGACTGCCCTCCAGTTGCCCTTGTGCCCATTGGACTTTGGTGGAGGAAGTAATATTGTCTTCCCTAATAATTTGTATTAGGGAATCCTACAACTCCACAGTCTTTGAAAGCCAAAATTTCTTCCAGGAATTTTTGCTAATCCCTAGGTATTTACCTTCAGAGCTTCCTTTGCTCTCATCTCTAGCTTCCTGGGTAATACTTTTATGCCTTCCATCAACTTAGATGTAGATTGTCTCTCCTCATTCAATTTCCTCCAAAATAATCACTTTCATAACAAAAAAATTAATGGGAATTAACCTTGGTACTACAATATTTTGTGGAGTAAAAAGAATTGGAGAACTTTTGATTAGTACCTGGTTCAGAAGTCACTGTCCAGCCAAAGGAGCCAGGCAGCCTGAATTGTCACAGAGTGGTCCTGGGTGAACCTCTGCAGGAAAGCTGCGTGTGAAAGCAGGGACCATGAATATATCACCTAATTAAACTATGGGGAGCAACACAGTAACACCTCCTAGACCCGGAAATGCTGTCCCCTAGTGTGTGTGCCCTGTCTTCTTCCTGGAGCATAAAGAAATAAATAGAGGAATTATACAGACACAAACTAGACAATGAAAAGCATAATTAAGGTCCCTAGAGGCCATATTCCTGGGCGTCAAGTGAAAAACCTCTTGTTTCCAAGAAGGCAATGTGCTGTAGGAATAATGATGAGTTTAATTTATAAACTCTGCAGGTTACTTGCCCTGTGCGATCCTCATCATATTCTTTAATCCCTCCAAACTCAGTTGTCTCATCTGTAAAATTGTGTATGGGGAGATTTTTCTGAAGACAAATGATACAAGATACAAAGCATATCTGACACGCTCCATCCCTGGCAAACTGATGATCAACCCTCGCTCGCTCTCCAGTGTCTCTCTGCCAGTCTTGATGGGTTTGACACACCAATCTGCTGCCTTATCAGCTCCTTCTGTTTAGCTGTATTGCCAGCACTCTGATATCCTTTAGGGATTTGTTCAGGGGTTTTCTTGTCGAGTACTTTGAATGCAAGTAATTTGTGTTTGAAGTGACCATGTCCCTTACATGATAGTGGAGAGCAGATGATGACAGATTGTGGTATAATGAATATTGCGCTAAATGGGCTAAACATTCTGTTAAAATCAGTAAAGCGTGGAATCTATAGCGTATAGAACAAAGCAGGACAAAAGAAAATAAGTGTGAAAGTTATCTAGAACCTCAAGAGTTAAGAGATGAGGGCAATGCCCATTACATCTCTCTATCCAAACCATGTCTCTCTGTGCTTCCCCAAAATGTAGGCAATTAGGAATATTATTTAGCTCTCCACAGAGTTGATGGATCTGAAGAACTAACCTCAGAGATCTGACCTTTGAGTACTAGATGTTATTAGAGAAGAAGAAAGACAAACTAGCACAAGATTGATAAGCCACATATGGGTAAAAATATTCCCTCTTAATTCAATAGGAAAAAAATATCCCCAAATAGCTAGGCTTCACTGGGTTATATCCACAATTAACACAGAAGACTGCTCACAAGGTATAGCCCTTGTCAGTCAGGATAAAACAGTTATGTCGAAGTAGCAAACAGCTTCCAAGTCTGAACATAGAACAAATTAAGTTCTTACTCATGCTACAAGTCCAATGGATATTATTTGGGAGAGGGAAGGCCACTAGTATTTATCCCCTCAGGGACTCCAGCTGACAAAGGCTCCATCAACAAGTAGGTGATTTGCACATGCCTTTATACGCTTTCACACAGAAATACCATGTTACTCCAATTTTGTTGGTTTTTTCTTGGCCAAAGCAAATTGCACGACCATGTCTAAACTGAAAAAAGCAGAGAAGTACAATCCTATTAAGTGCCTAGAAAAAGTGATGAAGCATGATTATTTGTGAGAGCCCTCCTGACTTCTAGATCATCTCACAAAATTATAAATACAAAATAAATGTAAAGCTAATACGGAAAAAATTCATGCTACTTGGAAATAAATAAAAAGTGGAGTTAAATAAGAAATTCTGGGAAAGGCATATTTCAAGAATTGCCTATGCAGCCATACTGATCTATGTATATGGAAGCAAAAGAAAGAATTAGGAGATATGTCTTTGGATATTTATGAAATATGCCCATACACCAAAATTTTCTTAAGGGAATTCCTCCAGGTATTGAAACCTGAATTTCAGAAAGAATTTTTGAACAAGGATGTTGCTGATGAAAATGGATGCTGCCAGGGCCATTTATGGAAGAGTTTGGCAAGTCAGAACGCTGAAAGCAGTAACTGTAGCTGGTTAGAATTATCTGAGTGTTGAAACAAACCATTACAAAAAATACACAATATAAAAACCCGCAACAATGTTTTCATAGTTCCAATTAGATTAATAGGAGGGTGGAGGACTGAAAAGATAAAACCATAAAATATAGCACTTCTCTTTCCCATATAATTGAATCCAAGTTATTGTGGGCTATTTGAGCTATACAAAGAATGAATAATAGACAGAGAAGTTTTAAGATAATCAACACCACAGATTAGATAGATAGACAGATAAGTAGACAGATAGATAAAGCATTAATGCAAGAAATTGATTTAATTTCTAAATTTAAAAAATCTTGCTTAACTCAGTGAAACATAAAAAGCTGAATAAAACCTGGTACCAGTACCTTTTATATAGTGTCGCTAGTGCTTAGCCCAATTCTTGTTAACATAGTAGGCATTTAAGATACGTACTTCTTATTTGCTGAGATAGGTAAAAGGCCAGTTGCAAAAGTCCACAGGCAGGGAGTAGATAAGTGTATGATTTCCAAAAATTAAGTAATAAAGTTTTCCATATACAAAAGACACGCATAGAGTAAAATTTGAAGATTAGGGTAAAACAGTGGACAAAGCTATCTGCCTCATATTAATATTGCCACTATTGATTTTCTCCTCATATTCAAATCAGTAAAATTTAAGGGAAATATCATAAAGTGACATAAAAAGGCAGATTTATATAATGATGAAAGGCACAGGCAAGCAATACTGAATCTATTTACATCCAACAAATAGCAAGGCATTCCAACACATAAAGCAAAATTCTGTTAAAAATACTAGGAGTAATGGAAAAACAGAACTGTAGCGACGTTTTAATTCACTGTTACCATTATGTGGCAGTTAAAATACATAAAAGTAAAGACAGAGGAAGTCAGAAACATATAAATGATGGGATTTTATTCCATTTATGTTTTCTCTTTACTTTTATTATTTTCCTTTACATCAGCTAATGAGCTTAAGTTAGTTGAGCATTTTGTGCTATAGCAGAGTTTTCTTATGCACAGTGACTTAAGACTTAGTATCAGCACCCTGTTCGTGTATGGCAGAAGTCTCTGAAGCCAGAAGTCTTTTAAAAATTATCTGAAAATCCAAAATGGATGTTCTTAGATATGTCCATTGAAATAATTTCAACACTGTTTAATCAACATTCTACTGCTCTCCCTATTCAAGTGTTAATTAACCAAATATCTTGTATTCACAATTCTTTCTGATTTTACAATATGTTTACTACATTATTTGGTTGTGATCTTGAACTGATTTTTTAGAAAAGATCTTTTAAAAGCATGAAGATGTAGCATTCTATACTACCAAGAAGATAACAAATTCACTTTCAGGATAACTAGTTACAGAGCCGAAAGGCACTAATATACTTGATGTTCCAATGTCTTAAATAGCACTGGTGTTTTGTGATTAAGAAGCCAAATATTGCATTTGATCTCAGTAAATTTGCTCTAGCCTAAATGTGTTAGATTCAAACTTCTCATGTGTGAAAAAAGGCAACTAATGTACCATAAATAAATGAATATAAACTAAGTTGTTGGAATTCATAATGAGAGATGAAATTAAAGACGAATTCTGCCTCTTAGCAATGAAATGAGTTCCAGTCAATTGGATTATTTTTCAGTAAAAGTTTTACAAAAGTCTAGATTCGAAAACACAAACCAAACCAAACTAGGAATCATGTGCAAAATATAAATGCAAATTTATTTGGGGAAAGTAAACTAATGTTTGATTGATTGGGAACATGAGCATGGCAGATTGTGATTTTTTAAATCTTAAGTGTCATAATGGTAATTTTGGGCATGTTTTTATTTCAGTGAAAATTTGTTTCTATGATGACTAGAAGTTTTTAGGGATCAACCGTATCTTAACAACTATGAAGTGTAATTCCTCATTTTCCACATGGACAACAGCGGCCAGAAGAAGTTACCTCCTCCAAGGCCACGCAGCAGCTCAAAGTTTGGAACCTGACCTTTAGCACAAAGTCCTTTTCTTTCCAGAGATCTACAGATCACTGTCATCCCTTATTATCTGACTCGTTAACCATATTTTGGGTTAATATATTTAAAAACTGCCTTTGGAAATACCGGATCTGTATTTCATCAGAAAATTCTAGGGGGATTATTCATAAAGAAATGGAGACAGGGTGTTCGAGATTTTCCAAACGCTGAAAAGGCTGGTAGGGGAGCACTAGAGATCTGAGCTGGAGCAGAAGACACGGAAGGAAGGGCCCAGCTGGAAGCATGCCTGCGAGCATGTAGGAGGAAGAAAGGCACAACATCCAGACCAGGACATGGCGGGTTTCAGAGTCAGGAATTCAGGAAAGAAAATGCCCACAATGTCTTTAGGGGCAAGGGCGAAATAGGGCAGAGGAGGGTGCTACCTCAGGAGCTGCAAACTGGAAAGTGCTGTGCAAACGAGGAAGCTGCAGGTGTCCCTTGATGGACATGTGCTGTGGCTATACTCAATGGGCACGCCCTGGAAACGTGTGGGATTACAAGAGTCAAGGTGGAGTTAGAAGTGACAGGACTGTGTAATGGTATTTGCGTGCAAGCAGGATTATTTTGTGATTTGGATCATTGAAATAAATAAGAAATTTGCCCTCAGTGTTGGGAGTTTTCTGTGCTGCATCGCGTGAATTTGAGACCAGGGCTGATCAGGTGTGTCTGATACCGTGAGATCGTCGTAAGGCACTGGGGACACAGGTTCTCCCCATCGAATGAGGGACTCATTTGCCGTCTGTGAGTTCAGTGCTCTGAAGGGTGGTGCAGGTGGGGGATTCCTACTGGGCAGCCAAGCCTCCTTAAGGGACATCCGCTCACTTAGGTCTCTGGAATTTGGGAGCGGCTTTTGCGTGTTCTTGTTTGTTTTGGGCACAAAGAGGAGGAACAGGGAGTCTCTTTGAGTTTGTTTCTACCCTCAGTTACCGGTGTCAGGAAAAGAGGTATACATAGAGATGCCACAGAGAAACAGCGACAAAGGGATATCAGGGGACCCAGAGAGTGAACACATCCTGAGATAGGGGCAGGCAGACAGAGATACGCATAGACATAGACACACAGCCACACAACCAAGGAGAGAAATGCACAGATATATGACCCATACAGAAAGACACAGAGACATAGAGGAGATACACAGAGATATAGAGGTATGCAGAGGGACAAAGAGAAACAGAAGGGAGACTCACAGAAACACGTACACACAGGCACGCAGAGACTCAGAGACACACACAGAGGAGAAGCAGGCAACACGCATGTAGAGATCCATGTAGAGAGAGACAACAGGAAGAGATACACGCAGGGAGAGTAACACACATTTTGTAAAAGTTGCCACCACTTTGGGCACTTGGATCCAAAACTGATTTATTCTCAAAAGTCCATAAAATCGTGCATGCCAGGGCCTCACTCACAGTTGTCTTATCAGAATTGCCAGGGCTGAAACCAGGAATGAGTTGTTTTAAAAACCCGCACAGATATTTCTGTTACATGCCCTTGGCTAGCCAGCCCTGGTGGTCCGGTGGTTAAGATGCAGCACTCTCACCCCCACAGCCCGGGTTCCTTTCCTGGTCAGAGAACCACGCCACTCATCGGTTGTCATACTGTGGAGGCTGCATGTCCACTGGTATTTTAAATACGAGCCGGGTCACCCAAGGTGGGCAGGTTTCAGCAGAGCTTCCAGACTAGGAAGAAGGACCTGGCCACCAACTTCCAAAAAAATTGGCCATGAATATCCTAGGAATAGCAGTGGAGCATTGTCTGATATAGTGCAGGAAGGTGAGAGGATGTTGTAGAAAGACCAGGGAGGGTTCGGCTCTGCTTTATAGTCGCTAAGAGTGGGAATCCACAGTACTAACAACAAACCCTTGGCTGGAAACATCCCTCTCATTAAACTTTCATCATTCCTTAAGGAATGTGAAGTAATATGCATATCAGTTGTTCCTTTTAATCTGAAACAGCTTCACCAGCACAGTAAAAATTTTTTATGGTTTTTCAAGGATTTAGTTTGTTATTTCTGCCCAATTTTAGGATTTTTTGCCAAATTGATTTGTAACTTTTAATTATTTTCTACTTAGACTTTTTAATTCTCATTTATTTTAGCTTTGTAATACTTTTGGTTTTCTGGTTTCACCCTGTTCCGCCACATGCGCAGCTGGGTGAGCAGTGCGGGATAGGTTGCCAAGAGATCGAAGAAAAGACCCCCGAGACAGCGAACGAGACATGTGGGTTTATCAGGAGTTACTTACAGGGAAGGTCCCATGGCGGCCGGCCAGGCAGCAATGTGCATCCGCTACCTCACAGAAAGAAGCTTGACTTAAGCCGGCAGAGAAACAAAGGCTGCATACTTGCCAAGGGAGATCGTTCCTTTATGACCAGCATTCCAAGGACCAGAACCCCTGACCCCCACCCCCCCAAGAGCCTCTGTGTTCCCTCAGACCATGAGGGTCTTGGTGCTAACTCTCCCACAAGAAAGCAGCTGGGTTGGCCAAGCCCAGGACTCTTATCATTGTGAGTGCTGGCACACAGCCCAGACAGGAGCCTCAAGGATGTGTGGTTTTTAAAGGGGCATGCTGCCTAATGCCCCTACACACCCTTATCTACTTTTATTATTTTTGTTCATATTCTTTTAAAATAGTATTACATTTTATTAACCTTAATTCTTAGGCGAGCTCTTTTTAGTCTCAGCTGTTAATTATTAAATTAATCAGCATGGCTTTGATAGCAAGCAATGGAAAAGTCAAGTCAAACTGACTTAAACAATAAGAACATTTCTAGACCCTCATACCTGGAAGTCCACAGGTCACGTAGATGTTAGGATTTGCTTAATTCAGTGGTTCTGTCTCCATCGCCCTGTGATTCCTGGAGAGGGAGGAGGTGGGGAACATCTGTGCGTACTAGCTTCATCTTCAGGCTGGTGATCAGATGGCTACAGTCTTCCTAGGACATCTGCCGATGCCAGCCAGAGAGAGTGCTCTTAAGGTCTTTCCTCAAGAGTAGGGAAAAGTTTCCCAGAATTCCCTTGTCAAAATGCATACCCCTTATATTTCATTGGCCCAAATCTGGTCTCATGCCCTTTCTTGAACCTATCTCTGTGGACAAGGAATGCACTGCTCTGTTTATCACAGGTTTGGGTTCTTAAACCAAGCACTGGCTGGGGCATGGGATCTTGCTATTTGACTTAAACTAATTGGTGCTCACATCTGAGCTGGGGCCAACCTCAAAAAACCACATGGTTGCTATAAAGCAGGAGAGAGATTGATACTAGAAGGAAAATTAAGGTGTTAGGAGGAAAAGGGGAAGGGCTCCCAACCAGCTGCTAGGTAGGCAACCAATAATACCCATTAACATCATCATCATCACCATTGTCATCATCATCATCATTATCATCATTGTCACCATCACCATCATCATCATCACCATCATCATCATCACCATCATCACTATCATCATTTATCATCATCACCTTTATTTTTTACAGGTTTTAATACAAATATAAATCACAGGTGTGAAATACTTCACATTTGTTCTGATTTTTTTAAATTAAAATGACAGTTCTACTGACCATCCTGTTTTTTTGTTTGTTTTTTTAATTAGGAAATTGAGAGAGCTGGCAAATTGTTACCTCCTCTGTGAAATCTGCCGAGATCCTTAACCCCCAGGCAGAATTAATGACACTCTTCTATGATATTTCATTCATATTTTTGTCAGAGTATTTGTTGATTTATATTAGAGTTTGCTAGACCATGACTTCATGGGGATGGGATGCAGCATTCATTGTTGAAGCCCCAGAACCTATTATAGTGCCTGGAATACAGTAAGTACTCAATTTACGTTTACTGAGTTGATTTAAATGTCAGGCAATTGGAACACTTATGGAGCATCTTCCCTGACGCAAAACTATTGTAAAAGGTGACTCCAGATCATGATGGTATTGAGGAAAACTCCATGAGGGCTGTGTCACTCTGCTTTAAGCTACTTTGGAAAAGTTGTCCAGATTTTAACTTAGAATAAAAGCCTAACAAAAGACTCCTAAAATTGAGAAACAGCTTTAACATATAGGAATGATCTGCTGGGAAAGGAATGTGTTGTTACAGTGTATTATACATCCTTAAGTCAATAAATTATGATTTTGGGTACTCACAGAATGTCTGAGAGGCAGTTTTTGAAAACTTTTCATTAAAACACCTAGAAAAAAAATCAAAATATCATTGGGACAATGGAAGATGGCTCTGATAATTAGCCTATCAACTTAGAAGCAAATTTCAAAAAATTGTTTAAAAATATATATAATATATATTTATATTTATAATTTTATATATATTTATATGTGTATATATAATATTGCAGTTTCATATATGAATAAAATATAAAGTGCAAATGGTTAGAAAAGAATAACATGTATAAACAAAGCCTGAGAATTACCACTTACTTCTCACAATTATAGAGTTAAAGACTGATTTTGTAAGACAGAAAAATTTCAAAGATTCAGATAATTCAAATGGGATTATAAATAGAACATAACCGTCTTAGATAGATACTGTGGATTGGCCTGCTCCATTTCTCTCCCACCTTCCTTCTAAGGGACTTTCCTATGCAGAGCCTAGAGAGCAGAGCAATGCCTTTCCCAGACTCCTTCACAGCAAGGATCTGGGGCGACAATTGGCTCTCACCAATCAAGCACCCACAGGAACTCTGGAAAGTGGAAGTGAATTAGGAGTTATCTCTGGACTCTTTTTCTACTTTAGCTATTGGCAAATAGGGTTGTGGAGACATAGGCTTTCCTGCATCTGCAGCCCAGCATCCATCTCCAGCTCCCCGGATGATGTGGTGGTGGTGGCCGCCGCAGCAGTAGAGGCAGAGGCAACCTCCTGATTCCAGCTTCCTGCCCTTTGGCTATCAGCTCAAGCACTACATGCTTTAAAGCTCAGCATCTTCAAGGTGATTTCAGAGATAGCAGCTCCTTTGGTGGGTCAGTTCTTCAGTGTTCAGAACATCATTCCTGGAGTCCTAGGCTAGAGTTTGCTTTTCTGGAAATTCTAAGAATTTTATATCAAATGCCATCTTACTTTCTATTTTCTACATGGAATGTTGACAGAATATACCTATCACAAACAAGAAAAGGTTAGAGCCAAGAAAATGTGGGACTCATGATAAAATAAGAATGCATGGAATCAGAAAATGGTACATGAAATAACAGAAATAAGATCAAATATGAGTCGTGGTAGTAAATAAAATATCTAAGTTATTTCCACCTTTTCAAATGAAACACACTCCTATAATGTGTCAATTTATAAATGTTGATGATTGCAAAAAACCTATCTATAGCTGTGAAACAAAAATTTCAAATGTAGAATGATATGCAAAAATATTCTTGATAAATTAAAAAGAGAAAGCTTCTTTGCTTTCTTTCTTGCAGTGGTTGCAGTGTTGATATCAGAGAAGGTAGAATTCAATTAAGAAAGCATTAAGTAGAAAAATAATATTACATACTCAATGAAACTATGAGTCATGAACATTTATGTTCCAAATAACATTGGTTTTTAAAAAAATGAGGGTCATGTTTTGTGAAAATTCAATTCCTTAAAATTCTACAATAATACCATCTCAAAAAATTCAGAAGTTGTCACAAGATGAAGAGTTTCACTATAGACTAATTATGTACAAAGTCAGTCACCTCTCTAACCTCCTTCTCTGCTTGATGCGAGCAACCCTAATCATCATCTCTACTCTGTTCATTCAAAATGTTATTCAAATGTAATGCAAAGTGAAATCTTTAAATTTTTAAAAGATGTAGCATATCATGGAGTAGATAAAAGTAATGATGATGTTTATTTTAGACTATATTTTGATATAAATGTTCTATGAGGAATTCTTATTGCTTTTATAATCAGTCAACAATAGTTAAAAAGAAACATATTGGGAGACAACATAGCAATCTTTAACTGCTATTTCTAGATTTTAACTCTTACTTTAGTCTTTCCATTTTTATATCTTTCCCAAAGTTTACATAGTATTTTTACTACTTTTATATCAGAGAATTTATGTTAAACCACAGAGGTGTAACGTTTCATACATTGTCCTTATGCATAATAGTGACCTCAGTAACAATATTTTGAACATTCTTTGTCTGAACAATTTAAACAATGCTGATTATATTTTTCTGTTATATTCTTATTGTCATCACTGCTTAATTTATTCCAGCAGATTTCCTATGCCTTTAGGACATCATTTCTGTGCCTTTTTCCTCAGAAAAAGAAGGATGAAGTAGGTCAGTAGTCTTTATAAATATAATTTAAATAACATGATTCTGCACCCCCATTTCTCCTCCATCCCTTTAGCTACCATTCTGTCAGGCTGAAAGATGAAAAAACACATTCTATAAAATTAAATTCCCCATTGACTATCCAAACGACTCAGACTGAGAGTTTACTATCTCCCCTCTCTACATTCTCACCAGACAATCATTTTTCTGTAGCACTGAGTTTATATTCTCTCAACAAGATCCATGCTACTACACCCCAATGTCCTGGGAGTCATGAAAGCCTCTTGAAAAATTCAAGAGTCTCCTTCTGGCATGTTGTAGTTATCATACACAGCAATGCATGCTCACAGTACGCCTCCATCAAACACGCCCAGTCTAACCACCGCTGTAGAGAACAATCGGCACAATGTAATATTTACATTCAAGTTTGCCTCACACTATCTTGGCACTTTCAATTTTTCATTATTGATGGTAGTAAATGGGTTGTATTTAAGGGTAATTAATATTTATGTATGGAATGGGGAAAACAGGAAGAGGCTAATCCTTGGAGGACCTTTCCAATGAAGAATGTTGGCTGTTTTACGGCTGCAAATGTGTTCAGCCAAAAGTTGCCAGGTGATTATGTTTCATCTGTTAAAATATATATATATATATTTAAACAATCCACACCTGTGTTAGGATTCTTTTTAAATCAAAGTAAAAATCATCAGGTAAAATGTTTTAAGGAGTCTCTCTATTTCCTTAATTTTATGTTAGAAATCAGGTAGCTAAATCAGATTTAACTAAGCCCCAAATCAAAATACTTGGGTGCTGTTCAAACCATAACCAGAATTCGCATGGATTTAATCAAGTGTGGTAACTGTAGAAGTCATCATACGGGCAGTCCAGCCTTCCACCTCAATTGGTACCTCAGCCCTCCAGCGTGAGTTGAGAGAACCAGATTCTATTAAATGATGCAGCATACCTGGGAACAGAGGTATAAAACATCACTGAAATCTCAAAGGAGCACAGACTACTTTCATATTGTATTGGTATGATTGATGCGTCATTACAGTTAAAGTTTCTCTGGGAATTTTGGATATGCCCTTTCAACCTCGGAAACATATTGCCTAAAACAAAGTTCTCCAAAACAACTTTTCACCAGAGTTCCAATAGGAGCCTTCAAGCCCAGCTAACTCCAATCTCATTTCTCTCCTCTACAGTCCACTCTGGACACTGCAAAATGCAAGCACCTCCGAATCCTTCTCTCCATTCTGCTTGGGACATCTTCTTTCTGCATGCTCTTCCCACCTCTGAATCTCCCTCACTTTGCTTGTACTCTCCAGAACTACGATTAAGTCTAAGTAAACTCCACTCCTGTGATATATCAGGTTATCCCCTCCTCTCTTGCTTTCATGGGAAGGGGATGCTTCCTCACTCCGCTGATGTTGGGCTTGGCCATGTGACTTTCTTTGGCCCATGGGATATTAGTAGTCAGCCATACTAGAGCAGAAGCTCAACATATGCTTTGGCAGTTTGGCTTCTGTTCTCTTGCACTTCTGTTATTGCTAGAAGAACATGACTGGGCGAGCCCAGTGGTCCCGGGGGGAGGATGATAGACATATGATATGGAGATGCCCAAGATAAGTTGACAGAATCAAGCCCAGCTTAGATCAGCCACATCTACTACAGACACATAAGTTAAATAAATGCTCAATATTTTATATTCTGAGATTTCTAAGTTCCTTGTTATGCAGCAATACCTAATTGATACACCTTCCCTGAACTCTTTCTTTACCATCTTACCTAAGTGATACCTGCTTCTCCCCTCAAGAGACTAATCATTTTTCTTTATCTTCTGCAGGGCAAGAAGGTGCATTTGGAGTTCTTCCCAAAGTCCTATGTCAATTCTAGATAATTTATTTTTTTCCATCTTCTTGCAAAAGCTCTTCTCCCTTCAAGTCTCATGATTTGTATTATGTGACTTGCCTTACCCACAATTTTCTGCTGCTATTTCTCATTCTCCACTGCTCATCACAGCATTAGGCATATGTTTCAGTCTTTCTTTCTACTCCCTACCATTGTCCTAGGTGACTTTGGCACCAAAATGATCAAAATGATCCAGCTGAGTTCCTGACTTTCAGTATCTTAAGTTTGTCATCTTTAGAGCCTAAAACAAAACAGACACACAATGAATGTGAGTCCTTTTCTTTTTCTCTCACAATGACATTCTTTTTACTTTACTTAGGCTACCCAGTCTGTGATCCTGTTGTCTAGGTTCCTCGTGTGACCTTCTCTGCATCCAGATCCCTCATTCCTTTACCACCAATGTCTCCTGCTCTTCAACTTTATCAAAATCTCCTATGTCTACATATTCTCCTTTATCCACTACTACCAGGTTTCTATATCAATTCCTTCCCTATCCAGCCCAGAACAAATGTTTTATCACTATCTTTTTAAATTTATTTTATCAGCTATGTCAGAATGAAATCCCCTTGTTCTTCTTCCGTGCTATCGTGCCCATCCCACTTTTCAGATCCCCATCTCTAAACCCGTACACGCATACCCTTCCTCCAGGAAAGTGTTGGTGGAAACCACACAGGCCCAAAGATCATTTCAGGTAAATAGTTTCTAACTTCTTCTGGGCCCATAGGGCCTACAGAAATCTGTTACTTGCAATTGATCCATTTCCTCACTCATTACTCTTGCCAGCATTTCTGAATCTTTCTCACAGCCTCAAGTCTCTCTCCCACAGCCTCAAGTCTCTTTCCCATCTCTACTCCACCTCAGTTTCAGAGATGATTTTATTACCTTTATTACTTGCTTCATAGGAAAATACAGCACATCTGTCAGGAGCTTCCTCACCTTCCTTTCCATGCCCCAGGCACCAAACTCCTCACTAGACCATAAGCTTGTTAGGGCACAAATGGTGATTCATAATCTTTGTGTCTGTGGAGACAAGCACAGTGTCCTCATACCTGGACTCTTAATACGTATTTACTGGATTCATCTGAATTCAACAACATGTACATCCCCCTGTACATTATATTCTATCCAAGAATAGTTGTTCTGGCTGTCCTGTGGATAGCATCCTCTTCTAGCTCCTCCAAGATTTGCTCCACCTCCTATATTTTCCAAGAGTCCCTCTTACACCCTGCTCCCACTGTGAAAATACTCAAATTTCTTTATCCTAAAAATATAGCTCCTTCTTGACTCTTCATCCCTTTCTAGTCACCATCCTGACATTTCTTCCTATCTCTTTTCATGAACAGCAAAATTTTTTGAAAAGTGATATATGCCTAGGGCTTCAGTCCTCATTACTCTATTCACTTCTCAACATATTGAAATCCAGTCTCATCCCTAACAGTCCATGAATCTTCTATGGCTAAACTCACTAAACTCCACTTAATGGCTAAATACAAAGGTTGCATTTTATTCTTCCTCTTACTGCATCTCTCCACAGCATCTCCTCACTACTCCCTTGGTCTAGAAAATTCCTTTTGTTAAGCATAAATTTTATTATTTTTCTGTTTCTTTTTTCCCCTACATGTCTAATCATTAATTCTGGTTTCCTTTGCAAGACTTCTCCACTCACCCTCAAGACCTACGTATGGACATCTCCAAGGTTCTGTTCAGGGCTTTTAATTTTTCCATTCTAACTCCATACATTCTTCCCTGCTGCTGTTATCTGTGTCTATGGTTTTAATCATCATTACATGCTGACGATTCTCAAATAATTACTTGCAATTTTGCATTCTCCTGACCTAGTTCAGTCCACTTGGACGTTTAGTGGGAACATTAAACTACACACTTCACAAAATAAACACCTATTTTCATCATCAAACTTTATTTGTTGTTTTAATTATGATACTGCCTAATTTGCATCTTCTGATAGGAGGGGTTCTAATCAGGTGCTGGCTAGATTCATCGCTCCCACAGGGCTCTGGGACAAGAGATGGGACCAGCGTGCCTCTACCTGAGTGGTGTGTAGAGTCATAAAAAAGAATACAAGAGATTTCAGGGATCAAGAGGAAAACACAGCATGATAGAAAAAATAGGCAAAGAACATTTGATATATGGAGAGATATAAATGGCCCCTAAATATGAAAAAAAATCTCCAACAAGCAAAGAAATGAAAACAGAAACAACACTGATGTATTTATTTGTCTACCTAACTGCAAAGAACTTAAAATTATAGAATCATTCCCTGTGGGTGAGGACAGCCTCAAGCTTTGCTAATAAGAGCATAAATTGGCAGAACATTTCATCTTCCTGTGGCTTACATCTCCTCAATAATTTTGACGCTTTCCTTTCCTTTCCTTTCTACCCTCTTTGTTCCATAGTTCAATTCAGACTCGTTCTTTCTCCCATGAACTGCTGCCATGACCTCTTCTCTACTCTCCCTCTTTCCAGTCCTCTTTTCCTGCAAGTCTGCCCTGTATTGTGCTCCAGAGCATTCTTTCTAAAATCCAAATCTGCTCAGGTAGACTTCCTGCAGAAATCCCCCTGCAAAGGGTCGCCATCATCCCCAAGCAAAAACCAGATTCGTTAGCATGACCTTCAAGTCCTATTTCACCTGGTCCCTGTCTGACCTTTTCAACCTAACCTCTTCCAAGATTATCTGGGTTCAAATCACTGCTCCTGTCGCTACTAGCCATGTGATCTTTGGCATGTTGCTTAGTATCTCTCTGGACTTCAACGTCCTCTCCTGAAACATAGGAATCATAATAGCATCAACCCACAGGCTTGTGAAGGCTGCATGGGTTGATGCACCTAAAATGCTCATATCATCAGCCCTATAGTAATATTTGCTGTTGTTATTTGCCTTTATTATTATTATTATATTATCGCTCTTCCACCAGGATTCCATGAGATAAGCCACTTAACAGGGTCTGTTTTCATCCCTGCTTTTGTGCATGCTCTTCTCCTTGACAGACTGCTAAACAGCTCTCATTCTTCATGCTTTTTCCCATGAATGTCTGGGAAGGTCTGAATTCATTTTTGCCCTGACCCAGGGGACTTATATTCAAATGAGGAAAGACAAATAATCAAAAGATAAATAGATACTTTATGTCTGGGAATAATAAGTGTTATAGAGAAAAATTAGGGCTTCTTGGAAGAATCAACCACTGTGTTAAGGGTTTCTGGGCTCCAATAATGCTTTGCTACTTATTTTTTTCACGAATTATTTTGTTCTATTATTAGACCACGAGTTCCTGGGTTCGCTTACTTCCGTATTCCAAGGGCTTGGCATTTTGCTGAACATATGAAAGGGGTGGGAGGTACTTCATAAAGACTTTTTAACTGTATACATGAATGCATGCATGAAATAAATATCTGTGTGAATATGTGTAATCTTCATCTCTTTTTCAGTTATCTTTTATTTCAGAATACAAACCGTGCAATTACGTTATCATAAGTTTGTCCTTACTGCACGGATAGTAGAAATTTAAATTCACCTATTTGATGCATATGCCTCAGACTGACCTGCCTGACTTACAAACATCCTTTCCAGAACTATCACTGGGAACTCAGCTGCATGCAAGGCTGAGAGGACTCCCCATTCTCCTCGTAGTTGGGAGGCTAGGAAGCTCTCTGCCACCACTAAGATGTCCTTGTCCTTCCTCATGCATCAAGAATTTTAAAAATCCCATTCTACACACTACAGTTGCCCCCGCCTTTTCAAGAGGTGGGAACAAGGACTTCTTCCAACTCACGAGAGTCCACCCAAGTCTGATCTGTCCCTGGTGGCGGGAGACGCTGCCCAGTATGAGCTTTTCAGAAAAACAGACTACACGTGGTCACGTTATTGTTTTACTGTCTAATTTGTCACATTATGTATGGAATGGGCTTTTTTTCCAAGCTCTCCTGGGTGCATCACCACCATTCACCATGAGGGTTCTGTGTAATCTCTTCCAACTATTAAACACCCACTTTACAAAAGGGCACTTGGAGTTCTGCCCCTTCATAAATTGGAGTCTGTCTTTATTATGGGATCAGACTTACTTCAAAACCTTCCTGCTCCATTCAGACCTCTCTTTAATTCAATACCCAATTTATCTTCAGAGACTATCACAATGCCCAGAACAGAGCAGGCACTTAATAAATGTTAAATGAATGAGAGAATAAATCCTATAGCACATTTAAAATCCTATAGCACATTCATTGGAATGAGATATCTAAGACTAGTTCTGACTTTTTATTAGTGTTAATAGTCAGGATTGCTTTGGTTACAAATTATAGCATTTCTCTTCAAACTAGTTTAGGCAAAGGGATAAATTTATTATAAGGCCCAAGTACCCATGGAACGGAATGCAGTCATTTTTTAGGGACTTGAGTGCCACCACCAGGACTCACTCTCCTGCCCTCAGGCCCCTTCCTCCCTCTGTGTGAGCTTCATTCTCTCAGACCAGGTTTGCTCCACCCCACAGGTCAGGGGGCTGTCTGCAAGGCAGGACTGGCATTCTCTCCTTTATTTTGTTCCTGAGAAAGGAATCGGATTCACCCTTCTTGGATCATGTGTTCATCCCAAGATCAATCACGCTAATTGGTCCTAAATACATCTGATTGCTTTTTCTCTCCTAACTCCCAAACCTTCATTTTCAATTGCCAACTTAGCAAATAAATGAACGAAAATTCATAGATTAGAAGCAGTATGTTCAAATTCAAACTCACTTCTCTTCCTATGTTATTTCCTCCTTCTGCATTCATTATCTATTAATAACACCATAATTTTAATAGTTTCTTGGGCATCTGGACTTGAAATCCATCCACTTGTCTCAAATTTAATTAAATGCTAAGTCATTAGCTTTTGTTTCCACCAGGCCTTTCTGCATCTCTTTCCTCATCTTTCTTCTCTTTCCTGTCTCCCTAATTCAAGTATACTCCACCCTCTTCCTGGACAAAGGGAATAATAGCCTTCTAATAGGACGTTACACTCCCATTCTTTATTCGAATCTAGACTTCACATTGCTGTCAGCATACCACTTCACAATAAAATTCAACGTCAAATCTTTCCTTGCTCAGGGGCTCTCAGTGGCTCCCCATGGCCCCTGAATGTAAAACAATCTCTTCATCTTGACACTTAACCTCCACAATTTGAATATGAACCTGCCAGTCTCAAGAGAAGATGCTCTCCCTGATACATGACCTTTGCTCGTGCACAATTTCCGCAATTTGGCATGCAGCCTCCTCTCCCCAAATCCCACCTTCATTCTACTGGTGAAAATTTTGTCTACTTTTACATATATATCAAATGCCATATTATTTGTGAAACTTTGCCCGTTTCCGTCAGATTATGAGTTTTCCTTCCTGATGATTCTTGTATTTTTCATTCCTGTTCTCCACTTGTGCTTAACCTGATGGCCCTTGGCTTACAGTCATGTGTATGCCTTAGTCATTTGGACATCTGTTTTACCAAAGGTTAAATGGAGTGCTTGAAAGCAGAGTGTGGGTCATATTTATCTCTGTAAATCCTTCTGAAGAATATTGTATCTTTCATAAATTATTTGTGCTGGTGATATTTCTGAAGTAAATTGAGAGACTTTAAGAATCCTTTCCAGGTTTGTGTGGCAGCAGACTGTAGATGCTAGGTACGCCTAGTTCCAACTTTTATGAAGAAGTATAAAATCACTAATAATGGCAGTAGTCCCATATATTAAACATAGGGAAGACCTACCAAAATCTAGGCAGAATTTCTGCATTATTAATGAGGAAATAATGAGTAACAGCTTCTTAAACTCTTTCTGGACCAGAGCAAGTCAGAAGTCACTAAAGAAGTGCAGAAAACCCTGACTCGCTCCTGGTCTCTGCACCCAATTCCAGGATTCATAAAGGGGCTCAGAGTCCCCAGCAGCATGAAACTATCTTGTGAACCAAACAAAATCTGATAATTGTCCTTTTTTGGCCCCCTGACCTCTTGGCCCCCTGACATTTCCTCTGTCTTCACATTCACTCAGAGATGCCCAACATTAAAAGAGTAGAAAGTACACGAGCAGCTTAGGACATGGAGCATTTTGAGACGCTTAACTATGTAAGAAAAACCATTGTAATATTAATTCTACCCAAGAAATGATCAACTATTTTAAAGCTAGCCTTCATGTTGATGTGGGTACAGCAAGGAGGGCATTCTAACGTACTGCCACTGGGAATACAAAGTGGTATAACCTCCCAGAAAGCAACTTGCAACATGCGTCAAGAGAGATTTGGGCCCTGATACCTTGCCTTCGATGAATCATTCCTAAGAAATAGTCAGATATATGGATGAAGATTGAAGGCCCCTCTCTCTGAAAGAGTACAAGGAAGATATAAAGGAGAGAAGTTTGTAGAATGTACAGTTTCAGGATGCACAGGAGGAACGAGGAGCCCAGGAGAGGGTTGGATAGAGGACCTCAGACAATGCAGTGCAGTTTAAGTCAACAGAGGAGAAAAAGAAACCATGATGGTCAGATGTTAAATACCACAGTAGACCAAAAAGGATGAAGGCTAAATTCAGACCATTAAATTTAGTTGTTAAACAAAATAATAACTAATAAATTTAGTCGCAAAAGGACTGTCGGTTTGGAGGGCAGTTTCATCGAAGGCAATTTCAGAAGAGGCTCTGTTGTGAAGTTAGTGAGCGGTAAAGAGGAATGGGCATCAGATGGAAATGACGCTCCCAAGGACTTGACAGTGAAGACTTTGGCCAACAAATATTTAGGGAGAACCTATTCTAGGGCGTGGAGGGAAGGCAATGAAGGAAAAGAAGTAGACAAAGTCCAGCTCTTGCCCTCAGGGAGTTTACTATCTGCTAAATCTCCTGGGAGCTGGCCTTCGTGGGGCCAGTGCATTGCCCAGTGGCCTCCTTTGTGTCAGTCTTTCCTCCCAACATGCAATACACTTACGAATCCCTCTGCAACATCCTTTCTATTGGTCTCCTAACTCACTGCGTTCTGTACTGGCACAGCTTACATCCCAGCTCTTTTACTAATTGCTAACGCTTGTGCAAAACAGAAGGGAAAGTCCAGTGTTTTGGACACCCTGGGTTGCTGTGACGCTTTAAATTAACAAGCAAAGACTATAAATCTATGGGTTTTCCCTTCTTTAAAAAGTCAGCCAATTAATCTCTCTGACCTGAATTATTTATACTGTGGTGAAAGTGAATTTAATGACCCTGCCAATTCATGTGAGGTGATGTGAACGAGGCTTATTTACTTTTCGAAGAGGAAGCAATGATTTCACAGAAGGCCAATCACACTGACTCCCCAGGACTCCTCTGCTCAATGGTTGGCATTTAAGGAACGATACAGTGATACCTAGACCAGGGTCAATAAATCAAACAGATGCCACCGGCCTACTGGACATACACACTCAGGTAGCTATTAATTCATCCAGGAGACCCTGAGGGCAGTTAAAGTGTTAAACCCAAAATATTATTTCAACTCACACGTAAGAGAAATTGGAGCAGACATTACCGCTCCTTTGATTAAAAGAACCTTTGATGAAAGGAAGTGTGGTGGGTGCTTATCCAGGGGAAAGAAAAGTCATGCAAAGTTAAAAACAAGCTCCCTGGTTTCCCAGGGCTTACATTCTAGGAAGGAAAGGCCAGGAGGCTAACTGTGCCCAGTCACCAGCCATTGTGGGAAAGACATTCAGACTAATTCAGGATCCTTGCACCATGTGGTTCGGGCTTCGCTGCTCCTTCTCCGTGCTGTTGAGAGTGACTTCCTGGGTTATCTGAGCATTCTGTCTGCTGCTTCTTTGAGAACAGCCCTGGCACTCATTCAATTCCGCCTCTACGTTATTATTGGGAAAGAACAGTAATAGGTTTTATATAAAAGCTGATGGATCTGCTCAATTGCTGACTGTGCTATTCCCCTTATTTTTCATCTACAGAGCTTGGCCAGCAGATAGATACCATTTTCAGGGTTATCCCTTTGCCATTCAAAATCCATTGTTACTGTCATTAGAAAAGTCATACTTTAAAAGCAGAGTCCTGGTCCTTCTAATTACTACAGTCATCACAGGTTTGAACAAAGAACTTTTGGACCCATCCTTCCCCTCACTTTCCCTCTCTCTCTCTCTTCTTTTGTTCTTTCCTCCCTTCCTCTCTTCTTTCCTTCTTTCCTTCCTTCTCCTTCTCTCCTTTCCTTCCACAAATGCACCAGGCAGGGTGCTAAATGACAGAGATAAAGGAACATTCAAAAAGCTCTGGGACTCAGCCCGAGGGGACTTGGAGTCAGCTGGGGAAGAAGCCCTTACATCTGTGACTG
The DNA here is from genome assembly GCF_037783145.1 of Equus przewalskii. Lineage (NCBI taxonomy): Eukaryota > Metazoa > Chordata > Mammalia > Perissodactyla > Equidae > Equus > Equus przewalskii. Next base: position 47,058,371 of record NC_091852.1, read on the forward strand.
CCGGTCAAAGTGTGTTTCACAAGGATGAGTACTGTGGACACAGAGGCTGCTAAACAGGCCACGGGTAAGTGAAAGCCTTCAGTAAAGACACGACATTGAAACTGAGCCTTGAACGACAAACGCGCCATATTTATATGTGATTTGAGTCAGGACTAACCCTGTTCCCGTCACTGCTTTATTAACCCTCTCAGCACCTCCATTCCTCCCTTTTGAAAAAGCGCTTACCCTTTCCCATCTCATGAGCTGGTTAAAGTGCTTTGAGACTGATGGAAGATCCGGGGGTTTTGAAGGATACCATTCACAATGGTTTAAAAAAAAAAAACAATGGCCACAAGACCAGATATATTTAGTTTAAATGAGTGTCCGGAAATTGCTTACAACAAGATTTCCTTGGTTCGTAAACTCTGAGGAATTTCTGTGAGAATGCTATCAGAAAACTCACAGTTTCTGAATCCAGAAATAATTGACCAGCAAGAGAATAAATTCAGATAAATACAAGTTAGTTTATCTTTTAGAAAAAATACTGCCAAATACCACTATACTGTACAAGTTCCATCAGAAATAAACAGGCTTTAAATGTTTAGGGAAACAATTTTAGAAAATCATTGGTGGCACGTGAATTTGGGGGCTTTGCTCAAGGGCGAGGATCTCTGTAGGAAAAGGATGGAGAGCAGAGTCCCTAAAACCTGCAGCATCTCTGTCTGTCGGCCTCAGGGGTGGGTGTGCTTGTGGTTTATCAGCACACAATGATCGATTAAGATCAGGGCATCCTCTAAAGAAGCAAGTCTGTGTCCAAATTATGGCTCTCAATACCCAATCCTTTTCTTCATAATTAGTTGCACTGCAAAAGTGCCGTTTTAATAAAGGTTTGCAAAATGAAAAAGCTGTGTAAGACTAGTAATAGCCATCGGAAGATGCATCACTTTATTAACAAGATCCCCTGTGTTTTTCTGTATCTCTGTGCTTTTAGGAAAATTTTCAAGCAAAGCATAGAACATGTACATTTAATGAGGACTGAGATTCCTCAATTTTTGAGGAAAGGAGAAAACCTAAAATTTAGAGCAATGGATGACATTTTAAGACCACATCAGGAAATTTAATGTTGAAGTTTATTTCACTTCTATCCCACAGCCCAGTTTCCTGATCTTTCTCTGTTCATGGCATCTTTGGTATCAGAGTAATTTTTTCATAGCATCCATAGGCCAAAGAGTTCCATTTAGTAAATACTTTCAACCTACTTAATAAGTATCTTTATCCCGACAAATATGGAGCTATTTGAAAAACTAAGACACTTAGACTCAAAAGAAAAATATTTTTATTTCATTCTTAAATAACATAACAACTTATTGATGGGATGTGTGTACCTGTTAGTCACCACAGATTTTTCAAACCGGACTCCATCACCCACCTCCTCATTCCCTGCGCTACATCGGTCTTTGTGTGGTGCTTGTTCTGTGCCCCTTCCCGCAGCGATGTACCTGAAGGAGTGCCCTGCACAAAGTGAGCGCTCAGAAAATATTTATTAAATGAAGCAACAGAAGCATAGGAATTGGAGAGACCAGGGTTTCCATCTGGCTGGGATGTAAACTAACTTCATGACCATGGACTTAACCTCTTTGAGTCTCAGTTTTTATTTTTGTAAAACAGAGATAATAGAAATGAATGACTACTTGGACTATTTTAATGATTAAAAGCAATTAAAACACAGCACAGTGTCTGACACTGGTAGCTGCTTAATAAGTGACACTTTCTAATATCATTACTACCATTCCAGTTTTTTCTTTCATAGTTAGGAAGTATTCTAGAAGTATTCTAGGAGGCAAATTTTTTAAATTGACAACAATTAATAACTATAGTCAAAATACCAGAGGGAAATAGAGGATTCGAATTAGATCAAAGGGATTCCCAGAAGGCCTGTTCTAGAAGAGAACTCAGAGGTGTGGTGAAAATGGCACAGGAAACCTAATTCAAATCAGACTTCTGCCTCTAAGCAGCTTTTCTATCACTGAAACTCTCTGACCCTCAGTTTCTTTTTCTATTAAGTGAGGGAAAATAATGATATTTCTCAGAGGGATGGTATCAGGAAAAGTAGAAGAAATAGTTTCCTTCCTTTCCACGTGGAGAAGGGGCTGGGCATGTCAGCCTGATGGACTCCCAGGTCTCAAGGCTGGAGATTAAAAGGAGGTCTCTCATCACCGTAAAGTGTAGCATGTAGGGCTAATTGCTAAAGTTCGAATCCAATGAGCTTTACTATTTAGTCTTGACATAAGCTATCTAAAACTTGGCTACTTTGTCAATCATAGTTTGGTTTGGAAAACAGAAACCACTCTAAGTATTTTACACAGAAAAGAACTTAATACCAAGTATTAGAGACTCACAAAACAGTTGGAGGGGCTGAGGGAGGCGGGAGAGTAAAGGTCAGGATGGCCTCTGATAGCTTTCAGCTGGCTGAATGTACAAGAATTGCGGGCAACCGCCATTGCTGAATCACAGGTGGACACCCCAAAACCATGGTCAGAATCCCACAACTACTGTGTGCTGAAGCCCATGTGCCTGCTCCCCCACTGGGGAAGAGATGGCTTTTGCTCTTCCACCCTCCAAACATCATGTGAGACCCTGTCACCGATTAGAAATGTTGATGCAAATAATCCATAATCACTCTATAAATCAAAATTGAGGTTAATTTATTATGAGCCAGATCTGAGGACTAGCCCAGGGCCTTCCTTCTCTAAGGAAGGAAGGGCACCAAAGAAGTGGGGTGGACAGAGTGGTTGTGTACCATCTTGGAACAAGGAGTGTACACCACATGTGATAGTAAAGTCCCATTTACAATTGTCACGAGATGCTTAGCTGGCACAGCCGGTCAGTGGTCAGCAGGTCAGTGGTCACAAGGTGAGCACAGCAGGTCGGTAATTAAGCCTTTGTTCTCAGGAAGAGAGCTTATCCCTAAAGAAATGCCGATATGGGGGGAAGCTACATCCCTATCTTTAAGGGCATCATTCTCATCGTTAGGACATAGTAAATGTTGAAAGCAGGTGTACAAGGCATGCTCAACAGGCCACGTGAGGCCCTTTTGGAAAGACAAAGTCAGGCCAAATTAGTTTTAAACCAAATGGCTTCCTCACATCCTCCAATATTTCCTATTGCTTTTCATTTATTTATCAGAACATAAACCAGAACCCTGCTGGCAAGGAAGTTTAGGAAAAGTAGGTTCCAGTCTTCTGACCGCTGGAGTACTGGAGAGAACGGAGAAAGGAGCAGGAAGGCTCATGAGAAGGCAATGCCAAAGTCTAGCAGGGCAGGGAAGGAGAATACGCCTCAATACAGAGACCAGAGTGTCCAATAAAGGGACTCAAGAGCAGAGCTGAGACTACGCCTCCAGGAAGTTCCAAGGCTTATCAGCAGCGCCATCTTCCCTATAGGAAACAATCAGGGGCCAGACACAGTGGTGTCTCGGAGCACAGTGCAGCTAAGTAATGGACTTCCCAGGGTTCCTCACTCTAAGACAGCCCCCAGGGTAACCTGGATCTCACTGAGACCCTAATTCTGAGTGAGGTCAGAGTCCTCTGGTGGAAGGTAGCTGAGGCTGGGGCTAAAACGTGTTCCACTTTGAGCATTTATCAAACTGGCCCATTTCTGCTGAACCCCAGTGTGTCAATATGATTTGGAAGGAGAAGGAAAAAACCTTTTAAGTTGACTCCATCCTATGCATAGCCACAGACATTCCGGTATGGCAGTGTCACTAAAATCTTAGCTAAATTTCATTGTATAGGCTTGAAAGGCCTGTTAATTCTCACTATATATTTAAAGTTCTTTTCATTTTCTTCAAGGAAATAATAAATTGTGACAGTTAGCTTTTGTTCTCAAGAAAATCACATCAAGATTTGTATATACCTGTTCTCAGAAAGATAAATTTTCCGTTGTTATAACACATGAAGTATATGTTTGCAAAGTTCCTCTGAGAATCTTAGTTCAAAAATCCTGCCAGCTTATTTTTTAATGTTAGCCTCAAAAGATAGAGCTGCTTATTGAACTCAACGTATTTCTGTCGTCAGGGATGATAAAAAGAGCCAGAAAATAGTTTACTTAGAATTATCCTTATGATAGACAAGTTTCTCTATGGGTGTTCCCCCAGAATGGTGGGGAGAAAAACCTGCTAACGCTTTTGGAAGAATTCACCTCACATGTGCGCTACAACTAATGTGATGATAGCTGAGTGTTGAGTAATACTATTTTGAATAGAGGATAGAAAGGCAGCAGAATAATTCTTTGAATGGCTTCTAGACAGCTTGATATGCCATAATTTCTGTCCCATGGCTTATCTCAAAAGAACCAAAATTAGGCCTAGTTAAGACAAGGGACTTACTCATGACTTCGGCAACTCCTAATGAGTCTGCTAAGGACATATGTCCCCTATCCCTACTTGCAGCTGGAAATGGGCGCCTCACCAAGCCCGTGGGGTTGGGGCAGAAAAATGGCTAAGATAAATTCCACCAGGAGATGGTAAAGCACAGGTATTCAAAGATGAGCACTGTCTAATGGGCTGCAGCTGTTCCAGCTCTGCTCGTGTAATGATCCGAGGGTGAAGGGACCATAAGTAGCTTTATTGGTACCAGTTAACGCTCATTTCCAGGCACTGTTACAAATTTATAATCCTTTAAAGGAGCCTATGCTATAAGTATTACTATTGTCTTCTCACAGTTGAGGAAACTGAGGCACAGGGCACTTAAGTACCTTGCCCTCCCAGGTAGTAAGTGATTGAGTTGGGACTGACACCCAGGCAGTCTGACTCCAGAGGCCATGCCTGGAACTCTTAGGACACTCGTCCCAAACTGTTAAGTCAGAATGTGCCCACTCACACACTAGCAGTTGGTGCTACTCAAATCGTTTGCCCATAGCGAATTTCCCGACTCCCATCCTAGGTACTTGGTAGGAGCTGGTGGGAGGCCATGAAATGATGAGTTGCTTCCCCAGCCGGACTTCAGAAGACTTCTGATAAGATCCATTAGTTCTGAAAGACTCGAGATCTGGGTCCACATGTATTCATTACTCAGACCACGCTTCTTTTTCGACGTGCTCATAAATTGTTCTGGCCTCTTTCATCACAAGTAGGCTCAGAACACATTATAGCAGAGGCACCAGTGACTCTGCCAGACCCTGTATGTCGTGGTGTAAGCCATCTCCTGTGCAGTAGTCTTTGGGACAAACTAAGCCTTCCTTTGCTGAAGCCAGTATATCCAGAAAGTACTGAATAATCAAGCTACCCACCTAGAAGCGAGCAATGCTAGAGAGATGAGACATCTCACTTTGTCTGGGCAACAGTCTTGGCTCACTCTTGCTCTCCCCATGCAATTATGAATAGCACTCACTTTCACTTCCCAACGTCTTCGACTGTGGACTATGAGCAATTACATGGTCACTCTGGACATCATCCACCTCTTCACGTGCACAGCCAGGCAGGAGACCCGAGTTCCTGGCTTCTCTGGGGAGATGAGATGCCAGCTGCAACCTCTAGAAATCAGGGACTCAACACTCCTGTGGATACTCACATCTAAGCAGAAAGCCTGCCAACTTCAAGCAGATCTGGGATTATGTGACCATTTTTCCCTTCTAAATTTTTTTCAGAGACTTTCAAGCTAAGTATAAACCATTGAGAAAACTTTTTCTGTATATCAATTTTCTCCCATCACATATGCAAAGCTGTTATTTTAAAAAACTTGCTCCCAAAGCTATTATTTTCAAAAAGAACACATCACCGTTGGTTCCTCTCTTCTCCAAAAATTCTCCATTAGCATAGCAGGAAAAGCACAGAGCCAGACTATACATTCACATTAAAAGTGGGTCACCTGAGGAAATGAGGGAGAGGTTTGATTGACAGGGATAAATAAGAACACCTGAGCCATGATTCCAGCTCCTCAGTCACAAGTTCTGGCACCATCAAGAGGAGGTCGCCAGGCAAGGACAACCCAGTACAGACCATTCTCCAACACACTCATTGTTCAGGTCAGGCATTTCCCTTTCAATATTCACTTCTCTCAGTCTGGAAATCTTTGAGGAGGATCTCCAGTGTGCCTTTACTGACATCTCTGAAAAGTCTTCAGCTAAAACCATCATCTAATACCATCTTTGTTTTCAGTTAGGTGGTAGCAAAACGATCAGCTGGATCAGGAGCGGAAAAGCAATCAAGGGTTGGCCAGTCATTGTGAGGGGGTGGTGGAAGAGGCCAAATCTAACATTGCCTGCTTCAAAAATTGGATTAAGCTGATTGTGTACCAGGCACAGGGTCAGCCTACAACTTCTTTTACTTATCCTGCACACTAGCAACTGGCATTGACTCCTCCACCATCACCCCCTCACCCCCCAGTGCAAATCACAAGCAAACTGAACCTGGAGTGACCTCCACACCCACATAGGATCTGGCCCCTATTTTAGTGACAACTTAGAGAATGAGTTGAGCAGCCTTCCAAGTGGATGTTCCACTTAGATCATTTACCTGCTCTCCTAGACATTCAAAAGGCACAAAGTGTCACTGACAAGCTTACATCAAAGTGTCACTGACATGTTTACATCAAAAAGCTTTCACTTGGCAAGTGAGTGGAGGTGTCAAACTCTGAAAATGCATTAAAATTGCCTTTGCTTCAATTTCCGTAACCCTTAGATCTGAGACTAAGGTGGCCAAGAGCAAGAGGCAACATTGAATCCCACCAATATGTATCATGTGAGAAAGGCACTGAGGCTCCAGAATGTACACACCCTGTATATACTGAAGGGGAGTGGAATTTGCCACCCCAAAATGTATTTTTTTGGCTCGAAGATTATTTTCGGCTGGTTACTTTTAAGAACAAAGGATGCAGAACAAAACTTTGACTTTCCCCCTAACTGCCTAAAAGAATCTAGGATAGAAGACGTATTCTAGGAAGGAGGTACCACCATAGATAATAACTATAGTATAATGTGAACGAGGTGTGGTAGACAGGGAGGAACCTGGCAAGGCCCATTTGACCGAAGTCCTCTCAGGGCCACCCCCATGGCTTAGTGGTTAGATTTGGCACACTCCACTTCAGTGGCCCAGGTTCACAGGTTCAGATCCCAGGCGCAGACCTACACCACTCATCAGCCATGCTGTGGCAGTGACCCACATACAAAGTGGAGGAAGACTGGCACAGATGTTAGCTCAGGGCTAGTCTTCCTCAGCAGGGATGTGGTGGGGGGGAGTCCTCTCCGTGTCTTATTGTCTCCGCAAGTCATGACAAACATTTGTTTACCAAACATTTGCTTTTCTATCTCCACGTGAATTGCCTTCCTCCGTTTTGAAGGTTCGAACCACTACCCTCAACATCATCTTTTGTCTTTAGTTAAAGATGGTATTTAAGGTGACAGCTTCTAACATTTTGATGAGTTACTTGGTTTTCCTGGTTTTCTCCCATGTATATGTGTTATTAAACTTTGATTTTCTCCTTTTATCCTGTCTCATGGCACTTTATTTATTTTTTCTTTGTTTGTTTGTTTTTGTCTTTTTGGTTTTTTTTTTTTGAGGAAGATTAGCCCTGAGCTAACTACTGCCAGTCCTCCTCCTTTTGCTGAGGAAGATTGGCCCTAAGCTAACATCCATGACCATCTTCCTCCACTTTATATGTGGGACTCCTACCACAGCATGGCTTGACAAGTGGCCCCATGTCCACACCCAGGATCTGAACCAGCGAACCCCAGGCCGCTGAGAAGCGGAACGTGTGATCTTAACCACTGCGCCACAGGGTCAGCCCCTATTTATTGATTTACTTTTTATTTAAATAAATTTTTTTATTGCAGTAACATTGGTTTACAACATTATATAAATTTCAGGTGTACATCATTATATATCTTGATTTCTGTGTAGATCACATCACGTTGATCACTCACAGACTGATTACAATCCATCACCACACACACGTGCCTAATCATCCCTTTCGGCCTCCTCCCTCCGCTCTTTCCCTCTCATAACCGCCAATCCAATTTCTGTTTCTAGTGTTTGTCATTGTTTTTACCTTTTTTTTTACAAGTGAGATCACATGGTATTTGACTTTCTCCCTCTGACTTATTTCACTTAGCATAATACCCTCAAGGCCCATCCAATCTCATGTCACTTCAATTCTTAGACCAGCGAGAAGAACCTAGAGGAGAGAGGCATAGTTCTTCCTCTCCCACAATATCCCCAGTGCTGGGTCCAGCAACCCTTTGGCTTCACTCATCTCTGCTTTACTCACTTCACCTCCACCTGACATTCTGTTAAACTGCCTGCTGAGCTTCCCCAGAGAAGCCTGATCACCATGGTATGGACGCTTTGTGGGAGGAAGCCAGGAACTTGATTTTGAAAAAATCTTTGATATATCAGAGTGGGTACCCAAGTGCTTCCATTACCTCTGCCAGATTCCATGGAGAATTGTCTTTTCTTCCATCCTAAGTTTGAATTTTAAATCTGACTTAGTGTAACAATTTCTATTTCCATCAGATATTCTCCCCTTTCTTGATCCACAACAGAAACCTTCCTCCATATCCTCATTGGAGAGGTTCACGGCCCTTTTTTTCTTAGGGTCAACACTGGGTAACAATTGTGAGATGCAGACATTCCCCGACTCTTCTTGTCCGAACCATTTTGTTTCTATAGCAACCAGGAACCAATGGTTTCTGTCAGGGCTCTCCCACTCTCAACTCAAACGCTAAGGACAAAAGGCACAGGCAACACATCACTTGGTTTCTGTCTTCTACAACTCCCCATTCCATATTTTCTAGCTTTCATGTGAGAAATTCCATTAAACTCCACCCATTCTTGCTTCATGCCCTCACTTCCTCTGACTTCTCAGGATGCGTGAAAGAATTAAATACATCCATACCTTGACACACTGAGTTTTTCTTTCCCAATTCAAAACAGGTTCCTCCAGCTCTTCCTCTTCAGGCTGGTTCTGCCAGGATAAAAGCCTTGAGAAAAATTTGTACCCTACCTCCTAACAGGCTTCAAGCCCTGGGATTCTCCTCCGTTCCCCTTCTGTGCCAGGGACCACCATCCTTTTTAAACATCCCAAGAAAACAAACTGTAGATATTTCACTCCCATAGTCAACAAGGAAATAGTTATGCATCATAAAGGATTTCTCACATGGACATGCAATTAATGATTAAAGTAAGCTTTCATGAACATAATATTTAATTTGAGCTACAGACTTGAGGAAGAAATGGGGTTCCATTTTGTTGCAAGAAATAATTTTGCCTAGCATTTGTTTAAAATAATTAAAAAGGCGGACAGCACTATACAATTTGTTTTAGTTTTTATGAGTATATTAGAATTTATCACTTCTGAATATAGAGTATATTGTTCTAAAATGTTTTAGCCATTAGCTATAACTGTGACTCTCCTGCTTGTATTCAGACTCTGAAGAACAAGTTTCTATTAGAAGTACTGATTCTATAAAGCTGTATAATTTATGAATCCCAAATATTCAAAATTCTACCAATAAAACTTGGTCTACCCTTGACCTGGAGCCTATTAATGAGATGGGTGAACTGAAGCCCAAGGTAGGGAAACCTGGATTTTCCTGATACGTAAGAAGCATTCATGCGAGGCTTTTTGAACAGAAAATGTTCTTCCAGGTCCTTCTAGTTCAAATATAGCAGCTAGATATCATTTCATGTTTTAACTCCCAAGGAAAGAAGATGCAAAGGCGAAAACATGTAGGGAAGAAAAGTCATTTGCTCACAAAGGTGGTTTGCAAGGGAGCCAGATTTTAAGAAAATTGGCTCATTCAATAAAAACACAACATATATTTAAAGAAATAAACTCTGCAAAATTACCAGGTTATTAAATTTACCGTTAATCTGTTCATGGTAGAAAAAAGAGCAATGTTCTCAAATGATTATCATGTCCAGGATGATCCTGACATAGTCTCAGGTATCAGCCTTATAAAAATCAGAGATAAAGATGCTTTTGTTAGGAAGTCAGTAGCTTGCGAGAACACAAGATTTCATTTACTTTGAGACTACAACTAAATGTAGTGCCTCTGTTCTTTTGGTTTGTTCCAGGGTGAGAAGTTCTGTTGCTTTGTTTTTGTTTATTTTCCTATTTGTGGGATGTCACATGAACCTTGACCTATAAGGGAGACCTACCAAGGGGTCAACTTTGCCTTTACCCTCCAACCCGTTGATAGAAGCTGTCAGAGCAAGAAGGATCCATGGGCGCCTCTGGGCTCAGTACAAGATGTCACATTTGAGCGATGTTTTCTGCCATGAGTATGGAAAGAGTGAGTGGAGGCATTTCTCTTAGACACCTTTTTTAAGCTCTGTGCAATTTGAATGGTCTTCTTTTAGATATAAATAAACTGAGACAGGAGAGAGCAACCTGGTCAAAGTCACACAAACCACACACACTATCCCTGGCTTGAAAGCAGGCGTTCTGTGGAGCCGTCCAGCACACAGGCGCTGGGGAAGAGGAGGGGCACACATGAATATTTGTTGTGGATAAATTCTCTTTCCATTTCACCAAGCTGTATACGCTCCAAGAATTAAAATCACCCTATCCCACTCTGGAACTTATCCATTTGGAGTAATTATTCCTTCTCCACAGTAATGGTTTCTCTTTCAACGTGGAGAGAAGTAATTTTTTTCAATATCAAGTTGAATAACCCTTGTATGCAATAGAATCACTGCGTGAGCACTGTATGGAGGAACTCGATTGGCTTGCCAGGAACCTCAGCGTGACCCTCCGGCTGAGTGGGAAGGAGCACAGGGCTTAACCATGTGAGGTCAACGTTGTATGTTAATTACATGGTTCCGCGGAGCTGAAGGCTGCCGTTTCTGTCCAACTTCTTTTGTAAAGGGCCAATTCTTTCCTTCTATTTGGTATTTTAGTCTCTATTTGGTTCCTTGACAGTTCTTTTGCACATAATGAGTACTTAGCTTAGCCAAGACTTTTTTCTCCTTTTGTGTTAGAGTGCAATGGTTTTCGCGAAAATTCACTCAAATGATGTGCTCCTTGCCTCTTTTCCTCAGGGATGAATTGCCTTTTGCAGCTGGAGTCTGGCAAACCTGGAACTTCTTACTCAGCGCCACTCATCATGTAGCAGTGGAAAGGGGCCAGAAGAGATGTTTTGTAAATTCTTGCCAAATAGCCCACTGCTGTCATCCACTTCGTTTTTAAGAAGGCGCATCCACAGATGGCACATCCACAGATGGCACATCCCACACAAGGAGGTCTTGAGACCAGAGGGCCTACAAGAGCTGGCCATTTGTTGCACTGTTTCCAGAACTGCGTGCAGCTGGACTTCCTCTGCATGAGGTAATTCCATTTAAAAATATTCCGATGAGATTCAAAGACTGTAAAGCCTGACTCCTTTCCCACATTAATAATGAAACATTAAATAATAATGGGATTCCAAAGAAAGCCACTCTTAAAGAAATACGCACTTGGTCTTGAAAGGGGTAAGAATCTCTCTGGAAGAATAAGAAGCAGAAACAGAGTGGGGACAGGAGGAAAAAGTAGCCTGAAAACTAGTCTCATTGACTCTGCAAGAGAATAGAACACAACAGAGTTCTGTTTCTTTCCAGAAGCTCATTAAAGTCCATTAACAGATTATAGCCTTGTTGATGTTGAAGTGAACATTCAAAGAAGGAATTATAAAATGGGCTTAAAGTTTTCTATTTTTTCTTTTAAAAATGTATAAGAAATTAAGGTAGTTTTTACTGTGTTGTTAATATCCACAGTACTAAAATGTAATATAAAATTGGGAGAAAATTTTGTCCCTGTCTTAGAAGACACAGGCCTTTTCTCTAAGAATGGAAAAAGTTGTTTGTCCTATGAATTCCATTTACATAGACAAATCTTCAATGTTTATTCTTGAATGTTTCACCAAAAAGCCCAGCATTTTTGTGAGCTTTGTGAGATCCTAGCAGAATACATCAGAAAAATTCCCTCTGCATCTTTATCCTAATTGTAAAAACCATTGAAAAATATATTGTTCTTTGAGCTTCTCTTTGATTATTAAAATACATATATGTTAATTCATGGAAAAGAAGGCATAATGAGAACAAGACTGTAACTCTCAGCCCCTACCCTTCAAATGACTGAGACAAAGTGGTATTATCTACTTGTTCACGATGATGAGAGAATTCTGGGATAATGATGTCCAAAGGCTGAGGGGTAAATGCAGACCATGAAACAGGACTAATTAGTTTAAAACAGGTCAAACAAGAAAATTTTGTTACCTAAGTCAATGCCAAAATCATTCTATAAAATCTAATTCCCGTTCTGTACAGAATAGAAATAGAAGAATATTTCCTTAACACAATAAAAGTTATCTGTCATCATACTTAATGAAGAAATTCTTAAAGCCTTTTAACTAAATTTAGGAAAATAAGACCAAAAAAATAACAAAAATCTTTAGTAAATATTGTTCTGATAATACTAGCCTAAACAAGAAAATGAAAAAAAAAGAGAAAGCGGCATAAATTTGGAAAAAATGAGATAATTATATTTATTTGCAGATGATATGATTACCTAGAAAATCCAAGAGAGATGACTAAAAGAAAAAACAGGAAAAAACTATTAGAACTGAAGGGAATGTTTCATAAATACCTGGTCTAAAAAAAATACACACAAAAAAAGCTCTCTTATATATGAGTAACACTTACTGTTTCCAGCTTTACTAGACAGTCCTGCACTGAGAATCAGAGAAAAGCCTTAGGTGAGTAAGTAGTACAATTACAAACTCATCGCACTGGAGAAGGACCAGAAAATGAGGATTTAGGGGCGAGGAGGATATCTACATTTACATAGCCTTTTCTAGTGTTTGAATATTTACTATGTGTAAAGACTGAGAAGATTTCCATTCAAGTTTTATTTTCTATTCACAAACAGAAACATGTCTAACATAAAAATATTTTACATTACTAGCTAGATGAATTGCTCAATTCCCACTGTTTCCTACCCGACCCTGTCATTCACTTCCACTATATTTCTGAACATGATGGATGCTTCAAGAAGATATTCCACGATTATGCTGTGGCTTAACCTACTCCTCGCTGCATTATCATCATTCCCTGGGGAATGAAAATCATAAGTTGAGAAACACACTTCTAATTTAATTTCCACATGACAGTTCCCTAATGCAAGTGCATCTTATTGAAATGTATAATTGAATCTTTTTAGAATCCCAGGTTTAATTGAAATGGACATGGTTCTAGTTGTCTGTAGCTAGTCTTCATTTGAGAGAGGAAAAAAAAGGTATTTTTGGTCATTGTAGAAGCCAATTTAGGAACTTTGAAACCAGCCTGTTGAACAAAAGAAAGAGTCTTTTTAAAAACCCAGACAATTATTTCTTCAATTAATAGCCATCAGTATGAGACAGAGCACCTTCTGAACACATAATTTAATTTCATGGCCTGATGGCTTTCTTGGAAGCGCAGCCTTGTGTAGTTTGTAATTTGTAATAGTCGACTTCGTTACAGGGCCAAAGATTAAAATTTTTTAAAAGTTTAACCATTTTCTTGTTATCCTACCATGGAGTAAAACATTGTAAAATTATAGCATTTTGGTCTGTAACAGCATTTGGAAGCCTAGGGTTTAGAATTCTCACAACCAGGAAGACATGTTCTTTGGGCTATAAAATATCTATATGCTATAACGCAAGGACAGTATAAATTAAAAAACAAAATATGTTTATTTTTCAACAATAGTAGTCAGAAGATTTAATACACCTTTCTAACACTTTGAAAGATAAAGTATTAAGTAGAAAGGCTGTGGAGGATGTGAATGATAAATACAAATCTAGCCGACAAACCCTATTAAACGTTATAAATCACAAGAAGATTTGGAAAGTAACTTTTCTGATGCCCATGGAGCATTTATAAAAATCAATCACATATTAGGCAAGAAACTCTCAGTGATTCCTCCAAAGCAGGTGTTAAACACTGAGGTTAATGCGATGAATAAACATTTCTTTATAAAATTAAAAAATACTCAAGCATTTGTATAAGAATCGCTCTCCTATAGAACTCTTTGTTCTGAAAGAAATCAAAAGGGAAATCAGAATTCTTAGAAATAGGAGGAGAATAATACTACATATCAAATCTATGGTTCCAGTAAAGGCAAAAATTAGTGGAAAATACAGATCATTAAATGCATTAATTATTAGCAAAGAAGAAAAATTATCTACATGTTCAATTAAAGACATTTTTAAGTAGGAAAAAAGCATTATTAAAGATAAAGCAAGGCTGAGGAATTAGAAGGGATAAAATTAATATAGTCGACTTGCTCACATTCACACACCTAACAAGTAGCAGGGCCAAAATATCTTCAAAGACCGTATTTTTCAATGCTTCACTCTGCCTTCTCTACAATCAGTACAGTCAGCAGAAGAAAGGCCACATATATACAAAAACACTGATGGAAAAGTTGAATAAAGAGAAATATTTAGTGATTAAAAAAATATACCTCCCATCACAACATAAAGAGAAATACATTCCAGATGAATACATACATTCCTTGTGCATACATATATATGTGTGTGTGTATGTGTATATATATATATATATATATATATAAAATATATACACACAATGTAGAAAATAAAATTTGCATGCTTTGGGATGAGTGAAACTTTCTTTAAAGGTAATAAAATCCAAAAGTCTTAAATGAAAAACTAGAAATGTCTTATTTAATAAAAATGAAAAATCTTTCACAACAAAAGACATTGAACACGACAGAAAGAACAAAAAGGAAGTTGATACAGTGGGAAAAACTTTTGTAACATGTATGTAGACAGAGAGTTAATATTCCTGTTCACTAAACTGCAGATTCATAGTAAAAAGATAAACCAAGAAAGAAATGGGTAAAGAACAGAGTAAGCAAATTCACGTGAGGGGAAACGTAAATGGTGGAAATGGACAATAAGTATGTGAAAAGTATGTATTTTTAGGCTTGCTAATAATTAGGAAAATGTAAATTATAAAATGAAAATTCAATTTTTACCCTTCAAATTGGAAAACTTAAAATGTGTGGCAATATTAAGATTTAAAGAAGATCTAGGGAAATGGACAGTCGCACATTGCCATCATAGCGTGAAACAAAATATCTAGCAAAATATAAGGAAATGAAGACACAAGTAAGTGAAGACATATGTGCAAGGATGTTTTTCACAACAATGTTTGTAGTAGCAAAAACTGGAAATTCCTATCAATAGAGGGAATGCTAGATGTATAAGTAGTAACATTGAAGAATGATCAAAAAGACAGAAATCACACATACATATACGAAATCTAAAACTTATGATTCTTCCTGAACAACTTTATGGCAATAAAATTGAAAAATCACCCCAAAAGATAACTTTCTTGGGAAATTCAAATAATCATTTCAAGAAGTAGACACCTGAGTAGATCAATAATTAAGGAGAAAAAAGAAAAGTTGACATTATCAAATAATTGCTTTTGAAAGAAAATCTAAGTCCAGAGACTTTCATGAATGAATTTATCAAATCTTCAGGGAATAGATACCTCCCCTGGAATTTAAACTGTTCCAGGAATTAGTTCTAGGAATTTTTGAAATTTTTCTTTTTCTTTTACATTTTTGGGGGTTTTTGGTGAAATATACAAATATGCAGAATAGTAACTAAATGATGAACGTTTATTAAGTGAGCCCCTGTCTACCCACCGTGCAGTCCCCAGATGGAACATTTCCTGCATTCCTGCTTCCCTCTGTGTGTACCTTCCCATCACCAGCCCTTCACTCTCCCAACCAGGTCACCAGTATCTTAACTCTCTTTAATAACTTCCATTCTTTTCTTTTGGTTTTAACCCATACAAGCATCCCCAAATGACACGAAAACTCTGCAAGTTAATTATCCATCAGTAGTTATACCATTGGGTTGTTTTAAGTTTTTATCTATTGCAAACAATGCAATAGATATCTTTGTACATGTTCCCTGGCATGTGGATGTATATTTTCCCGGATGCACTTCCATGAATAAAATTGCTAAGTTCTAGGGTATGCATGTCATTAAATTTACTAGAGAATGCTAAACTGTCTTCCAAAGTTGTCATGCCAATTTGCACATGAGCTAGCAGTCAATGAAAATACCAGTTGCTCTACATCCTCATCAACTCTTGGTACTGCCAGACGTTTTTAAAGCTTGACCTATATTTCTATTGGTTTTTCTTTTTTAAAAAAGTTGATTTATGGGGCCAGCCCCATGGCCTAGTGGTTAAGTTCGGTGTGCTCTGCTTTGGCAGCCTGGATTCAGTTCCCAGGCGTGGACCTACACCACTCACCAGCAGCCATGCTGTGTCTATGACCCACATACAAAATAGAGAAAGATTGGCACAGATGTTAGCTCAGGGCAAATCTTCCTCAGCAAAAAAAAAAAAAAAAAAAAGATTTATAAATATTGTTTCATTGATCATATGAATTGTAAATATTCTCTCCATTCTTTGGCTTGTATCTCATTACGGTATTTTCTGATGAGTGGAGACACTGAATTTTACTGTAGTGGGATTCATCATTTTCCTTAATATATTGCCATTTTTGTCTAGTCAATGATATCTTTCTGTATCTCTGTGAAAATTAGTAAACAGAAACTTCATTTAAAATGGAGTCTGGAGGCCAGAAGGGGGAGCTCTCATACCCTCTGATGATGGTAATGTCTGACAGAAAGAAGAAAGACTTCCTCTTCTTGCCAGCAAGAGCTCAACCAATGAGAGACTGTTACAACTCGGCCAGTAAAAAGCCACTACACTTCAAACTCTCAATTGTTTCACTGGACTCTGTTTACAATAGCCCTCCCAACTTCCTCCTCTTCCTTCTTTAAAACAGTTTCTCCTCCCCTCATTGTTGGGAACTGGCATGTGGCTACCATTCTTACAGATCCAGAATTGTCTGTGTTGATCCTGAATAAACCCATTTTGGCTGGAGAAATAACTGGCTGGCTATTTGTTTAAGGTCAACATCTCCTAGTTAATAAAGATGTTCTTCTACATTATCTTCCAAAAGCCTCAGTTTGTGTTTCCATTTAGGTCTACATGCACCCATTAATTTTGTGTACAGTGTGATGTCCAATCTCATAGTTTTCTCCATAGATATCTAATTGCCCGGTATCATTTATTGAAAGATTCATGTATTTACTAAGTATGCATATATGCATGAGTGTATTTCTTGTTCCTTTACTCTCTGTCTACCTCTGCACTAATACCACACTGTTTTAATTACTGTAACATATAATAAATCTTGAATATTGATTGGGAAAGCCCTCCTGCCTTATCTAGGCTTTTTCGAACCTTTAAACTTCCATAAAAATTGGGATTTTGATTAGGGTTGCAACAAATTTATAAATCAATTTGTGAAATGAGACACTTATTAATAACTTGCATGTAAGGTGTCTACCTCTTCTCATGAATTATTATGTGGAAAAAAGTTGTTCCCTGTTTAATCTTATGCTTTAAAGACTCTCCATGAAAAAGTTTTGTCAATTTCCTTCTTGATGTATGGCAAGTCTGTGTTTCTCAGACTTGTGATCCATAAAAGGGACAGGCAGCATTTTACACAGCTGTTCTAATATTGACATTTTAACAATATTCACCATGTTTAGAATGAATTATTTTTATGTAATAAAGCTTTTAGTGAAATTTTCTCCATTGTTGATTTTGTGAGAAGGAACTGTTTATATGCCAAGTTCTGCAGAACAAACGTAGTGTCCTGATTTTACATATGTATTTCAACAGTACATGAAATTGAGCAATGATGGAAACAGTTATTTTGAAAGCTCAGAAAGCACATCTGAGTTAAGTAATGCAAGAATCTACAATCCTCATTAATAATAATATATTAATATGTGAGCATTATAATGCTCATAACACATGATTTGGAAAGCATAGAGAAATAGAAGTAAAAAAATCATCTAAAATGAGTTCAACAAAATTAACACCAGCTCACATTATATACACTGATTTTTTTTTTAGGTTTTATATATAGCCATATATATACATGTCTCCTATGTGCCTACATATCTTAAAATCATATAAAAATAGTTATTTCAATATCTGGCACCAGAGAGCCTTTGATAATTTAAGGACAATTTATTTCATATTTTCAAAGAACAGGCAATTTCAATTCTGTATAATTTCCTTTGGAGCATAGGAAAAGATGAAAGACTATCCAATATATTTTCTGAAATTAGAAAAATCTTGAAGCCAAAATATGACAATCAGCACAAGTAAATAAAGAGACAAAACTCATTTAGGAAAGTAGAAGGGAAATTTGTAAATGAAATAGCGGAAAATAGATTTAAATAGCATATTAAAAAACCAGTCAACCATGATTAAGGAGAGTTCAAGATGTGGGGATGGCTTAAAATTGGGAAATTTATAAATATATTTTGCAACACCATCAAGTCAAATGGGAAAACCAGGGGACTGAGAGGGAAAGCCAGATCTGCCACACTCTAATTCTGAGCTGGGGCTTTGGAATGATGAGGCGAAAGCCGGACCCTTGTCCTAGAGGCTTCAAGAAAAATAGCCAGGAATTTGCCAAGACAAAGTTTCATTCTAGATTGGTTGCCCATGGCCCAGTCTCCTCTCAACTTCATATACAGAATGCAGGACTCCAGAGCTGATAAGATCAACCCTTATAGACAATTTGAACAGAGAGGGACCCCATGGAGAATATTTTTAGGTAAATATCATATCTAAATTCTCTCTTCTGATTTAAAGACAAGTAAACCAAAAATGCAAAATATTACATTCTATGAGAGGGGATAAATGCAGGATTCAAGTGATATAGGAAGAACATAATTTTATAATTTTAAAAAGTATGAACTCTAGGGCCAGCCCTGGTAGTCTAGTGGTTAAGTTCAGCGAGTTCCACTTCAGTGGCCTGGGTTAAGTTCCTGGGTGTGGACCTACACCACTCATCTGTCAGTGGCCATGCTGTGGTGGCGGCTCACATACAAAAAGAGGAAGATTGACAACAGATGTTAGCTCAAGGTGAATCTTCCTCAGCAAAAAAAAAAAAAAAAAAATGAATTATATGAAATAGGGGATCAAAAGTGATGTTATAAGGTAAAAGTGTGAGATAAAGATTAAGGCTAGCTTACAGGAAATAAAAATTTTTAAAAAGATTAGAGGGGCTGGCCCTGTGGGGTAGTGGTTAAGTTTGGCACACTCTCTTTGGCAGCCTGGGTTTGTGGGTTCAGATCTCAGGTGCAGACCTACACCACTTGTCAGCCACGCAGTGGTGGTGACCCACATATAAAGTGGAGGAGGATTGGCACAGATGTTAGCTCAGGGCAAATCTTCCTCAGCAAAAAGAAAAATGAAAAAGAATAGATAAGTATTAATTTGAATAACTCTTTAAGCTGTAATTTAGAACACGGAAGAAAAAAGAAGAAAATTTACATTTCATTTATGAGATATCACATTTTTGGTGTATGACATTACAATATTTTTGCTACATGGGTGTGAAGAAGATACGACTGTATATATGATGAATATAAATAAAATATATCCTATTTTCTTGATTCTCACATATATATTCTAACATGCCATTTTATTTAACACCATTTAATGATTCAATAGCAGCTTTTGGGGGAAGAAGAAACTTAACATTTAAAGTAGAGAAAAAATTTTACTGAGAAAAACATTGAATGCACTGATACATATTTAGAACATTTTCTTCTTCTGTGTCATAAAGTTTGAATCTCAACCTCCTTCACTCAGAGACTAAAACTTGAGTGAGTTGCTTTGGCCACAGGCCGAGGAGTGAGCCTCTCACAGCAGGCTGCTCTTCCCAACTCCCAATCTGGGGCTGGACCTTCGGAGGCCCTTTGCAATCACTCACGCAATCTCAAAGAAAAATCAAAGGGTGCTTGAGCTTCAACTCTGTTTCCAGATTCATTAAAGGCCTAGTTTTCTGCTTTTTTAATTTAATTGAATAACTGTGAGGAATATTAAAAAGCTTACCTTGTAAGTCTGATGGAGGATCGTGACAGATGATGTTTGGCACCAGAGTGACATCCTTGAAAATTCCAGGATCCTTTTTCTTTTTTCTAGCTTTATTGAGGTAAAATTGACAAATAAAACTGTACATATTTATGGGGCCAGCCCAATGGCCAAGTGGCTAAGTTCTGGCGCTCCGCTTCGGTGGCCCAGGGTTTCACCAGTTTGGATCCTGGGTGTGGACACGGCACCACTCAGCAGGCCACAGCCCCACTCCCACATGCCACAACTAGAAGGACCTGCAACTAAGATATACAACTGTGTACTGGAGGGGTTTGGGGAGACAACAAAAAGAAGATTGGCAACAGTTGGTAGTTCAGGTGCCAATCTTCAAAGAAAAACTGTATATATTTAAAATCTACAAGGTGACAATTTGATATACATATACTTTGTGAAATGATTACCACAATCAGGTTAATTAGCACACCTATCACTTCCTATAGTTACCTTCTGGGGGGGAGGTGTGTGTATGTGTGTGTGTAGGCGGGTGTGTGTGTGGTGAGAATGCTTAAGATCTACTCTCAGCAAATTTCAAGGATCCTTTTTGAGGTGATGGTTTCTGCTGTCTTTAGTTGCATTACCACATGTGGGACAGCTGTCTGCTGTGTGAAAGCTAACTTTTAATTTCAATGTTTCATCCTGCTGTAAGATTTTGGAACATATTTTTAACAATTAAGCATCCATATTTAACTTTTAAATGCTTGCAATGGTACCAGTGGACACAACTGAAGTGACAATCAGTCAAGAAGCCCCCCTTAGACACCACGAGACTCCCGCGTGGGCAGGTATGACAACCATGTCTCAACTCACCCCATTGCTTGGTGACTACTTGAAATTTTTTGACATGATGAATAAACAGAAAGCAATAGGATATATTGGAGACTGAGGAAGCCATTTGGTTTAAAACTAATTTGGCCTGACCTTGTTTTTCCAAAAGGGCCTGACATGGGCTGCTGAGCATGCATTGTACACCTGCCTTAAACATTTACAATGTCCCAAAGGCAAGAATGATGCCCTTAAAGACAGGGATGTAGCTCCCCCCATATCGGCATTTCTTTAAGGATAAGTATCTCTTCCTGGAAACCAAGGATTAATTACCGACCTGCTGTGTTCACCTCATGACCACTGACGTGCTGACCACTGACCCACTGTGCCAGCTAAACATCTTGTGACAGTAGTATAAGAGACATTCCTGTCATATGTGCTGTATGCTCTTTGTTCCAAGACGGTGTATATAACCACTCTGTACTCCCCACTTCTTTGGTGCCCTTCCTTCCTTGGGGAAGGAAGCCTCACCAGGCTATAGTCCTCAGACCTGGCTCATAATAAACTCACCCCAAATTTTGATTTATAGACTGATTATGGATTATTTGAGTCAACAGACATCAGTCATAAGACACACCATGATTTCAAAACATTGTACAAAACATGCGTCTTTGAGTGGAGAACTTTCAGAAATAGAGGTTATATGCACTTTATATTTTCTCACAAGGGTGATGTTATAATAGGGCATGCTTTTTCACTTTAAGGTTATTTATTGAGAGTGTTTTCCCATGCTATTATCTATTCTTTCAAAGCATCATTTTTAATGATAGAATAATACTCATTTTATGGTTATGTCATATTAAAAAAGTTATTTTGGTCATGTTAGTTGTTTATAAGTCCATGCAACTAGATAACAGTGGAATGTGGCTCGATGTTTGTGAATAGCCGGGGCCATTTCCTCAGTGTAAATTCCTAAGGGCAGTGTTTCTGGGTCAAAGGATATGCACATCCTTGTAAGGGATTCGAACGTGTCAGGTCTGTGTGCCCCACAGAAAAACCACACCCTATCCTCCTCTTCCCCCCACTTTCTTCTTCTTCTTCTACTTTTCACCTAATTGCCACACATTAGCTCCAGCTTCACCTCCTCTAGGAAGCCCTCGGATGTTCCCCAAATGGTTAGGTGAGCCTGAGCTTCTCTCCCATGTCATCAGTCCTTTCTCACCGTGTATATGTATGTGCTTAGAATCCCCCTCATTCTAACAGGGTTTGAAGCCACATGGTATATCTACTCATTAGTTTTCATTTTTGTGTCTTTATCTGGACTCTGAGCTCCTGCCTGGCAAGATCCTCAGATTGCTCATCTTTGTATCCCCAGCACCTAATACAGTTTTTCACTAATGTTTGTTGAATGAATTCAGGAGTGAACAAATGACTGATTTTGTTTGTTTTCTCAGCTATTCCATAGTTTTTTTTCTTTTTAAGTTTCCTGGAATTTTAATTGACCTGAGCATATTAATTTCAAAAAGAAAGGAAAATAATTACATAGTGTCAAGTTTCTGAACTCAGATGCCTTCAATTCAATTCTGTAGTATGCTCTAATATTAATTTAACAACTGCTAATTGTCTAACTCAAAGAATCAGAAAGGAGAAACAAAGAGGTTACATACGCTTGAGTTCAGAAACTCTTAACATTTATGCTCAGGAAGATGTTTTCCCTGAACAAACGCCCATTTATAAGGAATTTACGCAGGATTGAAGCTCGCCTCCCCAGCCTTTCTGAGTTAGAGGGTGGAATTAGTCATCACACTTAAAATGTTAAAAATAAAAATATACCAGCTATTCATGAGCGATAAACACTTTTCTTCCTCGTGGGGTTGTGAGAATGCCAGCTTGCCGGTCCATTATTTTGGCAGGTGTCTCTCGGAATGAACCGTTGAGAGGCCCATGGTGATTTGACAGCACTTTGACAGAACAGAGTCTCCTACGTGCAGTTCCTGAGCAAATTGGCTTCAGCCTCTCCCTTAACGAATTCCAAGTCGGAGCAATGCGAGGCGGCCACGTCAGCTTAGATTATGCTCCTCCAGCCTCCAGAGTCAACATGAGATCTCCGTCAGCTCTCTGTAGACAGGCTGCACGATTAGCCTCAAGTTTTAGAAAGTGAAGGAAGTGAATTTACTTTACTAAATTTCAAAAAGAAAAAGGATTTCCCTGAGCATTCCTCATGGAACAATTGGATTACCCAAATCCATACCCAACCTTTTCCATGCAGTAGCTACTGAACTTCAACAAAGCATTTAATTTCTTTAAGTTCCCGTTTCCTCATCTGAAAAACGGGCATGATACTATCTACCTCTTGGATCTGTGGTGTGGATGAAGTGAGATAACCCACGCAAAGTTCTCGGGAGGTTGCTCATTCCTAATTGGGGCTCAATAATGTCAACCCTCCCTACTCCAAAGAAGACTTCTTCGCCTTGTGGCATATGGGAATGATGGCCTCTACGGTCATTTGAAGAAATCATTTTATACGCAAATCCATCACCACTTAGGTATAAAACATAATGCGCCTACATCCCAGCAGAGCCACAGGCAATCCTGAGAGAATAAAAAGAAATGTGCCTTGAAATCCTATCAACCTCACCACTCTCATTTTCATTTTATTATACATTTAACATTTATATAGTATTTCCTTTTTTTTTTTTTTTTTTTTGCTAAGGAAGATTTGCCCTGAGCTAATATCTGTTGCCGATCTTCCTATTTTTAGCTTGAGAAAGATTCACCCTGAGCTAACATCCATGCCAGTCTTCCTCTATTTTATATGTGGGTCACTGCCACAGCATGGCCACTGATGAGTGGTGTAAGTCTGTGCCCAGGAACCAAACCCGGGCCCCCAAAGCAGAGCACACTGAACTTAGCCACTAGGCCATGGGGCAGGCTCAGTACCTCTTTTTACTACCCAAATAAAATATGTTTATTATGAAAATTTGGAAGACACAAAGAATCTCGAATGTGCACAGCCAACAGTAACCCCAGGATCCAGATGTAAACACAGATAACATGAAAGTATTTATTCTTCAATAATAACTAATAATATATAATAATAATATTCTTATTCAATAATAAGAATAATATTCTTACAACACAGATAACATGAAAGTATTTATTCTTATTCTTTTGTGAATGCATAAAATATATGCAAGTAAGATGTAACTAAGATTCTGCTATTTTCATTTTAATTTTCCATTTAATATTACTTTGTGAAGATTTCTCAATATCTTCAAATATGCTGCTAAACCTCTGTCTACACCAGTTCGCTTAAACAATCTATTGTTTGATATTTTTTCTTCCTAATTTTAATTTGTTATGAATTATCTTCCACTGACTGTGCTTTCACACACATCTTTAAAAAATAAAAGGAATTAATGGTTCCTAAAGAAACATAAGATTTTCATAAATACATGCAAATTTATCTCTACAGTATTTTTAATACACTATAATCTCAACAGTAAAGTATGAAAATGTCAATTTCTTCTCACTTCTGCTAGCATCGGATATTAACATTTGAACTTGTTTTTGTCTCAACGTGTAAAAAAGGCAAAACTTTATTTGCTGTATTGTCTTGCATATTTTAAATCTATTGCCAGTGTATATATCATTTACACATTTTTCACTTAAAATATTTTTTGAGTGCCTATTTTGTGCTGAATTTATTGCCAATAAAATATTTCTTTTATTGATCCATTTATTTAAAAGCTTTTATTGAAGACTTGCTATTTAACTTCCATTTGTATTTTTCCTGTTGTGGCTTCCAATTTTTTGTTGCAAAATGTCTTATTAAGATGCTTGCTTTTTCCCCAAATGCTTTGTAAAAATTCCTAATATAGAATACCAGCCCTAAGTCTATCATATAGCCTGCCATTATTTTTCCAGTTTTGTGTGCCTTTTAATAATATTTACCTATAAGTTGATATTTTTATTTTACAAAGGAAATACATGCTTTTCTTTTTCTTTTTTTTTTTTTTTTAGGAAGATTAGTCCAGAGCTAACTGCTTCCAATCTTCCTCTTTTTGCTGAGGAAGACTGGCCCTGAGGTAACATCCGTGCCCATCTTCCTCTACTTTATATGTGGGACACCTACCATAGCATGGCTTGCCAATCGGTGCCACGTCCACACCCGCGATCTGAACCTGTGAACCCTGGGCTGCTGAAGCAGAATGTGCACACTTAACCACTGCACCACCAGGCCAGCCCCAGAAATACATGTTTTTATGAAGTTAACATAATAAATTGGCTGAAGATAGCCTTGTATTTCTTCTTTGTAATAAAACTGTTGGGGGGTAGAGGCTGAATTATCCTGCATACTCATAAGCTTGGGGTTTTTATTTTTATTTTTTTATATTTTCATGAGGAAGTTTCACCCTGAGCTAACATCCATTGCCAATCTTCCTTTTTTTTTCTTTTTGGCTTGAGGAAGATTAGCCCTGAGCTAACATCTGTGCCAACCTTCCTCTACTTTGTATGTGGGATGCTGCCACATCATGGCTGATGAGTGGAACAGGTCTGTGCCCAGGATCCGAACCTGTGAACCTCGTTGCTGAAGCAGAGCATGCTGAACTTTAGCCACTAGGCCATGGGGCCAGCCCTGGCTTTTTAAATAAAATAATAATTATTATTATTTTTCTCCAGCATACATGTATGTATTGGCCTTATTTCTTTAACTTTGCTGGGCCCCCTGTAAGTCATTTTGATTTTGCAAATTTTGTCTTCACATCAGAAAATTTTTCTTCTAACATATCTTACATCATTATATTGTCTTCCTTTTGCTCTTGTTTCTTATTCATATTTCCTAATGTTTAGTGTCTTGATGCCCTGTGCCACACGTGTCATCTTCTTGCTGATTACTTTTACCTCTCTGGTCTATTTTGCTCTATTTGGGAAATGTCTCAAATTTATATCCCACATCTCTTTTGAAATTAAGTTTGGTGTAGATTTTTCTTTATTCTTTTCTATGTTATTTGTAATTCTATTATTAAGTTACTAATTAATCTATCTTCCTTCTTAAGTCACCTCCCTTTTTACTTTTTTGTCCTTGCTATGACTTTTTTCAATCTTCTTTGTTTAAGACTATACATACTTAGTTTTATAGTTTTATTAATTACACAGAGCAGAATCTATTCTTTTTAGGTTCATTTTATTTTGGCTGTTGTAGAAATTTTCCAGAAGAACATTTATGCAAACTGCAGCTTTCTCCTTCTTTTCTAGCCTAGCAATTTTTGAGAGGCAATAAACACATGCTATATATATTTCTTTCACTCATTCTTGCACATGGAGAAGTCTGGGCAGGCCTTGTGTTTATGGGAAAAATATGCAGGGGAATTATCCTCAGCTATGCTCACTCGTCTAGACGCTGCCAGGATTTTCTTGGATTTTACGTGTGAGAGTTTGCTACTGTAAGGTGAAAGAACTACGTGCTGGATCAAGAGCCCTGCCAGAAGTTGGGTGTGTTCATGGATGGATCCATAACAGAACTTATTTTAAGCTTTCTGCTCTGGTTGTGATGAAGCTGCGGTCCAAGAGAGAGTTTCCACCAGCTTGTTTTCTGTAGTCCAGTCTCAGCTACAGGAACAACTTAGAGCTAAGCTTGCCCTCCTTCCAGGCCCTACATCCCTTGTGTCAGGCTGGCCTTCAGATGCCTACATACATTCTCCTAATGTGACAGTTCTTGCCGTGGGTGAGCAAATAGTGAAAGAACTCTCCGGTAAAAGTATTCCAATGGCAACTCGGACTCGTGAATCATCTTTGCCTTCAGCCCTTACTCTGCAAATTAGAGAATGTTAATTCGATTTTGCAGGATTTTCTCTACATAAATCTGTTGCATTACCCAACTTGCTCTCTTAGAAAATAAATTTCCCAAAATCATTTTGTCGTCCTTATATTTAATAGAAAAATGATTTGAGAACAGTGAAAACATTGTTCCAGAATTTCTCTCAGAAGTGGATATGTATTTCTTTGCAATAAGCTGGAGCACAAGACTAAATCATGAAGTATAAGGCTGTGGGCAGAAATGCTTCATTTGAGCCAAGGGGAGAATTTATGCCAGACATTGTGGCAGGTTCTAAATATAAAACCTTCAATATGGCAGCTCTCTGATCTCACTGAACTTTAGAGTCTAGTGGGAAAGACAGATAAATAACTAATAAATTAAG
This sequence comes from Equus przewalskii, assembly GCF_037783145.1. Lineage (NCBI taxonomy): Eukaryota > Metazoa > Chordata > Mammalia > Perissodactyla > Equidae > Equus > Equus przewalskii. The sequence continues at coordinate 47,085,344 of NC_091852.1, forward strand.
TCTATATGATAAGTGATAACATGGGGAAGTTTACAGTGAAATGGGAGCAGAGAAGAGGGACATGTAACTCAGACTTGTGATATCAGAAGCGATTTCACAGAGAATTTCAGACCTGATGAGTCGAGGGTAGTCAAACTGAGTGGAGTGAGAGTGTGGGGAAGAATGGGGCAAGCAGATCTTGCAAGGTCTTACCTGGGGGATCTGAGACTCTTCCTGATGGAGGAGTTGGACCTGGTAGAGAGCCTGGTATTGTCAAGCTTAGGAAAGTACACTGAACTCTTAAGTTTTTACTCTATTTTTTTGCTTCTAGAACTTAAACTAGATTCTTTTCTGTGTGATTCAGTCCTCTGAGTTCTCTGCTGAAATTCTAAACTGTGTCACAGAATTTCTTAGAGATATTAATCAAAGTTATGCTAATATCAGTCAGGATCTTCCCTGAGTGTATTTCTATGGTCATTTGTTTTCTCATCATTTTTGGTCCATTGTTCTTTTCTCCTGGCATGGCAGGAAATTTTCCAGTAAATGCTAGACTTTATGCATAAAGAATTATAGAGATAATTTAAGATTCCAAATAACACCACCTTTATCTAGAGAGGATTTATTTTGTTTCTCGCACGCAATTTGGCTAGCTGCAGATAATCTTAATCGAGTCTGAGATTTAGCTGACTCCGAGCTTGGTTTCCTGCTTGCTGAGGGCTAGTCCGCTTCAGCTGCACCCCTATGACACAGCCCTTCCCTTGACTCAGCTGAACACCTGTCCCATTTTCCACAGTCCCACCCAGTTGGCCTTCTCAAAACTCCAATTTTTCCCTCCCCTATTCTGTGAGACTTTCCAAAGCTCTGCTCAGGATCTCAGTGTCCAGATTTGCTGCTTACAAATTGGAAGACATTGTAAAGGGAAAAATATAGGTGAATATCAGATTCAACTTAATGCATGCTTTAAGTGCTTTCAAACATACAAATTTTAAAATATTCTATCCAACTTTGCTAGTTGTTCTCAGTGGTAGTGTGTGATTACTGGAAGGAGAAATCATAATCTCTTCCCCTTAAAGTTTTTGATTAACGTTGGTTCATCCATTAAATATGAACGCTAGTGGCTTTTTACATAGGGTAGTACACAGTGGAAGTCCAGGGCTCATTCTGTTTGGTCAAGTTGCAGATTTGAAATCTGCTACATTCGCATCCTTACAGAGCTGGCTGGCACTGTGACACGTAAGGCCGAATAGTGAATGGATGGCGATACTCTTGTCTTACATTTATTTTAGTCTTTGAGCTCAAATTGGGAGGGACTTATAGCATCGTTCTGGTATTTTCTGTGCCTGCGTGAAGTGAAGACTATACCTTTAAAGTCCTGAAATCCTCAAGAATAATCTATATTATCAGAAACTAGAAAGAATTCAAATGAATATGTGCTTTTTCATTAAATAATACACATTTGAGTAGGTCTGTTTTTTCTACTGTGGTTTCCCCATCACCTACTACAGAGCTGATACAGAGTCTATCAATAGACAGGTGTTGAGTGAATAGATGAATAAACACTGAGTGTGATAACACTCTGCCCAAGAAGTATTCACTAATTTGTTTTTATAAGGATAGCTAATCCACCAGTGGGAAAACATGGTGTCCCTTTCACAGCTTTCCAGTGGGGTTCATGATGAACATAGGAACGCCTTTAAAACTCAATTTGACACACTGGGCAGGGGCTTTATGTGAAACGTTGCTCCATATTCAAATGCTGATCCTTCCTTCGTGTAGCATTAACTCCTGTATTCAACTCCACAGGGAACATCTCCTTCCCACTTGGAATTCCTCCTAGTCAAGTGTCCAGTGAGGGGTACTTCCCTGGAGAGGGTCGCAGAGCTGGGTTTGATTCTCGGCTCTGTCTCTCACAGGCTGTGTGTCACAGGACAATGTGACTTACCTGTCTTTTGTTGTTTCCACTCTGGGTATCATAAAACAACACAACTGGGGCCAGCTGGGGGGCGCAGCGGTTAAGTGCACACGTTCCACTTCAGTGGCTCGGGGTTCGCGGGTTGGGATCACCGGTGCCGACATGGCACTGCTTGGCAAGCCATGCTGTGGTAGGTGTCCCACATGTAAAATAGAGGAAGATGGGCACGGATGTTAGCTCAGGGCCAGGCTTCTTCAGCAAAAAGAGGATTGACAGCAGTTGATGTTAGCTCAGGGCTAATCTTCCTCAACAAAAAAAGAAAAACCAACACAACTCTTATGGGAATTCCTGAGCATGAGAACGTGATTGTTCTCCTAGAGCATGTCATAACATAGACACTTGTAAAACACAAGTCCCTTTCTTAGTGCAAGTATTTTAGACTTTATTTTTCTGAACTTGGCCTGAGCAAATTAATCTGCATTAGGCTATGTAGAGAGTAAAGCTCCGGAAAAGTTAACAGGGATGGACTGCTTATACACAAAAGCTTTATTATAGAAAAGCATGTATTGTCCAGTTCTTTGAGCACCAAAAAGTGTACTTACTCCACTTACAAAATATCTTCATGATACCTCAGTCTGCTACACGGTCCCCTGTGATGTAGACTATATTCTTGTTTGTTCCAGAAATTCCATGATGTTGTCAGCATCAATATATATGTCCCTTTAAGAGGAGTAAGCTGCTCCCCTCCCCCAAGAAAAGAGGCAAATTTCCACACAAACAAGTAGTTTGCAGATGGGATTATTGCCAGGTCTGGGGATAAGCACTTGTTCCGCAGACATCTTCAGGCAGACAGAAACGCTGAGATAGAGATAAATAGTCCCAACCCTGGGCAGGGCAAGGACAGTGCCAACGGTAACCTTCCTTCAGCCACCCCCACGATCACCATGTCCATCCCCCTCCCCCGCTGTCCACCTTACACTTCCAAAGGCGATCACTGTATATCAGGAAAATGAAGCACGAGACGATCGGTTCTACTTTATCAACGCCTCTGTCACAGTCCACTGAGTCCTGCAGTGCCTTCGCTTTCTGCCATACATCCTTTCTCTCCATTCTTTACAAATCCTGAGCTCATTCACATATGTGTGACCTTGAAAAATGATGTTGCTAGACCCGGCCACAAGTGTTGGGGGGAGTATTTGGGGATGGTGTCCAGACCCCAGTGTACGTTGATTTAGGGCAAGGTCTCAGAGTATCAGGATCCTCAAGTGCTCGCTCCAAAATCGAGCGCTACAAGAAACTGTTGGCTCTGCCTTTCCTGCTTGGCCATCAGTCATTCACTGTTTGAAGCAAGGAGATATTTTAGATTACAAGGAATTAGTTCTTAACGTGTTTAGACAAGAACTCCTTTGAAAATATGAGGATATTTGACTCCTTTAATAAGGAAAGTATAATATTCAAAATTTTATACTCTATATATCAAGGAATAGAATTCGTCATCTAAGATATTAAAAGGGGTATGATCCTGGGACAAGGGCTGTGGCAACCTTCGAGTTGCCACCTCCTAACTTTACTTTTGAAAATTAGCTCACAAGGGACAGAGAGAGATCCCAGGAGGCAGCATTGTCCAGTGGACCAAGCACCTACTTACAAGTCTAGTAGACAAGGATTCAGGGAGCCAGCCCTGGTGGCCTAGTGGTTAAGTTTCCACATTCTCACGGCTGTGGCCCGTGCCTGTTTCCCGGTCAGGGAACCACACCACCTGTCAGTCATCACACTGTGGTGGCTGTGTGTTACTGTGATGCTGAAAGCTATGCCACTGGGCTTTCAAATACCAACAGGCTCACCTGTGATCGGTTTCAGCGGAGCTTCTAGACTAAAACAGACCAGGAACAAGGTCCTGGCCGCCCACTTCTGAAAAAATCAGCCATGAAAACCCCATGAATCACAGGGAGTGTTGTCTGATAGAGCACCAGAAAGTGAGAGGATGGCTCAGAAAGACCCTGCAGGGTCCTGCTCTGCTGTCCACAGGGTCGCTAGGAGGCAGAAATGACTCCACGGTACTAACAGCAAAGGCAAGGATTCAGTTTGCAGGAGAGTAACTTACAAGCTGTGACTTTTCTTAATAATGAGGAAAGTAGACTCAGAGAGTTTGGTAATTTTGCCAAAGTTTGCAAACAGTAAATTATGAATCTATATTTGATGGGTCTCAAATCCATATTCTTTCCCATATGTTATACTAATCAGCAAAATAGGGAAGCTAAAAATGACATTTTCTTCTCGTTAGCTCTAAACCACTAAATCTGCCATTTGCAAGTCTATGACTGAGATGGAGAGACTGAGGCCAGAGCAGGCATGGAGAAGCCTGTCTGACGTCTAAGTCAGCCCTGGGCTCTGGAGCAAGAAGCCGCAGGAGGAGATTTAAAACAAGTAATTCTTATGCAAGTAGAGGAAAGAACATTAGGCTTACATTGAGTAGTGCTTGACTAGAGTATTCTGACGTCGTTTCTTCAAATTTGTCTCTATTAACACAAATCACAATGTTTTATATTCAATTAATGTTGATACTTAGCTGTTTCAGCCAGGCAGTCTGCTTTTTTTAAAGAAATATTATCTTAAAACGATCTTATAAAAGTAGGAAAGCAGGCAACTGTATTTCTTACCTGTAAAATATTACTTTAAATCTGACCAAAGGAAAGGTAAGCTTCTGTATTTCTGAAAAATAATTGCTGGATTTATTACAGCGGAGTTTGGGTCCCAGCTCTCTCAATCGTTAGTGGGATGACCTTGGGCATGTAAATGAGCTGTGCTTTAACTCCCTCAACTATAAAGTAGAGGTGATAATATTTCCCTCCCATAATATTTATTTGGCAATTAGGTGAAATAATGTAAAAGGGCAATTGATGAACTGGAGCATGAAAATTACGCCAGAAGTTTCTATGTACAGAAGTCGAATCAAAATGTCAAGTTGGAGCCAATTTTCTATGTGTCAGTAAAACAGCTCTCCCATCACCTCTTGACATGTAGAGCTCTGGGCAGGAGATGTACCAATTTGCATTTGGAGCCCAGGAGTCTCCTGGAGGGGAAGAAACTGAGATGCTATGATTCAAAGTTTGGAAAACGTGTTGGAGTAGGCCAGGAGGATGCTCACAGATACTCAGTGGCAGGTAAGAGTAATGGAGGCCCTGAAGGAAAATGATGTTGGCATCAAAAAACAAAGGCTGCAGACTGACTCCAGAACTAAATCTGAGAGGGGACTAGGGTATTGGAAGGAGAAGGAAAAAGGGAGGCCACCCAATCCAGCTTTCCCGGCACAGACTTGCGCTTTGAAGACATGGCTGTGTGAGTGACATTAACTTTAACTCCAGAGACACAGCCAATCTGGCATGGAATTTTCTCTGCTGAGGAATGGACTGTCCTCTTTCTAAGAGCTCCTGCGTCAGGACGGGAATGTGCACCAGCCCTTGTGGAAGGACTGGGAGCTCAGTTCCTAATACATAGCTTTGAGTATGACCCTACCCCTTAGGGACAATGCTTCCTCCTGGAGGTGGAACTCTACCACAGGGATGATTATGCAAATAACGCTTTTTCAACATAGAGAAAAGCTCCCGTCAGAGACCTCAGAAGATGATTTACAGGTGCATAGCCTTCAAGAGAACCCAGGCAGCTTCAGTCACAGCAACCTCCAATTGCAGCAGGAATGTTTATTGGGTACAGCGCTCAGTACTGTGTTTGTATTACCTGTGTTAGTTTTAAAACAACATTATGAGATTGGCACTATCATTCCCATTTTACGTATGAGAACACTGAGACTCAGCCAAGTTAAAAAATGCGCCCCGCTGATAAGTGATGGATCGCAGATTGGAAATCAGGTCTGTCCGATTCCAAGCCTCTAGCTTAACCCTTACACTACTGCCTCGAAATCACTTCTTGACAGTCTTCGACTTTGCCACGATCCCGTGTGTGGTCTGCAGCTGTTCTTGTGGAAGATTTCTGCGGTAGAAAATATTTCGTGACTGGCCATAGCAGAACTCCCATCCCTAAGGATTTGAGCTTCAAATTATACTCCAGGTTCTTAAAGTCTGTTAGGTTTAAAAACAGCCTGGGCCTTTTCTCCCATCTGTGCTTAGAATAGCATACATTAACTCAATACTTCAACACATTTGCAAATGCACTCACCCAGGCAGTTTATCACGACAGCAGCCTACCCAGGCAGCTATGCAAATGAAAACTAACTTTGCTTTTAAATGACCAGTAGACCTCTAATGACTTGCTGTCAAAGAAAAACTGTTATGTTCATGGGTTTCTCTAAAAAATCCCAGCATTCCAAATTTGTGAACTAAACGTGAAGTCTCCAGCGGTAATACAAATACAGTCTGGTGATTACACTTAGTTTAGACTTATTTGGCTGCATAGGGACCAAATTTATGAATTTTTCACATACTAAAGAGCAAAATGTGATGTCTCGTAATGTCATTTGGGTTCAACTTGGTTAAACCCTGCCCCTCCTAGCCTAGCCACCTTCTTTTTAACAGACGCACATGCTAATAAACACAGACAAACTAAGTCTTTGAACAACTCCTGGGAGCTACTTCATTTTTAGCAAATAGGAATTTTGAAACATAGAGTGAAGAGATTCTGTCTCAATGGACTAGGCTGTGAAGAGCTGAGAAACATACCATTTTAAGTACCAGCCTACAAATTTTACTTTATTTGAACTTTCCTGAAACTCCTAGAGGGCAAGATCTTTTGAATTCTTTAGTTAAGACTATTGGGGAGTTGTGTAGACACTGAAAAGAAAGAGATTTGCTTTTAAGATACCCTACTGTAAATAATGCAACATCTTCTAACGCTTGATATCTGCAGAAAGGAAACATTAGACTGGGAAGCAAGAATGAGTAGAATTTTCTGTAATCATCTGTATTCGCCTCCATTCAGGAAGGTATCATTTGAAGAAGGTAGGAAGCCTGACGGAGAGACTTTAATGACATCTAACAGGCCACCTTCTGTTTATATGAGAACTGTTGCACCACTGGTATGTTTGAATGCAATAATTTTTAACACAACAGTCATTCTGACCCCATAAGATTCATAAAAGCAAACATCAGAATAGCACCTTGGTAAGTCAGAAAAAAAACAAAGTAGGTACTTTGAGAGGAAAACTTCTTTGAGTGTAAACATCTATGAGTAAAGTGGAAACAAAAACAAGTCTGAAAGATTGATGAATAGAACAAGAGGGCGAGACATTAAAGATTTCAGAAATATCCTCACTGCAATGGTCACTGAGAACTGAGTATTCTTGCTTTATTGGGATATAAATCATTATATTTTATGTTGAAAGAGAAAAGTATGTTAATTAATGCTATTTATCATTGATGGGAGCATCTGTAATTCTGTGGTATCTATGAAACGCTGAAGTCTCCTTGTAAATGATCATCATTATTAAAAACATTTTCTAGTATAACCCAAAGAAGCAGAAGTTTTCAGTGAGAAATTTGGCCAGCATTTTTCTGCATGAGTCAACATAGTCCTTCCACCTAGGACAGAATTTCTTGGGAACAGTCACTGAACTAGCCCCTTTCATATAAATATAAAGCTCATAGAGATGCACTGCCCTGGAGAAAGGTGAGCATCTCCACCTTCTCTCTAGCTTCCCGGATAGGAAAGGCTTTTAGAGGTGATAAAATTTGCACAGGGACAAAAAAAGAAGAATAGGATAGACATTGGGATTATTTCTCTTGTGAGATTTAATGTCACCCTTTCTGATGGCTGGTCCATCACCAAATGGACAAGAATAAGGCAGGGGACCTCTTGGGAGCCTGTTGCAATAGTTCAAGCAAGAGATGATCATGCTTTAGTAGTGGATATAAGAGATGTGGACAGGTTTAGGGTAGATTTTGTCCCAAGAACTAAAAGGATTTACTGATAGAATGAAAAGGGAGAACGAGTGCAAGAGAGAAAATGGTGAGAAGCTAGTGAGGGAATTTTTAAGAGAACGTCAATGGTTCTGTTATGACCAGGTTAAATGTGGGACATTAATTATTCATCCTAGGGGACATTTGTCATATTATCTAGCTGCTCAGCCTTTTGAACCCTCTTCTCATGCCTTTGTGTCCTTGTATTCTTGGAGTCTCTTCTCCAAAAGTAGAAATCAGAACACTTACTTTCCTAAGCTCCACTGTAGCTGGGACAGGCATGTGACCTAAAATCTGGCCATCAGGTGCACCCACTAAGACTTCAATGCAGAACTCAGCTACTTGAGGAGGCAAACGAGGTGTGGAATCCATTTATCTGTATCTGTCTTTGTGAAGGGGCAACATCAGGTGTTCCGGAGTCCGGTGTCCGGCCTCAGCAGAACGAGCTAACATGTCTGCCTTCAGTGGCAGTGCCGTGTTTGTTGGAGCAGTACAGTGGCAGTGTGATTTGGGTGTTCTTCCAGGCCAAATATTCCCCAAGCATAACTTTCTACTCTTCCCAGAAAGTCTGTGAGCTACCTGATATCCTTTACCAAATCCCTTTCTTCTTTACTCAGCTAGAGTAGGTTCTGTTGTTTGCAGCAAGAACACACACATACACACACACACACACACAAACCTGCAAACAGTCACGTGGAGATGTCAAGTAGGAGTGTGAAACTCAGAGGAATGGCCAAGTCTGGAGAAATAAATTTGAGGACCATCAGGACACAGATGATATTTCTAGACTTGCAGTTAGAACACTTCACTGAGCGAGAGACCATATTTGAAAACAACCACAGGCAGATGGAGGTTATATCACTTCGAGAACTTATAAAGGAGGAGGGGCCAGGAAAGAGGATTTTGAAGAGGAGCAGGAAAAAGACAACTATATGTGGATGAAGACCAGAGAAGAAATTGCTTCAAGAAGGCCTGGTATGATTCTGAGCTCACGTGGTAGGAAGGAAGAATTCCTGTTGAGTAAAGGGAGAGTGGCCAAAAAGGTATGTTCCACACAATGGCCTAGCGTTTGCATGACTAAGAATGAAAGGCCTCTGGAATAAATTATTGGGGCATAGAGTCATGCTTTTGGGACAATGGCTAATCATATGTATATGAACTAAAAGAGCTAGAACCATGGAGCTCAAGTCTGTCTTTGAGTCTGCCTATCTCTGGGATGCTGGCATGGATCTGGACATCACAGCATCAGTGGACATACATGCTTTGTCCTGTCCTTCAACAGTGTTTGGCAGCAACACTGGTAGGTCTGTTGGAAACCCTGGTGTTTGTGCACTAACCACACTTCCCAGTTATCTACCTGCTGCCATTGTGAGTAAGACTAATCCCTGTAAAATCAGGCAGCCCCACATGCCCAGGTGCTTCTTGGTGGGATTAAGGATGGAAGTTGGTATAGTTTTATGAAGGAGATGCTGAGTATCCTGAAAATTAGGGCAGAGGGAAATTATTTAGCAAATAATTGTAAAATAGCAGTGATTATTATTTAATAATAGTAAAAATAGCAATTAGTTAAAAACCAAATTGCAAATTATAAGAGATGTCATCACATTTGTATCCCAAGTTGGTGAATTGGATAAAACTGATTTTACCCTTTTGTAAGCTTCATGAGAAAAAATTTGAAAAGCATATGGTTGCTTAAATCAAAATGGAAATGCACTGACATTTTATCTACCTCTGTCATGTCTCGAGTATAGTCAGTCTTTGTTCAAAAGCAACCCACTTGTTTTACTGCTATAACCTAAGTATAAAAATACTACTAAAGTTCTCAGCATATATACAGCAGTCCAATATCTAATGATATTTTTCAGTGACCTTATTTCTTGTCAGTCCTTGGAAGTTGGGGTTCCTTGTGTTTTCAGTCTTCGGTGAAATCTGAATATATGTCCACAGTAGGGTAGTGATGAAGTCAGTGCACTCCCCAACGGGGAAAATATTCAGAGGGCCCCGCCTTGCTTGGGAAGACAAATCTCAGCTACCTCTCAGAGTTGAAAATGTATTGAAAATTCTGTTAGACTGTATATGTAATCCCTGTGCGTGTATTTATTTTAGTTTGAATCAGATGAAATTACTATATTCTAGGGTCAAAACAGGTTGAACATCAAGAATTCATGTCATTTAACCAAATACTCTTTTTCTATGTGGTATTGATTTCACACTTCATTCATCTCTGACACAGGTCCTGGGACACTTGCTAACCCTGTGTTCCTATTTGAACTAGAAATAGAATTTATGAAAATCATCAGCATGTATATACTGGGAGATTCAGGGGCTCTCATGCATCCTCCTCCGGGCTCTGGAAGCATCATTCCATAAATTCTGCTTTCATATCTTTACCAGTCTGGAAACCCAAAGATTTAATCCAATAATTATCTTATTGGATATCCTAAAGTCCTGATTCCAAAAGAAATTAAGTGTGTGTCTTTATAATATGTCAACTTCAATTTGCCTGAAAGAAAGATAGTGAGTCCAACTCATTCGGGCCAGTCTATAAATCAGAAGAGTAATCGGAAATCTTATATTCAGTTTTGCTATAGTGTTAGAGAGCAAGTGTGGCATTTAGGTGTATAATCCGATGTTAAAATGAGCTCATTCTGTCTCAGTGTTAGTTCAGGTCACAGAGGCTAAGAACAAAACAATAGGTGTCCTATTCCTGCAAAGAAGATGCTGGACCACCTGTGAAAGTCTTGGAAGGCGATAAACTAGCATTTATTTTGTCCTTAGCCTAACAAGTGACTTGGGAGTAAGTAAGGGTTAAGAGGCTGAGGAATACCTTTACAAATTTGTTGGCGTGATACGTATTTTCTCTTCTTGTCTGTTAAGGCTTGCCATGTTTCCCTTCTAGGAAGATATTTCAAACCACTCCAAGCAGCATTGCTCACACCTAACTTAGCTCTATAACTAGCTTGCTTGCCTTCTCATAGCGCTTATCTCTATTATTATTATTGGTTAATGTATTTATTTCCTCTATTAGGCCCAGCTCCACAAGGCCAGGAACTCTTTCTTATCCACCATTGAGTCTGTGCACCTAGCACAATCTACGAGGCGTAAATCGGCAGCAAGTGTGAAAGAAGGGTTCACACGAGGAATCTATCAGGTCAAAGTGGGAAAAATCCACACAATCATCTTGATCAATAGAATTGGCAGTTCACATATAAGAAATACAAAAGGACCATAAATAAATGAAAAGAGTCAATCTCCTTAGCAGGTGACATAAATTTAGTTATCATCCATCAATTGGAAAAAATGTTTGTTTGGAGATCCTAAGTGTTGGCTACAATGTGGAGAAATTTCTTTGTTGTCTTTTTAAAATTCATCCTTGAACTTAATTCTCCCACAATGGACATATATAATCTCTTTCATATAAATTATTTTTTAAGGAAGAACCAAAAAATCCTGGTATTGAGCTTCTGCACAGTTACATATATCTGGATCCGGCCATTAAGTTTTCCTTTAAGAGTTTACAGGCATGGACACTCTATATGAATGAAGCATTAGATGGTCACACAATTCTAAAACATGCACGTTACTTCTGCCTGCTCCTTCTGCCCCATTCCTCAACCCCATCATTTTCTCTAACTTTTCTACTTTCTTTTATCTTTTCATTTTTTATTTCCTTAGACTTCTTGGATAATCAAATGGCTAAAACCTTAATAAAGAGTCTATAAACTCTACAGAAGGTTGAGTTTTTCTGAAGGGAAAAAAAAGAGGCAGGTAATTTATAACCTTTGCTTTTTTTCCTTTTCTGATTGTGATATAGTAAGTTACATAAACCTTTTTCTTTCTGTGAAAGACACAGCTAGAGATCTGGAGAAAGAATCTGGCCCGGCAGTCTGGTTTCAGCTCTTTGCTTCACCTTCTCTCTTAACAAATGCACCGCCTTCCCTGACTCCTCAATGCAGGTAGCATGTGACCTAAGAGGGGCAGGAACAGGCCTTCCTTCTGCACCGCCTTCAGCTGCTCCACCCACATTTCTGTGAGTCACTGTATCACAGCCACAGTACTGCCATGTTCATGTTTGGACATCGCTTTTTCCTGAGTCACCAGAAACAGGAAAGCTCCAGCCTTCTGGGAATAGGGCTTTCTGTGAGTGAGCAGGGCCCATGCTTTGGCATATTCCAGATTTTGAATCAGGCTTACACTAAACTCACATATCCATTCAACTTCTCTCCCAGATGAAACAGTCTTTAGTTTTGAAGCCATTGTTCAGCGGACTTGGAGAGAACGTCCAAAGGTGAGAGAGAACTTGTGTTCTTTGCAGGTAACTTGAACAGTTTCCTTATGTAACAATAAAACAAGAATGTCAATGTGGAATGATGTTACAAGTGACGCTTAGTGCTATCAGAGAGTGGCCTCTCCCTAAATATTGTTTTAAAAACCAGTGAGTAAATGCAAAAGACTATTACCTTCACATATCATATACAAGATACAACCCTTGCTGCGCGGCACCCCCAAGGAAATTTCCATAGGAAACAGCAGGTTTAGCGTCTTGGTTTAGGAGTGATGGAAACCTGAGCTTGGATCTGCGCTCCGCTGCTGGCCAACAAAATGACCTCAGTCAGTTGCCTATCTTCTCTAAAACAGTTCCCACGTGTTTAAAATAGATACTCAGAGTACTTTTGTAGAATTAAATGAGATACTGTGTTAAACTCAGCATAGTATCAGATTTATAGTACACATTCAGTAAATTATAATTATTACTGTCTCCACTTAAATAATTAAATCCTATTAAAATGCTCCAAGGAAGTATCTATGGCCTATGAGAGATAAAATCAATTAAATCAGGCAGAATACAAAATAACCTGGGGAAATTTTTCTCATCATTATAACTGTGTTAGTAAGGGAATGCTACCCTCTTAATTTCACCTGCAAACTCATGGTACAGAGAGTCAATAAATTTTCTAAACTGTAATAAGATGACTAATGAGTGGGAGTGGATAAAATAAGTCTATTTGAATTCTATGCAATGATATGCAAATTAGTTACTTGAGCCTGCAGCTTGATATTACTGAAGAATATTATGAAACATGATTTGTGATCATCCTTTTGGCCTCTGCTATATAAGGTGGTCATGACTGTAATTAAAGTTGATCACGAGTTATACTGCAGAGCAGGAAACATTGTGATGGAGATGGGCTGGCAGCGGAATGCCAGGATTTAATCACTGGATGCTGAGGTATCTCTATCAGGGGATGAAGAAAGCTGGCTTAGAAGAAAATGAAAATCGAGGATTATATGAGTCAAACTCCTAGAGTATTAAACGTTTAATGAATTTTGTTTATTTGCATAAGCGGAGACTTTAAGCTGAAAAATAGCCACAATTGATGAAAAAGTGGCATTATCTCAAACTAGAGGAAATACAAAAAAAAATACAAAAATTAACACTCATCAAAGTATCATGGTAGTAGAGGACAACTGGCTACATCTAAATATCTAAAAATAATGGAACTATTAATGAATTCAGACACAGCCACCTCTTGAAAATAATTCAGCTAGAGAGTGATGCTTACGGAGACTAAGATAATGTGAGAAAGCACTTATGTTTAAGCATTAGAAGAAGACATGATAATTAATTTTGCAGATATATGATTATAATTCTATAAATAAACAATATATATCTAAGAAATAAAAAGAAATAGGTTAATATATGTAGTTATTTTCTTTGAGTCAGGACCCAGAATATTTTCCCTTTATTTGTATTGTATATATATATTTTTTCATCTTTATTACAGTAACATTGGCTTATAACATTGTATAAATTCAAAGTGTAAATCATTATATTTTGATTTCTGTGTGGATTATGTCATGTTCACCACCCAAAGACTAATTACAATCCATCACCACACACATGTGCCAAATACCTCTTTTTTCTCCTCCCTACCTCCTTCCCCTCTGGTAACCACCAATCCAATCTCTGTCTCTATGTGATTGTTTGTTGTTTTCATCTTCTACTTATGAGTGAGATAATACAGTATTTGAGTTTCTCCCTCTGACTTATTTCGCTTAGCATAATACCCTCAAGTTCCATCCATGTTGTCACAAATGGCCAGATTTCATCCTTTCTAATGGCTGAGTAGGATTCCATTGTGTGTATATTCTTATGGCTGAGTGTTGTTCCATTGTGTATATATACCACATCTTCTTTATCCATTCATCCCTTGCTGGGCACCTAGGTTGCTTCCAGGTCTTGACTATTGTGAATAATGCTGCTACGAACATAGGGGTGCATGTATCTTTAGGCATTCATGTCTTCATGTTCTTTGGATAAATACTCAGCAGAGGAATAGCTGGATCTATTTTAAATTCTTCTATTTATTCTCAATGACCTTTTTTAGACTATCTGAAGATGTTTAGTATTCCTTTCAATTTTTCTTCTAGTTTTTTAAAATTATATCTCACTATATTTTCAGAACTTTTTCTAAAATATTACAATCTGTTTACTTACCTTTTCACAGTCTACATAAAATGAATATTTTGCTGCCTCAAATTGAATGTAGAAAACTTACCAACATATAGTCCCTGAATTTCCTCCCTCTCTGTTGTTGCCGTCATGTGTATCACATCTTAAACACACTAAAAAACCCACCAGGTAATGTTTTAATTTGTGCTTTCAACCATCCTACATATATCAAAGAACTTAAGAAGAAAAAATATGTTTAGGCACATATTTACCAATTCTGTTACTCTTTCTTGATTTTTAAAGTTCAAACTTCCCTCTGATATGATTCCCCTCCCTATTAGCAACTCGCTTTTGCATTTTCTTTAGAGCAAGTGTGCTTATGATGAATTCTCCTAGTTTTTCTTTATCTGAGAATGTCTTTATTTCATCTTCATTCCTAAAGGATATTTTCGCTGGGCATAGAATTCTGGGGTGACAGTTGTTTTCTTTAAACTCTTTAAAACTTGTCCTACTACTTTCTGGCCTTCTTGGTTTCTGATGAGAAATCCACTGTCATTCAGATCATTGATTCCCTACATATAATATGCTTTTTCTTCTGTTTTCATAAATTTAGGGGGAAGTGGGGAGAGGGGATGATATTTGGTTTGCAGCAGTTTGGTTCTGATATGTTTGGGCATGAACTTCTTTGAATTTGTTGTGTTTGGGTTTTAGTGAGCTTTATGAACTTGTAAGGTTATGTATTTTGCAGAGTTTTCAGACATTACTTCTTTAAATATTTTTTCTAAACCACCTTCCGTGTTTTCTCCTGGGATTCTGATGACATGAAAATTAGACCTTTTGGCAGTTTACCACAGTTACCTGGGGAGAGGGGTTTGTTCTTTTTTTTCTCAATATTTTTTCTCTGTGATTTAAATTGGGTAGTTTCTATTGATCTAGGTTCAAGTTCACTGATGTCCTTCAGTCATCTCCATGCTGCTATTGAGTCCATCAAGTGTATTTCCAATTTTGGTTCCTGTGTTTTTCAGTTCCAAAGTTTCCATTTTATTCAGACTCATGTCTTTTATTTCCCTTCTGAAATGTCATATCCTTTCCATTTGTTTCAAGAGCATTGACCTGTAGCTCTTGGAGCACAGTTATCATGGGGGCTTTGAAAGTCTTTATCTCGTAATTCCAACATTTGGGTCATCTTTGCATTGGTGTCTGTTGATTGTCTTTTCCCTTGGGAGCTGTTGAGATTTTTCTTCATTCTTCATATATCAAGTAATTTTTTATTATATCCTGGATATTTTTAAAATTATGTTATTAGATTCTTGCATCTCGTTTAAATCCTATGGAAAATTTTAGCATTTTTCTTTGTTTTAGAAGGCAATCAATTAACTTAACTTCAGACCACAAGTTCTAACTCATCTCTTATGAGCTGTGGTTCCAGTGGCAGTTCGTCTTTCAGTCTTTGCAGTGTCATTTGGACCTGTTTTGATTGTCCAGTCTGGGACCTACACCGTCTTCTACTCTGATTTGTTATAAAAACTTTTGTATTTTTTTATAGTTAGATTCATATAGCTTGGGAATTAGCCTTCTCTTAAATATCTCTGACACTCTCTAGTTTCCATTGGCTCCTAGAAGAGGGGCTACAAACCTACTGTTTTAGTGCCCTTTCTGTCATGCACTTCCACAGCTGAGTATGCCTCCAGAAGCAAGCAGAGGAAGGACAGAGAAAGACAAAAAGTAGTGCAAGTGTTTTCAACAAATGGGACTAGGACAACTGGACATCCACATGCAAAACAATGAAATTGGGCCCCTACCTCACACTGTTTTATTACGGGGTGAGTTGGCTGGGTCATTGGGGGAATTTTCAAATATAAATATGTGAAAATCCCTTAAACTTTCTAGTCTTCTTTTCAGGCATGGAGGAGGAGTGGTGGCTGGACTTCTGGGAGCTGGATGGATAAGAGGATCTGAAGGTACCACCATTCAACGTAAAGACATCCTGGAATTCTGCCATGCAGTATGGAACAGCCCTGCAAACTTTCATATATTCTCTCCTTTTTTTTTAGATGCAGGCTTTTATTTTTGCCTTTTTGATGTTGGTTGTGCAGAACTTGTTCAGGTTAATTTCTCTGAAGAGTAAAAATTTGACCACCTGCCTTGGAGTGGAATATGATTGGAGAAGAAAGTAAGTATCTGGCTTTCGAAGGTTAAAGAGAGGATCAGGGGTTCTAACTACTTTTTATATTGTTTTCAACCAATTTCCTTGTTTGATCCTTGCCCACTGGAGAACTTTATGCCTCCAAGTCCTAAGCACAATGTTCAGGGTGAATATGCTCACTCATCATTAACATTCCTGTCCAGAGGCATTTAGGCTGTGTTCCCTCCGCCTTGTTAAATCAGTTATTTCTCTCCACGTTCTCCCCAGATAAATGTCTTTTATGCTATTCTTTTTTTTCTTCTATATTTGTTGATATGGGCTTAAAACTTTGTTTTCATTCCTGTAATATCATTTACTGTGTTCTTAGGAGAGAAAGGAGATAAAAAAGATTTTTCACCATGCCATGTTTAACTGGAGATTGAATGTACGTTTTATTTAAATAAACCAGAGTTAACTTAGTCAGAACTGATAAAGGCTAAAAACTGCATTGATCCTTAGTACTAAACTCTATCTTTCTAAGTTAGATAATGCAATTAAGAGAATACTGATGAAAACACTCTTCCCCACTTCTCTGAGGAGGTCCAAGAAATGAATGAGTCAATGAGAGATAAGTACCTACATCTGATGCATTATTTTGAGTGAAATGGTCTTATGGGGAAGTGGCTCTGTTCTAATTGAAAAGTTATGTGAGAATGAATCCATGAAAGGAGTGAATTATGGTTACAGATAAGATCGCTAAAATTTGCATATCCTTTCTCTTTGAAGGGTATCTTGGTACTCACTCTGACCCACTGGAGTTTCCTTGGATAAGAGCCTTGGCAGGGACCCAGTACGAGTAATTTATGGTCTAAGAGTGGTAATTTATATCACATCCATCATCTTCTACCTCATTCCAAGGGAAGAATGCCCTGACCATGAGAGAATCCTGGCCCAGGACCAGGGATTGGGGCTGATGTATATCTACATAATGTAAGTGAATTAGTTAAGGTTAAAATAGGACATTATTAATGCATTTGGTTATTTTAGGAGCTATCTGCAACATACCACCTGAAGTAATGCAAACTCTGAGAGATCTTGATGGTAACTTCTGGTTGCTTTATGCATCTGTGCTCTGTTATTCCATTAACATGTAAATAGAGTTGTTGTGTGACTTGTTTATGGTGGTTTGAACAAAACATTTCACTTTCAGTCACCAAAATGGAACTGCTTGAAAGCTATTCTCTAAGATTGATGGCAGTGAAGGTCATGGGCTTCAGCAAGGGCATTAGGAAGTATTGTCTAATGATTGTCTCAGATTTGCAGAACATTTACCTCTGAGATAAAACCTTGGTTTTTATTTTCAAGGATATCCTAGAGTAGGCAAAGGTAATGCAATTATTCTCAGAGGACGTACACAGTGATAGAACAATGGGAACACTTAAAAGGTGCCCTTAACCATTTTCATATCAAGGGAGGGCTGAAAAGGTGCTGTTCATTCATTTATGCTGTCATTATAAAATGCCTTGGAAACCAAGGTTCATGAATGTAAATTGCTGGGGAAGCAATTGACATAATTAATGGAGGAGAAAATTGTTCTTTAAAAAATATTTCTACAATCAGAGCTTGGGTATAGTATTCTTTGAAATGTGTGAATATTGGTGTTCAAATTTGACTTGAGATATTCTTTATCTCTTGTGAACCCACTGGGACTCAGTGAGTATTAGACCCTGTACCACCTTGTTATTTTAGAACAGCACTGTATGTAGGACATCAGTGGTGCCTGAGCATTTGTGAATTTTGATCTTACATTTGTATGATTATCATATTCCAAAATTACTGTTAAAATAAATTTGTAGGCAAAAGTGACACAATTGAAAACATGATGGCAAACTTATAAAATTGTCAATTTATTTTATTTTGCAAGTTTCCATACCATTTATCTGATTTTATAGTTTACGATGACTATAATAAAAACCACCACAAGAAAATATCTCACATTCTGTTTCTCACTTCTATAGAGGCTCGATGCCATTTTATGGCAAGGATTTTAAAAATAATCAGTTATAATTGGCGATGTATTTTACCCTAAATAATACTGAGGGGTACAGTAATCAAAAAGTAGTATTTCCAGCTGAGATTCAAAATGCAATTGGAGCTAAATTGGCTTTGTAATATGTCTGTCAATTTTATATTTAAAAGCTTTGTAGTTGGAAATGCAGTTAATAATAGTACCTACCTTACAGAGCTGGTATATCTTTCAATGAGTTAGTTCGTGCAAAATGATGAAAACAGCGCCAGAAGTATAGTAAACACTCAATAAATTATATTTATTATATTACAAACAACATAATTTACAGTTAGCCTGAAAGTTACAGTTGGAGTTGAATACGGATTTACATTCCACCCGCGAATCTTTCTGGCATTTGTTTAACTTTCCTATACTTAGATTAAGCCCTTCATCTTCATTTAAAAGTCTAGGATTACGTATTTCATGCTAGTAAATACTTCCTTCCCCTTTACAAATGAATACTCATCAATCCCAAATTGTCTCTATAACTATGATCTAATAGCTGAGCCCTATAAATAAAACTCAGAACTTACAGAAAATTGCTGGTTAAACAAACCACAACTATATCACAAGAGTAGACACATTTTTTCAAGGAAATGTATATGGTGAACCACGTTTTAAAATATAGTTTTGCCTTAGCATTGTCTTTTCACGTTCTCCACTGAGCAAATGTTAAAAGCAAATTTTGTTAACGTGAGGTTCTCACACAGAACGTTCATGATAAATATCAGCTGGCATAAAAACGAATTCAAAGATTTGTTGGATGATTTATCCCCACAAAAACCCACATATGAGAATAGCATGATGCATCCTCCTCAGACTCAGTTCTTATACGTGTCTTGAGAGGTGAGATTAGTGGAAACCAAATCACTCAAATCAAGGTCAGATTGGATTTGGGATACAATAAAACGAGGGCATCACAGTCTGCATTACTTCAGGTTCTCTTAAACATTAGGTCATTTCTCATGGGCCTTCTCATTTCAGTGAAAACCATGAAAGGTTGTGTTGAGGATTTTATATGAGAATATTATATTAAACCTAAAACACAACAAGACTTCTTTCAACTATCTTAATTTACCTACACATGATGCTCTTTATACAATGTCAGTGAGCCCATAGTTCTGTACAGGTAGCCATAAAGCATGTGACCTCAGTAAAAAAGAGTTTTGATTTGGGGCTGCCAGGGAGAGAAAATACAGCTGGCACAATAAGAGGGGTCCGTAGGCATCTGCAAATTTCAGAAACTCTTCTTTCAAGAGGTTACAGGTCTAGGGGTCTTTGGGGGTATGGGGTCCATTAAGCATGAAGCAGGACACAGATAAATCTGAGAGACATGAGGCCCATCCTCCAGGAAGAGGGTTCTGGCAGGCTCAATGGGTTGTCAATCCTTCCCCAAGAAAGATTCAAGTCCCTAGCAGGGAATCAAATATAAATCAGGATCGGGGGAGAGCCCTTAGTTATGTAGACTAAGCATGCATGGAAGAGACTTTGTGTACACATAAGCTCTCCAAAGATTCGCGTCAGATGCACAAGATCTGGACTTAAGTCAGTGAGAACTGGACTTAAGTCAGCTGACATCATTTGGTAGAAATGATGTCATTTCTACCCCACTACCCCAGAAGAGGCTGAGCTCTTAATATATTACCAACTTCAAGCTTATCCAATTCCTCAGCTAATCCAGGCCACACCTGCTGGTGAAGGTCTTTAATCTCTCCAGCTGATCAAAGGAGGGGATTGACAGGTGGAAGGCTCTCAGAAGCAAGCCCTGACAAAGTCTGAATATTTGAGATGGTGCCTCACCCGAAAATTCCAAGTTTGGTTCCATGGCCTTAAATCCAGGATAAACCCATCAAAAGTTTTTGAGTCCCCTCCCTCTTCTGGAATAAGGGATTTCAATTAACCAACTTCCTTAGAAGGATTTCACATTATCTTGTGCCAGGACATTGAACTTCAGGGAATTTTATCTGATTTCCTGAATGAGCCAAACTCCTTGCACCAGCCTCACTGACTGATAGGATGTTGGTGACTAGTCCATGCTTCCGCGGTCAGCAATCTTTGTACTGTTACTCTAACTCCTTCACAATTTTGATAACTGATTTATAATTAGTTAACTTAAAAATAAAAAATATGTAGATGCTTAAGCTTAGGATTGCTCTAGCGTAGGTCCATCAAATTGTCCCTTAATTTAGCTCATCTCTCTTTATGGAATCCAGTCCCATCTTTTTTGGGAAAGTGAGTGATGCTGCCAAATGCTGAGCATTCACAAAATCTCACTCCCCAGTGTATTCCTCCCAGGAGTTAGGTTTCTTCCACTGTGTTTCTCTGATAATCAATAGGGCACAGCTTAACCAACTCTATAGATCCAGAAATTATGCGTTGACACTTGAATCCTCAAATCCCCTGAACTTTTGGGTGGGTAAATCTGAATTTCCTGATTTTTAGCTGCATCCTGCCAGCAGCCTTTTGTTTTAGGATTGCCTTCCATATTCCTGGGCCTGACTGCCTGGATTAGTCCATGTTGAGCAGAAATATCCCTTATCCTTATTCCTCTAAAAGCCAACATTTTGACCAGAGGTAGATTTACCTTGAGGCTAATTGAGCTTAAGCTTCAGGGCCTGTCACTTACATGGTCCCTGCCAGAGCTGAGAGTTGTAGAGGTTTGACATGGACTAGGAACACTTGGATATAACCAAGCAGCATTTCTACGTCAGAATTTCTGGTCACTTGTCCAAAGAGATCTGAGAAGAGAGACCCAAATCTCTAAGGCCCCAGTCATTTCTTGCGATTCCTTTTCTTGTTTCAGTAAATATTCAAGTTTGTACCCAGTTTTGTACATTTGTTCTTAAAGAATGCTTCCCTGTGCCCAAATAGTTTACGTTTCAGGTCTCACAAACCTGATCCACCCCTGCTTTGGGCATTCCCTGTTCCTTTCGCAGCTGCACTGCTCCTGCCTTGCTCACTGTGGGTGAGTGGTAGGAGGCCTGTCTTCGTGTTACTCAGTTCACACCCAGGGATACATTAGCCATGCAAGAACTTACGCTGGTTGTCTAAACCTCCAATGGGTTTCGTCTGGGACCCGCTGCTGCATCCCCTGCTCCTTAGTTGGCTCAGTGGTGACTTACATTATCCAGTTGCTCACTTTCTTTTTTCTTTTGATTCTTGTCTTAGCTTCCTGGGCTGTATAGCTTTGTATTTCTTCCCCATAGAACACTCTTTGATGGCAATGTTACAAGGGAATTTGGTGACTCTCTTCATCTGTGCAACAATTAATTGGAATTCATGGTGCATACCCTGCAGAAACACCTTTCTGTCTAAGAAGCTGGTTAGTTCTCCAGCCTCAACATTTTCCATATCTTTGGAGCACAATCTACTAAATATTCAGAGGCAGTCTCCCTTCTGTGCTCTGGTTCATCTTGAAAACTGAATTCTCTGACTGAATCCTTCCATAAAAAGACAAATGCTGTCAAATTAGGTTAGACACAAAATTGAACAATGTGCTACTCACAAGAAATTTGCTTCAGACTGAGTGATAAAGAACGGCCAAAAATAATGGGATAAATCAAGAGATACCAGGAAAATGCAAACATTAGAAAAGGCGAGGATGTCAATATCTCATCAGAAAAGATTAGATATAAGATTAAAAAGCAGTAAGCAGTGTAAAGAAAGATGTTTTAAAATTATAATAGGCACAATTCATGTTGCTGTAACAACCATAAACCAGTATGTATCTAGCAGCAAAACAGTTATATATATATATAAGAGAAAATATATTCGGGAGGGTGTGCTTAGGTTATACACAAACACACCATTTTATATAAGGGACTTCAGCATCCATGGATTTCAGTATCCTCAGGGGGTCCTGCAACCAATCCCCTCGGGTACCAAGGGAGAACTGTATACACACACACACACACACACATATATATGTGTGTTATGTAGGCATAAACACACATACATGTATATTATCCATTTTTCTTATATTCATTTATGAAAGAATATCATGTATTTGATTGAAAAGAAAGCTTTATATTTTAAAAGTAAATATTTTATAGGTCACAGTCTCTGATAATAATCAAATCAAATAAAAAGTACAGCATAAATATATCACCAAAAGATTAACATCCTTCACTATTCATGGATCAAACAAAAAATTACAAAATATATAGAAACAAATACAGCAAATCTATATTCAGAGAAAATGTATAGCTTTATATACTAAAATACAAAGACTAAAATATAAGGAAATTAATACTCATTTTTAGAAATTAATCAAAAGAACAAGAAAATAAACCAAAAGAAACCTGGAAGAGAGAATAGATAATGGTAAAACATGAAATTAATGGAAAAGAAAACAAAAACATAGTAGAAATAAACTGTAAAATTCTTTGAAAAGATAAATAAAATAGAAAAGCTGCTATGAGCCTGATTAAGAAAGGAGATCAAAAATATGCAAGGTTGGGGCTGGCCCCGTGGCCCAGTGGTTAAGTTCGCGTGCTCTGCTGCGGGTGGCCCAGTGTTTCATTGGTTCGAATCCTGGGCGCAGACATGGCACTGCTCGTCAAACCATGCTGAGGCGGCATCCCACATGCCACAACTAGAAGGACCCACAACGAAGAATATACAACTATGTACCAGGGGGCTTTGGGGAGAAAAAGGAAAAACAAATCTTGGAAAAAAAACATGTGCAAGATTAGGAATAAGAAAGTAAATAAGATGATAGATGTAACAAAAATTAAGATAATAATAAAACATCACATGCAATATCAGATAACAAATTTAAAAATTTAGGGAAAAATGATTTACTAAATTTGACCTATGAAGAAATGGAAAACTTGAATAGATATATTGAAAATTATAAGAAATAAGATTTTTAGACCTATCCTTTAAAAAGTACCAATATCCAATGGCACCAATATCCAATGAGATCACTGGTAGAGAACAGATAATTTCATGATGTTTAAGTTATTCCTGGCCAGAGAATAAAAGACCTTTACTCTATTCAAGAAGCCAGCATAATTCTAATGCCAGAACTTGTTTTTTTTTTTTTTTTCAGAAAAAGGGAGAAAAAATGGGTACTTATTTTAAAAGATACAAAAATCCCAAATAAAATATTAGAAAGTGAATCTGGTAATATACCAAAAGAAAAATATGTAGGCTTTATTCAAAAAATGTAAGAATGGTTATCATAAAATGAATCAAATAAATAGATTTAATAAAAAAAAGCTTATGATTATATCCATACATACTGAATATCATTTTACAAAATTTAGCAGGCATTCCACGTAAAAAAGTTTAAGTAAAATAGTTCCACAGAAAGTTATTTAAATACAACATAGATTATTTTCACCCAAACATGTGTCAAAACACCAATCTGTAGCTAGTCAAGGATATATTCCAGAATTTCATGGCATTCTTTTCCTTGGTAATTTCAGTTTACTATGAGGGTTGAGCCTAAGAGTAGGGGTATCTCATCATTGTTAAAGATTATGTTTCCTCACCAGAATTCTAGAAGCTGCTGTACTTTTGTGTAGATGAAACTTCTTCCTTTTTGAGCTTTGAAGGGTGATCTGAAAATACTGAAGTGCAATTATTTGCAGCGTTTTTCTTTGGGAGAGCAATTCCTGGGAGCACTCATCCTCCCCCCTAGCCATTTCAGCAGTTGCTCCACCCATTTCTGTTGCACTTCCAGGGACCAAGCGATCTGGAGGTGGAATTTTCAATAACTCAGCTCTGCATCTGTCCTCTCACAGACCAACACTGTGGTGCCCATTTCAGTCCACAAACGAAAGGACCTGCTGATGGAGTGACATCGTGCAGGGCTTAACACAACACCGCAGAAACAAGACTGATAAAGGCAACGTGCCACAAGGAACCTGCTTACCTCTCTGGGCACGTCTTTGCCCACAGTAGTCAAGTGTGATTCCTCCAGATCATCCAGCTTTGACAAGACTTCACAGAGGAATTTAAAAAATGGCAAATACTTGATGTAGAATGTGAATCCCATAGCATTTATCACGTAGTTAATAAGCACGATTTAAAACAACTTGTAAGTGACTTACAGCGTTTCTCACGTGAAATACTAGTCACCTCCCTCCGGGCTGGCAGGCAGACTTGGAGCCAGGCGGGCTATAAGAACGGGCGTCTTCATCTTGGGCCTCAACTTCCTGCCTGCCCCCCTCTTTCTGGTTCTGCGGGCCCTCTGGTGGGTCCTCTGTATTCTTCTGCACACGTCAGTCTGTGCTGGGGGGTCATTTTTTGTGTCAGGTCCCTTATCAGAGTTTGACATTTTCTCAGTCTTGATAATTCGTGACTACTCTAACTTCACTTCAGGTGCTGAGACTTTGCTGATAATATTTCTAAGGAGAATCTCCCCATCACCAAATATGCTCTGTCAACGCCACTTTCGAATCACTGTTTACTCCAGTTGTTTCCCTTTGCTGCCCTTCTCCCACCCTAGGAGTCTGGCCAGCTCCTCTGTTTTCTCCTTTCTTCATTTGACTTCTCTCTGGTCTGTGTGTGCTGAAGTGTTGGGATGTTATTTGACTGTATTCAGAAATTAATTGAAAACTAATTTCTCCTCAGGCAGAAACATGGATACCAGTATATATTTTTGTGAAAAAAACAAAGCTCACCTCATATCCTGTTGCAGAGCCTGGCGGCCATGCCCTGGTGTTCCTCCTGACCATGCTCAGATTACACAACTGTTTTGGTTGCTCTCACCTTTAGCGCTGCCTTGTGATGAGCTGCATACCCTCACTTTAGGGATGAGCACGCAAGCTTATTAAGCAGGTCACCTCCTTCAGCACCACTCGACCCAGAAGAAAGGATTGAACGGATATCCCTACCAGAGCCCATGTCCTGTAAGCTCACCCATATGGTGGATTTGGAGGCACACAAATGAGGGCAAAAGATGGGAGTATTTGTCATGGCAGTTTTTGGGTCCCCTCTAGTGTACCTGGTCCTTGTCTAGAAGGGAAAAGGCTGCAATTCCTGCCACAGGACAGCACCCTGCCAATATGTTCCCGGTAGGAAGAGCAGTGCTTCCTTTTGTCATGCAACCAACCATCAGACGTACCCAACTGGCCCACTGTCTCCTTCATCCCAAACTACTAAGCGCAAATTCAAAATGTAAGCCAACAGTTACATCATCGTGACAAGACTGTTTACAGTGGGAAGCTGAAAGGCTTCTATAGTTTAAGTCAATAATCTGGTGACCATGTGGAGAGTAGTCTATAAAAGCTGAAGAAAATCAGATCCTTGAGGATATTCCCAGGAAATCCTCTGGCTGCAGTCCTACTAGGGAACTGGTTGTACACAGGACCAGCTATATAACTAGTGGAGCCCAATACAAAGAGAAAATGCAGGGCCCCAGGCAAGGGTGAGGAAGTCACTCTCTCCTTCCCATTGACCACTTCCCCGATCTGCAAATGCTTGACACCCAAGAGATCGAAACCCTGCTCAGAGACATGCTTGGTGCTTGGATGGGGGTGGGTGAGAAGCCCCTGCCAAGCCACCTGCCAAACACACCATCGCACTGCAGGCCTGGTGCTGGGATGCTGCCATCGGGCCCTGCCCTGGGATACCACAGGATATGCTCAACCCTAATCCTCCCCACATGCACACCCAGGTATCCACAGGGGAGGAG
This sequence comes from Equus przewalskii, assembly GCF_037783145.1. Lineage (NCBI taxonomy): Eukaryota > Metazoa > Chordata > Mammalia > Perissodactyla > Equidae > Equus > Equus przewalskii. Next base: position 47,111,439 of record NC_091852.1, read on the forward strand.
GATGCTGGAGGGAGACGAGCCTCCCCTCACCAATGCGACCTGGTCATTGCTCCTGGTGGAGGCTGGCAGCGGTCTGGGGCATAGGTGGGGAGACGGAGGCTAACCAGAGCCTAGAGCATCAGGGGGTAGCAAGCAGGGAGCCAAAAATCTACCCTAGGCAGGTGGGGAAGCCACAGGAGGCAAGATGTGTGTAAGTCAAGACTCCAAGTCCTCCCTCTACACGTGCTCCATTGTCCATTGGACTTCAATTATCAAACAAAAGTTCAAAGATAAAATTATTATTAATTTAAAGATAGCAAACATGGAGCATTAAACCCCAAGCAGGAGGCCTTTCTTAGTATGGAGTCCTATGCTACTGCACAGGTGGCACATCCTGACTGCAAAAAGTGGAAGGTTCCCATAATATGGGAGACCTTGTTGCATAAGTGAAACAGCAATGGACTGGAATGAAGGGGCTTTTGCCTACTGTTGGCTTGACCACTATCTGGTTACCCATGATGTCACTACACTTCTTTGAGCCTCAGTTTTCTCATCTACAAAATAAGAAACTTTTCATGATCTGTCGCACTAAGTTGGAATCTCTAGGAGTGAGACTTCAGCATCTGTACTTTCACACAGGTCTCCAGGCTTTTGCTCTCCAAAGTATGGCGCACAGACCAGCAGTGTTAGTGTCACCTGGGAGTGTGTTAGAAATGCAGACTATCAGGCCTTGCCCCACACCTCCTGAGTCAGAATATTACTGTTCAACAAGATCCCCAGGTGATTTGAACGCACACTAAAGTTTGGGGAGCACTGGTGTCGATGACTTTGATGATCAGCCAGGTATGAGAACCATCAATGTGGAATCTCTAAGACCTCATCCAGTCACCAACACTGTAATTTTACATGACAACTAAACACCAACAGCAGTTAATGCCCACATTCAGGAATTAGGTAAATTCATGAAGGAGGGTCTTGCTTTCATTTATGTCTTAAGTCCGAAACGTGTGTTTGTTTAAATGGTTTCATTCTGTTCTCATTACAGTCCTTAGTGACTGCCTGCTCATAATAATTGATTGAATCTTCCACTGTGTTTAGGAAAAAGAGGAAGGGGTCTTACATCAATATTTGCACCAACGAGTCTCTGTAGTTTAAGCACAGGACTTCCTTTAAACTTAAAGTACATTTGTTTATTAATTATTAATAATTGTTACTATGATGATTTTATGACAGCATTTTTCCAACTTCAGACTAGTTTCTCTTTAGTCTTTAGCTTCAACATCTATATTATGTTTCTAAAAGCATCCGATTGCATTAGATGAAAGTTATCCTGAAATTTTACCCTGTATCACTCTTTGGAAAATATGCTAATTTCCATGGAAACTGGCCATAAGTCTCTGACCAATTTTCCGTATTATGCGTTTTTTTATGCTCAGATTCTCTTCAGACCGCCAATGAGTGCTGACTATAGGACTCTCACTGCTCTAAACATTCTTCTTGGAGCCCACATTGTGTATCTTTCAACATGAAAAATATCAGGAAGCAATTTTTTCTCTCCTACAGTTTATGTTGATTTAAAGAACAAAACATTCTTGTGAGTTCCATGGATAAAAGGCGTGAGATGATGAGTTTTCGGCCACTGAGCTCTTAGAGCCCTGATTCTTTCATTTTGAAGCTTCTTGGAGTTGAGATACTTCTCATGATGGATGTAAGGGGGAGGGTGTGGAACAATTTGGTAAGTAGCACCACTCTGCAAGAATTACTGGCTCAGAGCCCAGGGAGTATCTTGGCAGGCTGGCTTAGAGTGGAATGGGTTTTGTTCTTTCCCGGCTCACTTTTTAAGTATCTGCTGAGAGGATTTCAGACCTTCCATATAGCTAACATAGCCCACAATTCTTTTGAAAATTTGAGAATATGTCTAGTGGGTTGAAGTAGTACGTTTTTGGACCTACTTTCTCTCTTTTTACTTTAAATATAAATTACTGAGTATAAAAGCATAGTAGGTGAAGGATTAGAGAGAGGGTCAGAAAGACCCTCAACCACTGCTTTCTGATATGAATGAAGAGGGTGTTGGCCTATGAGCAGGTAAGACTAGGTTGTTTCAAAATTATCGTGGCCCTTTCTCTCCTTGCTACTAGAAAGTACAGAACTACCGTACACCCAAACAACAGGAGTGTCTGCACCCCCTTGGCTCTCCTCTGATTGTGCCCCTTCCTCACAGAGTAAGGAATCCACAGGACCAAATGGATGTGGTCCATACAGAGTACACACTCCCAGGCCCCCTTCTTCTAGACCAGACTTCAGATACCTGGGGAACTGGAATTTCCACCCAGACTGGCCTGGAAACAACTCCAGAGTCTGTGTGGGCCTCTTTCCTGAGGTAGACTGTGATGCTCACGTGTCTTCAGGCCAAAGGAAGGCCAAGGTGCAGCTGTTGGCAGGGAGGGGTTGGATGGAGTGTGGCTATGGGGCCCAGAGTGCCTACACAGTTATGCCTAAGATCTGTCAGGGTGCAAGACCGAGACAAAAGTGGGAACAGAGGGGACAGGATGTGATTCACATCTTAGTGTGGAAATCCACAGAGTCCAAGAGTTCTCAATTCAAAGCTGGCCTTGTGAAGGTAGATTTCTCAGGATACAAGGATAGCATACATTTTTACAGTTTGTTAGGTTGATTTGTAACTTTCAAACACTTAGATTTATAGTATATGGACCTCTATTTATACATGTGCCCTAAAACCCGCAGTGTTAAAACCAGATCTGGTGATGAGAAATATATGCAAACAGGCACATATTCTCATGAGGCCAGGCTACATTGTGACTGAAGCACAAGGAACGTGAAAACATCACACTCGTGTTTGAATTTCAGCTCTGCGACTGTTCTTTCACCTCTCGAAGTCTGAGTTTCCTCGTTTCTAACATGAGGATGATAATGCCTAGCACACAGATTTTTTTTTAAATAACAATTACGTCAATAAGAGGTTTTAAATATATAAATAGATACGGATGTCCTGTGATGGACTATATCTCTATCTATCTCTGTCTGTCTACCAAGAGAGAAAGAGAGAGAACAGATCCCGAGAAGGTACAAGACATATTAACATATCTGTGTGTCAGCAGCTAATCTTTCCCTTTAAGAATTTTCTTGTAGAGTTATCTACTCAGAGGCACAAAGTTTCTCCTGACTAATGCATATTAACTCGGTTAAATTTCAACTTTAGAACATCAACAATTCCTCCCATTTTAGCGACCTATGGAAATCTACCCTTCCTCTCTCCGGCACCAGCGTATTCTGGGATGGATTTTACATCCCAGTTTACCTGCTTATTACTGCTTCTCGTACAAAGAAATCCCAAATAAATTTACACAGATTTTCACACTCTTCTCTTAGCCTAAATCATAACATTTATTCTTGAACACAAATGGAAAAACCATACCTTTTTTTATAAATATATTGGAATATTAACCAGCAACTATACTGGACACTTCCATCACATGACAGAGCATTACCTTTAATTATTTACAGGGCTCACCTTCCCGCTCCCCTTCTCACATGAACTACCTACATTTTCAAGGGCTTGATATGCAATATTACTTATAGCCCATCAATTTCTGCTCCATATGCTTAAAAGACCAAGCAGATTCTATCCCCCTTCCTCCTCAATCATCCCCTTGAATCATCAGTCTTCCAATGCTTAGATTCTTCCACCCATCACTTTTCTACAAACTTCACTCTGCCTACCTGTTAGGATAGTTGTGGTGGCTGGTGCTGTGTCAAGTTGGTTAAACTAAGTGCATTTCAGAAGCCACATCACCATCTGGTTTGGTTAGAGCTCGCCCAAAGGGGACCCTGTCAGAGATTTAGAAGTTAGAGTCTTCTAAATGATAATAAAATAATGGAAACTATCTTGCCATTACTACCAATAGAGACACAGATACAAATAGTCCAAACAATCCAGTGGATTTAACAGGGAAGGTAATTATATTTACTGTATCTACATTTTATGCAAGAATAAATTAGGCTTCTCAGTGGATATGATTTGCCCAAATCACATGTTTACCAAGTAGAAGTTCCTGTTATTCGACAGTCTCCACCAATTCATGGTCCACCCAGGACCACGGGTGGTCTCTTCTATTTCCATAGATGTAGCCAGCATGTAAGAATCCATTTTGGGAAATAGTGGAAGTGATAGACATAGTACATACACTGAAGGGAGTTTTGGAAGGAAGCTTTCAATCTGTGATCCAGTGAAAGGCAGATGCCAGAGATTTCTGTATAGATTTATGCTTCTAATATGTTAGTAAATAGTTACTGAAATTATCACGAATATTGAAACTATTATGGCTGAAATGGATACCAACTATTCTTAATGCTACATAAAATGAAATCAAAGAACTTCAAGGAAAATTAAATGTACTGAATATCAGTGTGGTCTTTGCCTGACCTGAATCCTGCTGTTTACATGGATGAGAACAAGAAGGTCTCCATATTAAAGTCTGGTTATTGAAATAACCTGTTAAAATAAGCAAACTTTTCACATTAATAAATACCATCATTTTATGCTACAAACTTACAATTGTCTGTAGAAGGCCCCCGACAGTAAATTAATTAAATCTCTGTTCCATTATGGTGTCAGCTAATTTGGAAACTCATTATTTATTTGGTAGTAATTTAGCCTAGCAAATTAATTAGAAATAGCATGAGATAACAGATAATTCAAGATGAAAGTCCAAATCAAAGAAGATGCTCAGTGAAGAGGGGCAGGCACATCATTTTCAGAAGGGCTTTTTCTCTTCCTAAAGACAGACAATGCAGTGCAGAGAAGCTGCTCAGAAGTGGAATTAGTAAAACAGAATCAGGAATTGTCTTTACAAAAATCAGTTCCCCCTGTACAAGGGCTGTCTACAAAAGGCTGCGCCCCAGTGTCTTCACAGAGCTCTTCCTGAGTTCCTCCTCTTCGTGCACAGTCTAGGACCCATGGTACAACTGGCCACTGGTCAACAATCTCTAACCACGGGCAGGTTGGGGTATTGGAAACGTGGTGTCTGCAACGATTTGAAAAGAAAGAACCTGTTTGTGGCTGGAGTGACATTACTCTTGTGGGTACAAAGAAAAGTGGTCTCGTGGTACCTTGTAGCTACCTATATTTCCAGATAGTGTCACCTGATGAAAATAATGCTTGAGGCAAAGACTTTTCCTGCCTTCCTCGAGGGTTCAAGGAAGTCCAGGAAAGTTAAAAAAAAAAGCTTTTCAGTTCATCCCCTTCATCAATGAGATTGGCAGCTTTTCTCTGGAATTTGGAATGTTCTCTTTAATGTAAAAACTTGCCAGATTTTAACTTTTGACGGCTCTTCATGAGAAAGGTGAGTTCGGCACTGCTAATATGCAGCACGATCATCTGGAAGCCTAAAGTTAATTAAAGTTTTATTCGATCTACAAGGACATGTGAAATACTTACTAGATACCAGTCACTGGGCTGTATGCTCCTCTCACTCAGTGGGGAACCAAGCAAACAAGTTCCTTTCTTCAGGGAGATTTCAGTCCAGTGGGGAAACACATTCAAATACATGAGTGAATACACGATTATGAATTTTAATAAATAATATAAAGAATCATGTAGAGTATGATGAAACTTGAGGGACCTAATTTAGATTAAGGGGCCAGGGAACCCGTCTCAAGAAATTACATTTAGGCTGAGACTGGAAGAACAAATAGGAATCATTCCAGATGTAGACAATAAAGAAGAGACTGTTAAAGGAGAAACAAGTTGTGTGAAGACTTGAAGGCTTGGAGGATATTTTTTAAAGTCCAATGAATGAGACGAGAAACGGAATTGGAGCCATGGGCGGAGCTGGATCAAAGGAGCTCGGGAGCCATGTTAACATTTTGTATTTTATGCTCAGAGCGACGGAAAATGCTCAATGCTTTTAAGGAGGAGAAGGACATGATCAAGTTAACTGGCCTAAAATGTCCCACTGGCTGCTGCTGAGTGGAAAAAGAAAAATGAGAAAAGGCATATGGAAGTTTTCAATTCAATAGCCACCTGAGGCCTCAGGCAATCAGGACGGGCCCTTTTTCCTCGGAAGCTTTTTGGGCGTCAATAATTCATTTATCCTCGTATTTCAATATTTGTTTTTTCTCCATTTGTGGGACATAGTTCTGTATAGTGAGAAACGACCTGAAAGAACTATTCAACTGTAGGCACCTACACCCGGTCCTGTTGATTCTGCAGCACCACTTCCATGTGAAGAGGTATTTCAGGGAAGAAGGTTGTGTTTTTTTCTCTGAGGGAACAAAGACCTTTTGACAATGTGTTATGAGGCCCTGCCTTTTCTTTCATCATGATAAAACACTGCAGCAAACACATAAATCACATAAGAATAGACTGGATTTATACCAAGAAAATAACTGTTTATTCTATTGAAAAACATGCAGAAAGAGCTCAGTTGCAAAGAACGATTCCCTGTGACCTTCTACTGTCACTGTGATCCTAAGATCTACCCAGTTGCCTCATATGCTTGAGCAAATTAATGAGAACATATTTTTACTGAATTGAAAACACAGACCTCATTCCCTTAGGATTATCAACTGAAATTTCTTTCACAGGGAGTTAAGGTATTATTTTTTTTTTCTATCTAAAAACCAGATTCAGGTCATATAAAGAATTTCAACAGCTGCTTTAAATAAAGGGAGGAGGGAATTAAATTTATTTTGTAAGATGACACTTATGTTATCACCTTTAGATTGTCTCTTAATGTTCATTGATGTCCCTAATTTTTCCTTTAATCATGTCCATGACCCCTGATTAATAAGAACTTAATAAGTTATCATTAAGAATGTTGACATGGAAGGCAAAAATTATATGTTACTGCAATAAATGAGATTGCTTTTTCTCCTTTTCTCTCTGTATTTTTCTCTCATATATAGTCTACAGCAACTAAAATTATATGTTCCTTCGATATTGGCTGGTTTCCCAGAGACTCTTGGGCACTGATGCCTTTTCTTCTGATTAATTTGAGAAATAATATTCAACACCACTACTCAGAATCTGTTATTTTTTTCAAAAGAGAAACACAGGATAGAAAAAGGGTTTGCTATACCTGCCATCCTGAATCCCAGTCTGGTGATGAAATACAGTGAAGAAGCAGGACTCAGGAACTAAATGTGAGGGTCCTGGCAATGCAAATTTTCATGTGCTCATTTTCCTGTGTAATGTTCATTGAACTAGCATTTATTTAGTGCTACAGTTGTGATATATACACTGAGAGACACAAAGACAAATCGGACATAGATTCTATCCTCAGGAAGCTTACATTATAACAGGAAATTTCATAAATGGTAGTAAGAAGCCATAATAAATTGCAACAAGTGATGATGTACAAATAAAGTGTTATGGCACTTAACAGTAGGGAAGTAGTTGCTTCTGGTTTAGGGAAAGTGGCGAACAACATAAATAAAAAGTTGCATCAGAAGTGAAATTTGAATCGTGTCAAATTTCAACACGTTTGTCCCAGCACATGGTTCTCAACTTTTTGTTTTTGTTGTTCTCAGAAACACTTTATACTCTTAAAACTTATTGAGGACCCCAAAGATCAGTCTTTATATAGGCTATATCTATTGTTGTTTTCTATATTAGAATTTAAAACAGAATTTTTAGACCAGAGTTATTTACTAATTTATTTGAAAAATAGACCCACTACATGCCAACATAAATAATAAATTTGTATTAAAAATATATCCTCTGAAACAAAAAAATTCATCTGGAAGAATGACTCCATTTTACTTTTTTTCCAGATCTATTTACTGTCTAAATTGATAGAAGACAGTTGAATTTTCATAGGTGCTCTGCATTAAATCTTTCATGATATATTGTTTTTGTTAAAGTAGATGATAAAAAAATATAGCTTCAAAAATATATGTGGTTGACAAAGGGAGGAATATTTTAACAGCCTCTTCAGATAAATCGTATGCTCTTCTTTAATACCACACAAAACCTCAACAAATGACTATGGATACATAAATTATACAAAACATCACTTATCCCCCAGTCACAAGAGAATAGTTGATGTCTCCAAAATGAAAGCGAATGCAGGATGTTACTCCACGCTACTCTCCAAGAAAAACCATAAAGGGAAGGACTATTGGCCATAAATGGCCAGAGATCGTCACAGGAATTCTGCCTCTGAGTTGAGCGCCCAGTCTATTTCACCCCAATGATATTTAAGTATTTCCTCCTTTTAGCCTACTACATCATGAAATATAAATAAATATGATCATGTGTTAACTTTGCTTAATACTCTTAAATGGCTATCCATGACTGCAATAGAGTTTACTTAAAAGATATAGACCACATTTCTCAACATGACAAACAGGCCCAATGTTACCTAAATTCTTCCTCCTTCTCCAGATTTGTCTCCTAACACTCTAGGCATTGCAACATAAGCAATAGCAGCTCCTCCCCACCCAAACACCATGCAATTTCTCACCTCTGAATTTGCTCATCCATCTCTCCTTTATGTGGAGGTAAATCTTAATCAACCTTTAACATTCAAGGGACACCATCTGCCATGGTTCTTCAAGTCTGTGTTAAGATTCACTCCTCTGAGCTCTCATAAGATCCAAACTGTCATCTGTCATTAAACTTACTATTTATCATATTGCCTTCCATTTATTCATTTATTTGGCTCTGTCTGCCACTATAACATGAATGTCTTGAATACAGGGAATGTGTGATATGAATGTTTATACTCTAATGCCTAGATCAAAGTTCAGCACATAGTAGGCACAAAAATGTTTGTGGAAATAATGCACAATCATTCTTTTTAAAATTTGTCTTCAATGCTCACATTTGACTGACTTCACACACTTCCGTTCTAATATGACAAGTTCTACTCCCAAACAGGAATCAAATGATTCCAGAGACAAATCGCCTAATGAGGAGAGCTGCAAAGTTAAAGCACTCATCAGTAAACGCCACAACTCTGTCCTGGTTGTTTTTCTTTCAGAAATGACTTTCTGACATAAAATGATCAACATTCAGCCTGCAGCTTCTTGCAGTCCAGAAGCAAATGATTCATACTTCTTGTTATTATATTAATGCATGAGGAAAGCACTAAAAATTCCAAGAAGCCATAATATAGTCACAACATCATAACTTTCTCTCATTACCCGGAAGTCAATGGATCATTTCTCCTGATATGTATTGATTCAGGCTGCCACCTTTGGAGTTTACATTCACTGTCACTCATACCGTTTAGGTCAAATAGCTGTCATTACCACCTTAGTGCATTCACCTATGGAACTACACTAGACTCCATGCAAACACTGTACATTTTGCTCCACGATAATTGGACACTTGCTCTGTCCAAGGTGCTGAAGGTGGAAAGAAAAGAGGTTCTTGCCTAAAGACCAACAGTTTTCCCTACACTGTGCTAAGCACTTTACCATCACTATGTCATTTAATCTTCACAACAAACATGTGAGATAGTTGGTGTTATTGTCCTCATTTTATAGATAAGGAAACTGAAGCTCTGCCTGGTTGATCCTGAACACCATGGCTATGCAGGGGACACAAATGTTCCTAAGGACCTGCCTGGGTCTCAGCCCTCACTTGCCCCTGCAGGTCCCTTGAAGGCCACTCCTGACCTTCTCACATCTGCTAATTCCTCTGCAGAGCTCCCCAGTGCTACTGCTGTGCTGCCAGAGATGCAAGATACCAAGACTTGCCTGATTCTCTGCTCTCATCTGTGAGCTGTCAATCATGAGCCATAATCACTGCTTCTGTGCTGGTGCTCTAGGTGGCTTGCTTCCATTTATTCAATTCATTTTTCAATATGTGCCAGGCACCGAAGAGGACATGTAAAGCACCTGCCCTCATGGAGCTTTCATTCCAGGAGATGCAGCTCTGCCCTTGGTCCTTAGCTGATTAGCTCTGGAGCTTTCAGAGCTAAATGGGCCCCAGGAGACAGACTAAACCCGCCTCCTCCCTTACTCCAGGTACCTCATAGCATTGTCTAGAGGAGTTTTCCACAAGCCTGGTCTTAGGAGTCTTTGTCAATAACCCTCTATGTTCTTGGGCCTCTAGAGCTGGCCACAGAAACTTGGAACACAATGGGACTCTCAGGGTACAATTTGTTTTTACCTCAATTAAGAACATTCACTGTTGTATCTCTCCTTTAAGTCAAGTGTTGATGATTCTAGAACTCTTGAAATAATCTTTAGCTTGGCCGTCTCCAGAAGCTGAAGGGCCAGCACACAAATGGTCCCCAAGAGAATGGAGGCTATCCAGATATACATTAGCGTCCTGGACTACACACACATGAATAAAATAATACCTCCTTAATAATCAGTCCTTAATAGGACTTCAGGTGGTTATGCTGAGGTAGAGGTCATAGAACATGAATTAACAACTTAGCCTTTCCTCCCTTCTCTGTGGAAGATGCCTTCCTTCTTTCTAATGCTGATTCTCTTGTGCTCATGGCCTTCCTGCTCAGCCACCCTACTGCATCAGCCACTACTAACTTGCTCTAGTTTCAACTTCTCTCTCACTACTGTTCTTCATTTCCACGTAGTGTTCAAGGCCCTCTCATCTAAAAAACAAAGCAAATCCCTCTCTTGACACTTTAGGCTTTTCATTGTCCTCATTTCCTTTCCAGTGATGCTTCTTTTAAGATTTGTCTGCATTCAATGTTTCCACTTCTTCAATGCTCATTCTGCTTGCAAATCATAGAAGTCTGCTCCAGCCCCATCCTGCCCTGACTTTGCTCTTCTTAAGGTCCCCAACCGCAAAGTGGTTGCTAAATGAAAGGACTCTTCCAGCTCCTTATTTTTCTTGGCTCTATACAGCCTTGACACTACTGACTACTTTCTCACTGAAATACCTGCTTCCCCTGGTTCCACATCCCATTCTCATGCTGCTGCCAACATGTTTCTTACTCTTACCATTTGCTATGGGGCTGTGCAGCTTATTACTCTGAACATGATGTGTATTATATCCTGCGCCCCCTCCACCTTCTCCTCCCATGCCTTTGCTAGGCTGACTCTCTTCCTACTTTTTATCCTCTGGACAATTTATTTTCCCTGTAACATTTATTTAGTTGCCCTTTACCCAATCCTCCCATTCTCATCTCTGAATCTTCTCAGCTGTCCCATGCATGGCATTCCTTCTCCTCCCTCTTTGCTCATTCAATAGCAATTTCTCTTCTCCAAGGAACGTTTTCATAGAAACTGGAGAGACGTGGTTTTCTGTGATGTCTCCAAGATTTGCTGTGTTTAAACCTTCTCTACCTAACACTCCTCGGGATATAGTCACTCTTTGTCTTTTACAAATTATTATGCTAATATTACTTCAAGAATCATTGTGTGGTGTCAGGGCTGGGCCATGTATTTCAAGCAAACAGGGGCTTTGAGCATTTGATGTGATTTCAGCATTTAGTAAAAATGCATCAGAATGCAATAGAGATGTTTTATGATAATGTGATAGTGACTTATTATGAATAACCAAGTGTGTTACTAAGTGACCAGAGGACTATATATATATGAAAATTCTCATGTGAGTATGGGTCCAGTGTTTCAGTCATAGTCATGCTTACAAGACTCATCTAAAGAGGAACAGGGACACTGATACATTTTTATACCATCTCTTCTTAATTAATCATGGAAATAACCAAGGTGGCCCATCATTGCTGGCTTAAGAAGCACTCATGAGTTTACCAACTAAAAGTACACCATGAAGAAAATTTTATGTTTCTTATTTCCCCTTAATATTTGACCTGTTTCTGCCCTTCCCTTCCTTCCCTCTCTCTCTCTCTGGAAGAAGAGTTCTTTTTCAAATTTTGTTTATCTTATTTTACTTATTTATTTGTTTTTACTTTATTTATTGTAATTTTAAGTGGTACTACTTCCCTTTGTTATATTTGTATAGCTTAGAATTTTAAAAGATACAAAATAGAATACGGCGAAAAGTCTCCTTCTGCCCAGAGCTGCTGTCACAGTCCCCGCCTGAGACAACCAGTCCTACTAGTTTCTAGATCTCTTCCGAGAAATTTCATGCATATGCAAATGATCAAACTCCCTGATATCTCTCCAGAGACAGGATTTCTTTGGGAGCCACTGATCACTGTTCTCTTCATACATTTGCATGTTCTGGGCTCTTGCTAGCCTCTTCCTCCCAGCCCTAACAGGGCACACATCAAGTTATACTCCTTCTCTTTAGGAACTCCCTCCAGGTTCTGCCTTTTAAACTCCTCTTTGCACCTACTTGCTTAGCCTCGGTGACTTCAGTTTTCCTTCCTCTGAGTATGACCCCTTTAGATTAAGGCCTATTCTGGATTTGGGGACTGGTTCTTCATTTTGGCTTTGATCCTTTGGTTGTTGCCTTTTACATTTCTCTGGCTCCAGGCTATGCTGTTCACAGGCAGTTCTAACTCTCCTCTTTGCTCAGTTCTGACTCCTGAAACCCTCCTCCAAATCTAGTGTCCTATATATTTGTTTTACCAGGAATAGAATTTTGGCCTTCAAGATCAAGTCCAGGTGACCTTGGGAATACCATCACATGCCTCACCTTTCTTTTTTCCATTTCAGAAAACACAGGCTTTCTCTTCCTCTCACCCACCCCATGCCTTTGTTCCGTCTTACATCCTTTTATTTTCTTGTTTATTTATGCCCAGCTATTACCAAAAATCTCAACGCACCTGGGCTGATTAATTTTTGTTCCTTTTATATGTACAAAGCTAATAAAGCAGAGGTTACATTCTTCATGTTACAGCCCCTTCCTTCTGTGAAAAGAAACCTCTATCTCTTGTCCAATAATTGGCTAGCAAATCCCTGGGACCTCTACCAGAAACAAAAGCTTCTCTATCTGCCATGTCAGGAGTATTCAGCTATATCTCAGATTCTTCTCCTGTCTGTATGCGGGAGGAAAGACACCCTAAAGACCATGTTACTCAAAGTAGCTGATGAAATGTGCAGTGCCACAGTAGCAGAAATTTGGTTCTGTGAAGAGTAAAGTCTGACTGTATTCTATCAGGTTGAACACTTTTGTATGAACCAAAAGAATATGTGGGCATATCAGGGCTTTCATAAGATAGAGTCACAAGCTCATGGAGATGGGAAACTTTGCAACGTATAAAAAGTTGACAGTAGTAAAGCAGTGATTTCCAGGCAAACATTGAATTTCAAGCAAGTAATTGGAAAGTAAAACTGATTGTGTTCTCCTGGTGAAGTGAATTAAACTGTTTACCATTAAAATATTCTGGTAATATAGTCTTCCATCATTGTCTGTCTCTCTAGTTCTCTCTGGCAAAATTATAATTCACTTTCATAAGTCAGCCATTAAAATACTTCTTTTTTCTTTTGTTTTTTTTAAAGAAGAAGATTAGCCCAGGGTTAAAAACATCCACCACCAACCCTCCTCTTTTTTGCTGAGGAAGACTGGCCCTGACCTAACATCCATGCCCATCTTCCTCTACTTTATATATGCGATGCCTTCCACAGCATGGCTTGCCAAGCAGTGCCATGTCCGCACCTAGGATCTGAACCGGCGAACCCCAGACACCTGGAGGAGAATGTGCGAACTCAACCACTGCACCACTGGGCCAGCCCCTAAAATACTTCTTTTTTGAATGTTAGGATAGAAGCATGGGTGCTTTGAATTTTTTAGTTCTTATTGCCATAGCCTATGGAAACACCTGGGAAGTATAATGTCCAGCCATTAAACTACGTGATGTCAGTAGAAAATAGCTTCATTTTGATTTGTGGGACTATGGAATCAGTATCTTACAAAGCTAAAAATAGACCAATTAACTTACTTATTGTCATATGTACATGATGTCTAGACTCAATGACTTTCAAAGAAGTTTGTGCATTCTACAGTACACATTCACAGTATAAATCTTGTCTGTAAGTGACTTGAATTGCCAAGATAATTGTCAGTAATAACTCATCAAAATATATGAGTTAGTTCAAGAGCAACATGTTTATTATACTATATATACTTAGCAATTCTGTTGAAGTCATCCTAGAGTCTTCTGACATTAATGCTTCCATCTACATAGATCTTGGCATATTAAATTAATCTCTCATGAGTTACTGTGTGTAAATATATAACTAAAGCTACATCTAGGTGGATTGGGACTGGTGATGGAAATGTCTAATCCTGCCTGTTATGATTGAGTCACTATCTCAAGGTTAAAACTGTTTGGCCATGAGTCAAACAAGATAATATGAAACAAAATAGGAGGTCAGCTAGGCTGGGTACTTCACTTGCTTCCTACTTCCTTCCTACCCAGTCTTATGTTTGTTTCATCTTATATTCAACTAATCTTCCAAAACAAATAAAAACCTGCAGATAAAGGGTACGAATGACTCTAACTCTGAAAGATAGAAAAGTCAGGGGAATGATTACACCTGCCCTTCTCACTTTTAGCTCTACAAGAATCTCTGGTGGAAGAGGGTCCAAAATGGCAGCCTAGGAAGACCCTAAAGTGACTTCCTCCCCAGGACACACCTAATCTACATCTCCATATAGAGCAATTCCTCCTGAAGAACTGAGTACTGACTGAACAGCTTCTGCAAAGCAAATGATAGAGGGACCACACAGAGATGGGTAGGACAGATGGAGACATGGTATGGATAAGAATGCAACCACTGATGTGGTAACCTGCAGCAGGGAGGGATATCACTGAGGGGCCCTCCTGCATGCTTGCCTTCCCTATGGCACAGTAAAAAACAGTAGTAAGAAGGGCACCTAGAGTATATAGGAAAGAAATCTGCTTACTAATCCTAGAGCATCTGCCAGACAGGCAAGGAACTGCTAGAACTCTCCCTGGGATCAGAAGCACCAGCAAGCACCATTTTTATATTCCCCTTCAACCTTGATATTGTGGGTAGGAGCACAGTCCCGATGCTCTAACCGGCTTGCTCAGGCCACCCCAGAGCACCCTGGGCCCCCAGCCCACACCAGCTGCAGCTGTCCCCAGATGGTGGCCCAGTACAGACAAAAGTAGTAAAATCAACTGTAACCACAATAAGTATTTAAGAGATACACAAATAAAAAGATGCAAGATATGACATCAAAAATGTAAAACATGGCGGGGAGTAAAAATGTATGTTTATAGAATGCATTTGAACTTAAGCAACTATCACCTTAAAATAGACTGCTATATACATATAGGTCTATATATATGAATTTCATGATAACCACAAGGCAAAAACCTGCAATAGATACACAAAAAGTAGAGAGAAAGGAAACCAAACATAACACTAAAGAAAATCATCAAACCTCAAGGGAAAAGACCAAGAAAAGAATAAAAGAACAAAGAACTACAAAAACAATCAGAAAACAACTAACAAAACAGCAATAAGTACATATCTATCAATAATTACTTTAAATGTAAATGAACTAAATGCTCCAGTCAAAACACATAGGGTGGTTGAATGGATAAAATAACAAGACCCATCTATATGCTCCCTACAAGAAACTTACTTCAGCTCTAAAGACCCACAGACTGAAAGCGAAGGAATGGAAAAAGATATTCCATTCAAATGGAAGTGAAAAGAAAGCTGAGGTAGCAACATTTACATCAGACAAAATAGACTTTACAACAAGACTATAAAGAAAGACAAAGTACATTACATAATGATAAAGGGCCAACCCAAGAAGAGAATATAACATTCATAAATATTTATGCACCCAACCTAGGAGCACTTAAATATATAAAGCCAATATTATCAGACATAAATGGAGAAATCAACAGTAATACAATAATAGTAGGGAACTTTAATACCCCACTTACACCAATGGATAGATCATCCAGAGAGAAAATCAATAGGGAAATATTGGCCTTAAATTAAACATTAGACCATATAGACTTAAAGATATGCGGCCATGCATTGCTTAATGATGAAGAGACGTTCTGCATTTTTGGGCAATTTCATAATTGTGTGAATGTCACAGAGTTTTACTCACTCAAACCTCCTACACGTGTAGGCAATATGGTACAGCCTATTGCTCCTAGGCTACAAATCTGTACGACATGTTACTGTACTGAATACTATATGCAATTGTAACACAATGCTAAGTATTTGTGAATCTAAATATATCTACACATACAAACAGTACAGTAAAAAT
Organism: Equus przewalskii; assembly: GCF_037783145.1. Taxonomy (NCBI): domain Eukaryota; kingdom Metazoa; phylum Chordata; class Mammalia; order Perissodactyla; family Equidae; genus Equus; species Equus przewalskii. The sequence goes on from NC_091852.1 coordinate 47,127,547, forward strand.
ATAGTATAAAAGATAAAAAAATGGTACAATTGTATAGGGCGCTTGCCATGAATGGAGCTTGCAGGAATGGAAATTGTTCTGGGTGAGTCAGTGAGTGAGTGGTAAGTAAATGTGCAGACCTAGGACATTACTGCACACTACCACAGATTTATAAACACTGTACACTAGGCTACACTAAATTTATTTAAAAATATGTATTTTTCTTTCTTCAATAATAAATTAATCTTAGCTTACCATAACTTTTTTTACTTTACAAAGTTTTTAATTTTTTGTTAACTTTTTGACACTTTTGTAATAGCACTAGCTTAAAACACAACACATTGTACAGCAATACAAAGCATTTCCTTTCTTTATGTCCTTATTCTATAAGCTTTTTTCTAATTTTAAAATTTTTACTTATTTTACTTTTTTGTTATAAACTAAGACACAGACACACACATAAGCCTAGGCCTACACTAGACCAGGATCATCAATATCATTGTCTTACACCTTCACATCTTGTCCCACTCGAAGTACTTCACAGGCATCAACACGCATGGAGCTGCCATCTCCTATGATAACAATGCCTTCTTCTGAAGGACTTGACTGAAGCTCTTCTTAAGGAGGTGTCACTTTTTTCAAAAATACATCCATGGTGATTTGCTTTTCTTTTTTTTTATCATAGATTTGCTTATAAGAAAATAATGCACCATGAGTATTCCTCTCTATTAATGAAAACCTTTCAGTGTTGGGGTCCATGTTTTCAAACTTTTTAAGGAGCTTGTTGAGGTCTACAAAAGCTTCTGCTAAGCCCTTTACTATGAATTTCCTTGGATGCTCTCTGTTTTCTTCTCCTATAGTTTCCTTTTCTCTTGCCTCTTCTTCAGCTATGCATGCTATTCCAGTTCCAACAACTCCTCATTAGTCAACTCCTCGGGAACCACTTCCAGGAGCTCCTCAATGTCACCGTCATCTACATCCAGGTTAAAGTTGTGTGCTGTCTCAATCACAGCCTTGGTCACTTTTGCAACCTCCTCCTCTTTGGCAAATCCTTTGAAGAAATGGATAAACCTCTTAAGTGTCTTCTTCCAGATGCCATTCATACACTCCTTGGTGACACCACCCCAAGCCCAAGCAAGGTTCTTGATGAAGTCATAGATGTTTTAATCCTTTCAGAATTGTATCAGTGTCTTATCAGTGTCTTCCTCAGTTGCAGCAATAGCCTGGGCAAAGTCCTCCTCAGGTAGTAGGTCTTAAAAGCTGCTATAACTCTCTGATCCATTGCTTTGATCAAAGAGGTGGTGTTTGGAGGGAGAAACTTTGATATTGCTTTGATATTGGGATGAAGATCACCAAGAAAAGGAAGATGTTCAGGAGCTTTACAAATAATAAGAAAAATCTTGAGAGATTTGTTATTTTCTAAACAGTGCTTCTCCATTTCATTGGCATAGCAATTCAGGAGGGTATCTTGGAAGAGGACCTGCGTCATCCATGACTTCTTATTGCTCCTGCAGTACACTGGCTGTGTGTGTTTATTGGTGTGCTTGAAGGTCACTGTGCCAGATCACAAAGGGTTTCAATTTGTAGCCTGCAACATTACCCTCAAGCAAGATTGTTATCCTGTCCTTAGAAACCTTGACGCATAGGGAATATAGTCAATAATACTGTAATAACTGTACAGTGACAGATGGTAACTAGACTTATCATAGTGATCGTTTCATAACGTATATAAATATCAAATCATTATGATGTACACCTGAAACTAATAGGATATTTTATGTCAATTATACTTCAATAAAAAAAAGAATCCCTGGCACATTTAACTTTTGTGGGACACATTCTCAAACGCTCACCACTTTCAAAGTCAAGTGCAAGGTCAAAATTACGTAGTCATATCTTTACTTAGCAAAACAAAACCAATAATGAAAGTATTAAACTAAACTGGGACATGAATCATTAGATTCTTTTTGGCATCAGTGGAGAAAACACCAAGATCAGATCCAGAGCTAGGATGTGTGTAAGTGCAGCTAACTCCCCAAAGGGGGAGAAAGTTAGATAACACACTAAGGTTCTCTTTATTAATTGTTGCCAATATTAAGTGTTATAAAATGTTCAGCCTTGATTAAGGTCTGTACATTAATAAAATATATAAATATTTTGGTAATTCTATCAACATACTGGCATATGTAATCAAAACATAGTCTATATCAAATGCTGATGAAGTGCAAACAGAAATCTTCTTGCGAAGGGTTTGATCATGGTTCCTTTAAACTGTGAGTGGGGAGATAGTAAGTAATAATAATCCTCACTAGAAAATACCCACTGAATACCCTCAATGTGCAAATCAACCTAGTAGACACTAAGGGTGAAAAATATATGAAGCAATCCTTGCATTAAAAGGCTTAGGGCCCAGTTGGAGACAAATGTGACATCTCTGGGCCCAGCCCCATGACCTAATGGTTAAGTTCAGCACACTCCACTTTGGCAGCCCCAGTTCAGTTCCCAGGTGTCCACCTACACCACTCATCAGCGGCCATGCTCTGGCAATGACCCACATACAAAACAGAGGAAGATTGGCACAGATGTTAGCTCAGGGCAAATCTTCCTCAAGCAAAAAGAGGAAAATTTGCAACACATGTTAGCTCAGAAAAAAAAAAGAAAGAAAGAAATGTGATGGCTCCATTGCCCCTGACAGCCTATGATGTCCTTAGAGTAGAGACCAACCAAGGACACAAAAACTATTTGCTGAGTGGTTATGAAGGCCCAAGGTCAAAAATCTGAATGTGATACAATGACAGACTATTTTGTAATTTTATCTAGAATCACTCAGCAGCTCAAGTGTCAGAATATAGAAATCAAGTTGCTCATTCATCTATAAAAAATAAAAACAAATTTGCTAGATAACTAGGCTGATCTTATGAAGATAACTTTATTACCATCTTTTAAAAATTTCTACAGCTCTAGGAACACAATAATACCCTAGTAAAGCCCTAGCTGGAATTTTGCAGAGAATGCAAGAACTAGGGTTTTTCTTCCTCTCCCATTTGGCTGATACATGATTTAAGCCAGGTTTCTTAGCACAGTCTGTTTCCTCACTCGAACAATGGGAATAATGTTTGCTTGTTTCTTCAGAACACAGTGGGGGGGACAATCAAGAAAACTATTTGAAGACACCTTGTTCCTTATCTTACTAATAAGACATTTTATTTCTATGCAGCAGAAACCTCTTGGAGCCTACTCCTTTACAAAAAATAATTCAATAGTCATCTTAACACTGGTTTAAAAATGCATATAAATTCCACTCCGAGGTCCAAGAGAAAGGAAAACATATGTCTACACAAACACACAAAAACGTATGCAAATGATCATAGCTGCATTATTCATAATATCTTAACAGTGGAAACAACTCTAATTTCCATCAACTGATGAATAGGTCAACAAAATGTGGTATATCCATGCAATGATTGCTGTTCCACAAAAAGGAATGAAGGACTGATCCATGGCACAACACGGATGAACCTTGAAAACATTATGTTAAAAAAAGCAGTTAAAAAGACCACATATTATATTATTCCATTTATATAAAATGTCTAGAACAGAGAAATCCACAGAAACAGAGAGATCAGTGGTTGCCTAGGACTGGGGAGGGAAGGAGGCAGGAGAATAGGGAGGGACTGCTTATCTGTATGGAGTTTCTTTTTAGCGAGATGGAAGTGATCTGGAATTAATAGTGATGTTAAAATACTAAAATCCATTGAAATGTACACTCTAAATGGGTGAATTTTATGATATGTGAATTAGTTTTCAATAAAGGTTTTTAAAATGCATATAAACCACCCCCACAAAAAAACACAAAAGAGTACTTGTCATTTCAGTAACCTGAAGGATCATGCTTTCAGCAATGTAGCAAAATGCATTTTATCGGCGCAGTTGTAGCTGTTGCATTTGCATTTGCATTTCACTACCCATCATCTCAGAGGGAGAGTCAGGCCTAAGGATCTCAGGCAGCTTCACTCTGTCTCTGTCGTTAGACAACACGGGAAGGACCCATTCCCACACTACTGAGTCCACATTTTCTTAATCCAACCTTCTCGACCATTTTGAGAATTAATTCCTTTCGCTTCCAATCTCTAATGCTGAGAAGCCTTTAAAGATCCACATTTCCCAGCCTTTCTTGCTTCCAAGGGCTGATTTTGATGGACCAAAGTTTGGATGCTTTAGTACAAAGGTCAAAGCAGTTTAAACCATGTCAATAGAGTCAATATAAAATGTAGACTCAGGTGTTAATATTGACGGAGCAAGCTCTTGTGAATGAAACTACTGGAATAATAACAGTACTTCAAGCATGCCAGGCAATCTTTTGAGTGTTTTCCTTAGAGTAATTCATTTAATCTTCCCAACAGCCCTATAATATAGATATTATTTAACGCCCATTTTAAAAGTGAGGACACCAAAGCAAAGAGAAGACAAGAAGCTGGTCCAAGGTCATACATCTAGTAAGTGGCTAGGCTGGGCTTCAAGTTCTGGGAGTTTGGCCCTTGAAATCTGCAGTCTTAGTCATCACACTATATGCCTGTTACCTAAGAAGCAGTTTCTGCGCTCAATTAACCCCTGTTTATTTGGGGACAGATAATGTTCTAGTAGGAGAGAGGAGAAGAATTCAGAGAAGAATTCAAAGAAGGGCCAAATTAGGAGTTTAAATAACCAACATTTTTAAAGCTTTTTTATCCTTTTCAAATGGCTTTCAAATATACAAACTTATTTGATTTCTTTAACATCTGTTCTACAAGTTCCAAAAGGACTTCAGACTTACTCACGGCTATGAAATAGTTAGACTTTGCAACACTAAGGAACACTATCAGCATCTTCATCTTCACATCATACTCCCTAGTGAGTGAGCACAACCCTACTAAAAACGACACAAGGAAATTTTACTCCAGCTCCCATTTCAGTTCTCAGAACGCTGAGCATCTACCTACATTCTGTCATCTGCTTCTCTGCTTTGTGATGCACAGCATGGGATTGGGGACGGCTGGCAAACATGTCGAGAGGGAGGTATGGTGAGCCTTGGAAGAGTCAAATAAATAGAATAACTGAGAAGAGAACCAAAGTAGGAAGAGAGTATGCACAGTAGGTTAAAAAGTGGAGAGTTCACAGTGAGAACAAGCCAAGCTCCCAGGGAACATGGCATAGTAGAGAGAAAAAGAGCAGAAGAAAGTCCATGGAGGACTGGATGAACACCTGGCAAGCCAAACACAACGGACGGAGAATGAAGGCTTCAGACTTCTGCTTGTTTGGTCAAACACCAGCCTAGATGTTGCTGTGAAGGTGTTTTTTAGATGTGATTAACATTTAAATCAGTAGACTTTGAGTAGAGCAAATTACCCTCCATAACATGGGTGGGCCTCATCCAATTAGTTGAAGGCCTCAAGAGCAAAGATGGCAGTTTCCCAAAGAAGAAATTCTCCTCAAGACTGCAACATAGAAACCCTGCCTGAGAGTCTAGCCTGCTGCCTTATGGAATTCAGACTCCACAACAACTCCTACTTGAATTTCTAGCCCGTCAGCTTGTCTACAGATTTCAGACTTGGCAGGCCCCATAATCACATGAGCCAATTCCTTAAATGCAGATAGATATAGATAGATAGACAGACAGACAGACAGACAGATAGTTGATACATAGGTAGATAGATAGATAGATGATCGATCTATTGATTGATTGATAGATAGATCCTATTGGTTCTGCTTCTCTGGAGAACTCTAACTAATACACTTAGCAACCTCCTGATTTCACAGATGTTATATAACTTTTCTGAGCCTCAGTTTCCTCATTTTTAAAATAGGCATAATAATACCTAGTTTGCAGAGGGTTGTGGCAAGCACCTGTGATAGTGCCTGGCACAAGTAACACTCAACAAATGACAGCTGTTATTATTTTAATGTAGCTAAATCAGGGCTTTGATGATTTATTCAGGTAAGCTTTTTACTGAGATGGTATAAACCAGAAGGATGTTTTAAGTATTTTAAACTACCTATTTTTTCATATGAAATCTATTATTTTAGTTCATCCAGCAATTCAAATGGTCATCTCTTATATGTCAGCCCCACAATACCAAACGGTACAAATGAGAATAAAATAACTGTTATCACAGACCAGCAGATAGGACGGACAGAGACAAACCAATAAATCTATATTAGTGTTAGACATACAATTCCATGAAAAGATCGGAGCAGGTCATTCTGCGAGAGTTCACAGGTGGGTGGAGAGAGTTCAGAGGGCGGTGGAGAGTTCAGAGGGGGCAGCGAAGGGAAGAAGTGCTGGAAAAGCTATAGAAAAGAGGCAACAGTCGAGCTGGGTCTTAAAAAAAGAGTCAGAGAGGGCTGGGTGCACAGGCAGAGGCTGGTCTTGGTGGCAGCAGGCACGGCAGTACGGTTTTGTTGGCAGAAAACACTATTCTCTTATTGTGAACAGATAACAAGCCTCATGGGCCCAATGACAGGGTACCTTCATTCCCTCCAACTTGCTAATTAAAAACCATCCTGTGCTCCGATTGCAGCTACCTGGACGGGAAGCGAACAGAGCAGGCAAGAGCTTAGACACCCAGGGAATTCACAAGAGGAGGTGAGCGAAGTCTCTACCTTTTACTTGGTTCAGGTTGTCAGGCTGAAGTGCCTGGAAGATTGGACTCGTGGGGATATTTAGACAAACAAGAGCCCGGGGCTTCAGCAATCCCTCAGACTCCCTGTGGCGGACTTTGGGAGCGACAGCAGGTTCCCAGGTTGGAAAAGCCCCACAAAAAAATTGGAGGTGTTAAGCTTCCCCAGAAGGCAGTTTGAAACAGTCTAATGCATTTCAAAGCCCTTAGAACAGAATAAAAATAAAGAGTACTGTAATTTAAATGTTAATATCTCATCAAGTTTTATGTGTGGGAAAAGGGAGGTGGCAATTCTGTCGCCTCTTTTCAGAAGCACATAATGTGGCAATAAACAGCTGGCTGCCCTCAACTCGCACATTTTATGTCACCTTTGCGATCCATCTTCCTTGCCACGTGGTAACATCAAATCACAACAGACAGGCTTGGGGGCTCTTCTTTCTGAGGCCAGATCACAGCATGTGAAGAAACGTGGCTCGGTAAAAGAAGAACAGTGCTTCCCGGCTGCCCGGGGCTGCTGGGCTGGAGAGGCAGGATGAGCACATCCGGGCATTTCCTGGCAACACATGACCCAATGAAGCTGCTACCCAGGATAGAACCCCTCCATTGGCGCGTGTTAATTAACCCTCAGGTACTCACTAAAGCAACTCGAGGGTCACATTGACATGCTTCTCAAAGAGCATTTTGAGGATGATCAATGATAGTAGAATAATTAGAACGCTGTTGTGTAGGTAGAAAGCATGAAAGCCCACATCAGAGTTGGACCGCACCACGTCAGAACCACTTGTAGGTCAGCCAGTGCTAGGGAGGATGTGCGGGGGTGGGGGCGGGGTGGGGGGAGGGCATCACTACTGTCATTAGTGCTGTGTGTGTGTGTCTGTGTGAGTGTGTACAACAATGCTTTATTAGCATTACTGGTGCTCCCACTAGGACTACTGTTATTTAATCCTTTGCAAGGGTTTATCGTATGCCTGCACCGTTCTAAGCATTTAAAGTGCATTACCTCATTGAACGCTCACAGGAGTGAGACGTAACCTATATTGCAGGTACTATTATTTGCTACATTTTTCAGATGAGGAAAAGAAGACACAAAGATGTTAAGAATGCCCAAGGTCACACAGCTACTTAAGGATGGAGTCAAAATTTGAACCTAGGCCACCTGACCTCAGAGTCTAAGCTGTCACTACCGCTAATCCCTGCTTCCTGGCTCCCAGGCAGGAGAAGAGGAGGCCCAGGTGCCACGTGCATAAGGATAGAAATGTCTATCCTACAGCTCCTCTAAATATTTCTAAATATTCTCCTATCTAATTTCTGACGTTAATGCTGCTCTGGTAAGGGACATAATCTTTCATAGAACTAAATCTTGGGAAGCATTTATATAGTGACTCAAATGTAGGTGAATGTGTCAACCACCGGTGGAGAACTGGATGTCTGAGAGGCTTCCCCTGGACGCTAAAGGGCCAGTATTGGCACAGAACAGACAACGGGGCTGGAGTTAGCAAAAACATCCTCATTGCCTAATTCACAGCATTGTCAGAGGTCACCACACCATGCTCTTAAAATGACCTGCTCTGGTTTTTTCTGCATTGTCTGTATTATGCTATAAGCATTCAGAGAGGTATTCACAGCAACGCTTTATGGGCATAAAGTGCTGTACCCTTTCCCAACTGTGGACTATCAGGGTGGGCAAGATGGATGGTTTTGACTCATGCAGAAATGTCAAATGGTGCAGCCCAGATCACCTTTAGATCTATTTCAGTCTCCTCTGGTCCTGAGTTTCTATTATATGAATGCTCCATATGAATGGTGTTGGCGTTTAATCATTTATTGTTTTGAACTATAATGTTGTTTTTTGTTTGTATGTCCCTGTCTTCCCATCTGCAAAGCCTGGGAGATCATTACATTTTTTTATACTCTCTCATCCGTTTAGCAAAGTTCTGCATCTAATGTTATCACTTAATAAATATTTACTAAAAGGATATTACAAAATGTCTTATTTAATCTATTGAGGCATCCCACAGTATCAGATTTCCTTGGGTTGGACTTTTCTGGCATCTTCAGGATCATGTTTCTGGAAAAGCTTATAGAACAGAGGATTATTTGGTGTTTTGCAAAGTTTAAAAGAAATCACCAGTAAATCGACACATTTTAGGTATTTTGTGGCCAGGGGAGGAGACTTTATATTATATTTTCATTTTTCTCCTAGATGATAAATCCTCTGAGATTTTCTACTTCTTGAGACAATGTGATACTTTATATTATTTGCATTATTTAGGCTTTCAAATTTATGACAGTAAATTTGAAATTGGGAAAGACGTACTGTTATTTTAATTGGTTTTTCATATATTATTATATAAATTTTATTTTTAATTTTATATATTTTTTCTTTTTCCTCTACGGATTTAGTGATTTTTTTTTTTTTAAGGATTGGCACCTGGGCTAACGACTGTTGCCAATCTTTTTTTTTTTTTTTCTGCTTTATCTCCCCAAACCCCCCCCTGTACACAGTTGTATATCTTAGTTGCTGGTCCTTCTAGTTGTGGGATGTTGGACGCCGCCTCAACGTGACCTGACAAGCGGTGCCATGTCCGAGCCCAGGATCCGAACCCTGGGCCGCCGCAGCAGAGCGCGCAAACTTAACCACTCGGCCACAGAGCCGGCCCATGATTATTTTTTAAATTGATTGTTTCACCCACATTTATGATGACTTTTAAGAATATATCCAGTCATTTGGCACTAATTAAATACGCCCGATACACAGACACTCATCTATTCAGTATCTGGAACGGTTAATAGCGACTATCAGTAACCTCTCCGAATGGCAAAAGCCAGCCTCTCCCATTGGGTGGGGTCCTCACTCTGCAGATCAGGGAGCAGCAGCTGTAGGGGGTGGAGAACAATGAGGAGCCCAGAGAATCCTGCAAGTACCTCATATTATGTCCTTCTCTATGGAACTCTTTCTGCCAGTTTCCACATCCTATGTTTTTATAGAAATGTTACAATTTTTAACTGTATCTATTGGCATCTTTCTGTCAATCAAATCACAGTCACACAGCGCTGCCTACGCAGTCTCCCAGGCGTTCATTCTTGCTTTCTCTCAGCCTCTCTCACATACACACCCACAGGCACGCATGCATGGTATTAGTCAGCTCAGCTGCTGTAACAAGATGCCACAGACGGGGGGGCTTAAACAACAGAAGTTAATTTTCTCACAGTTCTAGAGGCTAGGAGTCCAAGATCAAGATGCCAGCAGGGTTACTTCCTGGCGCAACCTCTCTTCCAGCTTGCAGATGGTGTCTTCTCACTGTATCCTCACATGGCCTTCATCTCTGCGTGCCCAAGGCTCTCTAGTGTCTCTTCCTCTTCTCATGAGAACACCAGTCCTACTGGATTAGGGCCCCATCCTTATGACCTCATTAAATTAATTACCTCCTTTAAAATCTCATCTCCAAATACAGTCACATTGGGGCTTAGGCCTTCAACGTATGGATGTTGGAGGGGCATAATTCAGTCCCTAACACACACTCACACGCTCGCACAAATTGCATTGGTGTGCTATGGAGTGAAATCACTACAGCAGAGAGGTTAGTAGAGCCCCAATGCTCAAGGAGTACTTTTCAATTTGATCGCCCTCCATAAATTATCAAAGATTCCTTTTTGGAACTAGAAAGAGATGTACCCTGAAATGCCTGGATAACACAATTTTGATGAACCGTCGGCTTACTTTTAAGGAGGATTTCTGCATGTTGTATGGACTCAAGATCATATGAAAGTATTCTTAAGACAATTTGAGGGTTTTCAGGTATAATTTGTTACTAACAAATAGCCACTTGAGGTCTTGTATCATCCATTCCTTAGGAATTACTTTCACAATAATAGTTACAATACCTGCATAAGCCAATGCAAAATGAATTGTGCTGACATTTTTTCAGGGGTTTTGAGTCAAAGCAACACAATGTTATCATGCTATTGACAAATTAAAAAGAGAGGATCAAAGGACTAATGTCTTTCAAGAATTTAACTTAATAACTTTCCAGTGTGGTCATGAGACTGTGTGCCCTGAGAATCAACCTCTGAGAACAGCATGAGATAAAGAATTTAAGAAAGGAGGAGATAAGTTTTATCAGTCTAATATTACAAACTTTCTAGATGAAAATGCCCTTTTGACATAATAACATTGCCCCAGATGAAAATTTCTTCTATGACAGAAAAATGAATGGTATTTCATTAAAAGTGGCAGGTCTGACTCAGAGATTTATGTAAACTGCGTTGGAAATGAGATACACGCCTATTTCCAAGATATACTGATTGTGACAAATACAAAGCAGTTGTTTATGGCTTTTAACCAGCTAAAAGGAGAGAAAAGAAAGCTGTTTGTGGAACATCACAAATAACTTCAAAAGTACTTGTGAAATGAATCATTTCATTATTTGGCTTCTCAGGGAAAGTCCTAAAGTTGATGGCATTTGACTCGCTAAATGTGGTAAGCAAAGACATTTTATATCATGTTGCTGGAAGTATATTTTTTCTGATTCAGTTAATCTTTTTGAGTTAATTCCTGACCTATTAATTATAAAACATAAGACGATCTCTACAGATAAATTATTTTATAGACTATGTATGCATAAACAAAATTTCACAGCCCTTACTGCCATGATCCATCCAGCTATCCATTTTCTCACCCCCTATACAACTTTGAGTATTTTGATGCCCATATAAATAATTTTCACCCATCAGATCATTATACTTGGAGCATAGATGCAACGAATGATTGGAAAGAAAGAAAACAAAAAGGTAAGCAAAGACAAGATATGTAAGACATTTTAAGCTGTTTAGACTTTATCAGGAGGATACCGGAAGCCGTTGAAAGATATTCAGCAAAGGAGTGATATTATCAGAATTATGTTTATGAAAAATCACCCTGGCTGCTCTGCGGAGGATTGGAAGGGAGCAAGAGTGGAACAGCAAACCAGACAGGTGACCACATGTCTATTGCCATGTGATACTAGATAGGCCAAGTGTGGTAGTAAATATAAAGAGAATCTGACAGACCTGGGAAGTAGAACCCAGAGGACTTGGCAGTTGACTTAATGTGTGGGTTGATGGAGAGGGTCAAAGGTAGAGTTAGAGTGAACAAGCTTAACTAGGAGGAATGCGCTTCCTCCATGGGAGCAGGAAAGCAGCAGGAAAAATCGCTGTGGAGGCAGTTATCTCGTAGTTTTGGTCCAAGAACATAGGAGTCTCTTGGTTACTTCAGTTATTTTGGGGTGATGGAGATGTGGTCTTCTCTGAGAGGAGACAGGACTGAGCGGGGTTGGAGGTTTAGAAAAGACAAAGAGATTCTAATCACAGAAAACTGGAAAGATTGCTGGTGACCCCGGAGGGTCCAAGAGAGGTTAAAGACAACACTAAAACACTCAGTCAATAAAACAGCTCCTAGAGGTAAAAAATAAGTACAGCAAAGACTTGCAATGTGAATGCGAAGAACAAGGAAGCAAGGGAGAGCACATTAATATCACATGAAACAGAGTTACGTCAAAAATTCAAACATGAGAAACAGAGCTCTTTAAAATTTTCAAATAAAAGTTACCATTCATAATCTAAAAATATAAAACACTTTGATATGCTTCCCAACACGCTGCTAGGCGCAGATTTCATGGGATCCTTCCAGCCAGCAAAATCACTAGCATCCACTAATCTTATAAACAGCACTCCTGTTAACTTATAGAAGTTGACTCTAAGAGATAGGTTGTGTTTACAGGAGTCATATATTTTTTAGAGCGTTTACACAATCAAAGCATAATGATTTTAAAAAGTGAGAACAAATTGCCAAACCCTATGTGATAACTCAGAGACACCACAGAAGAAATGTGAATAAAACATAGGAGTTGACAGCAATTAGCAAGAGACTATCATACTGGAATGAAACTTTACCATAACAAATATCAAGTGAGAACAGTGAAGAGAATAATTTGAAAAAAAAAATAATATATAATATTGCTTGACCATTTGCTATGGAAAGACTATAAGAGTTTACATGCTTAACCAACTGAATCTTTACAAAGTTTGTATAAGAAGCTATTATTGTCATCAATTCTGAACATGGGGTGAATGAAGCTCAGGCGAGTTACGTAACTCAGCAAGGAAACAGCAGAGATGGGAACCTGGGGAAGTCTGTCTTCAGAGCCAGGGCCCTGAACCTCCGTTAGGTACTGGATTCACTGGCAGTGGGATGTCACAGACCCCACATCAATGCAAATGTTTTCATTGAATCAAATGAGGATACTACTGGCCTCATAAAATGAGAGGGAAAGTGTTCCTCCAGCTTCTGTTTTCTATTGTTAACTCTCTTTTAAAGGTTTGGTAAGGTTCTCCAGTGAAACCATGTGGACGTGGAGATTTCTTTCTCAGGAGTTTTATGGGGGGGCATTTTTTTTGAGGAAGATTAGCCTTGAGCTAACATCCGTGGCCATCTTCCTCCACTTTATATGTGGGACACCTACCTCAGCGTGGCTTGAAGAGCAGTGCCATGTCCGCACCCGGGATCTGACCCGCCGAAAACCTGGGCCACCGAAGTAGAGTGCGTGAACTTAACCAGTATGCCACAAGGCCAGCCCCACTTTTTGAGGAGTTTTTTAATTACAAATTCAAATTCATTAATGGTTACAGGATTATCCCAGTTACTGATTTCATCTTGATTGAGTTTCAGTAGTTTGTAGATTTTGAGGAGTTGGTCTATTTATTTTAAGTTGTTGAATTTGTGAATATATATTTGTTTGAGGTGTTCCCTCACTACCCCTTTAATGGCTGCAGGATTTGTACTGATATCCTCTGGTTCACTCCTGATATTGGTGATCTGTATCTTCTCTCTTTATCTTTGTCACTCTTGCTAGAGTGCATCAGATTTGTTTTTTAAAGAACAGTTTTTAGTTTCAGTTATTTTCTCTATTGTCTTCCTGTTTCCAATTTTATTGATTTCTACCCTTATTTTTATTATTTCTTTCCTACTGCTTGCTTTAGGTTTATTTTGTTCTTTTTTTTTTCTAGTTTCTTAAGGTAGAAACTTAGATTATTGATTTGAGGCTTTCCCTCTTTTCTAATGTGAATGTTTTCACTGCAAATTTCCCTCAGCACAGATTCAGCTGTATCCCACAAATTTTAATAGGTTTTATTTAATTTTCATTTATTACTATGTATTTTTTAATTCTTTTGACTTCCTCTTTGACTCATGAATTATTTAAAAAGTACTGTTTAATTTCCAAGTGCTTATAGATATTCCTGTTGTCTGTTCCTGATTTCTAGTTTTATTTCATTTTGGTCAGAGAACATACTCTGTGTGATAAAAGTTTCACCTGCCATAACTCAGAATGAAGACAAGGCATCTGATGATTTGTAGTTCCAGGAAAAAAAGACTAGAAAAGAGAACAATAGCAGGATTACTGATTAATATTGGCTGTATTTGACAAGGACAGTTAAAAGAGAGAGAACCTCAGAAAAGAACTGGCTGTTTTACAAGCAGAAATGAAAAGATACGGAAAGTTCAGAAACTTCCTCATCCCTAACGGGTAAAAGATCAACTGAGAAGGCATATAGGAAATAAAGACTGATTACAATTCAGCTTTGAGGCGAGAATCTAATCAACAGTGTGGCCAGCAAAGCTGTGTTAAAATCTCTAACTGGATTAGGATGCTGTGAAAGATGGCATGAGTGGAGCCATATTAAAATTAGAGCTGGAGCAGCCATTTCAGAGGAATTGCCTTGCCATGTCTTGTTTCCTTTATCTTCCAAACTGGACAAAGCCACCAACATTCCAAGAAGTCAGTAAGGACAAGAGTATTCTGTTTGAAAGGAATGGTGACATTGGACTTTGCTGATGACCGAATATCAAGCCAGTCGATGAAGTACAAACCCAGCCTTACCTCATCTGACACCAATGAACTCTTCTTTAATACAGCTTACCTCATCCTCCCTTTTCCCCATAAAAATCCTGAGTCCCTCTCCTATTTTCGGGACATTCTTTATGTTTCTACGTGAATCTATGTTCCCCAAATTGCAATTCTTTGATCCCAAAATAAACGTTTCTGTGCCTCTCATTTGGGCTCTTTTTTAGATTAACATTGTCAAAGAGGAGGGAAGCAATTAAGTTTTTGTCTCAATAAATTCTTTCAATTGGACAGACTGCCACAAAGCCATGACAGAAGTCACAAATAAATCACAATACCTGTTCCCCGTAAGCCCAGCTACACTTGAATGTATTTGGAACACAGCCCCAATGGTGGCCGCTGCCTGTTGAAGGCAGTTAGCCCTGCCTCTCAGTTCAAGCTGTTCGCCATTTTAGGTAGTTTGTGTGTGGTACTGGCACAGGTGATTTCGCAACTCTTCAGTTTCTTCTCTGCCTCATAACTTTCCAATGGAGGGGGCCAAATCTTTCAGTCTCATAGCTTCTCCACATATTCAGTGTCCTAGAGGGGGCTCCAGAGAAACCAAGAAGAACATGAAATGGAGGACAGTGAATGGAAAAGCATGAAGAGCTACGATGTAAATGCAACGGACTTGCTATTTCAGATATAAGGGAGGAGATGGCACAAGACCCTACCTGGAAATAGCTTTATCTCCCCATGAGAGGAGAAAAACATTGATTAGAAAGTGAGTGAAGACAATTATCATATGATCTCACTCACGTGTGGAAGATAAACAAACAAATACATAGATACCGTGAACAGATTGATGGTTACCAGAGGGGAAGGAGGTGGGGGAAGATGCAAGGGGTAAAGAGGCACATTTATACGGTGACAGATAAAAACTAGACTGTTGGTGAGCAACATGATGTAGTGTGTACAGAAGTCAAAATGTAATAGTGTACACCTGGAATTTACACGTATAAACCAATGTTACCTCAATTAAAAAATAATTTAAAAAGATAAATATAAAATCATAAGAGAAAAAAGTGAGGTCTTTGTGTAAAGGGACTTTAAACTTTTCCAGAGGTGTGTTGACTGAGGACAGGAGAAGGCGGGCTGGGAGACGAGAAGGAACGTTATAGAGTGACGAATGGGAGAGGAAGGGGTGACAGAGGAAGCAGAAGCAGAACCAAGAGAAGGGGCTCAGTGCTACGCTATCCTCAGGTTTGAATTTTCTCCACTCAACAGCCCATCGCCTGTGCCCAGCCCAACATCCAATATCCCTGGACATCTAAATCCTTGAGCAGAGCACAGACGTCCTAGTTCAGGAATATTTGTAACTGAAAAATGGAGAGCAAGTGTTATCAATCTGACAGGAATTGGAAGGAGGAAGGATGGAGGAGACAGAAGGACGAAGAGACAAGTTAACATTCTCTTCGGACATAATGGGAGTCAAGAGAGGTCTCGAATTAGTGAAACAAAAAGTAGTATTTTATTGAAAGTAACAAAAATATCCAATTGAATAGGAAAAATAACAATATACAATCAAAATTTGGGAAGATGCAGGGGAGAAAGGAATTGTAGATTGTGTATGTTAAGCTAAATCATCACTTTTTATGACAGGAACACAATAGAAAATGTCAAAAAAATAATAAATCAAGAAATAGCAGTATATTTGCATTATTTAATAAATCGAGACAGCTGGAAATTTAACAATTGAACCCATTAAAAGATATTTCTAAGGAGATTTGGAGTGGAGAAGATGTATGTGTAGGAGTTTGCTCTCCCTTTTTATTATAACTCTTTAAAAATGTTTTTAACATGTATTTATTTTTCTTTGATAAAAATAACAAAACTAAAAATAAGAACAAAAATTTAAACTACCAAATATCTGAGGACTTATAGCTCGGATTCCAAACTATTTTCCAGGAGCTAGGAGAAACTCACCAATTTTTCTCAAGAAGATTAAGACCACTTATTACATATTGAGAAAATAAAATTACGAACTTAATAGCGAATTTCCAGCATTAGTAACCTCGGAGTCTCGTCTTTTGAAACGGCTGTATGACAGTTCTGTGTCTTCTTTAGCTCATGGACTTATTTGCACTCAAATTAAAATAAAAAGATAAATGAGTGAGGGAATTGGGAAGCATCGATCATTAGAGACCGCCGAGAAAAACACAATTGCTAATGTAGGAGAAAAAGAAATATTAAAGGAAGAATATGCTGTACAAATGACTATGAAAAATGACATAAGAAATGATTGCTGCTAGGAAAAAACATTTTAGTGTTTTCGCCAGTTATGCTTGTCTTTTTCCTGCAAATATGAGGTAGCTGATGGTTTAATAACAAGATTCAAAGCTACTTATGGTCATTGATATTCGTATATTTATATTACGAACCATGTATTAGTTTACTGTGTAGCAGTAACAAACTACTACAAACTGGGTGCCTTAAAACAGCACACATTTATGGTCTCCCGGTTCTGCAGGCCTGAAGTCGGAAATCAAGGTGTCAGCAGGGTCGTGCTCTCTCCGGAGGCTCTAGAGAGAATCTGTTTGCACTTGCCTCCGCCAGCCCCTGGTGGCTGCTGGCACCCGGGCTTGTGTCTGCACCACTCTCATCTCTGTCTCCACAGTCCACTGCCTTCTTTTCTGGGTGTGTGTCAAATGTCCCCCTCTTCCAGGGAGCTGTGTGATGGCATTTAGGGTCCACTCAGGTAATCCAGGATAATCTCCCATCTCAAGACCCTTAATTTAGTCACCTCTGCAAAAAAAACCTTTTTCCAAATAAAGTAACATATACTGGGATTAGGACCTGTTATCTTTGGGACACCCATTCAGCCCACTACAGACCATAATTAAATGAATTTATTCAGGATGATACATTTACTCAGTTATATTTAAAGTATATAATAAAAATCCAACTTTGCCCCAATGACAATGATCTCTGAGTAGCGGTGTCTTAGAACTTCACTTTCTAATGCATACGTTAAAGGATCGAGCTTTATTTATTTTGTTAGCAGAAATAACTTAGTTGTTTGCTGTAACAACTCAAAGTTGGGTTTCATTTTGTGCTGCCATTTCCTTCACACCAAATATTGACTGAAAGATTTGTGCCCTGAATTTAATTTCCACATCATTTCTTTCTCTGGCTACTTTCCAGGACAAATGCAACAAATGCAGAAAAGGCGAGTCTTATTTGGGCCTGTTTATGAAGCTACTCATGTTGTACAAGGAACTCCTTATATTTTAAGTAGTTGTGGGAATTTTTAATCACAAAATATATTTCACCAAAATGTTGATCCTCTCCAATAAAATAGATGTTTATAGATGAGGTGGAATTTACATGAAAATATGTTTGAGAGAGAATTGAAAAGTGTTCTCTCTCTCTCTCTCTTTTTTTTTTTTTTTTTGGTGAGGAAGAGTGGCCGTGAGCTAACATCTGTTGCCAATCTTCCTCTTTTATTTCTCCCCAAAGCCCCAGTCCATAGTTGTATATCCTAGTTGTAAGTCATTCTAGTTCTTCTGTATGGGACGCTGCCACAGCATGGTTTGACACGAGCAGTGTGCTAGGTCCATGCACCAGATCGGAACTGGTGAATCCCAGGATGTCAAGTCAGAGCACACGAACTTTAACCACTCAGCCATGGGGCTAGCCCCGAAAAGTGTTCTCTTGACGCAAGGAAATCAGGAATTAATTATACACACAACCCAGAATCAAGGCTCCAAGAAAACATATTTACAAACCCTAAATTTTGAGAAAGTAGAGGTGTGGAATTAAGGATGCTACATATACTTAATAATATTTTCATGTGAACAAAATCAACACAGAATATTGTAGAAAATCTGGAAAATACAAAAAATTATAAAGAGGAGAGTTTAATGTCTAATTGCCTGACACCTCACCACATAGCAATAAATGCTGTAAATGTTTCACCATTTTTGCGCATGTATGAAACATGCTACACACTTTTGTTCTCTAACCAGCTTGCATCATGTAACAATCTCTAGTGAGAATTTCTCCAGAACACTGGATTGTAAAACATGGTTCACAGTGTGGATATGCAAAACTTTATTAAATCGCTCCCTTTTATTGTACATTTTGAAAGTTTTAAATTTGTTTTGCTATGCAAAAAATGCACTTCAGTGATCACCTCTGCATGTCAATCTCTGATCTTGTTTATTCTTGTCTCCTAGATTAAAAGGTCAAATTACTAGGCCAAACCTCAGGATGCTGTTGTATTAATCGCCATAGTATGCTCTAGAAAAGGTCGGACCCATTGACGCTCTCATATGGCGTCTGCAGCAACATTCCTTTTATAGTAACAAGGTAAAACTGGATACTAATTTTTATTTTTAATCTTTATAGAAGTGAAAATGATATCTTAATTTGCATTTATTTAATCGCTAGTGAGGTTAAGCATTTGTTTATATATCTGTTTCTTAGCCATTGATATTTCATTTTTAAATTAATTTTATTTGTGTGATTGGACATAATTTTCTTTTAAGTGGCTCAACTGTTCCTTATGTGTTCGTGTGAGCTGGGTAGGACACAATGAGGAGCTGCGGCTTTTCTAGATAACTCCATAATGTTTTGTTTTCCAAAAAGTTTCACATCCTCACCCAAAGTTGCTATTTTCAGACTTTTAAACTTTACTGATTTGGTGGGGATTGTGTTTCTTATTATAATTTGGATTTGCATTTTTGTGATTGTTAATGAAGTTGACAACTTTGTGATGTATTATTTAGCTGGATTTCATGAAGCTCTTTCTATTGGATTGGCTTTTTCTCATTTTTTAATATATAATTGGTTTATATGCTGTTTATTCTATAGGTAATTATGCCTTTTTAAAAGGTACCTGCTTATTGTTGGTACATGGAAATACCATTGATTATTTACACTTGGTTTGTATCTATTAATTTTGTCAAAGTCCCTTGTTAAGTCAAATAATGCATCTCATATTCTTTGGAATTTTCTACATACACAATGATAGTTTTAATTCTTCTCTCCAATCTTTAAATCTGCAAAGTATTCATTCATTCATTCATTCATTCATTGGCCGCACAGCATTGGTTGGAAAGAGAAGTGGCATTAGTGGGCCCCCTTGAGTGTTCTCAGTCTCCAAGGTAAAGACTTCATTGTTTCAGTTTAATAATGACGTTTTCTCTAAGTTACTTTGTGCTGCAGTCCGAGAACATTTTTCCTAGATTTAAATTTCAGTTCACTAATTTTCTCCTCCACCTTGTCTACTCCAGTGCTCAGCCCCTACTTTGAGTTCCTAGATTCAAATATTATATCTTTTTATTTCTAAACGCCCCATTGGCTGTGTTCACTAAAATCTTCTTGGTTACTTTTGATGATCTCTTGTTCCTTACACATATTCTTATTTCTGTTTTCTGTTTCTCTAAATGTATTAAATATACTAATTTTATATCCTGTATGTGACGGACCTGGTAACTACGGTCTCTGTGGCTGAATTCCTTATTTGTGGTTTCCAATGACTCCTGTTCATGGTGACTTATTTTCTCATTTATTTCGAGATGTTTGATTGTGAGCTCATTTTCCTCTGGAAAACGTGTATCTGTGAAAATTCTTTGGTGCCTAGATTTAAGGCTTTCCTCCAGGTAAGATCTACATCTGTTTTTATCAGATGTCTTCAGTACTACCAGTTAGATTTGAATTTAAACTAAATTTTCGACCTTTCTTCTTGAGGCTTTCTTTGGGCTAACATTGTCTGAATTTTGTTCCCACCCCCATCACGGCTGGTTTGAGATTATAAAGAATCAGGAGTGTCTCTATCCCCTTCCTCCAGAAGCAAGGTTGAGGAGGGCAAGTTGTTTCTATGTGTTTCTCTTTAAGGAAGGTTTTTCTCCTTGGGGTTTCATCTCTTGGAGTCCTGTCTTTATATGCCAGTTATCATTATTATAATCATCACATATGAGTATTGTAGTTCTCATTCATCAAAATAAAGGCTGCTTTCAGCAAAGTACATTTCCCCATTTCCCTCCAGTTGGTTAAATAAAACTACTCACATGCTGTCTTCCAAACATTTCTCTATAAAGGACTGTTTTTAACTTAATCATTTTTAGAATCTTAAAATTAAGAATATTATAGAACATTAAGATCTTCAAGAACTTTATAACAAGGAATAATAATAACACACATAAATTAATATGGTTTCATGATGATAGATATCTTAAATTAACACATTTTAGGTGTTTTATTTTATACACATTTTCTTTCCTAATTCTCCAAGCAGAACGGAATCATTCAAGAAAGTATGAATTATCATGTAATGAAGATTACAATCATCTTCATGTATGAGAATGCACTCATGATCCCATCGATGACATTAATATCACTAAATTGCATAACAATTATTCATAATGATTATTCATAACTTTTATACTTTACAAACTTGGAAACTTACAAAATTTGTATTCTTTCATATTAGATATGTTATTAGATTGTATAATCTTCTCTAATGATCCTACCTTCAACTACTGCAACTTAACACCTACCAAATTTGTCAAATACCTTTCAAAGGAACACCAATAGATCAACTTTGTTCTCAGCATTAAAAACAAGATAAGGATCCGTAATAAAAGGATGAATAAATACACTTACGTTAAGTGGCTCTAATCTTTGTCATCCAGTATTAAGCCTGTTAATGTTCAATTGAAATGGGAAACATATGAATCCTGATAGAGAGAGAGATTCTTTTAATATACTCTACATTTTATTTTATCTCAAAGGCAGAAAAATCATCACCCTTGGTTGCAGATCAAATTATTTTGGTTCACCATGAAAACCGACATACTGTCATTCTATCGACTGAAAAATACACCAGATTTTCAGGCTAAAATATGTATTTAGAGTAATATTTCTCTTTATCTTATAATAAATATTATTCGATAAAATATGAAGTATCCCATGCCACATCTTTATTAGCATAAATCACACCAAACGATGCTTTCTTATCCGTAGTAATTACACAAGCAAGATAATCCAATTGATGAGACATAATTCAAATAAGAGAAAGAAATGCCATCCTCTCACATAATTAATATTGCTAGATGGCTTTTCTTCAGATCTCAGTAGATATGACAATGATATGACTCACATATTCAAGAGGGTAATTAAACTGCTACATGTTCAAATCAAAGTTAGGACAAAACTGATTAAAAGTGTCAATTTCCAGCAAAAATGCCTGATTGGCTAAATGTGCTGAAGTATTCAGAAAGGCAAGTTTTACAGGAAAAGGAGGGTGGATTCATTTCCTATGGCTGCTATAACACACGACCACAAATTTAGTGGCTTAAAACAACACAAAATTATTGTCTTACATTTTTGGCGTTCAGAAATCTGAACTGGGTCTTATTAGGATGTAGTCAAATTGTTTTATTTATCTCTGTCTGCCTGGCACCGCCCCCAGTTCCAAGACCCTAAAAGGAGATGAATAAATGATGGAACAAATAGCCTATAAACCTGGAGGACAGTATGAATCACTGGAAAACCAAGAATCAAAGTGTTCTGATGCCATCTCTCTGGGCTAACAAACAGGCTGTTCTAGAAGAAAATAGAAACTACAGCATCAACTGTTTGAAATCAGAACCGTGAGAAGAGCGCTGAGTGACTTCACGCACAGTTCTCAGCAGTGTTCCTGAGCCGGTCACAAGGTCGCTTCCCCCACCGGGAGGCTGACGACCCTAGGGTCCGTCACAGAATATTTCTTTCACACTCGTCAAGTGTAATGGGTGTTGCCCCTGTGTGAATGCAGCCTCTCTGCTTCAGGCGCACCTTGTTCCTTCCTAGAATATCAGTATTGAGGGTATGCAGCGCCTCAATGAACAGTGCAGTTTTCCCTTACGTGGGGAAATACCCAAGCATTTGTACACAGCTGGCGTTGTCAGCTAGGAAGTTTCGCATCTCATTTTGAAGCAGGCTTTGCTGCCGTGAACATATTAAGGCAAAAGGAAGGCACTTGGATGGCTTACTAGATCAAACCGCTGATGGCTCATTGGTTAATATTTACCGCAGGATGACTCAGGACCCTGTATAGAAACGGTACGATGCTGTCATGATTACATTTGAATATGATTTCTGTCTTCAAATGTTTTATTGGAAATAAAGAAGGGTGATTTGCTGCAGCAGAGGCTACAAAGAAATTCTTATGGGAAGTTGAATAGTCTTGCTATAGCCTGATAATTTGTCAAGTGTCTTCAAAAAGAGATCTACAATATTGGGTCTTTAGAGGGGCAAGAAGTCTGAGACCTAGGCGCTCAGCAGGTTAGCTGGCTTATTGTCTTAACAGAAGTTTGTTGTTTTTTTCTTCCTTAAGATTTTATTTTTCCTTCTTCTCTCCAAAGGCCCCCGGTAAATAGTTGTATATTTTCAGTTGTGGGTCCTTCTAGTTGTGACACGTGGGATGCCACCTCAGCATGGCCTGATGAGTGGCACTAGCTCCACGCCCAGGATCCAAACCGGTGCAACCCTGGGCCGCCAAAGCAGAACGTGCATCCCTAACCACTCAGCAACCAGGCCGGCCCCTTAACAGAAGTTTTTAAAATCACACTTGAGAGGCTGGCCCGATGGTATAGTGGTTTAGTTCATGTGCTCTGCTTTGGCAGCCTGGGGTTTGCGGGTTTGGGTACTGAGTGTAGACCTACACACTGCTCATCAAGCCATGCTGTGGCAGCCTCCCACATACAAAATAGAGAAAACTAGCACAAATGTTAGCTCAGGGACAATCTTCCTCACCAAAAGATAAAAATAAAAAAGATAAAAATAAAAAATAAACTCACCCTTGGGGCTGGCCCCATGGCCCAGTGGTTAAGTTCGCGCGCTCCGCTGCAGGCGGCCCAGTGTTTCGTCAGTTCGAATCCTGGGCACGGACATGGCACTGCTTGTCAGACCACGCTGAGGCAGCGTCCCACGTGCCACAACTAGAAGAACCCACAACGAAGAATACACAACTATGTACCGGGGGGCTTTGGGGAGAAAAAGGAAAAAATAAAATCTTTAAAAAATAAAAAAATAAAAAAATAAACTCACCCTTGACTTAATGTGGTCTCAAGCAGCTTAGGAGTTAATTTGAGCATAATTTTACTGGATTTTTTTCTCTTTAGGGAAGACAGGGTTAATAGACAGGGTTACAGTGAACTCCCATTACATGAGGCCTGGCAATAACAATAATCATGTTATATCTTCTTGGAAACACTTTCAAAGTTTTACATTAATAGGCCCCTAAAAAATAATGGAATATATCAGAACATATAAATAAACCATTTTACTAAAAACTGCTCCAAAATTTAGGATTAGCTTGAATAACAGATTTTTAAAAATACACTCACTTTTCACATGGATATCAATGCAGTATCTCGGTAAGAACGCGGTCTTTTGAATCAAATGGACTTTGTCGAAACCTCAGTATTATTACTCCCCAGCTAGAGGAGCTTGGGCAAGCATTCTGACACATTCAATTTCTAATTTCATTATTTGTAAAATGGGAATATTCATACTGCCTTGTGAAATTGTTTTAGAATTAAGAGATAATATAGGTACAGTGTTACACAGTAACCCATCATAGTAGGTCCATATTACAAGTTAGTTCCCTCTCACTCGAACAGGACAAACACACCATTCTATGGCAGCATCTTCTCTCTGACTATCCCCTCCCCGTTGTCCACGAGCTGCTCCTCATCATAAAACCTTAATACGAATATGAACATGAGTGTTTTCTACTACCAGGTGGTCATTAATTTTATCTATATCTTGTCAACCTCTCAAATAAAATTCATAATTACAGGATGGAACACACTGAACCAGGCAGCCCAAGATGACAGGAAGAACTGGGAAGGAAAAGCACAGAGAGGGATGCACCAGGCAGGCTGAAAGGTCAGAGATGTCGAGGCCAGAGCCGCTCCTAAACAGAAGTTTTCCTGATGCTTTTCACCAGCGAGTAAATTCCGCTCTTTCTGCTCAGGGACAAATGGAGTCTCTTCTTCAAAAAGTTCATTCCTGAAATATACGGCTGTGTTCTCTGTTTCTATGGGGCCACGCCCTCACAGTGTCCTGGATGACTCAGCATACCTACAGTGTCCCCTTGGCTCCTCCCACCTCCCCCCATTCCGAATTTCAGAAGATTGCTTGACTCATTTTTACATCAAATTGAAATCGCACTGTATTTTAACACAATCCTAATCAATTCACATTTTGATCAATTGTTTTGTTTTGTTGTTTTCCAAACTACTCCTAGAAATCTTCAAACTTACCTCTTAGCTGTTTTCCTTGCTGGCTACTTCATTAAGAAGGATGAGGGAACCTAAAGTGAGTCCTTCATATGCCCTCCATATTACTCCTTCTCTGGACTGATCCTCGACTCAATTCTTTCTATCTTAGGGGAAGAAGTGGACTTATTCACGCTCCCTTTGAATCTCAGCCTCTCTTGTTTACAGTGGGTGATAGCCTCATGACCAATCTCACCCCCTGCTATATTAATATTTAGGACAGTCATTCTCATTACACAAGTCAGAACATGTCACTCCTTCTTCAAAACCTTTCACAAAGTTTTTATGGCCTGAGGACAAGTCCCAAATCCTCATGACAGCATGTGGGAATCACCACACACAAGTTCCATCTGCTTTCTCCGATATCAGTATCTCCTCACGTTCTTCCCTTTCCACGTCATCAGCTAATCTTCCAGAACCTAACCATTGTGGACTTCCACACCTCCACGCTTTTGCTCATGAATTTTTCCTTTCAGCTTTATATATTGTCTATAATTCTTCTCCACCAACTATCTCTCAAGGCTGAGCTCAAAATTACCTCTTTCATAAGTTTTCCCAAGCTGGAATTAATTCTCTGTTCATTTTTTGCTGCTTCTTTCTCAGTTACATGATTTATCATATTCTGCTTTGTACTTAGCTGTTTGCTCGTCTCTCTCTGTCTCCACGAGACTGTCGCCCCTTGATGTTTGAAGAGCAGGGTTAGCGACTGCTTTCCCAGAGTACGCAGGACAATGCTTTGATTACAACAAGCGCCAATAAAGGCTTGGTGAATGAGTAAACACAAAAGGAGGGGTTATTTATTTATATACTGATCTGTTTATATCCCTCTGGCTATCACTGACTCTTATGGCAGGGATTAAAATAGCAAAACTGCTGAATCGTAAGTGGACATTTTCCTCCTTATGATCCATACAGATAACCTTCAGAGACTTTGAAGGATGGACGGCCCCCTACCAGCTGTCCTCAGCCTGGAAAACTCGTGTGTGGGGATTGAACTGAAGGAACTGCTCCCCAGGTCCTGAATACCGGAATTACGTTAGTGTATGATCCCAGGAAGGAGCCAACTGTTTTCTTCTCTGAGGAAAATTCCTAGAAATTGGCGTACTTTACACCAATTCCAATTCCAAGTGTAGGTTTGGAACTCGAAATAAACTAGGGCCTTTGACCTTTTGCCAGGTGAAACCTAAGGCCAGCAAGGAACAGCAACGAGAGTGAATGAGCAGGGAAGACATTTATATTCATCTTATTTGAACTGCAGAGGACAGAATTCCTTGTATGAAGCCCAGGGACATCCGAAGACACCGTTTATCTAGAGGATCAGGTGGGTAGTTAGCCCTTTAGAATGTATATTTCCAGATAGTACCTAGTTGATTAACTCCATCACCACTACCACTTACTACCCGTGAACTTAGGCATTTCCTGGAGCAGAGGCAAGGTTCCCATACAGAGTGGCGAGTAGAGACTGTCCGGCTGAATCAGCACGAGTTCAGAGAGTCCACCAGTTTCTTCTCTAACAAGACAAACAGCACCAATTCCATCAACACATCTGCTTTAGACTACATCAAAATGGAAACAGGGGAAATAAAAGCTTCCTGGGTCAGTAGTTTCACAAATCTCACTACCTCCCACTTGAGTCTGCTCAAGACCTTGGTGTTAATTTCAGAGATTTACAAGTATATCTTTAGGGCTCAGTTGCTTTCTGACTTCACCAAAAAGTTCTAATAGTAAATGATTAAACTGTTCTAAAGTGATTTGAACTTTATAGGGGAAAACACTTATATATTATATTGCAACTATGAAACCACTGCTGGCAGCAGGCAATCACTAGTTTGGGTGCCAGCAAGACTACTACTGCTGTTAATGAGTTCATTCTCCAACCTACAAGTCAGAACAGATGGGTTAATTCTCCGAGGACTCCTCCTACAGTAATAGGAACTGAGAGATGGTTTTACCCCTCTGTGGCTGAAATAGAACTGTGATGATCATTACTAAAATGAAACATTTTTATTTACCCAATGTAGGACATCTTTCTCATTTCTATTGGAATTACTGATTTTTAAAAGAGAAGTTTTCCATCTTACACTAGACCATGCTGGGAATCCTTGAAACTGAAAACAGGCAATGCTTTTGTTATAAATTTGACTTAGGAGCTTTTTCAAGCAAGGCGATGTTTATACATGGGCTTTCCCACTTCTCATAATTTCAATCGCAATCCGGTGGTTCTGGGATATTGGGTAAGCTCTCTTCTCAACTACAGTCTCGCTTCTCCTTCAAGGGCATCCTCTATAATCTATGGTAACCTAGTTTTCCTGTGCCTCCACTCATGAGTTGTCCCAAAATCTTAGTGTATTCATATATGTTTGAAATTTTCCATTAAAAAATCTAAACATATAAAAAGTTGGGTAAAGTTTCGTTACTTATAAAGTAGACTTGAGAATACAAAAGGAGTCTCACAGTTCCCGTGTGAGACAACCCTAATGTTTCTACCATAAAACTGTATGTACGTAGCCTATAAAAATGTTGTTCTTTTAAGTCAAATTTTTTACCAGCTCAAGCATATTATTTAAATGGAAACTAGTTCAGATTTTAGTTTGTGAAAACAAATTCTTTTCACCAAAGATTATCTGTGTTATCACATATATGATTAGGAAGGATGTTTACTTAGTCTCAATATTTTTATTTTCATAACCTTTCATTAAATTGTGTGTCGTAAAGCTTGAACTCTTTCTGTTTTTACACCCTCGTTATCTTGTCACTATAAATCTTCTTAAAGGATTTCATTTTTGTACTTACAATAAAAAGCAATGCAGTTGTAAAATGCAATATCCATCTTGGTGAGCTGGAGGAAAATAGCTAGTAATTTGCTTGGTAAGTGAAGCAAAATATTAAATGATTTATTATCAGATTTTATATTGTATTGAGAATCTGGGACATAAATCTTACTATATTTGAATAATAGTGGTGGACAAATCACTTTCTATGACTTGTCTATCACAGTAAAGGAACCGCTATCACCCGTCAATGATTCAAGAATGGTGTCTATTTGTCAGTTTCGACATGCCAGAGCTGGGATGCTAGGACATCCTAAGCTTCCCCTAACCACGTTGAATGTCTGTATTAGGGAGGGGAGAAAGTGGAGAAAAAATGCCAGTCATTAGTATAACAGTAAAGAGAAGTCTGAAGGACGTTAAAAAAAAAATACAATGGAAGATAATGCATTGTCTTAGGAGTCCAAGCCAAATGTATATATGTGTGTGCATAATACTAATGTGAAATTCCACAGGTCTTAGACAAAGAAAAAC
The DNA here is from genome assembly GCF_037783145.1 of Equus przewalskii. Taxonomy (NCBI): domain Eukaryota; kingdom Metazoa; phylum Chordata; class Mammalia; order Perissodactyla; family Equidae; genus Equus; species Equus przewalskii. Next base: position 47,155,674 of record NC_091852.1, read on the forward strand.
TACAAAAACTACTCTGAAGTATGAATTAGTTGCACATACAAGGAGAAGATAGACTTTGTTCATGAAGAGAAAATTAAATACTGGAAAGATGCCCATTTATCACAAAATAACTTAAAAGTTTAATCTGAAACATAGTAAACATCTAAGCAGACTTTTTAAGTTAAAAATTATTTTAAAATACTTTGGGGGAAATAAACATTTTGGATTAGCTAAAATAATTTTGAAAGCAGTTGAATTTCTCTGTCAGGTAGTGAATATACTGTAAAGCTGTAGTTTTAATAGGTTAGTCTGGAAACAAGAACAAGGCAACAGATCAACTGAGCAGAGTGAAAGAACTCCAGTCTATCACACCAGAATCTATCCATGTCTATATAACCACTTGTGGTTAATTTTATATAGAATGGAGGAGGGAACATCATGCCAAATATTTAGAAAATAGTATTATTCAATAAGTACAGTATTGCTTAGCACTATACAAGAAAAAAATGTTTAGATCTTCATTAAAGAGTTATTTGTGGGGAAATAAACCATAAGAATAGTGCTAGACACTAGCTGGAAGGGAACTAATTTCTAAATTTAAGAACAATGGGGGGCCGACCAGATGGCATAGCGGTTAAGTTCACTCACTCTCCTGCAGCCAGGAGTTCGTGGGTTCAGATCCCGGGCATGGACATACCCACTGCCTATCAAGCCATGCTATGGCAGGCGTCCCACACATAAAATAGAGGAAAATGGGCACAGATATTTGCTCAGGGCCAATCTTCCTCAGCAAAAAGAGGAGGATTGGCAATGGATGTTAGCTCAGGGCTAATCTTCCTCAAAAAAAAAGGAAGAATTATAAAAAATGGTTAATATGAATATTACAATTTTCAGCATATCAAAAATACCCCAAGAAGACCAAGGAGAAAGGGAGAAAATATCTGTAGGATAAAAAGGGTCATTACCCTAATGTACAAAATGCTTATACAAATTAGCCAAAAGAATATGGCTAAAAATCCAATTGATAAATTGGCAAAGTAGTTGAGAAAATGAACCAGAACATTAGGAAAATTCATGGCTAAGAAATATGTTCAACTTGCAATAATTTTAAAAAACCTAATTAAAATAACAACGGCGAGCCCTATTTTAAGGAAACTAACTTTCTGTTGCACAGTTGGAAGAAGATAGAAAATCTGTATTTGTAACAAGGGTTCCAGGCGACTCCATGAAGCTGATGATGGAGTGAGTGGAAATCCTGGAGCATATCAACATATTTCCCTCGTTTAGATGCTGTGATGCCTGCTGTAACTCTCCACATACTCCGCATCATTCACTGATTTAGTAAATATTAGCTAGTGCTTATTACATGCCAGGAGCTATTCTACATACTGGAGAAGTAGCAAACCAAATACAGATGGGTGCCTTCACAGAAGCATCATGGAGGGGAGTGAACTAGGAGTAAGGGACAGGTTCTGGGAATGGTCACTGAGAAAATGACTCTTCAGGAAAAACTAGAAGGAGGTGAGGGGCTAATTCACATGGAAATAACTAAGGGAAGAGCACGCCTGGTAGTGAGCACAGGAAGTACCAATGCCCTGGGGCCATCACATTTTTTTATAAAGCTTTCCACATGATTCTAACATGCAGCCTGATTAAGAGCCACTGGGGTAACATTTTCAAGAGAGTGGGCCAAGTCTCTAACACGAGCTGAAAGCTCTTGGAGAGACATGCAAAGAAGGAGATACAAAGAAATTTTGCCCTAATCTTTTCCAAGCCAAGCAGAATCAAGACTGATTTTCTTTTTCAAATGTTATAAGCTAAACATCCAGTGTTATACCCTTTGACATTTCTGCCATGTCCCATTAAAGACATTTTCAAAATGGGGGCAAATGAAATCAGTTTTTATTTAACCTAAGGTTTAGAAGACCTCAGCCAGAGCATCTATCAGGTGAAAATCACAATAACAGGGCCTTGGTCCTAAAAAAGAAATTATTCTATAAATAATACAAATCTAATGCATAGTCATATTTAGTGCTAAGATTTAGAATCAGTATCAATGGATGGGCGTCTCCTCTCACATACCTATACACAGACAGGAAGTAAACGTGCAGACAGAAAGAAAGATGGGTCATTAATGGCAATCCCCTCCTTTGCTACAATTTAATGGGCTCCTAATGAACTGGTCTACCTAGGATATAAGTTTCAGAAAGCCCTTTGAAGACCTAAGCTGACAGCAAGAACCAGACATTCCCATTTCTGTTTACACTTTGCATCTGAACCCCAGGTCAGGAGGAAGGAAGGACAGATTTTAGCAGAGCCTGGACTGAAACCTTCCCTCTAGCTCTGTCACTATCCTAAGCAAAATAATGGTGACAATGTGAGCCTTCGTTAATAGCCCTTTTCACTGCCTAATTAGGATGTCAAACATAAAAATACTCCTATCTCCACACTCTTTCAACTGCATGTGTATTACGTTAATTCCATTTAATTGATTTACATCCATAATATATGTCAAAGATCATACAGCTTTATATCTTTCTTGCAGTTCAGCCATAAAATAAATTACTGAAAGGTCAGCCTGGTGCTAGGTTTCATTAATTTAATTATGAATTGCTTTTCCATTTACTATTGAGTGACTAAAGTAATGCAACATTGGATGATGTTTTATAACAATGGAATGAATTATTAAAGCCATAATTCAATAAAACATGCTATTCTACCATTCTCATCCTGGCCAGCTTCATTTTGCTGCAAAGTGATGAAAATAACAATAATACCTGGCATAATCTTCATGACCCTCCAAATATTAACAGGTACACAAAACACAAGGATAGGGGAAAACTTTTTATTACCTTGAAAATCCAGTCAGTTGAGCTAACTTATTTATATCTCAAATCAGAAGTCTTACTGTTTTTCTGAATGATCTATCTATAATATCTCCTAGCCCAAAGACCCGACATCATCCCAGCTCCCCAGTGTAGCTGTTCTCCTCAGAAATATGAGTACACATGAGGGGGCAAATAATAAAACTACTTGTAGCTTTTATATCCTTGTATTACTCAAATGTATTGTTTCTATTTTTTGTGAGTTCTCTGTCGTTCTTTCATCTCTTTGTTCAAAATGTAAACTGAAAAGTGATCTAGGTTTTCTCTCTGTCATGCTGCTTTCCAGTTTAAAAAGACATTTTGGGGAAGATTCTCTGTTCCCCTTTGCCACAAATCTCCTCAAAAGCGGAGTATGTATTAGCTGTCTTCAATTCCTCTTCTTCCATCCTCTCTTGAGAACTCTCCGATCAGTTCAATGCCCCATAATCCCCTAACATCACCTTTTCGAAGTCATTAGTAAGGTCTCTGTTGTTACTCTAAAGGCCAAGTGTCAGTGCTCATCTTACTTGAGGCTCAGCAGCATTTTAGAGAGCGCTGCTCCTCCCCTCCCCGACGCGTGTCCTGTGTGACTCGCAGGACTCATCAGTGCCCTCCGAGGAACTGTGATGCGGAGATGCTGCAGACAGGTCCTAAAGAAGGCGGAGACGCCAGTGGAAGGGCACAGGCAGACACTGCGCACATTTAGCATGTCCCACAGGCTCCACTGCTAGATCTCAGGATTTTCACAGACTCTATAAACAAATGGAATGGATTTCTCTGAAACTCCCAATCACCCCTCTTAAGAGCAGGATTTCAAGACCAAACTGTTTATTAGCTCCTGCGTAATCGATTTTGCCCAAAATTGTGCAAACAAGATCCAGAGAGGAACCCAGAGTGAAGGGGAGAAAGAAAACAAAACAAATACAATATGAGTAGCCTTGCCCACCATGATAATGAGTGTGCCAGTAACTGAGGGATGTGAGTGACTTAACTCCTTGAAACTCAGATGCTCAAAGGGGCACACATGTCATGTTCTCTTTAGAAATGAAGTGCTGGGAGTTTCAGAGACAAGAACGAAAACCACCAACAAAAGAAGTCAGAAAAGTCTTAGCAAAAGAGGTGGTACTTCATCGAGGCATTACAGTCATTCATGCATTGGAAGGCTCCAACACGTAGAGGAGAGGGGCTACCAGAAGAAGACACTGAAGATATAGAGAAAAATAAATAAGGACAAAACTCAGAGAATCAGAATAATAGAGAAGCAATGAGGATTTTGGTTAGCTTGGGTCCAAGTGCCCACAGAAGTAGTTCTTTTCATGCAGCAGCCTCCAAACTGGTGCTGTTCCTTCCATGATCTATCACTCCTAGTCCATCCTAACCACAACTACAAGAAAAGTTTTCCCAAATGCTGCTTTTACTGTGCGTCCTCTCGAAACACTGTCCTCACTTTCCATGGCTCATGCAATGAAGTGCAAATACTCCGACACAATATCCAGGATCCTCTACAATCCCATTTTCCCTTATTCATTTTACAGGAAATGGAGCCTGAAGATCCACTACATGGCTACATTATGGTAAGCAATGTGGAAGGAACAAAAGATGGATGAAATGTGGACTTTGCTAGGAAGACGGCTCTTCTATTACCTGAGTCACATAAGCCTGAAGCTAAAGGAAAATATAAGGCAGCTTTTGAGTAAATGCCAATTATTGGGACTGCCAATAATTACTATAGAAATTAAGCAAATGGAAACTTGATGCATGTTCAAGTAGAAAATTGAACTTTCCTGAAGAAATAATTCAGTTTAACTTCATCGTTTATAGTTAATAACAATCATGATGGTTTTCTGGAAGCCCAGTGATGAACTCAAATGTTCCCCTTCACTTATGAGCAAACGATTAATGTTTCTTAGAATTTGACTTGGTTTCTACCTAAAGGAGAAACTAAAATATGGGCTTCTAATTCCTAGCTGTAATAAATTCTCAGGACCTCAGAGAATCCTACTAATCATTGACTGTTGTTTAATTTCTGGAAGTCACATTGGAGGACATAATGATTTTTGTCCACCTAGCAAGTTTTAGTAGCATATTAAATCAAAAACTTACCTTCAACAACATGATTCCTTAAAAAATCATTGCTTATATTAAAGATAAGAGTAGGCTTAACTACAGAAAAAAAATTTTTAAATACAAAATTTTCTCCTCATTGATCTAAGTATGAACATGCATAATAGTTTGGAGATTATCGTGGGTATTTCTTTAATCCTATATGGAAAGTCTTCCTTAAACAATATAAAACTTGGATCACTGACTTTGCACTTATGGTTTGAATCCATGTTTTTAACCTACCCACATGCCAATTTTCAACATTAATAACCAAAGAAATATTCAGAGAGGTGAATAAAAATCTTTCAGTGCTAAAAACTGGGAAGGTGCTGTAAATCCACAGCCTAGCCTTCGGGAAGAGAAAATATGCGCAGAGGGAATCAAGAAGAATTCTCCCCAAACTTAGAATCTCAAAGACACAGGAGCAAAGGGCACATCCCAAGCCTTTGGGTAGTGAAGAGGCTGCTGGCATCAAAGCAGCTCGTTACTCCCAGCTGACTCTTAGAGGAGTCAATATGCTAAATAAAAAAGGATGTGGGTAGTGACAGCAAGCTCATAATAGGTCGGTGCCAATTGGAGAAGAGGGAGCGGACTGCAGCTAACTGTGGGCTTTCTAAAATCACAAAAATACAAATTTCTTACGCAGAGTGATGTTTTCCACGTGATGTGATTGCTCCTTCTCTCCTTAATGCAGACCCCCGCATCTTCACGCTCACAACCTAAGGCTTTTCCCCCATCACTCTCCAAACTCGCATGCACAGAGGCAATATTTGTTTTACGAATATCAAGCCATGACATATAAAACTCAGTGGATCTTGATTTTTCTCAACCACGTAGAATTTAAGAATTTAAGCTAAGGCAGATACAACCAAAATCCCACTAATGGTTTCTTCTTTTCTGAATTATTCACAAAGAGGACATAGTTATAACCCAGTCTGACATGCCAAAGCTTATTTGAATAGCAAGACAATGTTAGCTCTTGTTGATTGAATCTTTACATGGACAAAAATGTATGTATGTCCCAGTGTGGAACTGTTTAAAACTCTGAATTAAAACACCAGATTAACTGATAATATCATTCATACCAACCCTAGGTATAGACTCACCGTTACTCATAATGTTTTTGCATGTGCTCTAAATATGTTTAAGCTGACTGAGGATTAGGGGAAATTTTTACAATTTCCTCTGTTTCTTTATCTGTAGAATCCAAATTTTCTAAAATAAGTACTTAATTTAGGTTATTTTAAAAATAGATAGTGTGGTATTGGCATAAATATAGACAGAAAAATGGAGCACCATACAGAGTTCAAAAATAGGCAAAAAGTTATATAAATAACTGCTTTTCAACAAAGGCAACAAAACAATTGAATGGGAAAAGAAAAGTCTTTACAACAAATGGTGAAGAACTGAATGTCCATGTGCAAAAGGCGAATCTTAACCTTAACCTCATAGCACGTATAATAATTACTCCAAGAAGGATCATAGACCTGAAGGCAAGAGCTCAAACGATGAGGCTTTTAGAAGAAATCACTGAAGAACATCTTCACGACCTTAGAAAGGAAAAGATTCCTTAGACAGGACACAGAAATGGTAATATTTTCATCAAAGTTAAAAACTTCTGCTCATCAAAAAACATTGTTTGTAAATGAAAGAGGCACGGATTCAGAGAAAATGCTAGTGAAACATAAATCTGACAAAGGATTTCTATCCTGAAGGTACAAATAACTCGTACAAATAAATAAGACCAACAACCCCGTTTTAAAAATGGGCAAAACACTAATCTAAGAGTTCATGTGTAAAGATATCTGAAGGCCTAACTAGCAAATGAAAAAGTACCCAACATCACTAGTTCCAAAGGAAACGCAAATTAAAGCCAAGACAAGATGCCACCACACATGCACTAGAATGGCCAAAAGTCAATGAATGGTCTGACCGCACTAAATATTGGTAAGGATGCACAGCCAGCAGATGGCTCAGACGTTTCTGGTGGGAATGTAAAATGGCACAACCTCTTTGAGAAATTTCTTATCATATTAAACATACTCCTACAGATTGTCTCAGCAATTCTACTCCCAGGGTTATAAATGAGAGAAATAGAAAATGTGCCCATGAAAAAATTTATACAAGAATGTTTATAGCAGTTTTATTCATAATACCCCAAACTGGAAATAACTCAAATGTCTATCAGCAGAAGAGTGAACAAACAAATAGAGGTATATTCTTAGCATAGGATACTATTCAACTCTAAAAAGGAACAAACCGTTAATACATGCAACAACGTGGATGAATCTCATAGACGTTAGGCTGCGTGACAGAAGCCAATACAAGTAAGTGCAAACTGTATGATGACGTTCATCCAAAGTTCTAGAACAGGCAGAATTCATCTTTTGTGGGGGTGGGGGTGGTTGACTGACTGCAAAGGAACATCAGGAACTCTTCTAGGACAATGGACATATTTTATTTCTTTATGTGGTGTGTGTTACATTTGTGCATTTCAATGTATATAAATTTTACCTACAAAAAACCATAAAAAATAATACCACGGAGGTTAGGCTAGGGACAAAACAAAAATGACAAAAAACTAGACAATAGTTTAAGCTGGGTGGTAGGTATACGATTCTGTTTGCTTTGTATATGTTTAAATTTTACTAATATAAAGTGTAAGGGGAAAAAAGTCTTGGTAGTTTTCTTACACAGAGAATTGCATTTACAAAATGAATTCTCTAACCTAATTATGTGCAATGCCTGGTGATATTCACCCATTGTAAAAGACAACTATGTTTCAAAAAATTTTAAATAATTCTCCATTTCCAAAACTTCACATGCCATGTTTTAACTGCAGAAAAACATTCAAAAAAAGCTAAAACATACAGAAACACTGCACATTAGACTATTCTGACACTATCGGTGTCACTTACCACAGTGTAACGTATACATTTCAGAGACTGCTGAAAAACTAATTTTGTAGCATAGAGTATTATATTAAAGAAAAGAAAATCACAGGAAAAGATGTTTTAATTTTTACAGATCAAAATGGGAAATAGAATTAGGAAGAGAACTATGTTTCTGAAAAGGGGGTATGATGTTAATCAAACTCTTTTTTCAAATTACATTGGAAATATTTTTGCCATTCATGTCTTTTTCAGGAGTTTCCAAAATAATAAACCATTAGATGCTAAAGGTATAAACGTGTAAGTTTAATTGAAAGGAATATTTTTGTCTTTCCCACATTTTTAGAGATTTTCTCTTCCCCATCAGAATCGACCAGAGAGTTTTAAAGTTCTCTTAACCGAATTCTTTTTTATTTTTGACTCTCTTTCTTATCAATGTTTCTCCCATACACGCTATCACATTCATTTCTAGACTCTCAGTTGCTATTTTATTATAATTTGTGCTTTCTTTTTATAATGTTTTATTTTTTAGCAAGCTTTATAACCTACCATAATTGCTTCTTTGACAGTAACTCCAAATTATACAATTCATCCCCTTATTCTACGTAGTATATTCATTCACTTAACAATTTGGCGGATCCGCATTTAACCTTCTGTTTCAAACAAGTCAAATGCAACTGCATAGTCATACAAAAAAATCATTTTCCCTTATTCTGTGTCAAATAATTGTTTAAAAGCAGATCATATTTCCACATGAGCCTCTTGACTACACTCTCTCAGAGTCAGTCGGTAGAAATGGTACACTCACCATATCCAGATGTTATATAATCAATCACCTTCCTGTCATTCTGAACTGATTGCTTAGGTCCATAAACCCAATTCACAGATTACGTTGACACAATCCACCGTGGGGCAGAAGTGACTTCCAATCAAGTCCATCTTTTAGACCCAGAGTAACACCCACACTATCTTACAGAATGGAAATAGGCAAAAAATGATAAAAAGGGTTATTTTTTCCTTGAAGGCTGAAGCATTTTTAGAGATATCGCTATCCTACTTCCAAAGGAAAAACAAAATCATGACGCCGATTTGTGATAGATAAATCTTGGGCTGATTTTAGTGTTTAGTTAACAGAGTGTAACTCCCAAACATACCCCTTTTCATACTAAAACAGTGGTTGTTCATAGCTTTCTGTCTTTAACTCCTTTGTTCTAAAGAGTATACGTAGATAGCCGCTGACAATCTCGGAAAAGATTTGGAAGCTCCTAAAGACTATTTAATCTGATGCCTTTCCATTATAACTTCCACCATTTCTCTGCATCATATTGTGAGAACAAATCTACTTTGTCACCAATGGGCATATTTGGAGGAATTATCACTTAGGCATGGCTCATGAATTTAAATATTGACTCTGGACCTAAATCACATAGCACACATGCATGAAATTTAAACAGTGTTTGGAAACAACGTTTGGAAATTTAAACAATGTTTGTTTGGAAATGTCAACATGTTGATCTAACCACAAACAGCAAATTTATTGTTTTGCAAAAGCTCCTGAAGGCCCCTCCCACAGAGTGTGCACCAGCTCTTCACAGCGCTCACTAGCCAAATCCAGTCACCATGAACACAGGCTAGACGTTTACTCCGGGTAATTCTGATGTTCATCTTGCTATCTAAATTCTGCTCACATGAGGCTTTAATTATTAGGATACGTTTTAGCCCACAGGATACTCGTTTTAGAGGCAACATTGAAGCATTTATGTTTAAGCTAGTTTTTAGCTTAAAAACTAGAGTGACAAAGAGCCTTAGTCCACTACTTAATTCTATCCTTTGGTTCTTATTCCAGAGATTTTAAAGCTATAGGCACCATAATATAAGAAAGTATCCATATATTGACTGATAATACAAGTAAGGAAAATTGATCCTTCTCTTTCAGCTTTATCATTTTTCTTCAATTTATGCCTAAGTACAAAAGTCAGGTTTCAGTTCAATATGGTGACATAAGAGGATCCTGAACTCACCTCCCCCCACAAATACAGGGAGTCTGCAGCTACATATAGACAAATTCCTCTGATATAAACCTAAAAACAGTCCGAGCCATTCAAGGAGAGAAGGCCCCTAGGAAGCGGGTAGGAGAGGCTGGGACGCAATCTTGCCAGAAACCCACCCCAACCTGTGACCCAAGTCAGGAGGGAACTCAAAACCACAGCTTCTCCCTCAGGAGTGAAGGGTTGGAATCCCACATCAGGTGCCCCATCTTTTAAGACTTGGACCTGAGAGATAGCCCCTCAAACATCTAGCTTTGAAAATAAGTGGGGCCTGCTCCCAGGAGAACCCCGGACTAAAACGATCTGAGACAAGCTCTTACAGGGCTCACGTGAGCACAGACTCACCAGGCCCAGGGTCCAGCAGGGAAGTCGCTGACGGAGGGATGCTGGACTATGCACCAGATAGGCTCCTTCGCTTGTCTTGGAGCTTAGGGCGGGCATCTGCTGTGACACACTTCTGGGAACCTGCTGGGTGCTCTCCAGGATGAAACTAGTGGGCTCCATCTTCAGCTCTCCCTTTGCCTCCTTCCAGCCAGTGGACGGCAGCTTTTATTATAAACCCTAAGCACAAAAGTCATATAGTAATATAGTAACATAAAGCCTTCATTATGAAAATTAACTATCATTTCTCTCCCCTTACCTCTCCTCTTCCACTCCTAACTCTACACACCAGAGGTGATGACTTTTAATCTATGTTTAGTTATAAAGGTGGGTTTTCTTCCTGTTGCATGATAAGGTATATTTGCAGCTATTTCTCCAAGTATCAAATTTAGATACCTACTCTCCATTTTTGCTACTTACATGAAGATTTAGCTGATTTATGTAATCTGTTACTTCCCCTATTTCTTCCTAGTATAATTAATAATTATTTTTAATTCCTTTAACTGAACTACCCTGAAACTTCAAAGAGTGGGCAGTTGCTGGGGAACCCCCTCTAGGGTGAACATATATGGTCAATAGATTAATGGTCCCCCAAGATGTCCACATCCTAGTCCCTAGAGCCTGTGAATACGTTAGGCTACTTGCAAAGAGGAATTGAGGTTGCAGATGGCGTTAAGGTTGCTAATTAGCTAGCATTAAGATAAGGAGATTATCTTGAATTGTTCTAGTGGGCCCAGTGTAATCACAAAGTTCCCCAAAAGTGGAAGAGGGAATTGGAAGAGAAAACCAGAGGATGACAGCATGAGAAGGACTGTGCCCAACATTGCTGGCTTTAAAGACGGAGGATGGGGCCCAGGAACTAAGGACAGCAGGCAGCCTCTAGCATAAGGAAATTAATTCTCCCCTACAGCCTCCAGAAAGGAAACAGTTCTGCTGACATCCTGATTTTGGCCCACTGAGACCTGTGTTGCATTTCTAACCCAGAACTGTAAAATTATAAATCTGTGTTATTTGAAATCACCAAGTTAATTTGATGTAGTAGAAATAGAAAAAGAATATCGATTTTGATACTTAAAGCTGAGCGCTTCTGTAACGAACACTAAAAATGTGGAAGTGGCTTTAAAATTGGGAGTGGGCAGAGGCTAGAAGAATTTTGAGGAGCATGATAGAAAAAGCCTAGAGTGACTGGAACAGACCATTGGTAGAAATACGGATAATAACGATTTTGTCAGAAAGACTTAGCAGGAAGTTAGGAGCGTGATAGAGAAAACAGATATCCCTTTAGAGAAGACCTACATCGTAAACAGACTGCTGGTAGAAATAGTACAGACATTACAGGTGCTGCTGTGAGAGCTCAGAAGGAAATGAGCAACATATCACTGGAAAATTTTCAGCTCTTTTATTATTCCTTTTCATGAGCAGAATTTCGTTCTATGGGTAGAATACAAAGATTCCTGAATTTTTGCAGGCTATTAATTAAAAGGCAGTAGGGGAGGAGGAGAGGTTGTTTGTTTAACTCTACTTCCTCCAGGATCCCTTTTTCTGTTTATTTATCTTGTTCTTTCATTACTTTGTAGGCGTTCCTCAAAAGTCTGGGAAAGGGAATCCTTCTTATATGGTGGCAGACAGCTTAGCAGAATCGTGTCCTGCAGTTATGCAGAAAGCCAAACTTGTACATGAGAAAGTTGGCTATTTAGTTGAAGAGATTCCCCAGCAAAGGGTGGCAGGTGTGACTAGGTTTCCTTTTGTTGTTCATCATAAAATGTGAGAGGAAAGAGAGACATTCGGGAAGAACTGTTAAACAAAAAGGAACTAGGACTTGATATTGGGGAAACTCTTAGCTTATTGAGATTGCAAAAGATGCTGAAATGAAGGGATCACTGTCAGGAAAGCGTGCTCTAGAAGAAAAACAGGCTGTCGCTGAGCACCGTTTCACTGATAACTGAAAAATCAATAGGTCAGAGAATTCCAGCACTCAAAAGATTAAGCATGCGACTCAGATCCCCTCAGGCGGCTAAGCAGAGGCAGGAATGGACATGGGAAGATCCAGGGGAGATCTGTGGAGGAGCACCTCTTGCCTAGTGAGGTGAATCCCAAGAAGCACACGAGATAGCTACGAGGTTTTGGAGAATGGTAGCCAGCGGAGCACTGGCAGCTTGGAATGAAGGGGAGAGAGAGGAGGCAATGAAAGAAGCTGTCTTATTACTATTCTTATTATTAGTAACACAATGCAAATTATCTGGAAACATTTATTCATCGACCTGTGACTTCAGATCAAGCTTCAGTATTTTTGGCAGGACTGCTTCATAGGTGCTATTGCATATTTCCATCATAAGGTGCCTAATTATCTCTTTTTTATGTGTGATGTCATTAGCAATTGATGATTACTGCCCAGACCTATTAATTTATTAGGAGTTGCAAAGCAGTACAATATTCTGATTGTATCATTTCTTTATCATTTACTAGTTTTAGTGCTTACTGCTGCTAAAACGTAATTTTCAAAAATATAAAATTATGACTCATGCAAATTTAACAGAAACACATGTCTAGGATTTTACTCAACTCAACTAGTGAAGAAAACAGTTAAAGGTATAAAGAGTGCTTCAAAATGCATTTTGAGATACCAGAAGTTTATTATCAGTTTAATAAAAGAATGTTAGAGTCAGTTTACTAGATTATGTACCAAAGTGGTTGGTATCTTACTTTGGGGGTTATCTTTTCCACTGAACAGGAACTACTTACTTATCTCCTAGACAAAAATCTACAGGAAAACGTAACTTCACTAAGCCTGGAAGCTTTAATCAATAGTCTTCACGTAACCTACCTTCATTTACCTATCTAAAGGCAAACTTCCCCTCATCAACTCTTTGGTCCCTGAAAGGTACAGTTCATACTGGAGAGGCAGGGTCAATCCTGGGTTCTTCCCCTCCATCCGCCTGTGTCCAAAACAATGAGCTTTTAAAAACACATATCATTATGACCTCATGGATTTTAACATATTCAATGTGTTCCATCAATGGGTGTTCCAACCCATTCTAATTATTACCCATATTTGTTGAACCCTCTACTTCCTTAAATAAATGGATGCATACTAAACATATTTTTGAATGAGATTAAGGAAGAAAAAGCTAGCAAAAGATTGCCGTACAAAGAACCAGTGCAAATTCTGCTGGCAGGAGGGATCTTGTAACTCTTTCGTGTGCTTGTGAAAACTCTAATTCTGTGGAGAAATGGGTACCATGTAGGATACAACAAACAGAGATAATCTGATGAGAAGGAGCATCAGAAAATCTCAGGTCTTTTCTCAAATTTTGCAATAATATTAAAAGCAATCAAAGTGTTGTCCTAGAAAATTGCATCCTTAACACTTGAAATGAACAGAATCAAAACCTCCACCTGGGACTGTGAATGTAAATTTTTTGATTAGTCACCTTGGCACTTGTGTGCAGATGATTAAAACTAGTGTGATACAATAAACAGGAACTTCCTTTCACAGATTCCATGATCCCTGGTAGCTTTCTGACTCGAGTCCCTTTGGAAGAGACTTCACTAATCTAGCACTGAATTAGGTTTTGAAGACAATCTTTTACACAGCAATAGCTCATTTTGCAAAATAATTTAATTACAGAAATGTGACACGCATGAGCATTTTTGTACTGATTAATGAATAATTTCATAAAAAGAGATTTCCAATGAGCTGAAAAATTTATGTATCAATTAAAACTCAAGAACATAAGTTCATTGGATATTTTTCCTTAATCACTAAATTAATCACTAGTTATTTTAAAATAAATATTTTTAATGACATGGAGAGTTAAAAATTTTAAAGCCATGAATAACAGTCAACAGCTGCGATCCTTACGTGACCTTCTTCTCTAAATTCATTGCGATAGCTGTAAATATGTCTCCCACGGTCGTGTGGGCTCCAAGTTGCCCTTCTCATTCCTCTCTCTTTAAGAGGTTTGGGATGGGCTGACAGGCAGCACCCCGCCCCTTTATACCGTTAACTTCATGAGTTTATCCTGGAGGAGTCACTGCGTTGATTTCTTTCACCTGTTTTTTCCCTGATAGTGAAATTTGTACTTTTCTGCGGTAAATAAGTTTTGACTTTCCTTCCTGATGCTCGAATTCTTGGGGGGAAATATTGTGCATGGACACCATGTGGGATGGTAAGCTGTGAAGATGCAAATGGTCTAAATATAAGCTGTCCTGTGGGATTGTCACAGTGAGTCTCAGGTGACTGGGGACAGCTGAAGTATGTGTACCTGAAATGCTGTTATTATTTGTGGGACATGGTTTTAATATACCTCTTTGAGATATCTTTAATTCATGTATCAAAAATATATGTGTAACTATATGTGTATATTTAAAAATGAAATCATTTACACTGAAAATTAGCACCAGTTTCTCAGAACCTTTCAGAGCAGCCTATTCATTCTCCCTGTATAATTTCTTCACTTGGACTCCAGAATCTCACAATCTTTTGGAACGCCTTTTACCTCTTGTGCAATTCTTTCTCACTCTCCTCTTCAGATTTCTCCTCATTTACTGAAACTCTAAATATCAGGCTGCTCCGGGACTCAATCTTTGGATCTGGTTCTCTTGTCTGTCTAGACTCCATCCCTGAGTGATCTCATCCTACATCAAGGCATAAAACCATCTCTATACAGGTAACTTCCAGTTTTATATCTCTAGCTCAGCTTTCTCCCCTGAACTTCAGGAGTATATCCAAATGACAACTCCATTATTCAAGTTTCTCAGGCCAAAAGTATAGGCATCACCTCAGTGTTTTTACGCCTCACCCCATATTGCATTCATCCATAAATCCAGTAGGTTTTGATTTCAAAACATGTCCATAATTGAAACACTTCTCACCACCTCCATTGCTGTCACCTCGGACCAAGCCACCATCATATCTCCCTAGAATGTGGCATGGCCTCCTACTGGTGCATCAGGCAATTCCAGGCAGAAAAAAGATGGCAAATATGAATAAGCTGAGAAGGATTTAATAACGGAACTGTTTACAAAGGTGTGAGCAGAGAACAGGAAATCGACCAGAAGGAAGTCATTACCTCCATTAGGCCCAAGGAGTTGTCACAGGAAACCAGAGAATTGGCTGAACGGAGAGGACCACCGGCAGGAACTGTGGCCCTGGTGGATGGACACAGACAACCATGGGGGACCTGAAACAGGAGGAGAAGAGGGTAATAAACACATAATTTTACTCTCCTGTCAACCTTCCCTGGGAGTCTCTCTCATTAGTTGAACCCAATGCAAGCCAGGGTCAAAGAAGCCAATTAGTAGTTAGCATATTTCCTGCAGGTCACCCTTGTGGGGCCCCGAGCAGGAGGAAAAGGAGGGAGAGCGACCTCCACTGCTGCTCACCCTGGCTCCTGCTCTTGTTCTTTTTTTAAACCTGTTCTTAACCACACAGCCAGAGTAGTTTTGTTAAAATGTAAGACAGACCGTGTCAGATGACTATCCAAAGGCTGCCAGTGATTTTCTGTCTCTATCATCAGAAAAGTCTGAGTCCTTAAAATGGCCTAGGAGGCCAGACATCCAAAGCCCCCGCCAGCACTTGGATGGCCTCATCTCCTGTTGTTCTTGACTCTAATGCAATTTTCTTGAGCTCCACCACTTTCCTTGTGGTTTCTTGAACATTCTGGGCACGTGCCTGCTTCAGGGTCTTATAGTTTTCTTCCTTCTGCTTAAACTTTCTTCCAATTTTCCGTGTGATTCACTTCAGGTCTTAGTCAGATGCCACCTCTCTGCAAGGCCTTTCCTGGCCATCTCTCCAAGGTTACCTGCCCTTACATCAATTCCTGACTCAGTTTCTCCATAGAAAAATTCTATTTTCTATTCCATTTCTACCTTCCATTATAGTTTATATCATACGTAACTTAAATACCTAATAGATTTAGTTTAGTGTTCTCTTAGATATTTAGTTTACACATCTAACACATCTAGTTCAACATAAGCTCCGTGAGGATGGGGATTGTTTTTCTCTCTGCATCTTTGAAGTTTCTCGCTGCCTAGATCAGTGTTGACACAAAGGAGATGCTCAATAAAGATTTGTAAATGAATGAATAAAATCAGAAAAAGGATATAACCTGTCTTCTTTTCCTAAGTTAAATATTTTAAATCCTGGGAATGCTGCAGGTTGTTCCATTTTCAATTTGTTTCTCACCTGCACTTAAACAACCCATGCGTCCTTCCGTCTGTGTCACTGTTTGTGACTGTCAGGTAAGGCAGCATATTGCAGGCCGCTCTGTTATATTGGTAAGAGTGCCTGAAATATATCCAGGTAATATTGAAGCCAATTTGTTGATAATAGTCAGCTATTTAAGCACACAGTAGCAGGAGAAGGAAGGATGGCCCTCACCATACAATTTCAATTAGTAGTAGAGAGGTTTGTGGCATCCTCAGGAAGAACACGCCTTAGCTATTTAAATTCAGCATGTACAGCTCACAGTAAACTGCGGGAGAGCATATCTGCTGTGGGTGGTGATATAAAGGGGAATTAATGGGGAAAGATGTGTTCCAACACTTCACACATTATCGTACGCTCTGGGGACTTACATTCTATCAGCAGCACAGTCAAAAACAAGCAGCCGCGCCTGGCATGTTGGGCTGTCTCTACTTAGCAAACCGATTTGCCTTCTCTTTGGAAGATGATCGTGGCATTTGTTTATCTTCAAAGTGCTGTAGTATAAATGCCACTTAAATAAATTAAAGGTACTTCAATTTAGAAATATAAGTAACAGTGATGATGACCTAAACATGGTATTTAGGCTGAAGTATAATCCGTTCTGCTTTCTTTCCCCATCGGCACGATATTAAAAACCATCTAAAGAGAGATTAGATTAGACGTCCTCAAATAATATCGGGGTGGAAGAGTGAAATATTTCAGCATATAATATCTCATCTTGAACATGTATCTCAGTTTGAAAACATAATTGCAACTGAAAAGAAAATGTGCTTAAATTAGATGTTGAAAGTAAATCCATGTTTAAATATATTTGCTAATTACTCCAACAAAAGTGTCATTGAAAGGAAACTACCGATCTACAGGAAAAGGTGCATGATTTAGTATTCCTTTATCAAGTAATCAAACACAGGCTCCTAAAAGTCATAGGGTTTATATTTATTCTTGTTTCAAATAAAGTCCATCTTAGTTATTGATTTACTATCTCCTCTTTTTCTGCTTATCCGTGTAATCCATTGCTTTGACCTCTAAATAGAACTCCATAAGCCCTGAAAGTGGAGAATAGAAAACACTTTGTACATTGCAGAATTGCGGAGGGGAAATAGTCTAAGTCTAAAACCCTAAATGAGTCTGGCACGCGATAGAAAGAAAAGACCCAGGCCCTAGTTAAGGTCAAACTACCTACTTGAATATGTACACCAAGTCACTGAGAAGCGCTGAAGCTAAAGAACTTGTCTGTCTTTTCAAGGTCACATACACTCACACCCACACACACATGTACGAGAATATATTAGAGAAAATAGAAGCTTAAATCCTCATGAGAACTAAAATCACAATCTTATATGAAAATATTTGTTTTGGTGATCAAAGTTTTCTTAGCTAGAATAAATTCAAGATATATTAACTTGAATCTGATAAGAAAAAACTGAATAAGGAACATCTATTGAGTCCAAATGTCCATGGCACTCAACTTTACCTTCGTTGACCTTCTCATTTCCTGGGGTAGCTGTTCAGTAATTAAAACTCTAAGTCCTCGCCTCCTTTCACCTTACTCTCAGCAGAGAAAAACCAATGTCGTCTCAAAACACTTCCTAACTTCTTCCTTTTTGACTACTGACTTACTCTGCTCCTGACTCCACTGTTTAGTGTTTAAATGGCAGCAATTTGAGGGCAGAGATACCTGTTTCGTATCCCAGTTCTACCACTTCTTTTCTGCACACCCCAGTTTCCGCATCTGACAAATGAGTTGTTGTTGGGTTTCAACGACAGGACACGTGTACTGAGCCTGACACATAGTTAGTGCTCAGTCAATTCAAAGATTTGGCTTGTGAAAGAATCACATGAATCTTAGGTCTTACCCAACAGCAAGCTTCACTAGGAGTTCGTGAAGGAGACACGTGACAACAGCACGCATTCGTCTCTGGAGGACCTCAAACTTTCGGCTGAAGCTTCCCAAAATTCCTTTTTCCACACTGGGAATGTTCTGGTTTCAGAGTAACAGTTAAGCACAACATGTGTATGTAGTCAAGTCAGCTCAGAGAAAGCCGTTTAGTTTGAGGGTTTCTCGGGTTTTATACTTGGCTCGTTCCTCAGGTGGCTTCCGTTCTCTGGTCAGCTCAGTCCCGTAATAATGTGCTGCTAGCCAGAGTGTGGCACTAGTTGGCCTCCTGGCAGGGTGCTCCCAGTTCTTCCTGGTGTCACCATTCACTTGGGACTCTGTACACTCCTTTTCCTACCTAAGTCCCCACTCTCAATATCCATGCCTATGGCAGACCTCTGCTTCTTGCCACCTGCCCCGAGGGAGAGAGGGTTGGAGAAGGTTTTGACCATCCTAGATTTTCCTGCAGCAGCACAGCAGCCAGTTACCCTGTCAGTTGCCCAAAGGCACCTGAGCCAGGTTCCTGCCACTTCCACATTGGGCGCACCCAGGGATTGCCGTCAGATTTTGAACCAGCCTTCCCCTTGCCACATCTTGACAGCTGTTTCCCTCTTCAAACCATTTCAAAAGGGTTTCATATTGCAGAAATCCCTCCTAGCTTTACAACAGCCAAAGGCAATCTTTTTTTTTCAGTTTGGTCATTGACGTATAGATACAGGTAAATATATGGAGAAGAGAGAGAGAGGAACATATGGACATATATCTGTACCTAAATATTTGCGTTTCTAAGGATTTGGGTAGTTGACAGGAAGATCACACCACAAAATCTTTGCGCCTACTGGACTTAATAAGATGCCAAGCCTATAGGAAGTTCTCATATGCATCTACAGAAAGCAAAAATTGTAAAATGAAGAATGCAATCTCAAATGTAACTCAATTCATAAAACAGAAAAGATTTTTAAAGGTGGCTTAAAATGTGGATTTTCTTTTAATTTCAGAAGAATGTTAAGAATAACCAAGCTCCTCCATCTTTAGAACACAATCAGAGTTCTTTGTCCAAGCAGAATAGACTCTCAAGTGCCGTGATAATGCTAATAACTTTTTTAAATAATGTATTGTGCTAGAGAATGGGATCAGAGAAAGCAAGATCATTGGAAGCACTCTGACAGAGCACAGACATTTCCAGACATTGTTAACCCATTCTTTACATTCAGCCATGAAACTTAGGTGACATACTAAGATTGACAACAGAAAATTCAGGACCATTATTGTGACCAAAGTCTTTGATCACATTAATTGTGGCAGACTTTATCGATGGACTACTGATCAACAGAAATCTGAAAGCATTCCTTATTATAAGAAGATAATCTTAAAAAAAAAAAAAAAAGACTCTACTGGTTCATCTGAAAACTTTAATTAAAATGTTTCAAGGAACTCATACAACTCAATTGCAAAAAAAACAGGCAACCCTATTATAAAATGGGCAAAGGACTTAAATAGCATTTTTTCCAAAGAAGACATACAAAAGGCCAACAGTTATATGAAAAGATGCTCAATATCACTAACCATCAGAGAAATGCAAATCAAGATCATAATGAGCTATCATCTTACAGCTGTCAGAATGTCTATTATCAAAAAGAGAAGAGATTAATGCTGGCGAGGATGTAGAGAAAAGAGAACACTTGGTGGGAATGTAAACTGGTGCAGCCACTATAGAAAACAGTATGGAGATTCCTCAAGAAATTAAAAATAGAAATACCATATGATCCAGCAATTCCACTTCTGGCTATATATCCAAAGAAAACGAAACCATCATTTCAAAAAGTTATTTGTTCTCCCATGTTCATAACAGCATTAATCACAATAGCCAAGATATGAAAACAGCCTAAGTGTCCATCAACAGATGAATGGATCAGGAAAATGTGGTTATATATATATATATATATATATATATATATAATATACAATGTAATATTATTCAGTCTTGAGAAAGAAGGAAATCCTGTCATTTGTGACAGCATGAATGGATCTGAATGGTGTTATGCTAAGTGAAATAATCCAGACAGAGAAAGAAAAATACTGCAGGGTATCACATATATGGAATCTTAAAAAACAATCAAACTCATGGAAACATAGTAGAAAAATGGTTGCCAGGGTCTGGGAGTCGGGGATGGGGAAATAGAAAAAGAGGCAGGTTGGTAAAAGGATATAAACTTCAGTTATAAGATGAATACGTTCTCAAGATCTAAAGTAAAGTTGTATATAGCTTTAATTAATTATAATTAATCTTTAATATACATAATTATTTATAAGTTAACCAAGTATATTTCTAATTTCTGCCCTTCTCCAAAACAGAACACAGATTTAGCACACTTTATCCATTGAGCATTCTCATTCCAATATAATTTATTCTTGTCAAGAGTTTTAGTTCTACCATTTTTAAGCTCCCAAAATTAATGTTTATTTTTGCAATTAATAGTTAATGTAATTAACTGACATTTGTAAAATTACTTTTTGTGTTCAGGGCTGCTCTTTATATACCACATGTTCTTATGTCCAGTATTACTGCTAGTGAAAAATCTTTGAGCAGTAAACTCTTCATCTTCAGATGTCTAGAAACGTCTCTATTTTAACTTAATTCTTGAATTAATTTCAAGATATAAATATGATATGATAGATTAGCAGTTTTTAGACACATTTAACATGGTTCTCCATTTTCTTTTGACATTTATTTTATTGAGAGGTCTGTTCTAATTGTCATTTCTTTGTAAATAAACTGCCTTTTCTGTGTAATAACTTTCAAGCTTTCTTTTTCTTCATCCTTGATATTATTGTGTCTACTTTTATGTTCCAAGTATTTATCATATTTTTTATCTTAATCCATATAAGAAAGCTCTGTACTTTTACAGGTATTCTGCAGCTCCATTAAAATCTGTCTTTTTGAACATTTATTTTTATTTATTCTGTCTGTAACTTGAAGTGCATGTTTTTCCAGAAGAACTTGGGTCTTTATTGAATTCTTGAAAAGTTTCTTACTCTCTTACCTTAATGTCTTTATTTTTATCAAATTTATGCAATCGTGTAGTTTAAAAGATTATACAAAGTTTTCTGTGAAATCTGACAGTTGCCATCATTGCCTTTCCATATCCTTCTTTTCAAGCAAACCACCTTCTCCTCTTTTCGCCGGCGATTTTAGTATTACCTCTATATCTCTTAATATCGCTAATTGATTTCTTAAGTTTTAAGCATTATCAATATTGACTTGTCATGTAGAGGGTGAGAATTTAGCCTTCCTTCCTCCCTTTGCCTCCATCACACACATACACATACCCTTTTGTGGCAGACACTCTAAGTGACCCTCTATGAGTCGTAATCTTACGTAATCCCGTCCCCAATTGCAGGGAGAACCTATGACTTGCTTCTAGCCCATGGACTATGGAGAAGGTGAAGGATTTTTACTGATGTGATTAAGGCCTCACATCGGTTGAATTTGAGTTTATGACAAGGAACAATATCCTGAGCATGCTTAATTGGAAGTCCCCTTGGAAGAGGGACTGGAGAACTCCCAGAGGTCAGAGATGCTCTCTTACTGACCTTCCAGAAGCAAGTCACCATGAGTTCTACAGGCAAGCGGGAACGAACTCTTCCAACACCCTGAGGGAGCTCGGAAGCCGGTCTTTCTTCAGACGACAGTGCAGCCTGGCCAACACCTTGATTGAAGCATTGGGAGACCCCCAACCCAAGGACCCAGCTGAGCTCTGTGTGTGCTCCTGACCCACGGACACTGTGAGGTAATAAATGCGTATTGTTTAAAGCCACTAAATTTGTGTTACTTTGTTACTTAGCTATAAAGAACTAGTACCCTTTCCCTTCTTACCCTCCCAAATAGTTTTTGGCCTCATCAGTTTTGAGTGTTTATGTGATTATGACAGGAGGGGCTTTCTATAACTGTAGTAAACCATGACTTCTTCTCCTTCTCGCACAGGAGCTCAGTCATTGCTCCATCTCCCTCTTTTTTATTTTCTTTCTTTCTTTCCTTTTTTTTTTGTTATATGATTTTTCAGCTGTCTAATTTTCCTTTCAAGAGATTGAAATACATTATTTTATCAGTTTCATTGTCCTGGTCTATTCCAGAGTTTGTTTATTTGATCCAATCAGAATTGGTTTGCCTCCATTCCTAACAAATGGCTACCTTGCTCTTCCCCCCACCTTGTGATCATCTTGGAGACTCCCTGACTTCTTTCACATGTTGCCGGTGATATTTCCTAAATCGCATGTATTCCTTTTTCTGCGCTTACTCCCTTGTTTGGTGGATCACGTCTTCTAGGAGCTTCATGACTTTGTTCTACCTTTTGGCTTCATTGACGTTTGGCTGGGTATGTAATTGTAGTTAGAAATAAGTTTTCTTCAGAATGTGGAAAGCTGAATTGCCTAAATACCTTCTAGTGTTGCTGTCGGGAAGGACAAAGCTATTCTGATTCATGTTCTTCTGTATATAGCCTACCTTTTCTTACTAGAAGTTGAGAAACCTCTCTTAGTCTAAAATGTTTGAAATTTCTAATTGATGTGCCTTGGATAGTTTATACCAAGATGATTTGCTTTTGCAAGTTAGTCCATATATGGTTGTTTTCTCTTTTTATATTTTATCTATCATTGTTATATATTTGTAGTAAAGAAGGATGCCTCAAAGCATGAATTCACTGCACCATCGTGTGTGAAATAAACTTTAGAATGTCAAAAGCACAAATAAAACACTGAACTAAATAATTTCACATATAAGGTGTTGTAATATATTCTTATTACTAAAATTATACCAGGACAAATGAGACATAAAAGCATTAAACGTTGAAAATCTGAATTTGTGCAAAAATGTTTTCTTACTCCAAAAATAAAACTCTGCTTGTCTCTTATTGAAATCCATCCTTATTCAGATTTTCAATTTCTTTAAATCTGAGTGAAGAAATTAGACTGTATAATCTTAAACTTATCACCAGATGAGTTTAAAAGTACTTAATAGAATTTTGAGCTTTAAGAGTCTCAATTAAAATAAAAATGTCTCTTGGGCCCAGGGATAGAGAAAGAGAGCGTTAATATTTATGAAAGTGCTAAGCATAGAACAATTCAGGAAAAGCAAAGAAAACTTAAATCAAGATTTGTATTTGTCAAAGAGAAGTTAACAAGCCACACAACTTTGCTAAAGAGAATTTCTGAAAATACCCCAGAATATTATGGCCTATTCTTCAATTTTGTTTCTGGGATCCTAAGTACATGGTAGTCAGAGGAAAAATTCTCACTTAGTTAAGATCTTCTTAAAAATAATAAAAAATGGTCAAAATATGAACATTTACTGTTCATCCTCCCTCCAAAACAGAGAATTAAATAAGATGAAAAAGAAATGTTTTACTCCTAGTAGATAAAGAGAAAAATTATTTACTCATTTATAATTAGAATAAGAACATTGCCAAAATGATGTGTGAAAGTATTATTGGTCCCTTCAGTTATTAATTTACACTTATAAAATATTTGAAATAAAAGTATTTGTACAGATTGATTATATCTAGGCCATGAGACTGAATGGAAACTTCAGGAAATAAAAACAAAACTGTTGATAGAATTTAGAACAATGATCTTTTTTTGGAGGCTTTAAAGAATCTGACTCAGAATGGCATTGGCTATTAAGATTAACATTTATTTCTACATCCACAATAATTGTCCAGCTCTGTAATTGTTTCCAAAAATCAATATAAAATCGTTTTCATCTGAAATAGTCAAGCAAATAATACGTATTATTGTGTTTCAATTATTATGAGCCAAGCCCTTTTTATATTTTAGTCCATATTATAAAACACTGTGATTTTTACAGAAAAGCAAACTGTGGAGCAGGGATGTTCAGTGTGTTGCTCAGGGCTACACAATTGGTGAGCAGCAGATGAGAATTCCAATACCATTCTGTCCAACACACAAACCTCTTTCTCCTGCTCCACACTCTCAGTTTTCCCTCAAATATCTTCATAGACTAATTTCAATAAGTATGTGCTCAACTCTACTGACAAAAAAGGTAGTAAGAGTAATGGCTGCATAGTTTCCGCATGATTTATAAGACTATGAAACCTGATGTTGAAAGCATAAGCCCACACTCTCTCCCCCCCATCTTGAGGCTCCAGATGGACAGGTGTTTCCTTCACCATCAGGTAAAATGGAGTCCCCACAAGGTTTTGTTTCTTTAGCAGTTCCCAGGTCCTGGTAGGTATGAGGTATGGTTATCTGTTACGGGAGGGAACACCAAGACAAAGGCTCTCAGAGGGCTTTGATATTCCTAAGCTTTTGCAGCCGCAGCTAAGAAGCAAGTGCAGAGCCCCTTGGTGTGCCACAGTGGTCGTCCCGTTGGTATACTCCCAACATCCATGACAGGGGAAAGAAATGATCACTTGTTTGTAATGGTGGAATGTCTACATTATTTTGAGCTTGTGATAAATATGCGCAGGAATGATCACTTTTAATAAAATATGCATATAGGTAGAAAACCCATCTGGTACATTTTCAGATTGAAGGCTTCTTGCGTTTTTTGCCCAATAAAACATCTGCTTTTTAAGTTAGTGAAATCATATATTAGAATCACAGATGTCTTTTTCCTGGATATTGTGCTCATGAAGAGTTTGGAGTTAATCAAAGTGCGTTATAATGGGACCTACCTTAATTTACAGTTATTAAAAGTAGTAGTTAATAATAATGAATGCAAGTATTTATGCTATTGCATATTTCCCAAGTTTTGTCCTAAATACTTAATGTTTTTCTTATTTAGGTGTCACAAAATGTTTATAAGGTGATTATTACTATTATCTCTGTTTTACAGATATACATTAAGAACATTAGCTCACCAAACAAGTAGTGGAGATCTCAGGACAGAAACCGACCTAAGTGCTTGACTCTGAAACCCATTTGTTCCATCTCTACATTATCATGTCTGCCAATTGTATTTGAGAGACATTCACATGATGTATTTCCTGATATTTGTAAGGAATTAGAATCTCAAACAAACGAAAAACAGATAAAAAGCAAAAATTGTTAGATATATATTTCTCGATTAAGACACAAGACATTCTTTTTCATTAAAATTTAACTCTTAAAGCAAAGCAAAGAAATACCAAGTGTGCATACTATACTTGGAAAATTATTTAATTTTAGGAAAGATGCAATAAAATAGTGTTGTAAGATTTCAAGGATATATACATATATTTCTGCATAATTTTTTTAACCGTAAAGAAGTGAAATGAAGATACATCCATTTTCCTTTGCAATTTTGTCACCTAACCACCCTAAGAAAGTGTTTGCAGAACCAGTTAATACTCATAACTGTGGATCAAGAGAGTGACAGGAATTGGCATAGGAGACAGCTGGAGGGTAATATTGTTTCCATCTCTGTAATGATCATAAGGCTAAACTCAAGGACACATTTATATTACCTCAGTAGAAAGCTGTTTGTAAACAAACTTGAGATCTTTGAATAATAATGGAAAAAAACCTTGATTTTGAATATATGCTTCATGAGACTAATGACTACATTGGTTTATACTTCGTTATTTTCTGTATCTAAAATATTATTTAGCAGGTAATTGAAGCACAATAGATATTTGTGTGATAAATCACTTGAGTAATATCAGTACACGATCTGATAGAGTTAACTTTCAAGTTCAGCTAGAATGACATCAAGACAGGGTCATAAGGTAAGATTTTTTTTTTTACTTGACTAACTTCTACCTTAAAACTGCTGTATAAAAACAAGAATGACATCTATAATGCAGTAAAACAAATCCATTATAAAAACAGAGAAGAGAGGCCGGCCCTGTGGCATAGTGGTTAAGTTCAACCCACTCTGCTTTGGCAGCCCAGGTGTGCAGGTTTGGATCCCAAGCGTGGACCTACAGCACTCATCAGCCATGCTCTGTTGGTGACCCACATGTAAAGTGGAGGAAGATTGGCACAGATATTAGCTCAAGGTTCATCTCCCTCAGCAAAAGAAAAGAAAAGAAAAGAAAAAGACCAGAAGACAAAAAGCCAACTAAGAAAGTATTTGTAATTAAATCACAAAGTTTATAGACCAAAACCAAAATAAAAGA
Source organism: Equus przewalskii (assembly GCF_037783145.1). Lineage (NCBI taxonomy): Eukaryota > Metazoa > Chordata > Mammalia > Perissodactyla > Equidae > Equus > Equus przewalskii. Next base: position 47,182,141 of record NC_091852.1, read on the forward strand.
ATTACAAAAATAGCAAGATAAAGAGGGCTATCTTAATAGCCAAATGCGTAAGGGCCAGGAACACATCATTCACCAAAAGAGAAAAATTTTTAAATGCTTAGAATTATTGGTAATCAAATCAATTCAGTTTTGAAATATTTCCTACACATATCAAATAGACAAAGATGAAAAAAATCCCTGGTAGTAGGGTGGGAAACAAAAAAAGCCAATGTCATATGCTGGTCTTAGGAGAATGAATTTTTATTTCTCTATGAGTAAATTTGGAAATAATTTTAAATACTTAGATCCCATAAGGAGGTTAAGAAACTGGGTTAAAAATTAGAGATGTGATGAAGAAAGCATTTTTTAAATAACAAGAAAAATAAAGACAAAAATATCAGAAAAGAAACTATAAAAGAAAAGTCATGGTCGAAATATGAAACAAACCAAATGAAACATGAATTAGTGAATTCTAAGACTATATTTGACTATAATTCAAGATTTTGTGGCTTATATTATATATATATATATTTATTTTTTTGTCTCGGAGTCCAATCATAATATGAGGTTCTAATTGTGACTGATGTTTACATAATTATATTGCTGTTCATTATTTATCAAATTTTAGATTAACTCTGAAGGCAAATCCTAGGAGAATTAATTACCATAATAGAACATCATGTAAGAGTTATAAACTCTGATGGCAAAATAATGATATAGCTGAGAGAAACTGGCAGAAGAGAATGCAGGAGAGTAATATAGGAACACTTTTCTCCTCAATTTGCATAATGGGGAGTCAAGAGTTATGGCTCAAAGTTGACTAAACAATATATCAGTTAGTAATGTGTTCAACTATGTTACAGCAAAACAAGGATGAACATACATATGCTGAGAACATACATGAGTGTGCCAGCTTCAGTCCTGGGCTGGCACACCGTGTCAACAATCGCATGAAGAGCTGGGATCTCTCTGTCCTTCTTCTCTTCCAGGGGCACAGAATAGCCATTCTGTGGGGCAGAATAGCTGCCCTTCCCAGTTTTATGTTCATATTCCAGACAGGACGAAGGAGGCACAGCCAAAGCTGAAGGGAAACTGGGTATTGAGTGAGTCACATAATAACATCTGCCATAATGAGGAAAAGAACTTTTAGTACATAATTTGAAAAACTCAAAGTGATATTAACAACGGCATTCAGGAGGTTGGAGCACAGCTAAACTGAGCTGAAATACCTCATTATTTACAGCAGGGAGTCAAAATAATTTCCTAAGTTGATACATCGAGAAATACAAATAAGAAAATCTAAAAACAGAATTAGAGGCAGTTTTCCCTTAGGAATGGAGATGAGAGGTTGGTGAGCGGAGGGTCTCACAGGAGAGTTTGGGGTTTGTTCCACAAACACTGATGGGTGGACTCATGTTCAAGGAGCTTCTCATCACTGGAGGTGCACCAAGGATAGGACAGCAATGTCCTTCCCTTCATTTATAGTCTAGTTGCAATTAAGACCAAAAAAAAGATATATATATAGTCTCAGACTGAGATATGTGATAAAAAGATAGAAAAAAAATGTGTTAAGGGTAATTTGAAATGGAGACTCGAAAGTTCTCTCTGAAGAGGTCACCTCTGAGCAGAAACGAGAATGGAGTTCAGACGTGACCCTTGCGAAAAGATTCAACCACAGGGAAAAGTGGACTACAGGTCTGTTGTATCTCAGAGCATGGAACAATATCTACCAGGCACTGATGAGGTTCTGGTTTTTACATTATTGACCAAGCCTGTCAGAGTAACACTGACTGACTTCATCCAAAGCCGTGAAGCAAACTGTGGCAGGGCTAACCTCGAGTCCATCACGTTAATAGAATTTCTGAGGCCGTAAGACAACGTCCATTCCAACAAGATATATTCCAGTCTGTAGCTGCTAATGGAATCCAGAGTTTACACAGGCATCAGCAAACTCTAGCTAAGAATGAGCAGAATAACAGACTGGAAAGGATGACTTCAGATTTGAATCTCACCTAAGAATTTTAGACTTTGGACTTTTACTCACGAGGGCAAGGCAATTTATTTCAGATTTGATACTTTTGGAATTATAATCTTTGACCTTAATTTGTAAGGGGATTTTATTTTTGAACTTCAGTTTCTCCTGGGGAACTTAATGAATGCAGAGGACAAATTTGGGGTGACTCTGTGTTACTGGCATTTTTTTTCCTGGAAGGTATTCATGTGTTTCATTAGAGTGCTCACTATCGATGCGGAACTTCTTATATGATAAATTGGACAATGAGGCTACATATACTTTGGACGAGACAGAATAGGTTATGAAATTTGAGCCTGTAAGACATGAAGATGATTTAATAACATACTCTTCTGAACCACTGCAGAGAGTTCTGAACCATGGCAGAAAGCGTATAATGCCCTATAGTAGTCCCAGGAGGAATGATTCAAGGGAGCAGTCATTGGCATTGAGAGAGTGATCTCATAAAGTTGGGAAGAGGACTGTCCTGGGACTAGGGATTGTCCACCCCTGGGGTGGAAGCTAGTGACGACCACACTCTGCTTATCTGCTTAGTTTGGTGATTAAGTCCAACAGGTGAAGAGAACATAAAGTTGGGCAGTATTGGAATGGAAAGCTTCTCTCGTTGAGAGAGCAGAATTGTGGTGACACTCCTGATTTCTCATGTACCTTGATTCTCTCTATCTTGATTGGTAAGTAAGGAAGGAATAAACTAGCTATACTTGCCTCAGCCTCTGTCTTTCCTTTCCTAAGAGTTTCCTGCCAACAGAGAGAATTTCTGGTCTACCATGCTGCCTATGACTATGGATGAGGGTGCCTGATACTGGGGGTATTAATAGTATGAATCGCTGTTCCAATAGAATCTAAATCCACCAAAGGACTTCTGCCTTGTCGGTTTTCTTGGAATCTGTCCCTCTGGCCTTCCAAGCACCTTGACCCAGTAATTTTGTGATAAGATTTTTGTTTTAATCTGTAGCAACCAATATTTACAAATAATTACATTTGTAACGGGTAGTATACAACAATACTTATTGTTTAGAGCTCAAAGATTTAAGCAACTTTCCAAAACTCACAAAGTGGTAGAGCAGAGATTTAAATCTAGATCTGTCACCTGTGGCATTGACACAGAAAGGCCTGGTTCTCCTGCAGGAATCTGGCTGCCATTCTGTCCCACACAAGAGACATTCTATCCAGAAGTCCCTTCCGCAATAGTCTGTCTACCACCAGCAGAACAAAGCCTTGTCTCTCTTTTTAAACAGGGAGTGGAATTCTCCTAAGTGACTAGTGTGTGAAATGACAGATCTACAAGAAAACCAGGGCAGGTTTGTATTAGGAACTCTTTCTCTTGGGGATGCACAAGACACTTCACAGGGCTCCTGGGCCAGGTTCTGAGCTCACATCCTGTAGTACCACATTGGCTCAGGGAGCACCTCTTTCTAGATCAACTGATTAGAGACCATTTAGGTTCCCAACAAACATGCTTTAACAGCTTCCCTGAAGTGTCAGGTTCCACACACGTGGACTCCTCTCCGTCCGCTGAGAAGGATAGGCATATTCAGCACCACTGCAATCCTGACCCACTTTCATCAGGACATCCTTGGTCTTCTGCTGTATTTCCAAAATCCATACTTCAAACATATCATGATCTTAACTCTAGAAAAATTTCTATACATATCTGTGCTCTTTTTCCACAGTGCTTAAGAAATAGGCATAAACTTCTGTGGAAATTTAATTTCAGTTAAAGTTTACAACTCTATTTTGTGTACTTCCTATGCAGAAATCAAGAACTGGGTGCTTCAGAGACTAGGTACGGAAATAAAGGAGATGAGATATATCTTTGACTCTTTAAGAGCTTAATGTCTACAGGAAAGTTAAGGCAAATCCAAATGTAATAAAAGTGGCACAATATGTAAAATATCGTGAAATAAATACAAAGTAAACGCTGTGGGAAATCAAAGTAGTAAAACTTATATGCTAATCAGGAATTAGGAAAGAATATTTTAAAGATGTAGTATTTGTTATTAGCCTTATTAGATAAATAAGATTCCAATATGCAAAGGCAGAAAGAAGAAACTCTAAGTTAGAAAAACCACAATGAAAGAAGCTCAAAAAAGGGAAAGCAAGATATGTGTTTGTAAAACATTTTTGAGTAAAGTATGGTAGAAACGTATGTGTGTAAATGCATAAGAGCAATGCAAAATAAATTTGGAAGAATATGTTCGGGTTTATTATGAAGAGTTGAACACCAGACTGAGGGACTGCTAATTAATTCATCATTAACGGGAAGTCTATGAAAAGATTTTGTGTAGGAAAACAACATGACTATTCCAGCTGTAGTTTAAGGAAAGATTGCCACACACCTAAAAGATTACATTTTCCAGCTTATTTGCAGCCAAGTGTGGATGTGTGCCCAAGTTCTGGCCAAAGAAATTCAAGCAGAAGTGTTGTGAATATTTTCCAGACATCTCCTTAAAAGGAAGAAAAATCATACTTCTTCTCCCTTCCTTTTTCCAGGAATACTAATGACACTGGAGCAGCCATAGGGTACTATGAAGTGACCTTGAGGATGGAAATCATATGAATTGGGGAATAAAATAGAAAGACCCTAGTTTTCTGATAGTGTGGCTCTCACACAACTCAATATTGGCTCCCTACTTCTGGACTATTATTATAGAGAAATAAATTTCTACTTTGTTTACACCATTGTTTTTGGAGTCCTTGCTATTGGCATCTGGAGCAAATCCATGCTAACCAGTGAGTACTCAGGATGGTCACATGGGGAAACACAGTCTTTGACCTTCATTGTCAAGTTTAGAAAGCTCAACAGGGGAGAATTCCTCTTCAGAAATGTCAGAAACCAGCAGAAGGAAAAATACTTACACTGTCAATCAAAAAGAACATAACTGGGGGAGGGGCAGAGCAAAATGGCGGGGTGAGCTGACCCGGGATTATCTCCCCTCCAAAATATAACAAGAGATTGTAAGAACTGAATTTCAGAGAATAAACATAATGCCAGCTCGTTAGAGACCTACAATACCAAGAAGGTGGAGATCATAAACCTAGCTTTACACCTTCGGAGGCGCTGGAACGGTAGGAGAGAACATCGCTCCCTCCCCTAGAGTCTGCGATCGCTGCGGCGCAGGTCGGGAAGGAGCGGGGGGAGGGGCCGCGCGACCAGGGGATCATCCAGGACTCCTGCCGCTGATTCAGTGGAGACCCGCTGACGGGGGGAAAGCTTCCGTCACGGGGACCCTATAAATCAAGGGCCTTGGGAGACCAGAGAACAGAACTGATCTGAACCCAGACCGCCCGTGTGAGTAACAGCCCCTCCCCGCCAGCAAAGCCAGTGGGCGCAGCCATCTTGCCGCGAAGGCGGAGAGCTCATAACAGCCGCTCTCGACCCCCATCTAGTGGCGACAGGCTGTAACTGCAACTGAATTCTACCACCATGAGAAAAAACCGCTCCTCTACCATCCAGCAATTTATAAAAGCCCCAGACCAGAAGGAAAACAATAAAAACACAGAATTAAGTCCTGAGGACTTGGAATTAGGTAAACTAAGTGATAATGAATTCAGAGCAGCTATAATCAAAAAACTCAATGAGGTAGAGAGAAAGATAGAGAAACAAGCCGAGTTCTGGAGTTACCTCACAAAAGAGATTGAAATCATAAAGAAGAATCAAACAGAATTACTTGAGATGAAAAACACAATGGACCAGATAAAACAGAATACGGATTCCCTGAATGCCCATGTAGACAACCTAGAGGAGCAAATCAGCATAATCGAGGACAGACAGACTGAATGGCGCCAAACAGAGGAAGAAAGAGAACTAAGAATTAAAAAAATGAGGAAAATCTCCGAGAGATAATGGATTCAATGAGGAGTAAGAACATAAGGATCATAGGAATTCCCGAGAATATGGAAAAGGAAAATGGAGCAGAAAGTGTGCTTAACGAAATTATTGAAGAGAACTTCCCAAATCTAGGGATCAACGGAGAAATGTGTGTAGAGGAGGGTTTTAGATCTCCTAGATTTGTCAATGTAAAAAGACCCACCACAAGGCACATAATAGTAAAGTTGGCAAATAGGAATGATAAGGAAAGAATACTCAGGGAAGTAAGAAAAAAAAAGAGAATAACCTATAAAGGAGCCCCTATCAGACTGTCAGCAGATTTCTCTACAGAAACCCTACAAGCTAGGAGAGAATGGAGTGATATATTCAAAGCTTTAAAGGATACAAACCTTCAGCCAAGAATACTCTATCCAGCAAGAATTTCCTTCAGATATGAGGGAGAAATTAAATCTTTTCCAGACAAACAAAAGTTAAGGGAATTTGTAACTAAAAGCCCTCCATTACAAGAAATCCTCAAGAAGGCTCTCATACTTGAAAAAAGAAAAAAGGGAGAAAGGGGACACAAGCCACAGACTAGGGAGACCGATGGATAGAATCAGAACAGGATAGCAAATATTCAACTATAGCATTAGGGTAAAAATAAGGAAACTACCAAAACAAGGACGATCTTAGCACTCTAACTACAAATTAATAAGACGAGTTGGAATAAAAAAACGAAAATAATTATTGAGGAGGGGAAGAGCAAAGGGTCTAAATCAGTATTGGTCGAGTAAGTAAGAGACCACCAGAGTATAGACTATATTATACACGAGATTCTAAATACAAACTTCAAGGTAGACACTAAAATAAAGTACAGAACAGAGTCACAAATCATAGATAAGGAAAAATCTAAGAAACCCAGCATAAGAAATTGCAGTATTAAATGGGTAGTCTAAAGCACACAGGAAAAGAAACACAGGAAAACAAGATAATGAGTGACAGATTGACAGCATTAAGTCCACATGCATCAATAATCACTCTCAAAGTGAACGGATTGAACTCTCCAATAAAAAGACACAGAGTGGCAAAATGGATTAAAGAACACGATCCAACAATTTGTTGCCTCCAGGAAACACACCTCAGCCCCAAGGACAAACACAGACTCAGGGTGAAGGGGTGGAGGACAATACTTCAAGCAAATAGCAAGGAAAAAATGGCAGGTGTTGCAATTCTCATATTAGACCAAGTGGATTTCAAAATAAGACAGGTAAAGAGAGACACAGAGGGACAACATATAATGATCAAAGGGACACTTCATCAAGAAGAAATAACGCTCATAAATATCTATGCACCCAACACAGGGGCACCAAGATTCATAAAGCAACTATTAACAGACCTAAAGGAAGATGTTAAAAACAACACAATAATAGTAGGGGACCTCAACACCCCACTCACATCAATGGACAGATCATCCAGACAGAAAATCAACAAGGAAATAGTGGAGCTGAATGAAAAACTAAAACAATTGGACTTAATAGACATATATAGATCACTCCACCCTGAAGGAGCTGAATACACATTCTTCTCAAGTGCACATGGAACATTCTCTAGGATAGACCATATGTTGGGAAACAAGGCAAGCCTCTACAAATTTAAAAAAGTTGAAATAATAACAAGCATCTTCTCAGATCATAGTGCTATAAGGCTAGAAATTAATTACAAGAAAAAAGCTGAGAAAGGCACAAAGATGTGGCGACTAAACAACACACTACTGAACAAGCAATGGATCATTGAAGAAATTAAAGAAGAAATAAAAAAATACCTGGAAACAAATGAAAATGATAGCATGCCATACCAACTCATATGGGATACAGCAAAAGCTGTATTAAGAGGAAAATTCATCGCAATACAGGCACATCTTAACAAACAAGAAAAATTCCAAATAAGCAACCTTAAAGCACACCTAACTGAACTAGAGAAAAAAGAACAAATGAAGCCCAAAGTCAGCAGAAGGAGAGAAATAATAAAAATCAGAGCAGAAATAAATACTATTGAAACGAAAAAGGCAGTAGAAAGGATCAATGAGACAAAGAGATGGTTTTTTGAGAAGATAAATAAAATTGACAAACCACTAGCCAGACTTATAAAGAAAAAAAGGGAGAAAGCTCAAATAAACAAAATCAGAAATGAGCGAGGAGAAATAACAACAGACTCTGCAGAAATACAACAGATTATAAGAGAATACTACAAAAAACTATATGCCAACAGAATGGATAACCTAGAAGAAATGGATAAATTCTTAGACTCCAACAATCTCTCAAAGCTCACTCAAGAAGAGGCAGACAATTTGAACAGACCAATCACAAGGAAAGAGATTGAAACAGCAATCAAAAACATCCCAAAGAATAAAACCCCAGGACCAGATGGCTTTCCTGGGGAATTCTACCAAACTTTCAGAGAGGATTTAATACCTATCCTTTTCAAGCTATTCCAAAAAATTAGGAAAGATGGAACACTTCCTAACACATTCTATGAGTCCAACATCACGCTGATACCAAAACCTGACAAGGACACCACGAAAAAACAGAATGACAGGCCAATATCACTGATGAACATAGATGCAAAAATTCTAAACAAAATTTTGCAACCAGAATTCAGCAATTCATCAAAAGAATCATACATCAGGATCAGGTGGGATTCATACCAGGGACACAGGGATGGTTCAACATCCGCAAATCAATCAACGTGATACACCACATCAACAAACTGAGGAATAAAAACCACATGATCATCTCAATAGATGCAGAGAAGGCATTTGACAAGATCCAACAGCCATTTATGATAAAAACTCTGAGCAAAATGGGCATAGAAGGAAACTACCTCAACATAATAAAGGCCATATACGACAAACCCATAGCGAACATCATACTCAATGGGCAAAAACTGAACCCCATCCCCCTGAAAACAGGAACGAGACAAGGATACCCTCTATCACCACTATTATTTAACATAGTACTGGAGGTCCTGGCCAGAGCAATCAGGCAAAAAAAAGGAATAAAAGGAATCCAAATAGGGAGGGAAGAAGTAAAACTCTCGCTGTTTGCAGACGACATGATCTTATATATAGAAAACCCCAAAGAATCCATTGGAAAACTGTTAGAAGTAATCAACAACTACAGCAAAGTTGCAGGGTATAAAATCAATTTGCATAAATCAGTAGCATTTCTATACTCCAGTAATGAACCAACAGAAAAAGAACTAAGAATACAATACCATTCACAATCGCAACAAAAAGAATAAAATACCTTGGGGTAAATTTAACTAAGGAAGTGAAGGACCTATATAATGAAAATTACAAGGCCTGTCTGAGAGAACTGGATGACGACATAAGGAGATGGAAAGACATTCCATGTACATGGATTGGAAGAATAAACATAGTTAAAATGTCCATTCTACCTAAAGCAATCTACAGATTCAACGCCATCCCAATCAGAATCCCAATGAAATTCTCTACAGAATTAGAACAAAGAATACTAAAATTCATATGGGGCAACAAAAGACCCCGAATTTCTAAAGCAATCCTGAGAAAAAAGAACAAAACGGGAGGCATCACAACATACTTCAAAACATACTACAAAGCTACAGTAATCAAAACAGCATGGTACTGGTACAAAAACAGGTGCACAGATCAATGGAACAGAATTGAAAGCCCAGAAATAAAACCACACATCTATGGACAGCTTATCTTTGACAAAGGAGTTGAGGGCATACAATGGAGAAAAGAAAGTCTTTTCAACAAATGGTGCTGGGAAAACTGGAAAGCCACATGTAAAAGAATGAAAATTGACCATTCTTTTTCACCATTCACCAAAATAAACTCAAAATGGATTAAAGACCTAAAGGTGAGACCTGAAACCATAAGGCTTCTGGAAGAAAACGTAGGCAGTACACTCTTTGACATCAGTATTAAAAGGATCTTTTTGGACACCATGCCTTCTCAGAGAAGGGAAACAATAGAAAGAATAAACAAATGGGACTTCATCAGATTAAAGAGCTTCTTCAAGGCAAATGAAAACAGGATTGAAACAAAAAAACAACCCACTAACTGGGAAAAAATATTTGCAAGTCATATATCTGACAAAGGCTTAATATCCTTAATATATAAAGAACTCTTGCAACTCAACCACAAAACATCAAACAACCCAATCAAAAAATGGGCTGGAGACATGAACAGACATTTCTCCAAAGAAGATATACGGATGGCCAATAGGCTCATGAAAAGATGCTCATCATCGTTGATCATCAGGGAAATGCAAATCAAAACTACACTAAGATATCACCTTACACCCGTTAGAATGACAAAAATATCTAAAACTTATAGCAACAAATGTTGGAGAGGTTGTGGAGAAAAAGGAACCCTCATACACTGCTGGTGGGAATGCAAACTGGTGCAGCCACTATGGAAAACAGTATGGAGATTCCTCAAAAAACTAAAAATAGAACTACCATACGATCCAGCCATCCCACTACTGGGTATTTATCCAAAGAGCCTGAAGTCAGCAATCCCAAAAGTCCTGTGCACCCCAATGTTTATTGCAGCACTGTTTACAATAGCCAAGACGTGGAAGCAACCTAAGTGCCCATCAACAGACGAATGGATAAAGAAGATGTGGTACATATATACAATGGAACACTATTCAGCTCCAAAACAGAACAAAATCATTCCATTTGCAATAACATGGATGGACCTTGAGAGAATTATGTTAAGTGAAATAAGCCAGAGAGAGAAAGATAATCTGTGTATGACTCCACTCATATGAGGAATTTAAAACTATGGACCAAGAACAGTTTAGTGGATACCAGGGGAAAGGTGGGGTGGGGGGTGGGCACAAAGGGTGAAGTGGTGCACCTACAACATGACTGACAAACATTAATGTACAATTGAAATTTCACAAGATTGTAACCTATCAATAACTCAATAAAAAAATAATAATTCAAAAAGAACATAACTGGGGACTAGAAAGATTGAAAACAATTCATGTATTTATTATTTTAGGTCAAAATCTATTAAATTTATTTCCAATGTTGTATATGATTTGCTCAACTTTGCTCATTGCTAAATGTATCTGATTTCCATTCTTTCACCCTATCTGTTTTGTTAACTTTATGCTACTATTTACAGTGAAATATGAAAATTATGAAAAATAGCTATCCTAAAAGAGTGAGATTATGTTAACAGAAGGAACATTTCAATGGCTTCTTGGCTATGCTCACTATTTTTCTTTGCAGATGTTACAGTTCTTAGCTTCTTAGCTTGAGGAAGAATGCATAGATGGAAACAGGAAGGGAAGAATATGCCCAGATCAATGAAACCCACTATCCAACGCCACGCTCACCTTCATGTCTGAGATGCACAGAACACTGTCTCTCCTTGTCCTGCCAAAGCACTGGGAATTTATTCCCAGTACTGCTTTCAACCACACAGAGCACATACCTAGGAATGTGAGGTTTAGAGTCACAACACGATCCTAGAGCAGAGTAAATAAACACATCTCCCACCCAAACAGCCACTCTGCTTTCTATGAGTGGAGTAGGGACTGGAGCATTTCAAGAGTCACGAACTTCGACATCTGTGACTTACAAGGTTGTGTGTAACTCACAGTGAAAACACAGTGAATTATCATTTGTATTTTGTGCAAAATGTTCACCTTCCATAAGTTCATATATAAATATTTCCTTAGTGCTTCTTCCGCTTGTTCTCTGACACATTTGACAGCATTCTCTCTTTTTCCTTCACTTTTTCCTTTCTTACCTTCTGTGGGATGATATTTCTCTGCTTTTCTGTTTCTCTAAGCCTGCAACTACCAGTTTGTTTCCTGGGCTTTGTCTTCCTACTCCCATCTTCTAATGTAGACTGTTATTTTATTCCCTCCCGCTTCAGGGTTATACCCCACATACTTTCATCTTCTCTGCCTGAGCTCACACTGTTCTTTGGAAATCTCATCTAGTCTCATGGTTTCAGCACTCACATCCACATTAGTGGCAGTGACTCTCACACCTGCTGCCACCACTCCTCCCTCTCTTGTGAACCCCCGTCTTGCCTCTCCACCCGCCAGTATAGAACACCCCATGGAAGACTCACCAGAATCCCTTCACAGGCACACAGCTTCCCAAACGTGCACAGCCTTGCACTCACTACTTCAGGTAATGGCCACAATATCCCTTCAGTCATCCAGGCTGAAGGTGCTGCTGCTCAAAAATCTTTAATGGCTCTCTGTTGCCTATTGAAAACAAACAAACAAAAAATCTTGATATTATTCAAGACCTTCAAATATGTCCCCAATCTGACTAATCTCAGCTCTAATTTGTGCCTAACAAAACTGAATACTGTTTCCCATATCACCTTTGTTTAGTTGTCATTGTTCTCTCCACTTAGAGGGCTCTCCTCCCATCTCCACTTGCCAAAATATGAATCAGTACTCAGGTGTTACGTCAAATGTCCCCTTCACTGAAGTTGATAACAGAAAGAGAACTCTTCCTCTTCTTCTTTTGAGGCATTTAACCCTTTTCATCATAATTATGTCTTGAGTACATGTCTTATCTTTTCACTACGCGAGTAGTCAGTGAGGTTCATGAGACTGGATTTATGTCTTATTCGTGTTTGATTCCTCTTTTCTGCAGCTCCTATTAAGGAACCATACATCTACCAATCTATCAATCAATCTGTATTGGATGAATGAGTAAATTAGTGATTGAGTGGAGTGAATTAAACAACTTAGAAGAGAATCGGCATGAAAGGCTCCGATGAGAGTTTTTGAAAATGTTCTGTCTCATCCGAAATGCGTCAGACAAAAGATAAATGGAGAATCATGGGACTTGTGAATCGCTAATGGAAAAGAGTATTTACTACATCGTGAATCATATTGAAAAATTATTCCTAAAATATTTCTTTGAAACTAGATATTTCTCACTAATTGCTGATTTTCTATATGTTTGTGTCTAAATAGTTCCAAGAAAATCTAAATGTTGTTAACATTCATATCGTCATAAAAGCAAAAGAAAGATAGCCTCTAATTAGGACCACAGCAGGAGTTGAAACCATCTCACAGTCTAACGTAATTAGTTGCCATCTCAGCTCCGTGATGTCGTAAAACATGGCTGTCTTGTTCACCATTGGCTCTCCTTGTACCCAACACAGTGCCTCATACATAGGAAGTAATAAATACACACACACCACATAATATTATTTTAAGTAAGGAGTAAAATTACTGCTCTGATCCTCTACTCCTGTTCCCAAACAACCATTATAACAATTTTATGCAAATAGTTTATTACATTTTTGTATGCTTATACACCTCACTTCCACATGCTTATTCGCTCTCTTTTGCTCTCTCTATTTTATTCCATAGACATGTTTTAGGTACATGAAATAATATTATTCATGTAGGAAATAAATGTTTGTTGACTGGATGAATGAAGTTAAATGAATTTGAGGCTGACTTTGATTTTTAATTAGACTGATATATCTGAGATGAATTTTAACATTCTCATGTTTGCCTTTCTCTGAAAGACTTTGATTTCAAGTATTTATATTAAATTCCTTGGGGAAAACATATACAATTCATTACATATGCATGTAAAATGTAATAGACTTCCAAAGTATCTGCTCTCCTGTCACAGAGAGAAGCTCCATCTCCATAAGCATCACTCACATGATGAGTCTGACAAAGGTCTTAATACTTCATTTCTTCTCATCTCCCTTCCATTCCCCCATCAGAACAATTTTAATTATAGAAGCCATGTGGACTTCTGCAAGGAGAAATATAGATTTCAAAATGTCAACTGCTCTAGCAGAAACATGATTGTTTTCTCGTTCCTTCTTTAATAATTCTGGTTCCCGCCATATCTTTTCAAATGGTTTGACAATGCTATTGCTTCTAGCTGGTCATCCATAAGATTTTATAGGTGGTGGGTACAAAACGGGGATAAATCCTTGTGATGATTAATGTTATGTGTCAACTTCACTGGGCCACAGGGTGCCCAGGTATTTGTTCGAACATTACTCTGGGTGTATCTGTGAGGATGTTTTTGGATGTGACTAACATTTGAATCAGTGGACTGAGCAAAGCCGATTGTCCTCCCTAATATGAGTGGGCTTCATCCAATCAGTTGAAGGCTGACCCTCCTGCAGGTAAGAGAGAACTCCTCCTGCCTGACTGGTGTAGCTGGGACATTGGTCTTTTCCTGCCTTCAGACTTCAACTGCAACATTGTTCTTCTTGCATCTCCAGCTTGCTGGCTTTTAGACTGAAACTTGCACCACCGGCTCTCCTGGTTCCCAGGCCTTCAGACTTGGACCAGAACTACACCATTAGCTCTCCGGGCCCTCCAGCTTTCCAGCTGCAGGTCTTGGGATTCTCAGCCTCCATAATTACATGAGCCAATTCCTTATAATAAGTCTCTCTCTGTCTCTCTCTCTCTCCATACACACATCTTGATTCTTTTTCTCTGGAGAACTCAGACTAACACAGTTTTGAAGACAGGACATTTTTATCACTGAGGGCTATTTCTATTCTCATTTGCTAACAGAGAAAGTGAGAGTGGGAATGGGTCACATTTGGTAGAAGCAAAGGGCTTTTGAGCAACAGTGGAACCTATGCCAGGTATCCATTATCCCGGAAGATAGTCTCATCTATACCCCGGGGAGGTCCAGGATAGTCCTCCCAGAGATGTCTTTTCTTTTTTTGTCTAAGAGCCTTTAGGGAGCATTTCAATACATTTCTGAAGGACTTCTTCAGGCAGTTCTGGCAAGGAATAAGTTCTGAGCGACCACCATTGGGAGCAGAAATCAAATAAGAACAATATCATTTATGCAGCAAGTCTCTTTTTCTCCTCTAGCTATTTCTGTTTCAAATTTTAAGGACCTTAAATATATGAAAGCCTACATTTAGGTTTAAAGACCCTAAGTTTAAGGACCCTAAATATGTGAAATATACTGTGAAATGCAGCAATTAAAATAGTAGAGTGCAGTCTTTGGTTAAGGATCAAAAATGTCAGGCCCATGAATGACTTAGGTAGACAGTACATAGAGGAACTTGATTATATAAAAAATAATAATCTTGGGAGATGTTATGGATTATTCAATAAGTGTTTGGAGGTTAAATTTCAAGTTAAATAGCAGAATGCACCAAATTTTCAATCACATTAAAAGCATGTGTGTGAGTATGTGTGTGTGTGTGTGTAGTGTAGTACAGCATAGCCAAGAATAAAGAATAGACAATATTTACTGATCCCGGTACATTTTTAGGACCTTCTGAATTTGAAAAACCAATCATAACAAAAGTGATTCATAGATTTGAATTCTGAACTTTGCAAGTTTAATTACCTGTATATCATAAACCACCATATAATTAAAGCAAACAAATAGGAAAACATGATTTAAATTTGATGGACAAGAGGTAAACAACTTTAAAATATATGGAGTTCAGATAAATAATTTAGAAAAATGTAACTGCTCAGTATAAAAGTGTTCCAGAGACCTTCAAGGGAAATTTAAGAAAGCATTAAAACATCAATAAACCTGTGAAAATATACTAAAGTTCCCTATTTACTATAATAATTAAAATTAAAACTTTCACTCCCTACTCTCTTCCTCCTCTTTCTTTGCTTCTTCTTTGTGCTTTTGTTAATTTTCCACATTTTTAGTATTGAACATGCATTACTTTCTACAATTAGAAATATTAACACGGCATAAGGCATAAACCATAAAGACTGACAAATTTGGCTTGATGATAATAATTTTATTGATAATAAAATTTAAAATTTCTCTTCTTCAAATGAGAGCATAAAAGATAAAGTGAAAAATAAGACAAAACTACAGAAATATTTAAAACCCTTAGACAAATATTATATTTCTAGAATATATAAGGGACTCCTACAAACAATAAGAAAAAGACAGCAGAAAAAGAAGCAAAAGATAAGAAAAGATACTTCACAAACGAGGAAACACAAGTGATCAATAAACAGATATTTAAATAAATAATATCTGAAGAAGCAAATTAAAATCAGTGAGGCAAACTTTCATTTTGAGTATATTGGCAAAGATTGAAACTCTGACAATCCCACTTATTGATAAGGATGTGGAATCAAGGGAATTCTTAGTCACTGTGGGGATGCAAATTGTTTCAATGACTCTATTAAGCAAAGTGGAGTTATCTCGTAAAGTTTCAGAATGTGCCGATGTGATCACCCATCAATTCCACCCCTAAGAGCTCCTCCACACGAACACCAGAAAACATGGCCAGAGATCATAACAGCATCAGCGTGATAAAGGAAAACTGGAAACAAGCCAAATAATCATGAAAAAGACAAAGAGTAAACTATTTTGGTACGTTCACACAATAGAATATCCTAGAGGAGTGAAAATGAAGCTAGTGTTATAGATGTGAACATCAAAACATCCCCCCAAAAATGTAGTGGGTTGGAAAAGGCACAATGCAGAAGAATTCACACAGTTTGATTCAATTTATCTGGATTTCACGACCCCCCCCCAAATTAACGATATAATGTTTATACATAATACATATTATATATTACTATTAATATATATTAACATATTAATATATCTATGAACTTGGAAAATTAAGGGCATAATAGAAACAAAATTCAGAATAGTGTTTACCCTTGAGAGAGGGAGAGACGCAGGGAGCGGGGGAGCAGCACAGGGTTACAACTGTATTGATAACAGTCTTTTCCTTAAACTTTGTAGAAGGCAAAAAAGAAAGTGGTCCAAGGAAGATTCTTTTCTAAGAAGATATTAAATTAGCTTACTTGAAATAGACTTATATATTGATTATTGTGATTAATATAGAAAATTGACACTATCTGATCACTAGAGGGTGTTAGGAATACAACCATTTTTCAACAAGGCAGATTGATTTGTTGATGTTATTACATAGAAATATGACGTTCTCATGAAGACGCCTCCTGAAGCTCATGTCACATGTCTTACTGATTGAAGGGGTGATTATACCAAAGGGGTGGGGGGACAGTTATCAGTTACATTGAGTGACTGGTTCCTTTTAGCTCATCTCCAGTCAAATAATAAAATAGTAAATTAGAAATTCTTCTAAAAAATTCCTGGTACTCAACGTAAAGATATTTTTAAAGTTCTCAACTCTTTATGGGCTTGAAAGCTCTGGAACTCAGAGGCTGGGGCACATCTGAGCTTAGAATGACCACGAACAGAACATAGAAACTCCTTCCATAACAACACTGTAGCAACAGCTCTGAGCATTCGTCTCGTGTCCCTAAGAGTATTTCCAGAATGAGAAGGCAAAGGAGAAACCAGGTATGTGAAGGAAAGGCAATAATAAATAAAATAATAAAAGAAAACATGCCTGAGCTTGGATCTTTAGGTAGAAAGGGCCCCCTTTGAGTGCAGAACATGAATATTGATAGAAGGTGCATACTTAGACATATCCTGGGGAAATTTCCGAATCGCAACAAAGAAAGAAATCCCATGAGCTTGCATAAAGAAAAATAAAATAGGCTGTATACAAAGAAAAGAAAATTAGGCTGTCCTTATATTTCTTGTCTGCAAGATTAATGCTAGAGAACAATGGAGCAATGTTAGAGAGTTCTGAATAAAAAGGATTGTGACCATGGGGTTATACCCAGACAAATTTTATCCATGTACGTGGGCTAAAGAAAGGCATATTCAGACACATCAGGATTCTGAAAATACAGCACTCACTCCACATTTTGAAAATATTTCTTGAGAGATTCTCCTGAGGAAATAAAATAAATCAAAATAAAAATATCAGCATAGTTCTCAGTAGAGTATTTTGAAACTCTTAAAAGAAAACATGCAACCTTATGGGTTTGGAACGGGGAAAAGTCTGCAGTTTATTGAGGAAAGGAGTTAGGATAAAATAGTAAGTCCATTATGATTCATTTTGTATCTGTAGATGGATATAGACATACATGGAGATGTAGATACAGATACTATCTGAATCTGAAGATTGGAAGATTGGTAGAAGATGGTTAGTGCTTCTGTTTTTCAAAAGAAGAGAAAGATAATAGACAAAAATGCCTGACACCTTGGCAGCCACCTGCTTTCCTTTGTAATCCCAGCCAGCTGAGTAATAATCAATAGGGCTCATGTCTGCTCCGACTGGAACAGTAACCCTGAGATTTCTTGGGAAGTTTGGGTCAGGAAGGCCACTCTTTGGCCCAGCCTGTCCTCCTTGAGCTCTGGTTTGGGGTTTAGAGGCAAATCTCCCACCACCTGTTGCTTTTCTTTGCATTTTGGTACGTCTCTCTCTCCCCGTCAGGGACCTTGTGGGAAGGGCAGCTGAGGCTGAACAGAGCGTTCAGGCATCACCAGGACCCTCTCCAAACACTGCCACAATGTCATCATATAATGGTCCCCTGAGCTGGGCCAGATATACAGCCTGCTCTACATTCAAGACTGCTGAGAAAGATGTCTCGGCCTCCCTCAAGTTGTGTTCACCTTGATTTATTGTCAAACCAGCAAACAATGGTGAAAAGATTAGAAATAAGGTAAAGATAAAAGAGAAAGCGTCTATGAGGATTTCTTGTCTTTGTAGTTTTTCCCACAAGCAAGGCTGAAGTTTGCTGGTCCAAGGTCATCTTCATAGAGCTAGGAAACAGACAGGTCAGAAGCCCTGCTGCATTTTACACTAAGCCATCCAGCTAAGGGAGGATCCCCTCCAGGGTCTAACAGTTTGTATCTTCCTGCATCAGACCTACCAGAGCTCAACACACATACAACTTCTGACTACAAGAAACCAATTCTCAGTTCATTTATAGCTACTTTCCTAATTCTTTCATAATTCATCTGCAGAAACTTACTCACACTTTTGCAAATATATCCCAAACTAATAACCTAAAAGTAAAAATCTAAGAATACAAAGATATTCATTGAGGTGTTCTTTATAATAATAAAAGCTAGAAATAATTTTAATATCTAAAAATGTAAGAATATCTATGCAAATTATGACATTTCCGTTCCATGGAATAGTATGCAACCATTAAAATGATAATTATAAATATTTTTCACACTTTAGAAATATCTTTGATATAGCTAAATGGAAAAAAAGCAAAAGTAAGGGTACAAAATTTGTACTTACCTTATCATTTTAATTTTGTAAAGTAGCTATTCAAGTAGACAATAACCAGAAAGGAACGCAGAAATATGAGATTTTTTTGGGGGGAAAGGACAATATTTTCTGAATATTACTATTCCTAATTGTTTGGTTTCATTTAGCAGTCCATTATTTTTACTCAGAAATCTATCTAACAGATTTATTTTTTAACTTAAATTTTGGGTACCTACCATATGTAAGCCATTTTGCTAAGTGTATGCAGCAACGCAAAGATAACAATTAAAATGCAATTCCTGCCCATGAAACTTATAATGTGATTAGTGGAAAACAGATATATGCAATTTTTGCAAGGGGTTAAGAGTGAGATACTCCCAGAACTAAGAAAGAAATACTTAAAATCCATTCTTGAGGGAGAAGTTCAGCTATAAGTAGAAGTCACCTCAAGACAAAACTCCAAGGCTTAACGCAGGAAAAACAGGACTTAATTCTAGTTGAATATAATGTTTTAAATTAACAAAAGGAAAAATATCTAGAGAAGGAAGAAATCAGCAGAAGGGATTTACTTAGTACGGAACCATGGGAAAATGAGATCCGTGAGGTGGAATTCAGGAATACCCATCCAGCACTGCCCTAGAAGGAAGCAACCATTCCCAGCGAGAGGAGGGATGTGGTCCTGAGTCGGGTCCAGCCCTACAGTGGAGGTGGGTACATTCACTTATCATCACTTGGTGCCAAGATTTTTAACTCATTGCCAATAAGCAACTGATGATAGTCTCACCATCTTTGGAAATTTAATAGAAGGGGAAGTATGCCCTTAAGATTGTTAGAAACATTCTGATCCAGATGGCTTTCTGCGAGTTTTCACTGAGAAATCATGAATTAGCATCATGCTCAAAATGAATCTAGTTATTGCAAGCCACCCATGAGGGACAAGTCCACTCAGGATCCTGACAAGAGGGGACTCTACACCTGCAAAGCTGAGGACTGGACACTTGAGGAGAGTGACTGCTCTGACATAACCCTGCCCTCCTTTGCCCCGCCCTAGGGCCCGAGAATTTCCTTAAATAACAAGCATGCGATCTTTCCTTCAAAATGCAACCTCCTGCACAGTGATTCAGAAAGTAGAGCAGGCTGAGCCAGGAGCTAAAACAGAGAAACTGAAAATCTATGGTGTGGGCTCAGAAGAAGGGACGATCCATGCCAATGGAAGCATTGGGAGGAGATGGGCATGACTTGTGAGGTTGTGGGGGATCCTAGAAAATCTCGGGAGAAGTGACCATCATTGATAAGCCCTTAAAAATGATGAGCTTTTGCTGCGTTGGGAAGAAACAAATTTTCATTTTCCTGAAGCCTTGGAATTCAAGGAGGTGGTGGAAGGGTAGATAGTGATGACCTGTGCAGTGAATTTTGGGAAAGGGCGTGACTACATGGGATCGCCAACACCACCACCACTCCATGCCTGGGAGTCCAGCCTAAGACACAGAGATGAATGTGGTGCAGCAGAAAGTATAGCCACAGAAAGACACTCAATATAAAAATAAAAGTGCAATGTTTTTGTAGGCATTTTTTTCTGCTTTTTCTCCCCAAATCCCACAAGTACATAGTTGTATATTTTAGTTGTGGGTCCTTCTAGTTGTGGTATGTGGGACACCACCTTAACATGGCCTAATGAGCAGTGCCATGCCTGCGCCCAGGATCCCAATCGGCGAAACCCTGGGCCACCAAAGCGGAGTGCGCGAACTTAACCATTTGGCCATGATGCCAGCCCCGGAACTGCAATTTTTAAAGTAGATTGCAATACGCTTACTGTTTGGGAACTCCAAATAGTGTCAAAATGCAGCTTTGCTTGATGTTTTGAGGATTTTACATCCAACAGTGGTCAAGAGAAAAAGTACAATGTTGGTCCCTGGGGAGCTTTGGTCTACCAGACAAGACAATTCTCCCTCTGTAAAAACTATTCTCATAAATAGTTCAATCACTATGTGTTCAAATTGGATATTATACTCATTAAAATATGTTTAGCAAGCGAAAAGGAATATGTTGGAACATGAATATTTTATGTCTTCATTTGGTAGCATTCTTAAACTTGCATCTCCAGCACAGGTGTTTGAAATTACTGAAAATGTTATTAAAATGACAAACTGCGAACAGTGACAAATGTCAAGGCTCAGCACTTGTCCATCCACCTGCAGGCTGGACCTCCACATTCCCTCATACAGTGGAACCTTCACCACAGTTCTTTCATCCACTCCTTTCCCACGCAACATCCTCAGTGATACGAAATATGTACTGAGAGGGGGACACTCTCAACCTCTGCTTTTCCAAATCTTCTTCTCTATTTTACTCTCTAAATTCACTAACATGGAAAATATATAGGAGAAATTATCACTCCAGATCTCAAAGATCGGGAACTTGGAGCACCTTCTCTGTCTATAATGTCATCATCTTCCTCTTCCCCATTCCCACATCCATCTATTGCACCTGCTTTCTGCCTTAGTGGGAGCAATAGCACTCGGTCCTCTCCTCATTCTCACAATCCATCAGCTTCCAAATTGATCCTTGATCAAGTATAGTAGTTCCCCCTTATCCACAGTTTTGCTTTCCATGGTTTCAGTTACCAGTGGTCCACCGTGGTCTGAAAATCTTAAATGGAAAATTCCAGAAATAATTCATAAGTTTTAAATTGCATGCCATTCTGAGTAGCATGATGAAATCTCAGAATTTCAGAGCTCTCCCCCTCCATCCTGCCCAGGATGTGAATCATCCCTTTGTCCGGCGGATCCACACTGTAGAGGCCACCCTCCAGTTAGTCACTAAGTAGCCGTCTCGGTTATCAGATCAACTGTCTCTGTACTGCAGGGCTTGTGTTCACAGAACCCTTATTTTACTTAATAATGGCCCCAAAGCACAAGAGTACTGATGCTGGCAATTCAGATATGCCAGAGAAAAGCCCTAAAGTGCTTCCTGTAAGTGAAAAGGTGAAAGCTCCAGATTAATAAGGAAAGAAAGAGAAATGGTATGTTGAGGTGCTGAGATCTATGGTAACTTTTATTACAGTCTATTGTTATAATTGTTCTATTTTAATATTAGTTGTTGTTAATCTCTTACTGTGCCTAAATATAATATAAATATAATAATATAATATTTATTATTACATTGTTATTAGGTATTAATTTAATAATATTTATGTGTTAATATTAATAATATGCTATTACTAAATTTATATATTAATAAATTATTGTTAATATAGTGAAATTATATATTAATGTATTGATGTATAAAATATTAATAATAAATTAATGTGATATGAATAATGCTCAATATTTATTATTAAATTATTATTAAATATAATGTAATAAATATAATATAAATTATACTTTATTATAGGTATGTATGTATAGGAAAAAACATAGTATATATAAAGTTCGGCATCCACTGGGGGTCTTGCAAGTCTCCCCCATGGGTACAGGGGACTACTGTATTTTGATATTGGGCTCAGAAGTACTCTAAAATCTCTCCCCACTTTTCACAATTCAAACTACACTAATTTCTACATCTAAGATATCATCACAACCTACTGTATCCATTCTAACTCTCAGGTGGCCAAAGATCTCTGGAGAAATTCAAGAAACTACTGACTGGGTCTGTTCCAAATTCACATCACCTAGTCTCAGGGCCTAACCTGCAACCCGAAATCATTCTATTCATTTCTTGTTGACTCTCTTTTTCATCTGTTAGAACGTTTGCATCAATGCCTCACAGTTTTCAAGATCCTAAGTCTGCCTCTTCAACTCTCAGGATGAAGTTGCCTTGAGTGGCCATCCCTCTCTAGAGGCCTTTCTCAAAACAAATGTTTCTCATACTTCCTGATGTTATGTCCCCGCCTGCTATATGAATCTATGCCCAACGCAGTAAACTACTGAGTCCTCTGTTTTACACCGTAACAGCTATACGATAGATGATAGATAAATAGATGACGGATAGATAGATAGAAAGATTATTTTTGTATAACATATATACATAAATATATGTTTAGGCGTTAAACAATACGTGATATTCAGTAAAATCACAAGTGAGCAGAGAGTGACCTTGACTCATGGCAGACAGAAGAGAAAGAGGCAATGGGACCCAAAGGCAGAGATTAGAGTGACGGGGTCACAAGTCAAGGAACACCACACCCACCAAAAGCCAGAAGAGAAAAAGAACAGATTTTCCCCTAAAGACTTCAGAGAGAACAGTCTTTCCAACACTTCATTTCAGATTCCTGGCTTCCAGAACTGTGAGGGAATAAATTCCCAATACTTTAAGCCACCCACTTTGCGGTCGTTTGTTATGAGAGTCTCAGGAAAGAGAGTATAAAATAGTTTACCCTTAAAATAACAGCTGAAGATTCAAGGCCCTATAAATACATCAGAGCTTCACTATAACCCAGGCCCCAGACTTAAAAGCCTAAACACCTCACTTGTCTATTTTTGCCTTTGTTGACTGAGGTTTTGGTGTCATACTCAAAAAATCATTGCCAAGACCAACGTCAAGAAGTTTTTTCCGTACGTGTTCTTCTAGCAGTTTTATGGTTTCCAGTATTACGTTTAAGTCTCTAATCCATTTTGAGTCGATTTTTGTATGGTGTGGGGTAGAGATTAATTTCATTCTTTTGCATGTTGGTATCCAATTTCTCTTCTCTTCTCTTGAAGAGACTATCCGCACCCCATTGTCTATTCTTGGCATCCTTGTCAAAGATCAGTTAACCATATAAGCATGAGTTTATTCCTAGACTTTCTATTCTGTTGCATTGCTCTATATATTTGTTTTTATGCCAGTACTATATTGTCTTAATTACTGTAGCTTTGTAATATCTTTTGAAATCAGGAAATGTGATGCCTCCAGCTTTGTCCTTTTATCTCAAGATTGCTCCCTGTATTCTGGATCTTTCAGAGTTCCATATGAATTTTAGGATTGTTTTTTCTATATCTGTAAAAAATGGCATTGGGATTTTGATGGGGATAGCATTGAATCTTTAAATAGTTTTGGGTAGTGTGGACATTTTAACAATATTAAGTCTTCAAATCCATGATCACAGGATATCTTTCCATTTATTTGTGTCTCCTTTCATTTATTTTTTCAATGTGTTGTAGTTTTCAATGTAGAAGTCTTTCACCTCCCTGTTAAGTTTATTCTTAAATATTTTATTCTTTTTCTTGCTACTGTAAATGAGAATGTTTTCTTAATTTCCTTTTGGGATAGTTCACTGTTAGTGTATAGAAACAGAACTGATATTTGTATATTGATTTTTTATCCTGCAACTTTACTACATCAAACTATAAATTCACAAAGCAAACAGTCAACAGAATGAAAGGTTATGTATGAAATGGGAGAAAATGTTTTCAAACTATATATCTGATAAGGGCTTGATTCCCAAAATACACAAGAAGCACCTACAACTCAACTAGAAAAAATAAGAAATCCAATTTAAAAATGGACAACAGAACTGAATAGACCTTTTCGCAGAGAAGACATGCAAATGGCCAACAGGAATATGAAAAGATGCTCAACATCACTAACTATCAGGGAAATGCAAATCAAAACTACAATGAGATATCACCTCACATCTCTTAAGATGGCAATCATCAAAAAAAAACAAAACAAAAGATAAGTGTTGGTGAGGGTGTGGAGGAATTGGAACTTTGTACATGGTTGGTGGAAATGTACAATGCTGTAGCAGCTTTGGAAAACTTTTGAATATGGTGATTCCTTAAAAAATTAAAAGTAGAACTATTATATGATCCAGCAATCCCATTTCTGGGTATATACCCAAAAGAATTGAAATCAGTATCTCAAAGACAGATCTGCACTCTACGTTCCTTGGCAGCAGTATTCATTATAGTCAAGATATGCAATCTATTCGTGTCCATCGACAGATGAATGAATAAAGAAAATGTGGTATAGACATACAATAAAATATTATTCAGCTCTAAAAAAGAAGTAAATCTTGCAGTTTGTGACTACATGGATAAACCTGAAGGACATATGCTAAGTGAAATAAGCTAGTCACAGAGTGATGAATACTGCATGACTGCAATTAGAAGAGGTATCTAAAATAGCCAAGCCCATAGAAGCAGAGAACGCAACAGTGGTTTCCAGGCACTGGAGGGTAGGGGGAAACAGGGAGTCGTTGTTCAATGGGTATAAAGTTTCACTTATGCTAGATGAACAATTTCTGGAGATCTGCTGTATGACATAGTACCTATAGTTACCAGTGTGGTAGTGGGCACTTCAAAGTTTGTTACGAGAATAGATCTCATGTTGTGTTCTTACCAGCAAAAAAAAAAAAAAAAAGAGGGACACAAAGAAACTTTGGGAGGTGTTGAAGATGTCTATGTCTATTGCCTTGATTGTGGTGATGGCATCATAGCTGTTTGCATTTGCCCAAACTCATCCAACTGTACACATTAAGTATGTGCATTTCTTTATGTATTAATTATACCTCAATAAAGCTGTTGAAATAAATATTCATAATTTAAAAACCAAATAGCTAATCAGAAGCATTTTTTTTACTTCAATTACTCAGCACATTTGAATGGAATCCAAACAGTACTGCTTCATACATTCCATACATGAAGAAATTCTCATCATATATTAAATGAAATGAAAAGGAAGGTAAAGCTAGTATCTACTTTACTTTGTATATATTTTATAAAGTATATAACTTAATTTAAATATATATAGAGAGAGAGTATGCAACATTTTAATGATCAAAATATTCACAGTGATGTTGTTTTTCATTATACTTACATTTTATAAAAACTCCAAAATTAAAAGCATTAACCCATAATAATGCAATTTTAGAATTTTGTTCTATTATAACTAATGTTTCAGTGTAACAGCACATGAATTCTGATGCAGACTAAGGAGTAAATGACATTTATTTAGATGATAATTCAATAACCTTTGCAGATCATTGGGGCTACAGATTATTCATGTTCCAAAATAGAATGTTCCCATATATTGAACTAATTAGCTAGATATAAAGCTCATATTCATTAGATAACTGCCAGTTATACCCTCTATCTCACAGTAGGAATATTTAGATCAACACTTAGGGCTAATATTGTAGTTATTCAGAATGCCAAGTTAGCAATTGACAAATTATGCATTTATCAATTTCCTCGTTACAGATTCGGTAAATAAATTACATGCGTCATCTACTTTGCATAAAGTAATATTCCTGGTATTTTTCCTTCATCTGACAAAATATATACATATCACATATAAATATGGAAACATACAAACATACACATATACATATATACATGTATATCATGCTATAAAGGCTAAAGTATCAACTTATGGATTGCAATTCATAAAAAATTCTTTTCCATTCTGCATTCTTCCTTCTCAGTAGCTAAATATATAAAATCAACCTGCTAAAATACATTTCCTATTAAGGATATCTTGCTGCTTAGTTACATATTTCTTTCATTTTTTTTTTAAAGATTGGCCCCTGAGCTAACAACGGTTGCCAATCTTTTTTTTTTTTTTTCAGCTTTATCTTCCCAAACCCCTGTACATAGTTGTATATCTTAGTTGCAGGTCCTTCTAGTTGTGGGATGTGGGACGCCGCCTCATCGTGGCCTGACGAGTGGTGCCATGTCCGCGCCCAGGATCCGAACCCTGGGCCGCCACAGTGGGGTGCGCGAACTTAACCACTCGGCCCCCGAGCTGGCCCCTACATATTTCTGACATGTAGGGCATGAGTTCTCCCCCAACAAGAGTCTGTGATTCGGGGATGTAACTGTAAACAGCAGGAAGATGTTGCTGTCTCAGGGTCTTAGCTCATTTTTCTTCTGCTTAATCAATGCCTAGCGTGCCTTGGTGCCACGAGCAGAGCACTTTTTACTCAAATTTGAATGTAGTTGTCTATTCAAAAATACAGTTATTTCTTGTAAAACATACAGCAGTAATTTTAAACCATCCCAAACAAAACTACATGCAAACTTTCTCTCTCTTCAGACAATTTTAAGTCCATTGGAAAAATTAGAATATATACTGTTTACCGTGTACATGGAACAATGGGAACACTTAAGCAGTGCTAATTAATATGGGAATTAGTAAAAACCAATTGGGAGAACAATTTGACATTACAAAGTACAGTTGAAAATGTATATACCTAGCAACCCAGAAACTCTACTCCAAACTATAAAATCCTCAATTCTGGAAAAACCCTCAAGTGCATAGTAGGGGTGTGTGTAGGAATGATCTTAGTGGTCATATTTGCATTGTTCTAAAGAGGAAAACTAGAAACAGCTCAAATGTTCAGCAACAGTAAAATAAACAAATAAACTGTGGTATATCCATACAATGAAATGTATGCAATGGAATTTGAACAAGCCATACGATGGAATTTTGTATAATCTTTCTTTTTTTTTTTAAAGATTGGTACCTGAGCTAACATCTGCTGCCAATTTTCTTTTTTTTTCTCTTCTTCTCCTCAAAGCCCCCCAGTACATAGTTGTATATTCTAGTTGTGAGCGCCTGTGGTTGTGCTATGTGGGACGCTGCCTCAGCATGGCTTGATGAGCAGTGTCACATCCATGCCCAGGATCTGAACCAGCGAAACCCTGGGCCACAGAAAGGGAGGGCATGAACTTAACTACTCGGCCACGGGGCCAGCCCCTGTGTAATGAGTTGTAGTGAAATGAATTAAATTAAACTACACACAGCAGTAAGGATAAGTCTCAAAATCACAATGTTGAGTGAAAAAAGCAAATTACTAAGTACATATTGCATTTCCATTCTTCTAAAGTTCAAAAACATCAGACCTAAACAATATATTATCTAGGGCTGCCCCACAATTCTAGTGAACAGATAAAGAAACGCAAATGAATAAATACACAAAATCCTAGACAACGATTACTCAGAGAGGAGAGGCAAATTGAAGGAGCTTATGGAGAGTTTCAAAAGTACTGAGTGGTGTTTACATTGGTGTTAATTGTGTAGTATTATTCTTTACACTATGCATATATGTTATATGTATAGGCTGTGTTTCCCAGTGAAAAAAATCAAAAGATGAACTTGTTCTGTCAGATATTGATTTGGATATTCTGGGAAAGGAAAGATTAAAAACATAGCTTTTCTCTGACTTGCTAGGAATTAACACTACTCATTTAAGTAAAAGTTACAAAAATACCTCATGAATTCAAAGCCTCAGTTCACCTTTCTCTGAAAGGTCTTTGAATAATCAGAAATTCATCATATTTCCACACTGTGCCTCCACCACTGGCGGGGTGCCCTGAATCTTTTCAGCTTCCAAGACTCCCAAGGCCCAGAGGCAGCAGCTTGAGTGGTAACACAACCTGCTCTTAGCAATGATGGTGTGGACTTTCATTTCAACCCAAGACAATCCAAGTATAATAGAAATGGGTTCATAATTATATGAAGTAAATATAATATGGCATTACTTTGATAGTTCTTGTCGGTTTGTTAAATAATAAATAACATATTTTATATCCATTGTTGTTATGCTGCTTTCCAGAGCCTTATCACCGTCTGGAATGACCTCCACAGAGAGGAAACCTAACTCCTTAGAGTTATTCCTTTGTATTTTCTCTACTCTCAAAATTCTGAAAAGTATATTAAAGATGCCCTTTTTCTACAAGCCATGATCTTGATAGAGTTCATATCTGGGATTGATATGACAGATTTTATGAATTTGTAAATACTTAATGGACTTAAATGTTATAATTTCAAGTTGCACTTTATCCAATTTTGCGTTAGGAGTTCTAAAAGCCATCATTTTTAAAACTTATATGTCAGGATCAGTCTTTCTGTCACATTGAAAAGTGATAGTAAATAAAGCTAAAAATGTAAGATAGCCCCCGCCCCCGTTGATATTAAAAGACATTATCGCTTTCTCTCAGGATTATCTGTGTCTTAATTACAGTAAATTAGAATAATTAGAGAGAAATTATATGAACCCTACAATTCCCCAAAGCCTTTCTCCTGCCTTTCAGTCAGGTAATGAATGTTAATATAAATAATTGATACATTCTGAGTGCCTCCAAGTCTTCACACTTTACATTTTTCTTTTTAATTTCACTCCAGATAGAAGATGAACCATGTCAGGCATTATTTCTTTGGTCTAAAGAGCACTAATTAAGCTTTTGGTGAACCTGACGGCAAATAAAACAAAGCAATTCCATAGTAACAGATAGGCTTATGCATTCCTTTTTATTTTATTTTTTATCCTCATGGACTCAAATAAGTACTAAGTCTAACAAATGTAGCTAGAGCTTTTTGGTTGTTTTCATGAACGTATTGCTTAATGCTTAAAACTTTATGAAATGCGCTTGGTTACACGTTAGACATGAAGGTATTGTCAGACAGAATAATTGGAAAGCATATCTAAGGAGGTGGAATATCAACGAGGACTGAATATCAATATTTCATATTGACTGGTGTATGAGGAGTGCACAGGACGCGCCAGGGTCTGTGCTGGCTGCTGGCAGTATGGTGAGTTTTGGGCGTATCTTACCGCCTTTGCTGATGTAAAGTTGATAAGAAATTGCAGGTGCGATGCACCTTACAGAAAGGGAAATACAGGTGCTATGATAGGATGTGACAAAGGGACTACTCTGGTGTGAGAAGCAGGAAGAGACCCCCCTGGGGAAGCAATAACTCAGGGAGGGGCCGGCAGAAACACGGAGATGGCGGCAGAAGAGCCTTAATGAAGGGACAATGCGCCCACACGCGCAGAGTAGCCGGAGAACTGCGTGTCGCTCCAGGGAGGAGAGAACTCGGATGTGGCCGGGACAAATAGTGACGGGGGGTTTAGAGCTAGATTAGGCTGGAGAGGGAGGCGGAGCTGGGTAAGGCCTCAGAGGCCATACTGTGCCTTTTAGGGAAAAAAATGCTCATTCTCAGGGGAATTAACAGAAATGCAAACAAAGGTAAAATTGACCTACCATTTTGTGCCTAGCACACTTAGCTGTGGGAGAAGGAAACGTTGGCAAATACCTTTACACGTGATAACTCACACACCAGTACCACCCATCTTCTCTCCACATGCAGATCCCAAGTTTCAAACAGATTCTTTCAAACTAAGAAATCAGTGTTCAAATATTAGTTTACTGATGTGTGTGGCCCCCAGTCAGTTTCTTCACTTGGCTAAGCCTCCGTTCCTCATCTGTAAACCTGACGTGAACAGACCTGCCTCTGAGAGCCCTGGGGAAACTGAATGAGGTGGTGAATGCTGGAGACCTAGGCCACGGTGAACGACGGGAACACGGTATATTATGCCCTTACTGAATGCCATTCACCCTCAGCCTCCTTCCCTCCCACTCCTGCATGTGCAAGACGCCAGAGGGGCGTTGTGTGAGACCATGGTCACTCATCCTCCAACCTAGTCGGCCACGCGCAGAGCGCGGAGCAAACAGTCGGCCCTCCACACCGTCCCGCCTCTTCTCACGGACTTAAAGCTTAGCGAGTTCCCGCTGTTGGCACAGCAAGATGCGGTCTTCAGCCACCTTTGCTGCTCAATCCACACCTCCCCTCTGCTATCAGCAAAGGACAGAGTGAAAAGGTACAAGGTACACAATTCAACCCCTTCTTTCAGCTCCGATTTTACAGTTGAAGTGACCATATAATCTGTCATTCAATTAAGGACACTTTTGAGAGTACAAACGGGACACTATTAATAATTATTCCAGGATAACAATGGAAAACTGGAATATGTGTTTGCTCCAGCTATCATACACATCACGGATACCAAAAGAAGTGATGGCACGGTCCAGCCCGAACCAATCAACATGGCAAAGAGAGTGGAGAAGGGATTATTAAAATGTTAGTGAATTCTTGCTCTCCAGGTTTTGCTGTAGGCGTCATTAATAATGAGGGAACATAAAAGTTAATACCAGAAAGATGCAAATATAAAGGTAATTTCTGCTCCGGGCTTATACCACTATCAGTGGGATCTAGAAGAATATGTTTTCTCTTACCTTATGATTTTAGATTGACATTGGTTTCAAATATAAATCCTATAAGTTGTTAGGTCCTAACAACTTATAAGTTGTTATTATAATATTGTTATGGCCGCTTCCCTCTTAACGTTATTTGAAAAATGAAAAGAATGCTCATTTCGTGCTCATCTGCAGGACATCTATTTCTAGAAAATGTACAGTGAATTTTGGTATTGTGTGCACTTTTTAAATTATGGTGTTAAATGGCAGTTTCTTCACCTAGCAAACGTTTGTTGAGCAATATGACAGGAACCATATTAAGTAGTGAGTGAGCAGAAGACTCAGACCATGTCCTCAGTAAAGCTCTGACTTCTTGAGGCCTGCAGAAAAGCGGCTGACATCGCAGTACACTTTGATGATGTTGGGGAAAGTGTGAGAGCTCTCTCTGAGAGTGTGTTTATGCTCTGACCCAATGAATGCGCAGGATTTAGCTCTGGAAGATGGAGGGATGAAGATCATTTTGAGAGCAGAAAGAAGCATGTGCACAGGTGTAGAGAGAGCACCGGCTTTCACAGGATTTCTTAACAGGGAAAAAAGCCACAGGTTCTGGAGGATGCTGAAATTAGGTGCTACCTCTCCAGCCGGAAGAAGAGGGGGGGACCCTGAGCCCCAACCAACTCCTTGTCCAGATACTGTCATATGAGGAGCCCAAAGTTTTGGGGGACAATCCTATTCTTTGTCTAGCATCTCTGAAACTCTACCATGAAAACGAAACATTTTAAAGGAAACGTACAAACACCACCTAAGTATGGGGAAATTGGAAAAGTTATAATCAAAACATCACTCAAAGACAGCTTGAGAAACACCTGGAAAGCAACAGTCTGATTTAATTGACACTGTTCAGCATGAATTAATGAAAACAGAGATTATGCCTAAAAGCCTTAATATGATGATCTGGAAAAGTGTTTACATTCTAAAAATTGCATCTCTTGTCAAACACTTTTTAAGGCACAATGCTTTAGGAACAACTTGTTCCCTCGATACATTGCATTTTATAGAATAAATATCATGCTATAATATGGAAAGCTTATACTGAAATTATCCTTATCTGCCACAAAAATTCAAGTGGGATCTCCATGGATAAATAGCACTTACTAAGTTCCACAAAGGTATTTGGCATGAGATAGGCCACTGGGTCAGTGTATCCTTGACCTCTTCTGAGTCTCAGTTTTCTTATCTGTAAAATGGGAAATTTAAACTTGATATTTCCCTTCCTTCTACTTTCAAAATTCCAAACTACAAGGGTTAAATGGAGAAGAAACAGGATAGAACTTTAAAAATATTAGAAGTAAATCTGAATTGAAACCCTAAATAAATAGATAACAAGATAAAACTAGTAATTTTGCTTTCTAGTTGATATTTTGGTATCAAATTCGTTAAATTATTTAACTGACATCTATTGAACACTTGCTATATGCCAGACACTGTCTTAGATACTAGAAATATAATGAAAATCAAAATAATCGTATACCTTTCCCTCATGGAACTTGCATTCTAGAGGGATAGGTAGATTTGAAATGAATAAACACAGAATGCATACACTATGTTTTATAACGGGAAAGTAAAGGGTTTGGAGAGACCTGACTTGAATTGGTGGATGAGAAAAGAATGGGAGGTAGATTGTCCCAAGTATGAGCAAATTCCCTGGGACAAGAAAGAGTCGGGAGTGTATGAAACACTGGAAGAAGTTGGCTGTGGCTAGAGCATCATGAGAAGAGAGGGCTCTGTGAGATGAAGCTGGAAAAGCGGGCAGGGACCACATCACCCAGACCTCTGGTGGACACACTATGAATGTGGTTTTCATCCTCAGTGCAATGTGACTTCAATCAAGTATATTAAGCCTGAGGATTCCATGATGCCCTTTGGCATTAAAATAACTACTTTGGGTCTGGAATGGAGGAAGGATTGAGGAGGAGGTAAAGCACAAATGATTGGTGTATTTAGGAGACTCCGCCAAGATCACAGGTAGGAGCTTATGGTGGCTTGCCAGAGGGTCACAGTGAAGCTGAGGAAAAAGTGGGAGACGACATGCATAGCAAAAGGGGTAATAAGACAAGTGTTCAAATAAAGTGACTTCAGTTTTCGTACTCTGAAAAGATGGGCTTTTCTCTCTGATCCTTCTCTCCAATTTTGAAAGCCATTCAGATAAGAGTAGAAAATAATTGCCTTTGCATTTTCCCTCTAAAAAGAGAAAAGAAATGATACATGTACACACACAAATGCACATCATTTTACCAAAATATGCAGGCAAATAAAATGTTCCTCCCACTTTTCCACTTTAAATCCTTCCATGAGATAGCTTCCCTCTCTCTCTCTCTCTATATATATATACATATACATATACATATAGATCTTCAGACATGAACAGATGTGCATTATAGCTTCTCATAATTACAAATCACCAAAAGACTATTTTCATCAACTACAAAACATTGCTAAAGACTAATTTAAAATGATTGGTATTTACATTGGCATGAAATCAAAATTCTTTCCCCATTCTTCATTTCTCTACAGTATTTGTTACTTTAACATTTTAGTGGGTTAGTTAGTAAAATATCTGACAGCATTCATTATTCAATTTCCCTGGCATCATTGGTTAATCACTACTTATTGTCATGATAGGTCAGCCTTGTATGTTGGTGAAACAGCTGAAGACCAGTATCCAGAAACCAATCATGCCACCTCAGAACTGGGAGGATACAACACAAGACACTGCTCTATGTTTCGGCAAAAACGTTT
Organism: Equus przewalskii; assembly: GCF_037783145.1. Classification (NCBI taxonomy): domain Eukaryota; kingdom Metazoa; phylum Chordata; class Mammalia; order Perissodactyla; family Equidae; genus Equus; species Equus przewalskii. The sequence goes on from NC_091852.1 coordinate 47,215,845, forward strand.
TGGCATTCTGTGCATTTCCCACACAACACGTGAAGGGGAAATATTTTGCTGCGTTGCTATTCAAAAATCAGTTTAAACATGAGTATGTTTAATCCGTCTTTCAAGTATGATCTAACAAAATATAAGCATACCATACGTTTAAAACTACTGCCGCCCACTTGCAAGAAAAAGCAAGTGTCTCACTCCACATATTTTGCAGATACCTAAATCTAGGTGTGTAATCATTTCCGACATTTTACTATCTCAAAGTTCATTTTGTCTAGACTGTTTTTCTTCAAATAATCAAACTCTCTACCCTGATTTATACTGGCTCTGCATCCTCACCAACTCTTAGTATTATCTATCTTTCATTTTAGCCATTCTGGTGCATATAAAGTAGTATCACATTTTGACATTAAAGTTTTAACTTCCATTTCCCTGAAAAGCAATAAGGTTGAGCATATTGTTTGTTAATTGGCTATTTGGATATCTTTGTGTGTCTGTGTCTGTGTGTCTGTGTGTGTGACAGTGCATTTTGTTAATTGGGTTGTCTGCCTGTTTATCCCATTGGGTTGTAGGAGTTCCTTATATTCCGACACAAGACGTTTGTTGGATATATGTATTGCAAATGCCTTCTCTCAGTCCATGGTTAGTATTTTCACTGTCTTAATATAATCCTTGGATGAACAAGAGTTTTTAATTTAGGTGAAGTGTGATATTTGAATTTTTCCTTTATCATTAGTGCTTTTAATATTCTATGAAGAAATTTTCACCTACTGCCAGGTAATATCAGTACTCTCCCATCTTCTGTTCTGATTTTAGCACTTAGACCTATAATCAGTCAGAAATAGATTTTCATGTATGCTACAAAGCAAGGGTCAAGAGTCAGGTTTTTTTCAGATGGATATTCAAATAACCCAGTACCATTTATTGCAAAGGCCATCCTTTTCCACCAAACTGCAGTATCGTTTTTTTAATGTATACAATTTGATGTGTTTGGACATGCATCCACCCACAAAACCATCACCATAATTAAGGTAATAAATATATCCATCATCTCCAAGAGCTTTTCATGCCTCCCCCAGTTTTTTTGTGGTAAGAACACTTAAGATTTACTCTCTTAAATTTTTCAGCAAACAATACAGTATTTTTAACTGTAGGCACTATGTTGTACATCAGATCCCTAGAATTTATTCATCTTGCGTAACTGAAACTTTATACCCATCGAACAATAACTCCCCGTTTCCCTCTCCCCCCAGCCCCTGGGCACCACCGTTATCCTCTGCTGCTATGAGCTTGACTATTTTAGATACCTCTTATAAGTGGAAACCATGCAGTATTTGTCCTCCTGCAACTGGCTTATTTCTCTTAGCGTTATGTCCTCTGCGTTCAGCTATGTTGTCACATATGGCAGAACTTCCTTCTTTTTTAAGGCTCAGTAATATTCCATGGAATGTATACACCACATTTTCTTTATCTATTCATCTGTTGATGGACATTTAGGGTGTTTCCATATCTTGGCTATCGTGAATAATGCTACAATGAACCTGGGAGCATGGATATCTCTATGAGATCCTGATTTCAATTCTTTTGGATATATACCCAGAAGTGGGATTGCTGAATCATATGGTAATTCTGTTTTTAATTTTTTGAGGAACCTCTACACTGTTTTCCATAACAGCTGCACTGGTTTATTTTCCCACCAACAGCATGTAAGGTTTCCAATTCCTCCACATCCTCACCCACACAAAAGAGTTTGCATTGTATATAGTTCTCTATGCTTTTAATTTTAACTTTTAGTATTTCCTTATATTTAAGTTGTGTGTCTTGTAAGCAGAATTATAGGTATTTTTTTCTTTTCATCCACTGATAATCTTTGCCTTTAAATTGGAATATTTAGTCTTCTGGCATTTAATGTAATTATCAATATATTTGGATTTAAATCTACGGTGTTATAGTTATTTTACAGGTTCTTTGCTTCTTTTTACTCTTTTATTATCTCTTTGAAAATAATCAAATATTTTTATATTCCAATTTTCTCTTTGATTAGCTTTTTATTATTCTTTTAATGATATCTTCAAGATTTAAAATGTGCTTCCTTGACTTATTATGATATAATGTACATTAGTACTTATGTCACTTGCCTGACAATGCTATGACCTTAGAACAATAACTCCATATATCTCTCATGTCCTGGGTTACTGGTGTCATATTTTTTTTTATTGCAGTAACATTGGATTATAACATTATACAGCTTTCAGAGGTACATCATAATATGTTTCGAATTCTGTGTAGATTACATCATGTTCACCCCCCAAAAACTAATTATAGTCCACTACCACACACGTTTGCCTAATCACCCCTTTCACCCTCCTCCCTCCCCACTTCCCCTCTGGTAACCGCCAATCCAATCTCTGTTGCTATGTGATTGTTTGTCATTGTTTTTATCTTCTACTTATGAGTGAGAACATATGCTATTTGACTTTCTCCCTCTGACTTATTTCACTTAGCATAATATATTTTAATTATGCAAGTAACCTATATGCTATATAGGTTATATATTTAATTATATATTTAACATATATACTTAACTCAATATGATCTTATTTTTATTATTCTGCAGTGGTAAAACTCATTTAGATTTAGCTTTATACTTGCCCTGGGATTTGCATGGGTCCCTACCCCTTGGCAGTTCCTGAGTCCTATTTTTCATCGCCCCAGGACAATGAGACCCTTGAAGGGCCTATCTAGTTTTTCAGCCTCTTACTTGAGCCATTTTTGGCTTGTCACACGCACAGGTCACGTACAAATTACCAAAAGCCTCAAGGTGAAAAGCAGTGCTGAGGTTGGGCAAATTCTGTGTGCTTCCGTTTCCTCTGGAACCCTCACTTGGCTGCGGTGGTGGCCATCATCTCTCACGCTTGATTCTCGGGTCCTGTGAGACCACAGACAGCTCTGCTCAGCCGCTCCTCCCTGCTTGGCTTCCTACTTGTGTTCTCTGCGTCTTCCTCCCCCTATTTTAGAATTAGAGCAATGTAGAATGTCAAGCTCACATCCCTGAGCTTCTTCTCTCCAGGATTTTGGCTCCTTGGTAATTCATGGAGATTTTTTTAAAATTTGAGTCTATTTTTCCCTCAAAGGGAAATCGGATAGACTGCAAGGTACTCCATCGTATTGGAAAGTGGTAATCTCTCTGATTTCTCTCATGAGTTTTCAACAAAATCCTTCTACTTTCTTGATGGAGGGGATGATGGGGTTGTTGAGAGGGAGAGTTATCAGATTGTTTGTCCCAAAATATGTTATGCATATTTTTAGACTAACTTTGTCATAAAATTTAGTGAATTTGGTAATAGGACCATTTATTTACTACCTCTTTATATTTATAGTTATTTGAGTAGAAAGGGATTTTTTTTACACATCATGTCACTTACTCTGGTCTGTTCATTTATAGAAGAAAGAACTGAAGCCCAAACAAGTTAAGGAATTTTGTCTGTCATGTAATTACTTAATAGCAGACCTAGGACTGGAACACAGGTCTTAAGATTCCCAGTAAAGTACACTTCTCACTTGTTGTAGAAGATTTCTTGGCCACAGACTCAGGTACACTTCTTTCTTCTTACAAAGTTATTTTAATAAAACAGTGAGTGAGACGTTCATGATTTCTGGAAACATGCATCATATCTGAGGGTTACTGACTTGGTCACTCTTAATTTCCATTGATCTTAACATTAAATTTTAATCAGGTTAAATTCTGAGGTCTTTGCTGGCTTTGTTATTTTCCTTGAATTTTTAATGATATCCAAGCAGACTAGATAGAGACCATCCCTTATTTCATAGGACAGCTCAAAAAGAGGTTCTTTCTGAGTTCGTTAACTTCCTTGTACATGACCTGGTAGTTGATTCTCTCCTTTACGCTTTAGGTGATTGACAATGATATTATCGAACGAAAACTTTTGCTTTTTCACTGGAGGGACATACAAACATGTTTCAGCTACTCTCTAGTAGAAATATTGCTACAAAGCAAGCATGCAAAATTATTGGGAAACAGAGTATTAAAAAATCTTTAAAACATTACATGCTTTGGCTATCTCTCTTGATGTAATTTACACAAAATATTTCTTGGGAATGAAATATTGAAGTAGTGTACTTTCCTTGTGATAGTTCATAAATTTCACTTTTTTCTCAGATGGTCACATCGCAAGTGACCAAGATCCTTAGCCAGATAAGTAAGATTGTCTTTCAGTGAACTTCAACAACTAATGTGCACAGATTTTCCTCATTCACATCAAAATATATTTGAAGGGTATAATTAATGGCATTCAATTATTCTATGAAACATATTTTAAAATAGTTTATAATCTCTGAAATCAGGATACATGATACAAGTGCTAGCTTGCCATATATAATTGGCAGAATTTTAAAATGCTTCAGTGATACACAGAACAATGGAGCATCTTATATTCAGTATGGTCTCATCGAGTGGATTGATTTCAGTACTAACGAAACATTAGAATTCTAGAAAACCAGTCAGATGTGATAAATATATTTTTCAACTAAATGATCTTTACCTACTTGGGTTGTTTGGGGTTTTTTCTGTTAATTTGTTGAAAGCAAATTCAGAAGTCTGTTCTTTCATTATTTTTCTACCCCCAGAAACCTCATATTGCTTCCGGATTTCAGGTAGGAAGGGGTTCCTCCTTATGTTGTGTGCCATCAACCCGTGCCACCACCCCAGACTTCATGTCCCGCCAGTCTTTTCATCCCCTTTGATTCTCATGCTCCTCATGTCCCTGTGGTTGTCAGCTACCACCATGTCAACTACTCCATACCTACATATCGTACGTGCCTCTGTACATACCCCTTCCTCTTGCTCTTGAAGCTAAAAATCAGTTCGGTTTCCTGTTATCTGCTGTTTCAGTGATCAGAAAGCTGCTTTCTCTCCTTGTTTCTCCCACTCACTTCACATCTCCTACTATTTTCTTGCCTTTGAAATAGGATGATAAGAAACGCTTCCCTGTGTACCTCACAAGGTTCTTGTGAAGATCGAATATGTGAAAACCCATCAACACGTATTAAATTCGATGCAAAGATAATTAATTTGTTTTATTTCATTTTATTTGTACCACATCTGCTGCACACAGCAAAGAGCTCAGCTTGACATGCTCCTGCTCGCTGCGCGGATGCAGGCGAGTTCAGGCATGTTTAGCAAACTGATAAGACCGGCCTGTCGGAAGCCTATTTTCGGGGCTGAGGATCTTTGTTTGAGTTATATCAGTTCCTGGGGTTCAGACCTATCTGGGCATGTCTGGCAAACCGACAGGTCTGTAAGCAGGAACCTGAAAACTCTTTTCAGAAAAAGCGATCATATTAAGAGGGAGCCTGGTACAAGAAGTTTAACTCAATCCAAAGTTTTAGTTGTTGGCGAGAAATAAAGATTTTGAACCCAACACGGTGGTAGGAGCTCAAATCTGTCCTTAGTCCTCATCTCTGGAAGCTTTGTCACTAGGATGGCAAAGGTTTTAAGCAAAAATCATTCCCCTCAGAAAGGTAACTGCAATTTGAAGACAAAAGAACGAGACGAAGAAGGAGGAAGACGAGTTCAAACATTACGCAGCAGTTTAGCACGCACGTTCACGTACAGAGAAGGAACACACGATTTCCAATGTCAGTTTCCCTAATGTCCCTTCCTACAGCCTGACTGCCTCTTATCAATCTTCCTCATTGTCACAGAGCAATCTTTTTGAAACCAAACTCTTACTATTTCACTCCCCTGTTGAATACTTTCATGTGGCACGCCATTTCCCACCAAACAGATTTCCAATTATTTAGCCTGTTATCCGAGGCCCATCATAATCTGTCCAGACTAATTTTTTACTCACAAAATAAGTATGATATTGAGTAAAGTGGGAAGCATGACACAATACCAAGCGAGAACACTATACAAGTGAATCCTGTGATATATTAGAATTTGGTAAAATATATTTCAACTTAAATAGAACCCACATTTATTTTTCTTTTTTAAGATTTTTGGATTCAAACATTGATGTTATACTGACATGGCAAACCACACATTTAGTCACAAATTTTGCTACTTTCAGTTCACAGAAGACTTTAGCAAAATAATACTGGCATTATTGTTTTCACTTTTCATCTTTGATACAATTTGTTGTGAAAGTGACCTTTTCACATTGCAGTTTTTTACCGTGAGACTCAAAGTAAGACGCGATACTGCTTCCACCTCAGGCAAAGCCAACTGAATGTGATGATGATGATGACATGATAAAGCCCTGAGAGTTAAAATGCCCTTTGTCTTTGTTATTTTTCTTCTACTCAAGTTAATATTACCATTTTTAGAAGGTTCTATTTTCCCTTGTTTTGTTTGCTTTGTTTTGGGGGTTTTTTTTAGGATTATTGCTTACTCTTGTTATTATTATTTTAGGTATATGAGGTCCTCAAAGAAAAATAAGTTTCTATAATGTAGGGGGAGAATAATTTTCCCTGTGCCCTTCTAGGTTCTTGGCTGAGACCCCCTGTATGACAAGACAGATTAACAGGAGAAAAACAAACAGAAGTGTAATAACATATATACCTCCTATGTACATAGGAGATACCCAGGAAACTGAGTGGTAAAAAATTTTCACGTATTGAGGGGCTGGCCCCGTGGCCGAGTGGTTAATTTCGTGAGCTCCGCTGCAGGCGGCCCAGTGTTTTGTGGGTTCGAATCCTGGGCGCGGACATGGCACTGCTCACCAAACCACGCTGAGGCAGCGTCCCACATGCCACAACTAGAAGGAGTCACAACGAAGAATATACAACTATGTACCGGGGGGGCTTTGGGGAGAAAAAGGAAAAAAATAAAATCTTTAAAAAAAGAAGAATTTCACATATTGAGGTATGTGGGGTTGCTATTTAAACCTGATTTGGCCTGAACTAAAGAAGCCTGACTTATGGCCCATCAAATATACATTGTACATCCCCTTTAACCATTAAAGTAAAGAGCACGTTAAATGTTATCTCAAAGAATGCACACTTTGAAGCTAAGAACGCATGCTTCCTTCCCTGCGATGCCGGCATCAGTACTCTTGAAGATCAGTTTCCTTTCCCTGATATCAGGGTCATGTTGACCTACTAATCGTAACTAAGGATCTCTTTGAAATTCTGATGAATACGTGTCTGGGTACGTTTGATGTATGTTCTTTGTCCTAAAAAGGTACAAAACTGTACTGAAAACCATGCTTCTCCAGAATGCTTTCTTTGTGGAGACTGCCTGCCCAGGCTAGTCCTCAGCTTGGCTCAAGTAAAACTCACCTTATCACTCTTATCTGTAGAATGGTTATTGGTTATTTGCATCGACATTTCTTGGTGCAGCCAGCAGGATTTCAGAGAAACCCGTCTGAGACCACCTGGAATCTGCTCTGAACTGGAGCTTGGCATCAGCACGGGCCTCCTGAGCTCCTCCAGCTCAGAGCACTCTTCAGCTGCCTCGTGAGTTCTCCTGAAAGCCGGACCTCTTTATTAAGTCATAGGTCCTGACGTTCACTTGAGCTGTTTCAAGTCTGAAGACTAGGTGTCTTGAGCGGGTACGAGTAACATATCCTAGGGAAGAGGAACCTAGGGGCAACTTTGGAGTGAACAGAGCTGGCTGACCTTTTTAATTTGGCTTTAGACTATTGGCAGGAGAAACCAAGACACATAAGAGTGTTAATGGCCTTTTAGGAAGCGACAGTCACAAGCAGCCGACTTCTGACCCACTACACTGTCCTGAGAAATTGTTCAGACTTTATAGTAAAATGAAACTAAAAGAAAACGGGAAATTGCTCTTCTAAAGCTGACCAGCTCCCAATTGGGCAGCCTCCCCTGGAACTCCAGCTGGCTTCATGTGCAATATATACAGAGCCGATGCTTGCAAGTACTTAACCAAATGGGAAAATGCTACAAGGATGACTTAAGTATTAAATGGCCAAAATGTGGAATGTTCAATTTACAAAACTTAGTTTATTTGCACACACAGTTGGAAAAGGTTTGCTATAAAATCAAACGAGTAGAATGGGAAGCATATTTTAAGTGGTATTTAAAAGCTTCAAAGTGTGGTAATGATAAAATGACATCTTTACAGGAAACTAATTGAAAATTCTTAGAAACCATTGTTAAATGAAAGCCAAGTCCAGACGCTGCCCTGCCTCCTCCACCCTCTCCACTTCCTTCCCGCCTTCCCTCCTTCGTCTTCTTCAGCGTCTTTGTATTCTCTCCTTTCTGAATTTCCATACCCGAATTTGCCTCCTTTACCGTCACCTCCTCTGCCTCCTCCTTCTCCTTCATCTCCAAAGGATAAACTAACTGAACCCGAGGAACTAATACTGACTGTCCTAAAATCATTGCATCTCCCTTAAAGAGAAACCTACAGGGAGAGGTAAACCTGCACTTACTTACACTCCCTGGACTAGACCCTTACTTCAGAATTTAACTAAGGACTTCCCAGACCCTTTATAAGATCCTTTAGGGTTTGCTCAAGAGTTTGACTTAACTGTTAGAACATATGAACGAGGATACTCAGGTTTGTTTCAGCTTGTGCATTTGCTGGTTCTGAAAGTAAAGCTAAGGAATGGCTAAAGGAGAAAAATTGGAAAGCAAGCATGGAAGATTTTCATAAACATGAGCCTGCTGACCTTCAGAAGTGCAGGGAACTTGTTTGTAACTTACATCAACTCCAGGATTCCCAGGATTTTCCCTAAGAAAATAGATTAGACAAAGGTCCACCAACGTAAACAAAAACCTGGAGAAACTATCTTTGATTATTTTGAAACGTTTGAAAAAACCTTCAAGCAGTTCTCTGGGATGACTCATGAAAGTTTTCAGGGCCATTAAAATGATCCAATTTTAAATTCAATCTTTTGGGAAAGGTTAGATAAGGAATTGGCAAGGCTAATTAAAAGACATGAATTGGACTGGGCCGCATTACGCACTAGTGCACTTTTCACTATTGCAGATAGACTTTCTAAAACTTTCCAGAAGAAAGAAAGGGAAAAAGCCACTAAAGTTATGAATGTACAATTACAAGAGCTTAATGGACCGATTAAGACTTCCTTTTCCAACTCTGACCAAAGACGAAATGACCACACTTGTTACTATTGCAAAAAGCCTAGTCATTTCAAATGAGATTGCCATAAACTTAAATGGGATTTAGAACATGGTAAAGTGAAAAAAGAATAGGGACGCTCCCAGGATTATGAGAGGGCACTTCCCTGCCTCCTCACTAATAGTTTAAGGGAGATTGAAACAACTATCAGAAGGGAATTTTGAAGACCCTCATAGATACTGAAGCTGCATTATCCGTTCTTGACTCTACCCCTACTCATTGCCCTTATCTGTTGCCCAAGTTCATTATTTATTTATTTATTTGGGCAATTAGAATGGCAATTCAGGAGACACAGATTTGGGTAGAAACCCAAAACATGTTCCACTAGGGAGTAAAAGTCAAGGACTTTTAAAGGCAAAGAAGGGAGGTCGTGTTACAAAGAATTTTAATTGGAGTTGGAGGCAGAGAGCTAGTCTTGACTCAACATTGACTGACTATTGATTCTGTCTTTGGAATGTCCACAATCCTCAGTCTTTGTGATCAGGACGTCCGTTCTCCTGCTGACTCCTCGAACAATTGCTTGTGAAACAGTTGGTTTTTTGGCCCAGTCCAAAAGTTTGGCCCAGTCCAAGGTTCAAGACAGCAAAGCAGTTTCTCTAGAAAGG